>NC_091124.1:130792500-131992500 GCF_040183065.1 Periplaneta americana
TATTAAATTCAAAAGACTTTTCTTGCTTTTGTTTATGAATGGGATATTATTTGTAAATGCTACCATCTTCCTGGAAAATGACTGTTTTTGCAAAAAAAAAAAAAAAAAATCTTTGGACTATGATTATTTTATGAAAACCACTGAAAATTTCCACTCCTTTAACATGAGACTATAGTGATTTTTTTTTCTTCACTAACACCTAATTCAGTAGATGGCCGCTGCAGACTTCTAACACACGATTACAGGCTGTTACAAAAACAAAATTACAGTGCTTCCATACCTCAAACGAGGTACAGAAATTCTTATACATTCAGAAATTTAAAATAAATATTATAGTCTAGATACATGGTCTGGATACATTAATTCCTCAATTTAAGCACAGAAACTTAATCATAAACAAAAGCAAGAAAAGTATTTTGAATTCAATATTTGCTAATGTTAATAATAAAAAGTGTTCAGACAAGTTTGGGAGGGATAATTCCCCATAATTCCGCCTATGCAACTTAGTTTATTTTAACACATGAGGGTTATTCCATAGTGACACACGTAACATTTTTGAAGTAACTATGATCTTCACAAGATATTTAATTAAATACTTAGTAGTTCATGAAAAAGACATAAGTATCTTTTAACATAAGCATTCCTAAATATAAACACAAATTCTTAATGAAACGGAATAATTAGTAATGTAAAAAAATATGAAATATTGCATGGTGTGACACACAGACATTTTCTTGCCACTTGATTTATTACCAAAATGGAAAATGTTCATATTATTGTGTCAAATGACATAAATGCATTCAGTTGTTTTCCAAACAATTCAGACACTTGTGTAGTACATGTAACTGCTAAATCACAAACTTAAAAAAATAACAGTGCCATTAAGAAATAAAATATTGCAAGTATGTTGCGACACATGAACATTTCTGTCATGTTGGTTACTAATTGTTTTAAATGAACTATAATACATCACTTCTTGTGAAAGAAGACTATGCCTACAGTACTTATATAAAACAACACTAGATTACACTAAAATACACTTTTAAATTTAAAATATCTACGGTTGTTTACAACCATATATGGTATATTTCCTGTGTAATGTCATGTGATGAATATACCAATATGTCAGCCATTTATAGTGCTTCCCTTCCTTGGACATCACAGACACTTTAAATTCTTTGCCACCACATGTTTTTGTAACTTCACCTGTATATTTGTTGTTTAGTCAACTGTCCAAAGACAGGTGTGAACCTCACAAGTGATACCAAGAAGGCACCACTTTATGAGGTGATTAGGCCAGGAGATAATGGGGTAGTGTGGCCAGTTCCTTTCCCCCTTACAACAGTTATGGAACACATATTTTCAAGAGTGTTTAACCTACAGTATATGTACATTGAAAAAAAAAAAAAACGCACACACACAAACACACACACAATTATCTAAATCAACAATAAGTATTTGAAATCCCACTACTAATTATGTTTAGGTGTAAAGATTTCCAATAACAACAAACTGGATTTTAGGATAAACTTTAGTGACACACGAACATAACATTTTTGTTCGTGTGTCACAGTCATTGTTTTATGAGTGCCACATGTCTTTCTTGTAGAATTTGTACATAAATCAAAATGTTGTGCATATAAGAAGTTTGTTGTTATGTGATGTATCACACTTTTACATTTATGAAACATTAAAAAATGAACTGGTTTTGAAGAAATATAAACAAATGTCCATTTGAGCATGACATACGAACTCTCAATCTTTCTTTGCAATAGTTGTAATCAAGCATGAAATAATCATTGTATTACGGTTTCTATGCATTTTAATTATTAACAAAGGTCAGCACTTCATTATTAATTGAATTTAACATGCAGAAGTAATTATTTCCCTTACATGTGTATTCAAACATATGATTTCTAATAGATAATTTAGCGCTCTTAAACCACAGACTTCTTTGTGCTTTTTCTCCCACATACGTGTCATTACACAATCAGTGTTGTCAGATTTAAAAAAATCGGATCGCAACGAAAAAAATGACATAACCATCAGGGATTCGTGAGATTTTTATTTTTCGTGAAAATGTCGCATTTTCGTGGCATGACCCATGACTGGTTATATTAACTACATTCCTAAGTGACATAAAGAGTTAAAAGTGTGTAATCAAGATGAAAAAACTAATTGTGTGGATTACAATATATGACAAGTCACATTTCTAAAATTTCTGGTGCAAATTTTTTTTCTGTTGTCTGTCAACAATGCTTTATGTGTTGCAAATGTCCCTTCAACAGCATAGGATATATGAGAGCAAATTTCATCATTGTGGCAATTAAATTCTCAATTTAAATGAAAAATAAAAGTAGCAAAGTTAAATCACTTCGAAAATACGCTCAACTCGAAAATAACTGTAGATAATATAAAATCCGACCATCAGCATAAATATTGAATAACTGGAAAAATTCTACACTGAATCGTCCCAATCGTTCTTGGGTCTGTCAGGTTTAAGTGCTGGTATTCTAACCACTGATCTATCCAGATTTAACTCCCATCCAGGATAAAATTATCTTTGAATTATTCAAACTAGCCAACAGAAAGCCTGGTCTGAAAGCTAATTATTTAACTGTTTATTGCATAGCCTACTTACTTTCTTTTGACAAGCTCGACAGAAGATTTTTTCATCATCAGTTGTGAAATTAGAATTATCATCTATCCATTTCCAAGTAAATTTGTGTGCGATGCTGCTAATTCTCGTATGTCTAAACTGTAACTGTGCCAAGAAGTAACAAATTTATCAAACGAACATCACCTGTGAAATGATAGCAAAGAACTAGTGAATAATTTTATTGTACAAGTGTAGCTTGATTCAATGCAACAATATATACTCGTATGTTATCGCACAACCTTCAATACCACCACTTCCATGACTGCACAAAATTGGATTCGGCCAACAATGTTTTAATGACATCGTAATTTAAGTGCATTGTTGATGTAGGCATACGAAATTATCGAAGCAATAAGATTATGATGTTATTTAAATGTCTCGTACAGTTAGATTATTTACTGTTTCAAGACAGTTTTCTTTTATTGTAAATATTTATTATTATTTATTAATTACCGACTTTTAAAAGTTATTTTTGTCCCACTTAGGTTTCCTTGATTTTTGGCTTCATTTAGCCCTTTTAGGTTTATATGAGTCATTTAGCCTTTTTTTTGGATTTTATAAGATCCATATAGTTGACTGTGGTATGCACGAAACAAATTATGTTAAAATATTCGAGACATGTGGCACGGAACAAAATAGGTTGAATCCTGGCAATCTGAACTCTGTTCATGAGGTTAATTCAAGAAGAAAGGGGACAATTGGATAATATGCACAGTAGACCAACGTCGCTAGTCGACGTTGCTTGCTGGCCACTAGTCACTTTGCCGTAATGAACATTGTCAAACAAAAGACAATCGAAATGGTGGTAGTAAAATTCGCGACTATATTTAAGTACAAGGTTTATGCAGTACAATAGCGGTGTTTTGAATGCACCAAAAGAAGATGCAGACGTAGTAAGATTTTTAAAGTAAGTTATCACAATGAAATAAGGGTGGGGGGGGGAGGTGAGTTGCGAGGAATTTCATTCAAATGAAGGAAAATAAATTTTCGATTAATGTTCGCCAATGCGTTAAGTACATAATTGTGACTGCGTTGCTGTTTTATTTGTGTTCTAGAGAAAATATCTAGTCTTTTATGAAGAAAACTTTTAGCGGCCATGAAATTATTCACCACTTTCATCATAGCATATTATTGTTAATTAATATTACGAAACAAAAACTGTCATAAGGGCCATGACCGTCAGGATCATCTTGGCTCTCTGCACATCCACGCACTTGGTTAATAAAAACATAAATTAACCAACTCTAACCTTTGTATATGCAAGATGTGTAACCGGAGCAAGAAGGAATCTTCTTGATTTGATCTGGAATGTACACACGAAAATAAATTCAAGTAAGGATCACGCTGCAACTACATGAGAGGTCCGCGCATGTGCCACAACAAAACTGTTCCTGTTGCGAGCCCCTCTTCTAAGACACGTAATCTACTCACATTATTTACGCAAATACATCTTGTCGTTAATCTTCAACCACATTATTGTCTTTAGGAGCTTCATTGGCTTCATTGGCTTGATCCAATCACATTAAAATGAAAAATGGCAGTGTTGGCATGTAGAGGTATGAAAGGAAGACATACATACGATGTTCTGGCCAAGAAGATAAATAACACTTTGCCAGAATATCACATAAAAAATAAAGTATGTAGCACTAGAACAGACAACGGCACAAACTTTTGCAATACTCTTCGGTAAGAATTTAAAAATTTCAACCAAAATAATGGAACAGAAGATGAGTTACAAAAATACTGTTATTGTTAATGGTTTTATAAGCTTGGTTTCCTTACTTCTGTTTCATTTTAGACTGTTCTAGAGGCAGAATATTAATGAAGATGAACAGCAAGACAATGATGATGAGAGTAGCGATGATTTAGAATTTATAAATGCCTTCAGTATCTTGGAATCAGAAGGTGAAACTGAAAGTAATGAAGAAGAGATAGAACTGTTTCCTTGCCATCGATGTGCAAGTCATACACTAAATTTGATTGCTGTGAAAGATTCTAAACATGCACTGGAAGATACACACTTCAAGAGTTTCAAGGAGCGCCAAGCTTTGGAATAAACAAAAGCAATCAACACAGGTTGCAGACCTTATTAAAGACATCTGTGGTGTCTATTTGTCGACACCTGTAGTTACGATTTAAAGGGTTTTATGTCATTTATTATTTACTTACTTACTTACTGGCTTTTAAGGAACCCGGAGGTTCATTGCCACCCTCACATAAGCTCGCCATTGGTCCCTATCCTGAGCAAGATTAATCTAGTCTCTACCATCATATCCTACCTCCCTCAAATCCATTTTAATATTATCTTCCCATCTACGTCTCGGCCTGCCCAAAGGTCTTTTGCCCTCCGGACTCCCAACTAACACTCTATATGCATTTCTGGATTCGCCCATACGTGCTACATGTCCTGCCCATCTCAAACGTCTGGATTTTATGGTCCTAATTATGTCAGGTGAAGTATACAATGCGTGCACCTCTGTGTTGTGTAACTTTCTCCATTCTCCTGTAACTTCATCCCTCTTAGCCCCAAATATTTTCCTAAGAACCTTATTCTCAAACACCCTTAATCTCTGTTCCTCTCTCAAAGTGAGAGTCCAAGTTTCACAACCATACAGAACAACCGGTAATATAACTGTTTTATAAATTCTAACTTTCAGATTTTTTGACAGAAGACTATATGACAAAAGCTTCTCAACCGAATAATGACAGGCATTTCCCATATTTACTCTGCGTTTAATTTCCTCCCGAGTATCATTTATGTTCGTTACTGTTGCTCGAAGATATTTGAATTTTTCCACCTCTTCGAAGGATAAATTTCCAATTTTTATAGTTCCATTTCGTACAATATTCTGGTCACGAGACATAATCATATACTTAGTCTTTTCAGGATTTATTTCCAACCCAATCGCTTTACTTGCTTCAACTATAATTTCCGCGTTTCCCCTAATCGTTTGTGGATTTTCTCCTAACATATTCACGTCATTCGCATAGACAAGAAGCTGATGTAACCCGTTCAATTCCAAACCCTGTCTATTATCCTGAACTTTCTTAATGGCATATTCTAGAGCGAAGTTAAAAAGTAAAGGTGATAGTGCATTCCCCGCTTTAGCCCGCAGTGAATTGGAAAAGCATCAGATAGAAACTGGCCTATACGGACTCTGCTGTAAGTTTCACTAAGACACATTTTAATTAATCGAACTAGTTTCTTGGGAATACCAAATTCAATAAGAATATTATATAAAACTTCTCTTTTAACCGAGTCATACGCCTTTTTGAAATCTATGAATAACTGATGTACTGTACCCTTATACTCCCATTTTTCTTCAATATCTGTCGAATACAAAAAATTTGATCAATAGTCGATCTATTACGCCTAAAACCACATTGATGATCCCCAATAATTTCATCTACATATGGAGTTAATCTTCTCAAAAGGATATTCGACAAAATTTTGTACGACATCAACAAAAGTGATATTCCTCGAAAGTTACTACAGTTAGTCTTGTCCCCCTTCTTAAAAATAGGTACGATTATGGGCTCCTTCCATTGTTCTGGTACAATTTCCTTTTCCCAAATTGCAAATACAAGTTTATAAATTTCGCTAGATAATGCCCTTCCACCCTCTTGTATTAATTCTGCTGGAATTTGATCAATACCTGGAGACTTGTACTTTTCCAGATTTTCTATCGCAATTTCGACTGCAGAAAGTGTGGGTTCCGGTATAAATGGCTCAGCAGTTTGTATTTGAATTTCGTCCCGATCATTTCTATTTGGCCTATGTATATTTAATAGTTGCCCAAAATAGTTTTTCCATCTGTTCAGGATTGAATGAGAGTCTGCAAGCAAGTCACCATTCTCATCCTTGATCACGTTTACCCTTGCCTGATATCCGTTTTTAAATTCCTTTATACCCTTATATAAATCTGGAATGTTTTTATTCTTACTATTTGTTTCTATCTCATTCAGTTTTTCCTTCAAGTAATCTCTCTTTTTATTCCTAAGTGTACGACTTGCTTCCTGTCTTTCATTGAAATAATTATCTCTATTCTCCACGATTGGATCCTGTAAGAATTTCAATTTTGCCTGTTTCCTTTTATCTACTACAATAGAACAATCTTCATCAAACCATGGTTTCTTTTCCTTAGTTTCATGATAACCTATGATTATTTACTTACTACTTTATTTGTTTACAATAAGTTGCAGTTATTGTAGTCTGACAGATTATGAAAATCACAACTTTTTCAGATGGAACTCCATATATGAGGCTGTCCAACAGATACTCAAGTTAATGGAGAATGGCAGTGAAAAAATTGACAGCTGCCTGGATTTTTGTTCACTGCCAAGAAGTTACTTTCTTAAAAGAATACAGTGAAGTGATGAGTCCATTGGCACAGGTACTAAATTTGTTACGAGAACACAATATGTGCATGGGTTTCCTCTTCCCAACTTTGACTTCTTTGAAACAAAAGCTCAACAAGCTATGTAGTCAGTTAACAATCTGTCTTTGTTTGAGGCAGTTCTTCAGGAATTGCAAAAGAGCTGAGATATATTTAATTGATATTTTATTATAACACATAATTTTCTGAAATATTTTAGAAATTAGCTTTTTATTAATTAATAAAGATAGATCGCAAAGTTGTGCATGGTGTTGTTAACACAGTTTGTTCATTAGGCGAACTATCACTTTGCACTTTCACAAAGTTCACAATGGATGTTACCCGGTTTTTACATGTGGTTACATGGTATCGGCTGCATTGTTCATGCCACAGGTTGCACACAAAGGTTTCGTCTGGGTTATGGAAGTACTCGTTTTTGCACAGTTTATGGTGGTACCCATGTACCGCCATCAAGTTCACAAAATGGCGAAGATCTTGGTTGGTGTCTGTCCATGTCCTATTTATCATGGCCTTTGTTAAGTAGAAATCTGGCCAGATTTCTTTCCTCTTCCTCACTCTGTCCTGCAGTAGTTTTTCCCAGGCGTCTGTGGATGGTAGTCCACACAGCAAGTTCGTAGGCTAGCCTGGATTTTGTGCATTTCGAGATTCCCAGGGTAGCTTTCAGGAAACGTGACTTGACTGCTTCTAGTATCCTTAGGTCCGCCAGGCTCAGTTTCTCCATATGATATCGTCTGTATGTGGCGATGGGCGCGATTTTTGTGTCGAATGGTATCATGGCAGTTTCCAGCAAGAGCCTCATAATTGTTTTGATTTCGAATATGGCTTTTGTGGCCGCCATTGCTCTGGACTTTATGTGAACTCTGTAGGATCTTGTTGTGGTTTGCATGATCAGTCCTAGGTATTTGAATGTATTAACAGACATGAGGGGTTTCACTCCTAGGTATATCCTGTCTCCTGCTGCCTCTCTGCCTCCTTTTCGGAACGCCATTTTCAGGTTTTTCTCTGTGTTGATGGTCAGCTTGTTGTCCTTTGCCCACCTGTCCACATGGTTGGTGCTTTTTGTACTTCCTGCAGGGATCGTGCTCTGATGACCATGTTGTCGGAGTATAAGTAGATTTTCACGTCCTCTGTGTCTTGCTTAATTGTCTTCACCACATCGTACGTCTCAATGTTGAACAAAAGGGGACTTAGTGGATCACCTTGTAGTACTCCATTGGTTTGTGTCAACAATTTTGAAACTGCGACTCTGTCTGCTATTTGCACATAGTTAATCGTCAATATGTTGCATATCAGTGTCATGACCTTGTTGCCCTTAATTGTTATGGCTTCCAGTTTCTCAAGTATTAGTGGTCTGTTTAGCGTATTGAAGATTTTTGTGTAATCGATAAATACTGCGTGGAATTTGCCTCTTGGGTGTCTTAGTGCTTCTTTGATGTCATTAATCAGGTTGTTGATGGCATGTAGGGTGCTCCTTCTTTTATGGAAGCTGAACTGCTCATCTGGGATTTTGTGTTCTACTACTTGTGAGATCCTTTTGATAAGGTATTTGAATATATTAACAGACGTGAGGGGTTTAGATCCTAGGTATATCCTGTCTCCTGCTGCCTCTCTGCCTCCTTCTTCATCATATTCTTTTCTAGAGATATCCCTCTGCATGAGTTTGGGTCTGACTGGTTCCCTTTCCCCTTGTAAAGCAGTTTGATTGTAGACATGTTGTGGAGATACTGCACACTCATAGACAGAGGTTCATTAGGTCTGTGACTGCCAGTAGTAGTGTCTCTGTTGAGTCTTTTATGTATTCATTACCTACGCTGTCAGGTCCCGGGGCCTTTTTGTTTTTCAGTGACGTGATTACTTCGTGCACCTCTTCCTTCATGAACGGATCGATTTCTGCTTGGTATGATCCGCTGTAACTGGCTCAGTATTAGTGACGGTTTCTTCTACATTTAGGATGTTCCTAAAGTACTCTTCCCATACTGCCATTTCTATTTTCCCACTGTGCTGTGCTTTCGTAGGCTTCAATGCTATGAATGGGTCATTTTCGGATTCTTCTATTATCCTTGCTACCTCTTTTTCCAGGTGTTCCTTCTGTTTTTCCGATAGTAATTTTTTGTATTCCTTCCCTCCTTTCGCTGTATTGCCTTATTGCCTCCCGGTTCTTACTGTCCTTTGCTGCATGGATGGCTTCGAGGCTGATCTTTCTCTTCATATAGCATTCCTTGTCGAACCATATGTGTGATCTTCTTTTCAGGTTATACACCAGTGCTGCCTTGATTGTCTTCTCCAGGGATAATGCAGCTGCTTCTATGTCGTTTCTCATTATGTGTTCATCGATTTCGTTCCTTTCCTTGGTTTGTTATCTTACTACATCGTAGTCTAGTCGCCTTGAAGTGTTGGTAGATTCGTGTTTTTCTCTCTTCTCCATTTTTGTGACGTTAAAGTGAGCCGAGATTGAGACTGAACAGTGTTTCTTTATCATCACCCCCTCTGTTGCGTGACACATGCTGTAATTCATTGAAGAAAATTAAGTCTATAGTGCTGCTCCCTGATTGTGCGACATATGTTCTGTCTTCAGCTTTGTTGACGAGGATGAAGCCTTCCTCTGTCATCAATTACATTAGTTATTTTCCTCTATGGTTGGTGTTGTCTAGTCTGCAATTCAGATCTCCAGCTAGTATTATGTCTCTACCCAGGGCACTTGCCCTCTGGCTATTAGTTCTTCTATGGGTGTTAGTGGTTCTGCGTATATGGCTATCACGGATATCCTCTCTTAATTTATAATCATTGTGTCCTCTTCTTGGTGTGTGCTCAGTACTTTGCCTACTTTTGGTTTGTAATAGCATGAGATGCCGCACATTGGTCTCCCTCTTGGACCTTGTGTTACTGGCATGTGCTGTGCGTAAAATCCATTTAATTCAATGGGTTTGGTCGATAAGGTCTCTAACATTATGAGTATATCGTGTGATTGCAGCAGGTTGTTGGCTGTCAATTCTAAGGTGCTCTTTAGGCCTTCTACATTCCTTAGCAAGAGGCGTAGATGGCTAGGCTGGCAGTGTGATTCATGCTTCTCAGGGGCGAAAGAGTCGATATCGCCTGACAACAACACCATCAGGCCATGCCCCTGGGACATAGACCTTCGGCAGCTCGTGTAGAGGTATAACTACTCTTAGTGCTTTAAGTGTGTTGTTGGTTGGTAGTTCTTCGCAATCAATTATATTTTCCACGTTTAGTTCGGATAGGTGTCGCTGTACCCTTTCAACTGTGGTGTTTTGGTGAAGTCACCCTATGTATATCCATCCTCTGCATTCTGCTGCTTGCAGTCCAGATGCATTTGTCTCTCTGTCCCTTTCGGAGTTGGTGTTTCGTGTATATACTGCTGTTGCAATTGTCAGCTGCGTATTGGAGTACTTGGGTTTCTTTTGTGTGCGTCGTGACCCCTCCACTTACCATATGTTAGAATCTTTGTATGTGCGGCTTTAGTATGTTATAGTTTCCAAGTCTTTCGTTTCTGTGGTGGTTGCTTGCTCTGCTCCTGCATTCATTCTGAACGAGTTAATTTCCTCGCGCATAATAGTCTTTGGTTTAACTGATAAGTTCTCCATTATGTTTTGTAGTTCCTGCGCTAGGTTCCTTGCGATTCTGTTTTCCATTCTGTGTTTGGTGTGGCTGTCACTGCTATCCCGTTGATGGTTGTCTGGTTGTCCATTAGAAGGCATCTGGTCTTGGCCTCATCCGTCTAGCTTCGTTGCCTCATCTTGCTGCTCACTAGCTGTCAGCTTCTCTTTCCGTTGTTTCTGCAGTTGCTCAGCAGCCTGTCAGATGTCTGCATGTCGCTGGCTGCTTTTTGTGTGTTGCCAAGAGATGACGCCACCTGTCCTGCAGTTCGTCTGTCTGGTGTTGCTATCGTATCGTTATATTTGTCTTCATTGTTCTCTTGTTGTGGAGTCTATTTTTCAATGATGCTATTCTCAAGTAAGGCTTTCATTTCCTTTAAACAGTTCTTAATGTCGCTCACCGTTTTATATATGTTTTCTCTGGTTTCTTTCTTCATATATCCGCCTGCGTCTGCGGTATTCTGCAGGTAACTGAGAGCACTGTGTAACCGTGATTCGATCTCATCCGCCATATTGGCCATTAAAGAAAAAAGCTTTTCAATAATATTTACTAAAACAAATATTGGACTATTCTTTTCAGGTTTGATAATGCAATTGAAAACAAAGATATCATCCTCTTTGCATGGTTCTACTCCAACTTCAAAACAAACTGAATGGATTGAGCTCATTCCTGTGTGGCTAAAGGTTATATGCTCGAACTCATGCAGGAAATAAGCGTAAAAGACACTGCTGAGGAAGATGAGGCATCTGAAGAGAAGGACTTTTTCTGCTTTGAGAGGCAAAATAGTCATTCAAGTGTTGAACAGGACCTTGAACAATTTCTACAAAGCAATTCTGCTGACTTACAAATGTTTAATGGTTTCCCCGTGTTCAAGACTCTCATTAAATATAATACAGGCCTACTAACAAGTGCTCCTGTAGAAAGAGTTTTCAGTGTAGGGAGCATTGTGTAGAGGACACTAAGGGTCAAATTGAGGGATGAAGCATTTGAAAAACAAATTTTACTAGAAATGAACAAGCAGTTCATATAAAATTTTAATGATGTGTAACCAACAGGATTGGGACACTCATTACCAAATCTTGTTTTTAGATTAAATATGTTTAGCTTACTGTAAGATCTCATCCACAGGTAGTCAGTCACATTATTATGCAATATCAAAGAAATGAGATTTGCATTCATTCATAGTCAAAGTGAAGGAATGGCAGGTACTGGTAGTTATAAATGTTTACAAATTTTAAGTTTCATATAAAATAAATTATAATTTTCACACAGTCAGTTTATTAAAGATCATTTTCCGCATACCTAATTGATAGGCATCCAGTATTTCATATCCAATTAAACAAATTATAGGGGAAAAATATCATTTTAATTTTTACTGTAGGCTAATTTTATATAAAAGTAACTGTAACTGTAACGCTGGTAACTGTAACTCAGTTACTTTTTGTGTACAGTAACTGTAACTTAGTTACTTTTAAAAAGTAACTTATCCAACTCTGAGCACAGGATATCAAAAATAGGTGAGCATAGATTAAAATTTTTATTACAGTGTTGACATTCGACAAAATGAAAAATATTTATATGCTGAAATAAAAGAAAAATGAAGTGCGACAAATTGACTAATAAGCATATTTATGTTATTACACTTTTAAGCTGGACATGGGTGTATTTCAACCTTCTACATTTCTTAGCTAGTTCCTTGAGCAGATCATTTTCATTCACATAAATTTTCTCATATATGTATATAGAGTTGTCATTATTGTGAACAGGTTGTGTATTATTGGAAGTACGAGTATGTCACTATTATAATGTTGCAGAGCTTCAACAGGGTTTCTTTTTTTTTGGGGGGGGGGGGATTCTGGGTAGGGGTTTTTACCGCCAAAACCTGGTTCCTCATTGCGCCAGTGCTGTAACTATATCATGAAGTTGTACCAACAAAATAATCTCAACTAAGTGTCTCAGTTTAGAAATTTCTGGAGAAATTGTATTTCTATAAACAAAAAAATTGTACTCTATAAGTTGTTTAGAGAAAAGAATTTTCAATGGCAAACATGCTTACACACACATGCATGCAAAATCCCATATGCTTAAGGAACTTATCTTGATTTCTGTATTAATTAAACTATTACCTGCATTGAACCAAGTGGTTTGATATGGTGATCTTCATCATCACTATCATCAAACTGTACATGGCCCTGTGTGAGGTAGTGAGTGCTGAACGCTGCATGCTCCGTGAAAGCATTAATCCATTTCTGAAAATCAGTTGAAAAAAAGTAAGGTTATAGAATAAAACATAGAATCAATAACAATGGGATATTAGGAGATACTGAAAATACAGAAAAGACACTTTGTGAAGTGGAATAGGTCGAAATAGCCTATTATTAGAGTTGTAGTGGTAGTACTGTCTCGAAAAAAGTCTAACTCCACATCCATGTCGCACAGTGGTCCAAAATCCATATTTAGGACAAAAGTAGAAAAATGACATGTAAAAAAATGAAATAAACCCTTAAATTATTTTTCCTATATAACTGAGTAACACTGAATTGATAATCTTAATCAGTGGAGGTGGCTGCAGAGCGAGACAAGAAGCCGATAACATGCCACATTTTGGCACCCAACATTCTTACTCAGCAAGTACTGCGAGTCTGCCGTTTTCTTTGTGCTGTAACTCTGTTGTAAGTGGTCGATTCCATTCATATTTGGTATCAACATGTCAAATAGTCCTTTAGATATGTAACGCTGTTTGTTTTAATGTTATTATAGCATGTCAAATTAGCATGAATGGACACGTGACAAAATATAAATGTAACCATTGAGTGCAGACTTGGCTAAGTAGAGCAAAAACACTCTTTGTTCCGTCCCAAAATGATTTTTTTTCACTTCCTTGAGTATTTAACTCTATTTTAAATTAAGACTTAAGGTGCGGAGATTTGCAGAAGTAATAAATTATGCGTACTATTCTTTCCAGGTGCAGTAGTGCAATTTTTCTCGATTACAGTTATTTAAATATCTGTGAACCGAATCTGCATCTGAAGTACAATTCAGGGAATTCAAGGTGGCAGCTTGTTAATTATGTATCAAATAAGCTTCACGAGTGTCCAAAAAATGCAATAGTACCTAAAATGTTACATTTCTCCCATAATATATTTTATCGTTGGAGAGCAAGAGGATAAAGAATATGAGTTTTCTTTTTAACGAAATGAACATTGTCTTAGTGAACTACTTATTAAATTAGGTTCTCATCGTGAAAGTAATGAAAATTTAGAGAAAACTTATCCCTGGAAAAAGTCGTGGCTGCCAAAGAAAGCTTTTCCATTACAGCAAGTATGAGGTCGAAACAAAGACAATCCAGAGAATTAGAGCTTGTATACAAAACAAGTTTACTACCTATAACTACTGTATAAAGTTTCATGAAAATCTGTTAGACAGAAGAAAAGTTACTAATTTTGTCTAAATGCATCCCCCTATAAGGGGCAGTTCCTCTTATACCAACGTAATCTAAGTTTGTACACAAAACAAATGTACTACGTGTAACTACTGTATAAAATTTAATAAAAATATGTTAGATAGGAGAAAAGTTACTAATTTTGTCTAATTGCGCTCCCTATAAGGGGTAGTTCCCCTTATACCAACGTAATGAGAGCTTGTCTACAAAACATATATTCTACCTGTAACTACTGTGTAAAATTTCATAAAAATATGTTAGATAAGAGAACAGTTATTAATTTTGTCTAATTGCACCCCCCTATATGGCGTAGTTCCCCTTATACCAACGTAATGAGAGCTTGTATACAAAACATATATGCTACCCGTAACTACTGTGTAAAATTTCATAAAAATATGTTACATAGGAGTAAAGTTACTAATTTTGTCTAATTGCGCCCCATTCAGAGTGGGCCTTGGAAAGTTTGTGAAGCTAGGTATTGTCGCTCCATATTATAATTAGTTTAGATTGTTCATATCTTTACATCAAGTTTTTAAGTTGTGTGTTTTAAGTGTTATTTTGTTTCTATTTTAACATTTCATTATTTTTAGTGTTGTCTAGGTGTTTGACTAAGAGTACAAGCTATATAAATTGTTTCTGCATTGCTAGCAGAATCTCATCAAGATGGATGTCAATGAAGATGACAACAATCGACAAAAACGAAAACGATCAACATCAGGATCTGAAAGTAATAACAAGTCTTCATATATTTCTCCAAATCCTTTTGAACCATTATCAAACTTATCCGAAGATAATGACACAAAAACTATGGATCAGAACAATAGTTCTAATGAAAAATCAATGAAACCTCCCCCTATATATGTAAACAATATATCAAACATAAATGTAATTCTTTCCAACTTAAGCATACAAAATGTTGGTAATTTTAAACATGTTACTCTGGATAATCAGAGGGTAAAATTTTCTTTTGAATCTGTTGAAGGCTACAGAAATGCTATCAAATATTTTGAAACACATAAAGCTGAATATCATACATTTCAAATGAAGAATAAACGCAGTTTTCGGGTTGTAATTAGAGGCTTACATCCTTCATGTGACACCAATGCAGTTAAGAATTAGTTGCGTGAACAAGGATTTGAAACTCTGCAGATGGTTCCAATATACCATCCTATTACTAAAGTACCTTTACCTTTATTTTTCCTAGACCTTAAACCCAACGTTAACAATGATAAGATATATGATTTAAATAGGTTGTACTATGCTGTGATAAAAGTAGAGCCTCCTAAACCTAAGAGACACATTATACAATGTATGAACTGCCAGGAATATGGTCATAGTAAAAACTACTGTCATAAAAGGGCCCGGTGTGTTAAATGCGATGGAATTCATCCCACTTCAAACTGTAACAAACCCCATAACATACCTCCAGTGTGCGTAAACTGTAAAGGACAGCACATAGCTAGCTACAGAGGATGCCCTCAACATTTAAAACTCCAGAAAGCAACATCTTCATTTGTATATAAGAGAAAAGTTGATGTAAATACAAATGTAAATTCTTTTCCAGTGGGTGAATTTTCCATTGCTTCCGGCCCCAAAAATATCAACTAATCAAAAATCCTATGCTGAAACAGCTTCAGGTGTATCAAAGGTAAATCAGCTGGAGCAAGTTCTTATTAAACTAGATTCTCTCTTAGCTCTGCTTCATCCTCTTATAACTGCGTTATCTCAAATCCTACCTGTCCTTGTTAACAAAAAATGAACACTATCTCTAATAAAACAATATGCATTTGCACATGGAATTGTCAAGGAATTAACAACAAATATCATGAACTACTGTTTTTCCTTAATTTACATTATATTGACACACTGCTCGCAACGGAAACCAAGTTAGCACATCACATTCACTTTAGAATTCCTGGCTATATTGCATATCGAGCAGATCACCCCAGTGGTGTGAGAAAAGGGGGTTCTGCGATATTTATCAAATCAGACTTAAAACACAGTGAACTTGTACCTATAATTGAACCTGAAATTCAAGTTGCTCGCATACAAATCACCTTTGAAGGCAATGAATTACAAATTGCATCATTTTATTCTGATCCTGCAAACAGAGTAACTATGGAGCATTTCTGGGACATTATTCATATCATGAAGACACATTTTCTCATTGGAGGTGACTTTAACAGTAAACATCCTAGATGGGGAAGTAACACGACCAATCCTAGAAGTAAATTACTCCACGATGTAATTTACCAATTTACTCTGCAAGCTATTTACCCGAATGAATCAACACATTATCCTCAAGATGGAGGCACTCCAGACTTGTTAGATTTTTTTCTGGTAAAAAATCTTGCCGATTTGTATTCAGAGGCTTCTGTATTCATAAATAAGTTCAGATCATCTTCCAATAATGATTCATTTGTCTATAAATAATTTAGATGCTCCTCTACATCCTACACTGATGAAATTTCCATTTAACTGGCAACTATACAGTTCAACACTAGAAGCAATTACTGAAACACAAATACCTCTCAAGACTCCCAAGGATATAGACATTTCTGTGTCTATGTTAACCAGGAATATTCAATTTGCAGCAAATGTCGCCAGTAGCCATTCCCAGAATTATAAAAACAAAAACAGAGTTACATTTACACCACATATAAGACAACTTTATCTCATTAAAAAGCAATATAAATTACTCTGGGAACAGACAAAATACCCTCCATACAAAACCAAATTAAACACAGCCACCAAAGAACTCAGCACAGCTTTAAGAAATCAACATCAGGCTGCAATGGAGAGTAAATTAAAATCTTTAATTGCTGAAGATGGAACATTATGGCAAAAAACAAAGTTTGCCATAAAACATACTGACAGTAGGATTCCTCCACTTAAAGTCGGCAACCAATGGTTTTCAACACCTGAACAAAAAGTAAAAATTTTCTCTGAACAGTTATATCAGCAGTTTCAACCCAATCTCAGTCTTGACCCAGATTTCACTCATCAAATTCATGAAAGTTTAACACAACATCTTCAAATATCTTACTTTGGAAATTTTTTTTACACCGGGACAAGTCAGAAATCAAATTGAAAGATCTCCAAAAAAAAAAGAAAGCTCCTGGCCACGATCTTATTGTTCAACCTCTCCTTAAAAATTTTTCTAGAAAACCACTCGTTCTTCTAACACAAATCTACACTGCAGTTCTACGTTTAACATACCTATTTCCCTCGACAATGGAAGCATGCCATAGTGGTTATGATCCCCAAGCCTGATAAAGACAAAAGCAACCCTTCAAAAATATTTGAAAAACTACTTATACCTCACCTCTTAAAACAACTCCAAGGGACTATTCCTTCAACGCAGTTTGGATTTAAAGCAAAACACTCTTGTCCACAACAACTTCATCGGATCACAGATACTATTTTAGATACATATGAGGAAAAGGCGGTGTGCTTGGGTCTCTTTCTAGACACAGAAAAGGCATTTGATAAAGTATGGCATGAAGGCTTGCTCTCAAAGCTTAAAAATCATGTACCATATACCTATTATTTAATAATCAAGTCATACCTTTCACAACATACATTCTCCGTTAAATACGAATCTGCTCAGTCAAAATCAAATATTGTTCAATCTGGAGTACCTCAGGGTAGTATTTTGGGACCGCTGCTTTATATTCTATATACATCGGATTTTCCAACTCAAGATCACTTAATAATAGCACATTTTGCTGATGATGTTGCCATTCTTAGTAAAGGTACTTGTGAATCAGCAGCAGAACAACTGAACATTTTTTGTGAAAAAATTTCCACATGGTGTAAGCAATGCCGAGTAATTATGAATCCTCAAAAATCAAATTTAGTCAGATTTACTTATAAGAGAAACACTGTAAATTGTCCAGTAACATTATGTGGTTCAGTAGTACCAATGGCTCAATCTGTCAGATATCTTGGATTAATCTTGGATAGCAAACTTACTTGGCATAACCACATATCGGCTATTGTTAAAAGAATCAGACACAGAATCTACCTGCTAAAACACATTATTCAAGACAAATCTCCATTGCCTCTACACTACAAGAGACTTATCTATATTACAATCGTGCGCCCTGTGTGGCAATATGGATGTTCAATTTGGGGATCTGCTTCTGCATCACAAATAAGAAGAATACAGGTCATGCAAAATCGCTATTTGAGGCTGATGTCTGCTGCACCTTGGTATATTAGCAACGAGAACCTGCACAATGATCTCTGTATTCCTGAGGTGACGGAGATCCTAAGACACAGCTACATTAGACTGTTCAACTCCTTCCTAAACCATGTGAATCCGCTACTTCAAGTAATTGTCACTAATCCCACAAGATCCAGTCCATAGAAGATTAAAAAGAAAACGGCATAGTGATATGAGGCTATAGGGTACTTTTGGGATTGCCAGTGGGCAATACCCATAAACAAGTGTCAAGTTATTTTATTTTATTTTTTTTTCTTTTGTTTTCTTTTCTCTGTTTGTTATTCCCAACTATAATGTATTTATTTATGTACAATAAAGTTTACTTCAATTAAAAAAAAAAATTGCGCCCCCTATAAAGAATAGTTCTCCTTACACCAGCATAATCAAAGCTTGTATATAAAACATAATATATGCTACCTGTAACTACTGTGTAAAATTTCATAAAAGACTGTTAGATAGGAAAAAATTTACTAATTTTGTCTAATTGCGCCCCCCATAAGGAGTAGTTCCCCTTATACCAACGTAATCAGAGCTTGTATATAAAACGTATATGCTGCCTGTAACTACTGTGTAAAATTTCATAAAAGACTGTTAGATAGGACAAATGTTACTAATTTTGTCTAATTGCGCCCCCCTATAAGGAGTAGTTCCCCTTAATGCCAGCATAATGAGAGCTTGTATACAAAACATAATGCTACCCTTAACTACTGTGTAAAATTTCATAAAAATCTGTCAGATATGAGAAAAGTTACTAATTTTGTCTAATTGCGCCTCCTATAAGGGGTAGTTCCCCTTATACTAACGTAATCAGCGCTTGTATACAAAACATATATGCTACTTGTAACCGCTGTGTAAAATTTCATAAAAATTATTGAGATAGGAGAAAAGTTACTAATTTTGTCTAATTACACCCCCATAGTTCCCCTTATACCAACGTAACGAGAGCTAGTATACAAAACATAAATGGTACCTGTAACTACTGTGAAAAATTTCATAAAAATCTGTTAGTAGCTGAAAAGTTATTAGTTACTCCTGCTAAATTTGCATTCTGGACCACTGCACGTCATGAGAAATGATTAGCTCAAGGTGCTTGTTAAGGTGAAGTACTTGGGGACCTGGTTCTCGGCACCTTCAAGGTAGATGTGAAGACCTAACAAGAAATCTGAACAAGCGAGCTACAGATGCCCCAGTGGAGCCATGTCAGGCCCAAGAATTCAGTAGTGGATGTTTGGTTTACTTTCAAGAAACAAGTATACCTCGGAGTAGGAAAAGAATGGCAAGAAAAATTAATTATGACTTGGAACATTACATATTAATACCTTTTCAACAGTAGAGACCATACTAAATATGTAATACATGAATGTACGTAATAATTATGATGAAAACAGAAATACTGAAATTTTTTAAAGTATGAGAAACAAAAAAGATAGGAGAAGATAAAAAGAAATAAAAGATGATACGAAATTTAATGATCTGGAAAAAAACACAGATAAAAATGAGTAGCAATTTTAATAGCACCACAGTGGACATAAAGTGCCACTGGCACATAATGTATTTAAAGACCACCACCACCACCACCACCACCACCACCACCTGCCAACCGCCACTGCCACCACCACCACCACCACCACCACCATACAGGGATTAGGCACTTGTTTCGGCTTTGCAACCATTTCGATTTTGGATCTCCAGGCTTCTTCATCCCTTCCCTATAATACAGAGTGATCCGAAAGTCGCGCACATTAAAATTATAGTGTCTATATTGAGTAGAGCAGTTGGAAAGTGCTATCGGCTACTGCTAAATAGCATCATGGGGATTAACAGCAACAAACCTAGACGTCATTGTGATGTGTATGTATATACTGATGCTTGCAGTAGTCCTTTGTTTACTGCTCGGCAAACATGTCGTTTTCCCAAAAGCAACGAGTTTTCATTGTTGAACATTATTTTTCCAGTCGTTCTCATGCACGTGTTGTAGACGAATTTCGCACAAATTATCCGGATGTGGCAGTGCCTAACAATTCAACCATAATGAGGCCACATCTAATGAAACCATGCAGTTTTTGCGCGAGTTTTTTGGTCAGCGTATCATTTCTCAAGGATTATTGCACCCACGTTCCCCTGATATGACGTTCCCAGATTTCTTCCCGTGGAGTTATCTTAAAGGAGGGGTATACAAAAACAGGCCGCACACTCTAGAGGAACTAAAGAGGAACATAACAACGGAGATTAACATCAGTGTACTGTTGTCACACCAGGAGAAGTCGCCGAAAGTGTCTAGACCGGGCGGAGGGGAAACAGTCGCGCATGCGCAGTGTGCTGTTCACGGCAGTATTCCTGTTTCACAAACATCTACTGCACGTATCTTTGAGAGTGTCTGCGGGCCTGTCACTTTCGTTGTGTTTTATTAGTTTCAACATATAGTAGTAGAGCTTTAATTATCGTTTTTCTGGTGTTAGTATAGTTGATGATAATATGTAGTTAGTGGAGTTTTTATTATTGTATAGTTGTAGTTTAGGCTTACACAGCAGTTTTTGTTTATTAATTGTAAATATGTCGACAAAGAGGAAACAATTGACAATCCATAGCGGAGAAAGAAATATTATTGCAAATGTGATAAAATGCTGTCATGCAGAAAAAGAACGAAATCTACAGCAAGGGTAGAAAAGTATTGTAATGTATCGACATGAACGATACAGCATGTAAGGAAAGAAATGAAAGACTGCAAAGAAAAAAGTGTTTTGTTGACACCTGGAATTTTTCATGTCTGACTTTGTTCCCATGTAGCACGTAAGTGGACTGGCGTTTTCAGGTCAGAGTGTAGTGTAAAGTTCCCCCGTCCCGCCTATCCACTCCACGCGCCAACTCGTAGTGCGAAGACAGTATGTGTGCTCAAAAAAGTGGCCGCAAACATGGTAAAAAGAGTTCGTACATGCATTACTAAATGGGGCTGCCATTTTCAGCATATGCTGTGAAAAATTATGTAACTCATGTGAAAATTGATGTAACTAAAAGTAATAAATTCATCTTTATAAATATATGTGAACGTATTATTAAGATGTGCGCGACTTTTGGATCGCTCTGTATTATAATGCTTTTCTGGAGATATTACAAAAAAAATTAATCCGAAGAAAACGAATGTATCATGGAAGACTTCAATGCCCATGTGGTATATACTTAGTTCACATGGATTATGCAATACAAATATTGGAGGGGAATATTGTTGGTAAATGGTGAGAAGATGGACTGATCTTGAGAATTCCTCCACAATTGAAAATTATGTTGGTCATATTATAACCAATAACTAATTTATTACATCTATGCCAACGAAATAATTATGAAATCATTAATAGTTGGGTCTGAAAAAGATGCCACAAAATAACAAGATATTCGTAGGATAATAATCACTAATTTAAAACATCCCATAGTTTATGAAAAGAAGTAAGGGATGTTAAAGTGACCCCAAGTGAAAGTTTAGGAGGGAAACATCGTTTACCAATAGCTGGTTTCAAACATGTGAGAGGATTCAGAAAGATATTCTTACAACATGAGAGAAAATAAAGTTTCAAAATTAAGAGGACGTAATAAACAGGAAGAATATTTGGTACAATGATGAAATGAAACGAAATAGCAGAGGAAATATGTTGAAGAAACAATGGAAGAAGACTATGTAAACAAACATCTTTCTGGAATGAGAAAATAAAATTAACAAGAACAAGGAACAATGATGTATAGACGGAATAGTTTGAAGTTAAATCAAATAAAAAACACAAACATAGTAAAGATTGGCTTTGGCAAGCAAGAATATGATAAAATTTGAACTAAGAATAACTAAGTTTAAATTTAGAGATGATTCAGAAAAAAATGAGAAAAAATAGAAAATTATTTCATGCATTAATGAAGAATAAGATAAAATGTAGAAACGACAATACAAGAACAACTAATAACAGGGAATCTTTAGTATGATTAGGAGATGAAGTTAAAAATGTATTGAATGAGTTATTTTAAAGATTTATGAATTGCAACCCAGTTAGAAGTGAAGTTTAATGCTACAAAGATAATAGACAAAAGAGCATTACAACACGTGGAAGGTTTAGAAATACTTGATCAATGTTGGAAATGACGAATAACACTGTTCAACACTTGTCAATTATATTAGATTGATTTAACTTCTTAACTGTAAATGAGCACAAACGCTACTTAGGTGCAAATTTTTCTGACATTTTGTATATTCGATTCCCTAACCGTTTCAAATGTATATAATTTTACCTTTTAGGTGTATTTCCAAATTATATGTAATACGCTTTGTCAAATCTGGCAACCTTTACATAAGGGAAGCTAAATTTATATTTATATATATGATTTTAAAAAAACTTAAAATTGTTGAACGAAGTGTTAAAAGTGTTAAAATTTTTATAAAAAGGTTATGTACCTTAGACAGATGGCCTGTTGCCGGTGCTGCGTCAACTTCAGTGTCTCACGAACTACTGTAGTACTTGTTGATCTTGCATTCTGCCATTTGCATTCGTCAGTTGTAGGGATGGGGGTGTGTTGCTCCTATGGTGGGGGGTGGCTGTTTGTGTGCTATGTATCATGATGTCGAATAATGTGTGGGTACTGAACTGTAATTGTGTATGAAGTATATGTTGTGGGTGTGTTATTGTATGTTTGTATATTTCGTATTGTTCTAAAATGTTTTACTGTGGACCTTTTGGTGTGATGTGTAGAATTTCCATATCTGTTTCTATATTATTGTAGTCATGATTACTGTTGATTATATGTTCTGCGTAATTTGATGTGATGTAGAGTTTGGTTATAGCTTTAATGTGTTCATTATAATTATCTTGTTTGAAAGGTTCTTCCTGTCTGTCTTATGTAAAAATGTGGACAACTATTGCATTTTAGTTTGTAAACGCCAGTTGAATTATATTTATTTGAATGTTTGATGTGATTATTTAGATATTTCTGTGTTGTGTTATTTGTTTTGTATGCTATCTTGTATTTTAGTTTTCTGAATGAAGTTGCAATTTTGTAAGTATTGGTATTGTGATATGTTAATGTTATGTATTTATTCTCACGCAGTGTTTGTGTTGGTTTGTTCTGTTTTTGTTTTGTCTTCTTTATTAGTGTGTCTAACATGTTCGGGTTATATCCATTGTCTTGTGGTATATATTTTATTGTATTTAGTTCTTCAGCATAGTTGTAATTGTTCATTGCTATGTTAATTAATCTGTGTGTCATTTGTACAGAAAGCTGCATGTTTATGTTGTATGGGATGGTTTGAGGAATTGTGTATGTATGTTGTAGTTGTGGTGGGTTTCCTGTATATTCTGAATTCATGTCTATAATTTGTTTTGTTGTCTAAGAAATTTATAGCTTGGTTATGTTCTGTTTCTATTGTATACTTTAATTTGGGATGTATTTTGTTGAGTTGTTGATGTAGGTTTTCAATTTGTCTTTTGTTTCCATTATATACGACTATTATGTACATATCAATGCCAGTACATTATTCTCTCTGCGTGTTTGTTGTTGTCAGTGTTTAGTATGTGTGTTTGCTCTATATTATGAATGAAGATTTCAGCTAATATGCTTGATATAGGTGAACCCATTGGTAATCCTTCAGTTTGTGTATAACATTTATTGTTATGTGTGAAATAATTTTGTTTTGTAATAATCTCTGTAATGTGTATAATTTCGTCAATGTGAGTCTGGTATGTTATTTTTGATAAGCATTTTTCGAAGTATTTCAAGTGTTTCTGTTACCGGTATGTTTGTATATAGATTTTCGATGTCAAATGACGCTAATGTTGTGTTGTGTGGAATATTTTTGTGTTTTATTTTGTTAACTAGGTCTATGGTATTGATTATTGTTGTTGGGTTTTCAAATTTTATACTTTTTCCTATAGTGTCGTCTATATATCTCGCTAATTTGTATGCTGGTGCATTCTTGTAGTTTATAAGAGGTCTGATTGGTATATTTTGTTTGTGAATTTTAGGTAATGCATTTAATTTAGGTGCGTGGGGTTTAATTTGTTTCAATCGCTGCTTTTTGTTATTAGGTATGATGTGTGTATTTCGATTTATTGTATTTTTTACTATAGTTTGATATTTTTTTGTTGGATCTGTTTTTATTTCTGTGATGTTATTTTCATGAAAAAAAAGTATTAATTTTGTCGTTCATGTCTTGAGTATTCATTATTATGGTGCAATTACCTTTATCTGCTTTTACAAATGTTAAATTGTGTGCTTGTTGTTTCTCTCTTAATGTCTTTATTGTTTTAATTTCATGCTTATCAGTTATAGGTTTATCTTAGTAAATCTTGTCGAATGTATTCTTGGTGTTGTGCTTGTGTTTTGAATTGCTGTTTCTGCATTGATGATCGTCTGCATTTGTTGTGTTCTTAGTGTCTTGTTATATTGTAGGTTATGTTTTAGTCCTCTTTCAAGTAATTTCGTTTCATTTTGACTAAATGTTACGTTGGTGTTGTTGAATATCTTAGGATAGAATTTGAGTGAGGAACAGTCAGTTATTGTCACGCAGCATTTTCAATTGTTTGCTTTCATATTTTCAAATCTTACTGTTACAATTTTGTACAACACGTATTTATTATTGTACGAGAAATAAATTTGAGTGAGGAACAGTCAGTTATTGTCACGCAGCATTTTCAATTGTTTGCTTTCATATTTTCAAATCTTACTGTTACAATTTTGTGCTACACGTGTTTATTATTGTAGGAGAAAGAAATTTGAGTGAAGAACAGTCAGTTATTGTCGGGTGACAGAAGATGTAAGATAGGTTAGCTAGAATGCCTAAATTCAGTAAACCATTGAAAAATAAACTTCATGCTTACGTTAGTGAATTTGGTGCCCAGGTGCTTTCAACCAATGGAATAGTTTTGTTATATAAGGTTTGTGAAAAGACAGTTAATCAAGAAAAAAAGTATTTTATAAGTCAACATGTGTCAACTACGAAGCATAGATCTGCACTTGAAAAACTTTTTACAAAAAAAATACAGGAGAATCTGTTCCAAGGAAATCAACGCTGAGAAAAAACTACTTGCCTGTAGACTGTGAAAATACAATTGATCACTGAAGTGATGAAACCTGTGGAGGATACAGCATTTAAAGCATTCTTGCTGTCGCCAGAGGAATTGGAAAAAGCAAACCATACAAATGTTGGTAGTGGTGGTGGCGGCGATGGCGGCGGCGGTGGTGGCAGTGATGGTGAATGTTATACCAATAGATTAGCAAAAGGAGTTAATTGTTCCTATAAAATGTACGAGGCAGTATTGTTATGTTTTTTAGTTTAAAAAGTTACTGTATCTCAAAACAATGTTTATTTATTCAACATAATCACTGTTTAAGTCTATACACTTAGCAAAACGGTCATATAGCAAATATAAGCATTTTAAAAATTGTTTGTCTTGGTCTGCATCTGAAAACCACTCTTTCACAGTAATTAGTGTTTTTTTTTTCTTAGTTTCGGAAATAGGTGATAAGTCTGTAGGGGCTCGTGAGCAGGTGAATCGCCTTGCAAGAATAACACACGTTTGGAAATTTTGCTACAAAATTTCTGCATAATTTTTTCCCCAAAACTTATTTAATAATATAATTAATAAGCTCCCATCACAATTTTACCTAGTTTTAAATAATCATTTATATTTATTTGTCTCTATACTTATAGCAAACAAATGAAAGGTACAGGAAAATAACTAGTTCAGTCCACTTTAGCAAATTGTTCAGGAGAGCAGTTTAGCACTGTAAGCCCAATCTAAAATCTGTCATAGTACTTAGACTGTTCACATTATCACAGTGTTTCATTCATAGGATTAAACACAGCACGCACGCACGCATGCACGCACGCACGCATGCACGCACGCACGCACACATACACCTACTTTTAAGAAAAGTGGATAAAGCTGGTTCTTTCCCTGTACCCTTCAAATGTTACAGATTTGTAAAGTTATATACACATCACATTCAATAATGATTAACTCGGAAGAACCATTTTAAAACAGACATTTAAAATGTAACAAACATCAGTTCACAAAACTGAGGGTAGAATTTTTCTAAACACGATAACTAAAGAACATACTAATTAATGATTCCTAGACCAATGCCAATAATATTGTTTTGTAACATCCTGCTATATTTAATGGCTTCACTACAGTTATTCTAATTTCATAAGCTGGCACACAGATAATAATAATTTCTTACTATTCAAGGTGTAAAGATTTTCTTATAGGGACGGAATCTAGCACTACAGAAAGTAATAAAAAGAGTGTGTGGTATGTGGAGTGGCTTGAAGAGGTTATGGATCTAATTTATAACAAGAATTACATGAGTCCCATTACAGATTCAACACTTTCACCAAAACTTCAATATAATGCAGATTATGCAATGTTTTATTTTTCACTTGGCTACTTAATGAACTGTCTCAAATACTGGATTATTTAGAATCCAAGGAATTGGTGATAGCGAGATGGTATTTGGTGAGATGAGGTGGAAGGTTCGCCACAGATCACCAGACACTCACCTTAAGATTGGGGAAAACTTCGGAAAACCTGGTAATCAGCCCAAGCGGGAATCGAACCTATTATTTTTTAAGAGATCGATATATATATATATATATATATATATATAGTACCTCAATTGCTGCCTCTGATCGTTCAATTATCGCATTTATTTTAATAAAAACAAACCCAGATAGAATTCCACTGAATCATGAGAGTAAACCCATGTCTGGACCATTGCATGTTGCAAACTGAACTTGAATGAGTGGCAGCATTCATATAGTTTTTGCAAAGAGGAGGTGGCACTTTATTTCTAGCTATTTGTCTTCTGAGGAGAATTAGAATGAACATAAGAAAAAAATGCTGGTGCTAAAATGGAGAAAAAAAAAAAAAGTTACACACTTTTCAAAAAGTATAACAGATATCTGTTAAAAAAAAAACAGTAATCACATGCTGTAAGGATTATATATCCATTTTCTTCAATTAACTATTCCTCATCCCCTCTTTAGCACTGTAGACAATAGAATTTCTACCGTAATTACATTTTATGAACTTTCTCCTTCCTAATATACCTATAATATATGAAGAGTCCACTGCAAGAATGATGGATGTCACTTTTTTGTCGAAAATGAACCAAGACTGTCAATGCATAGCCTAGACTGTGGCATAGCCAAATACTGTAGATACTAATACCGGAAAGCTGGCTCTCATATGTGTGACATCGACTAACAGCGCTCCAGACGGAAAGGTTTGAATAAGTTGACGAGAGGGTCTCGGTCGGCCGTGCTAGAGGAGATCGAAACATTTCTTGTGTTGCCTGCAGCGAGCTAGAACCACAGTCTACATAGACTATGACAAAAGTAAGGTACAGTACTACCTGTTCTAATATAACCTATGCATTCTACAAAGTCACAAACTTTTAAGTAAGTCCTGACTGTTGTATTTTTCTTTTCCTGGCCCTAATATCGTAATTGTTATTTGCTAGCAAATATGGTTACAATACAAAATGTTTCGAAATATAATATTGTAAGCCTTATAAAGCACAAAATTTATCTTGTTATAGATAACTTGGAGAATGCTAGAACTCCTAAAAGAGGAAAAATGTCGTCTGAGAAAAAATTCAATTTCTTACTAACAAACTAAGGAGTGCGCAGAAAATTATGTCAAAACATAAGGAAACTCAATTCAAACCCTAAGAGCTGACGTACAAAAATTGAAAAAATCTTATTCATCTTTAGAATGTGATCAATCGCTGGTAGAAGATTCATTTCTTACATCTCAGTTGAAGCTAAGAAAAAGAAAACCCATGGGAAGGCGATATACCAAGTATGACAAAATTTTCGCACTGGCATTGCATTATGCTTCACCGAATGCATATCGATACTTGAGGAAGACTTTCTGTCTGCCGACTATTCGCTTCTTACGTAATGGGCTGCAAAAATTGGGTGTTGGTCCAGGTTTCAATGAGACAATAGTGCAACTGCTTAAGATAAAATCGAGAAGTCTGACACCAGCTCAGAGAGTTGTTTCCATTGTACTTGACGAGATATCTTTGAAACAAAGTTTCTCGTATGATGCAAAATCAGATTTATTCGATGGTTTTGTAGAATTTGGACCGTACGAGAGTCAAAATCAAACAAAAAGTGAAGAATTGAAACCCGCAAATCAGGCTTTAGTATTTATGATTAGGGGCTTGCAAACCAACTACAAGCAGATAATAGGATATTTCCTATCTAATAATTGCACGCCCGGTGATGTTCTAAAGGATCTTCTTTCCGAAGCCATCCGCGAGGTTAGGAAATGTGGATATTTTCCTAAAGTAGTCGTTAGTGACCAGGCAGCCAGTAATATTAGAATGAGGAATTTATTGGGATGCGAGGTTGATAAACCATTTATTGAAATAGATGGAGAAATTGTGTACTTCTTCCGTGACACACCACATCTCTTAAGTCAGTACGAAACAACTTTAAGCAGCACGACCTTTCGTACAAAGATGAAGTATACGAGTGGCAACATGTTGTTGAACTGTATAATAAGGCTAAAGATATGAATCCTCGATTATGCCCAAATTTGAGACAAAAACATATAGAACTTCCACCTTTCTCACCCATGAGGGTTTGTCTGGCTGCACAGGTGCTAAGTCATTCAGTCAGCAAGGCCATAAAAACTCATGTGTCGTTTCAGTCACTACCTGAAGAAGCTCTTCAAACAGCTGAGTTTATAGAGCTAGTGGATCGTGGATTTCACTGTTTTAATTCATCGACCATGAACGATGCTAAACCCTCACGCAGGGCTTTGCAAACTACTTCTTGTCATTGGACGACTCTACAAAAACTGGAAAAGTCTGTTTTCAAAACTGAAAATTCTGAGCGAAAAAAAGACAAACCCTCCTTGCTTTAAGGGTTGGATACAAAATATAATAGCGCTACGTCACTTGTGGAAAGATCTGAAACAAAATTTTAACTTTCGGTTCCTGCTTACAAGACGTATAACACAAGACTGTATTGAAAATATTTTCTCTGTTGTGCATTCTAAGGGTGGTAATAACATTATCCCTGACAGCTGTAAATTCAACTGCCGTCAGAGAAATTATGAGCTGCCAACTCTTAACACCTTCAGAGAAAGGCAACTGTGAAATTGAAGTCAGTGATTTTTTAGTTACGAAGAAGGAGACTGAAGAAAGTTCATTTAGAATCTGCAGTGATTATCCAGCAACAGAAAACAGTTTTGTAGAAACCGCTGAACTTGGAGAGGACAATCATGATCAGTGTATGATTCCAGATAATGCATTAACATATGTGACAGGGTGGGCTTGTAGCAGAATACTACATGAGACATGCAAACTGGAACTAGCTAGTTTGAAATCTGAAAACTTGACAGACATTTATCAGCATATTGCAAATAAAAAGTATGACAGTGCTAATTTTCCAATTCCGACAAGTTATTCAGTTTCTTTATCTAAAATTATTCGATAAACATTTCACACGCACTTTAGAAAAATTCTTTCATCAAGCAGACACGGTGTGAAAACCAAGTTAATGGCCCTTATTTTTAAACAAATAGATCAAACTAATTCAGATGTAAAGATTGTAAACATGTTTTCGTTAATAAGTTCCTTAACGTAATGATCAATTGTTTTGTAAAAAAATAATGTGACAGAATAAGTTGTAGAACAGTGACTGGAAAAAAGAACAGAAAGGCTAAAAAAGTAATGCATCAATAACCTGGAGAATAGAGAGTTAATGAGACAATTAAGAAGTATGTACAGTACCTGTACTGTAGCTTTAATGTTGTTTTTCACCAATGTAATATCTCTTTTAAAACATTAATATTATTATTAGCATCATAATGTTCTTTCAATAGTTATGACAATTAAATTAACGAGAATGTAAATCTGACCGTTCTGTAATGATTTCTTTAGCTCTCATGTAATACTATGTAGACCTACCACAATTCCTCCCAACCCCTCCTAGATATGTACGCAATCAAATACTATAGAGAGCTTCGTACGGTATTTGAAGCAATACATATTGGAAGCATTGTTCAAACCAAGCCGCTAGACAGCGCTAGTGTTCTCGTGTCGCCGCCGACACCATGTTAATCGCGTTGCTTTCCAGTATTAGCTCTCTACAGTATTTGGCATAGCTTAAGACATATAGAATGTACATAGAGAGTTATATGGCATTAACACAGATAGTCATTGTCCAGTAATGACCGGAAAATCACAGTTACGCTTTGAGCACTAAGCATTTCAAACTTTCAATTGCTTCTCCTGAAAAATGTATTCCAAATGACATCCATCATTCTTGCAGTGGACTCTTCATATTCTCTCGTTTCCTGCTGTGTTTTTGTTGGCTCTCTGCTCAAGCACAAACAATACTTAGATACACCTTCACTCAAGTGCCTCTAATAAATTATATTTGTGAGGGTATAAGTTCATAACATAGATTAATATAATGTGTCAATCTGTTTTCTCCCACTTCTCTCATGATAACAAAAAACTTACCTGTCTGCTGATTTGACCTGTTGTCTCTCCATAGTTAACAACACTGAGTCTATGGACGGCACTATCTGAGAAATGTACCACAAAGGTGGAGGTATCACATTCCAGAGGCAAGATATTCGCTCCATCTAGGTACTTGAAATCTTTCCTTTTAAAACCAGTAGCAGCATCTGCTCTGCTGTTGAAGTAGGTTAAAACGCCACGTTCTAAAACAGCCTGGAAAACATATATTCAAGTTCAGAATACTATGAAATTTGTATACAGTACTTCATTTATGTACATTTTCAGAATAAGTCCATTTTCTACTATGTTGAGTTTCCTAAGCACTTTAGCACATATTGAAATAACTGAAAGTCATTACTAGCCTCACAATGAAGAAAGTAATTACATATTATAAACGTTCCAACAAATATAACATTTGCACAGGCCTATTTTACAAAAAGCCTACTCTTCATATACAATGTTTGTAATAAAACTTTCCTGGACGCTTCGGTTCACTTTGTTTTCATACTGTTCATAATTTTTCGAGAAAAACAAAAAGTCTAAATAGAATATCCTTTAATTTGCTTAAAATTATTCATTACTTGTAAATGATATAAAACACTTTTAAACTAACAGCAATTAATGTAATACAAATATTTCAATTCGGATTGTCATTAGAGTAAAACTATATCACTTAGTTTGTGGTGCCTTGAATCCATTACATAAGACAGTTCTGACAACCACCTTAACAATACAGAACAATTATCCGATTATCATTGCACAATGCACCCATTCATTAAGTGATCATTCTCCTGACTTAGTTGTCTCATAAGTGGTGCCTTGTTGGTATCACTTGTGAGGTTCAGACTTGTCTTCAGACAGTTGACTAAACAACAATAATGGCGGTAGAAGAAGTGATGTATCATTCCTAACACTGAAGCTTAGTGGTCTAAAGTAATCTTCACCTAGAGGTTTTCTATGTAAACAGTCTGTTTTTGTAATCAGGTTTAGCAACTTCTTAGAAGTTATATTATGTGACTTAAGTTACTTCAATTCTCTATAGTCTGAAAATGTAACAAGTAGTTTTCATACATTAAACAATTTTCACTTCAGAACACTGATGAAAAACAAAAAAATATAGCACACTCCATACGTGAAAATTCCAAATATCCCATTACTCTGAACAGACATTGTTGATATTTTATATAAGCCTACACATGTAATACGTAATGTATGTATATATGTAGGGGTACAATGGGTGGTGGTGGTGGTGGGGGGGAGCACTAAAGACAATGGTAGTGGCAGCATTTTATAGTAAATACTGCTGCAATAGATGTAAGAACTGGAGCACTAAGACAGTGGTACTGATAGATCACACAGCTTGTGAGTTCGATGAAGGCTGTTACCACTATTGTCTTTTCTTTATGTAAACTAATTAGTTTAAAAACTTGCAAATACATTGTTTGAAATAAAAATGTCTCCTGGCAAAATACTTCAATTTGCACCAAGGTACGAATACTTACTTTTGTATAATGTTTATATTCACATTCTCGTGATAAATTTATATAGCTAACACAACAAAATAACTTTATAAATGATGATAATAATAACCGTGATGATAAGGGCAATAATAATAATAATAATAATAATAATAATAATAATAATAATAATAATAAACTTTAAAATAACTACTGCTAATGTAGATGCAAGCAATGGAGCAGAAAGGTAGTGAGTGGTACAAGTAGGGAACATGCTTGTAATTTCGATGAAGTCTGTGTACAAAAATGACACAAGATGTGCGACAATTAAAGAGTTATACGAAAAGACGAACAAGCGAAACAAGTGACTATCACCACGTTAATCAAGAAGCCATAATTAGTCATTTATGCAACTTTCATCACTACTGAGCTTTTGAGAGTTCATGCTCCTCCCTTGTCAATAACAATAGCTAGAGACCACAGAATTTCGCAATAATTTCAAAAAGAAATCGTGATAAAAATATTATATTTCGCATTTTATCGCTAATTAGTTGTAAGATTATCGCAATAATTTCGTATAAATTGGAAAGGAATTTTTACATGAAAAAATAACGGTATATTATGTATTAGGGGTCAAAATAATGATAGAAAGTAATGTACGTCATCATAGTGTTTGCTCTTATATTGCCTCACATTTAAGGAAAAATAAAAATCTTGAAGTACATGAAGAAGTACATTGTATATCTGAGGATGGCAGTAACAGACGAGCGGATATAGTTGCTCTTAATAGACAGAAGAAGAAGGCAGTAATATTGGACCCAATTGTACGGTTCGAAAAGGTTGTATCCCAAGCCTTAGCGGTTGATCAAGAAAAACAAGTCATTTACTGCCCATGTGTTCCTCACTTGAGTGAGAGATATAATGCAATTGATTACACATGGGACGTGAGGGGTTTGCTTTTCCGTGCCCACGGATCAGTGTATAAATATACTACTGACATTTTAAAACAATATGATATAACATCCCAAGATATTAAAAATATTTGTTTAAATATCTTAAAGAAATCCATAGGCATTTTACATAATCATTTATATAATGTTTAATCTTTTAAACTTCTAAATTGCATATTGTACTATGATTGCTACCTACTGTATTGATTTTTCTCTCTATTCCATATATGCATTTTTCAAATTGTTTTCCGGACCTATATGGTCACCTGTTATGAAGGCGGATTTTATTATTATATATAAATTTATTCTACAGTAAGCTAGACATTAAAATTAAAGACAACTTTGCTACACAGAAAAAAAAAATTATTTGTATTATGTAGAATCTCCTGTTTTCATTTGTGGAATGAAAGCATAGCAGAAGTCATAATAGTATTTTCTTTCATTTTGCGCCTATGGTCACTAACAATTATACTTGGGGGGAAAAAAGGTTTCTGCGTCAACAGATGCACAAGGAACCCAGACACATTTCAACACAACAGATGTAAATTCAGGGTAACTCAACATGAGAGCTCGTAATGCCTCAATCACGTGAACTTTAACATTGGAAGTGTTGGATGATTATTTCAAAACTATTTCTTTCAAAGTAAGAAATGCTACACTGCAATCAGTACTTTTTATATCCTTGAAATAACTTATTGTTTTGACCCTTTCTGTGAGTGTTTTAAGATTGTGAACATTTATCTGTATAATATTTGTTGGACTGAATAATTCATTTAAATTTACAAACAATGAATATGAATCACGTAGCTCATATTTTCAATTTTCTCATTCATTAGTTTACTGACATGCTGAAACAATTCTTGTATTTCAGTCTTGAAGTCCAAACTGTAATGGTCAATTAATCTGGCTATCAATTCCCATACATTACCAGAGATTACTATATTCATTCAGGTCATTTACTTTACATACAAGAACGTGACTGTAGGGATATTCACTGCCAACTAAGTCTAAAACTACATTTGCAATAAATTCACGTTTCTCATGTACAAAAGCTGCCTGTGCTTTTACTAAGCAACAAAATCTTTCAGATTCTATCTTTTTTAAGCAAATTGTTACAGGTGCACTTCTGACAGTCGATTGAGCAAAAAATGTTTTGACAAAATCGAAATATTTGTATAAGTAATGTACAGATTTAACCAACTACCCCATCTAGTTAGAACTGATTCTGGGTACAAAGGAACTATTGATTCTTTTTTTTTTTTTTTGTAGGTTATTTTACGATGCTTTATCAACATCTTAGGTTATTTAGCGTCTAAATGAGATGAAGGTGTTAATGCCAGTAAAATGAGTCCGGGGTCCAACACCGAAAGTTACCCAGCATTTGCTCATATCGGGTTGGGGGAAAACCCCGGATAAAACCTCAACCAGGTAACTTGCCCCGACTAGGAATCGAATCCGGGCCACCTGGTTTTGCGGCCAGATGTGCTAAGCGTTACTCCACAGATGTGGACTATTGATTCTTCACCATGATTTTCATCTAGATACGAGCTGTACAAGTGTTTTATTTTCCTAGACAAGTGAAAACAATTTTTGGTTTGAGGTACTATTGAATTAAGCTCACTTAAATTCTTTTGTAAAATATCACCAAAAATACTAAATTTGTGAGCCCAACAAGTCATAAGTACCACGTGATCTCCCATGATTCCTTTCAATAATTTAATGTAGGGAGCAGAATTTGTTACAAAATATTTCACGTTTTTGTAGTCAATTAAAATGTCTCTAATGTCTTGAGGATAGTCTGTGAACAGTCCTACTATTTGCAGAGTCTAAAAGATAGATTTCTTGATGAAATGAAACATTTTGGGTTTTATCTAAAACAGTAAATACACAATGACCTGTTGAATCTGTTTCATCATAAATTATGGCTAAATCTTGCTTTACATCTAAAGATTCCTTTATTTTTGCAACCATCTCTTCACCACAGTGAGGAACATACTCCTGTCTGAGTTGATTAGCCGAGGGGAAGTCTCTCTTTCTATGCAAATTTTAAATAATTTTTATTAATATACAATAAATTGAGAAAAAAATACTGAAAATTAGCTTGAAATATCAAATTAACATGATTTTGTAGGTAGATGTGCTGAATAGTTTAGTATGATGGAACAGTTATCGTAACAAGATTACCGGTATTTGCTTTATGAAAAAGCATGTAAAATAAAAACAGTACTATTTTAATATTAATAGTACAACACACGTGCAATAATAATTATGATTTTACATATTATAATTATAATACTAGTAATCAGTACTGGACTCATTTAAAAAGTTGTATACAGGCAACAGCAGAAGAAACAATAGGATACACAGAAGAGGTGAGAATTAAGAAACCTTGGGTCACAGGAAAATGTTGGAGAAGATGGAGGAGAGGAGGAAGTGGAAAAACATCAAACAGAAGAAGGTAGAAGAAACTACAGGAAACTATACAACGAACTAAGAAGAGAAACTGATAAAGCTAAAGAAGGCTGGATGAAAGAGAAATGTGAAGAAACAGAGGACCTAAAGAGAAAAGGAAGATATGATTTAATGTACAGTGAAGTAAAATGTTTGGACTTCACAAATAATAACAGGAAATCCATGTGGTTGATAAAGGACGACATCGGAAATGAAATAACAGACGAACAAGGAATACTAAACAGATGGACGAAATATGTAGAAGAGTTATATGAGACATGGAATCGTCCAGATGATTTAGCTATAGATGACGAAGAAGCCATATCAAAAGACGAAAAAGGATTTTCTATTTAAGCGAAGAAGTTGAACTAGCGCTTAAAGATATGAAGAATGGGAACTAACAGGAGTTGATGGAATTCCCACTGAATTAGTGAAATGCTTGGGTGAAGACATGAAGCAAATTCTATCATTATGCAACAAAATATATGAGAAAGGCGAATGGCCTAAGATTTTATGGAGACAGTGTTGATTCCAATACTGAAGAAAAATAATGCCAAGAAATGTAAGGAGTTTAGGACTATCAGTCTAATATCACACTCGGCAAAGACTCTCTTGTTAATACTGAATCGACGTTTATATTCTAAGATGGAAGAACAGTTCGAAGAACAGCAGTTTGGCTTCAGGAAGAGAAAAGGAATGAGAGATGCAATTGGATTGCTACGGACAATTGGCGAATGATACCTAGAGAAGAATAAAGAAGTGTATGTAGTATTTTTGGACCTAGAAAAGACTTTTGACAGAGTGGATTGGAATAAATTGATGGGGATGCTAAAGAAATTTGGCGTAGATTGGAAAGAGAGGAGACTGTTCAGTAATCTTTATATGAAATGAGTGAAAGTCAGGATAGGAGAAAAAATGTCAGAAGGAAGTGAAATTGGGAGAGGAGTACGTCAAGGATGTCCTTTATCACCTAACCTGTTCAACATCTACTTGGAGGATTTAGTAAAGAACTGTTTTCAGAACATGGGAGGAGTGATAGTAGGAGGAAGAAGAATAAAGTGCATAAGAATTGCTGATGATAGGGTGTTGTTAGCAGAAGAGGAAATGATACTAAAGGATATGCTACTGGAGCTAAATGAAGCTGTGAGCAGTATGAGATGCAGATAAATGCAAATAAGACGAAGAGCATGGTCATAGGAAGAAAAATACAGAAGATAAACTTGCGAATTCTAAATGAGACAGTAGAGCAAGTGGACAGCTTCAGATACTTGGGGTGTACTATAAGCAGTAATATGAACTGGTACCAGGAAGTCAAAAGGAGGTTAGCAATGGGCAAGGAAGCTTTTAATAGAAAAGGAAGGATTTTCTGCGAACCTCTGGAAAAAGAACTAAGGAATAGATTAGTGAAGTGTTTTGTATGGAGTATGGCATTGTACGGGGGCAGAAACATGGACATTACGACGAAGTGGAGAGAAGCGAATAGAAGCATGTGGATATAGAGAAGAATGGAATGTGTGAAGTGGACAGACTGAATAAGAAATGAAGCTGTGTTGGAAAGAGTGGGTGAAGAAAGAATGATGCTGAAACTGATCACGAAGAGGAAAAGGAATTGGTTGGGTCACTGGCTGAGAAGAAACTGCCTACTGAAAGATGCACTGGAAGGAATGGTGAACGGGAGAAGAGTTCGGGGTAGAAAAAGATATCAGATGATAGACGATATTATGATATATGGATCATACGAGGAAACAAAGAGGAGGGCAGGAAATAGGAAAGACTGGAGAAAGCTGGGTTTACAGTGAAAGACCTGCCCTTGGGCAGAACACTAAATGAATGAATGAATTACAATACTGTCTATATTAAAACAAATACTCACGCGGACCATACTTCAGAAGCCAAGTTCTAACTGTTGGGTCATCCACCTTTTCAATAGGAATATTTGCACTCAGAAACATTTTCGTAGTATCCATTACAAACTCCGGTTTTTCTTGTTTGGCTTTCTTCTGATGATCGAACGAACCTTCAATTGATGTTTGTTTTCTAGGAGCTACACTTTTTTTCTTTAAAACGCACATGCTCTTTATTTTTGAAACAATGTTTAGACACTGTGTCTTGTTTCTCCCAATCTACCCGCATAATACAAAATTTACACATAAAAATGTTAGTCTCGGTCATATAAAGATCCTCACTAGCAAATTCTTTAGCTCTGGAATGAACTGTAATTGTCGATGTTCGACCCATCTTTACAACTGAATATTGGAAAAAGACTTTGGCCTTACTATTTTGTATAACAGCAACAAAAAAACACCTTTTTTTCAGATGGACAGTAAGCTACCTTCTTTTGCCTTTGTCAAGTGTCAATGACCAGATTTGGCAGTAGGGATAATCTCTTAATCTCCTTTAGAATGTGTGTTTTTTCAGTTCTAGCTTTCAGCTTGTAAGAAGACTGGATGTTATGTTCACAAGTTAAAAGTGTTTAACCCATGAAACTAATTAAGCCACACAATGTAAGACTAACGTATATGTTCATTGTTGTCAGTCAGTTACACTGGTGTTTTAGTTCAGAGTTAACTTTTAAAGAATCAGATTTATACGTGTTCAAAGTTCTCGCGTGGTTTGTGTGACTACATCTGGGTACCAATGTTACAGTAAACAGACCTGGGTCATTACAGGTTAAAAGGTGCATCAAATGTAAAAAAAAAAATTAAAATGTTTAATCAATTTCGCCTTTTTTTCGCCAAAAATAATTTTTTAAATTCTAAAACACATCTTTATAGGCGTATTCGTAAAGAAAAACAACTTTCTTTATAATCAATGACTTGTCGCTTTTATAGCTAATGTGAAAATCTTTTCAGTGGAGTACGAAGAAAACACTAGCCAAAGACAGCAGAGAGTTGGAAATAGCAAAAATACTTATTGAAACTGTTGCATAAGCAGCTAATAATGAAATTGTTGAAGTTCTGATTGCTGCAAGCATTGGAAGCAGAAGAAAAGATAAAACGAACTATTGCAAGCTCAGGACGTGCAGAAGATGATGGAAGATGATTTTCTCGAACATCTCATTTTCAGCAACGAAGCCACTTTCCATCTGAGGTAAAACGTCTGTATCTGGGGGGCAGCTTCCACAAGAAGTGATTGAGTATGAGAGCGACTCCTGAAAGATCAACATCTTTTATACTGTCTCACATGAGGAGTGTATAAGAATACCCTACGAATACATAAGACAAGACATAATAAGAAACATTAAATAAACAAACCATATAAAACACAAGAACAGAACACAATAAACATTCCGAAAACTAAACAAGAAGAACAAACCTAACTTTATATACATATATATTCTTACATGAGGTTTCGCCATCCTCATTGTATATATATTATGTATATAATATCAATGTTAACAGTAACTCATAAACTTTTGTCGAAAATGGCCACAAAGTCATTTAAATATGTGCTCCTGCATACATGCCTTTAAGTCTTAAATACAGGTAGTAGGCTATTGATAATATGATACAATGAGAGGAGTTTGTGTCCCGATAGGGCTCAGATGGAAAGAGCACTCAGCGCGCACAACTGAGAGGTCCCGGGTTCGATTTCCGGTGCCGGAACGAATTTTCCTCAAATTAATAGAAACCTAACTTTAGTTAAAGCAGATAAAGGAAACTGTACAGTAATCATGAATAAAAAGACTTATGCAATAAAAATAGAAACTTTCTTCCAATAGAACATCACAGAACTTAAAAAGATTCCACAACACAATATCACACCATAATAAAGAACACAATAAACCAAAACAAACACAATACCCAAGAAAAACTGAAATCAATCAAACCTGAAGCACCTAGACCAAACACGCTACACAAAATACAAAGACAACATATCAATAGTAAACCACCGAAATGCACTAGCACACAAACTAGCAAAACATGTGGATAACATCTTGAGGACCAGCATAAAATTTTTATATCAAACAACAATTTAAAAACAAAAAACAAAGACTTAATAAATAACACACATTCCACACAGTGCAACACTAGCATCATTCGACATAACCGATCTAAAGAGTAAGATTGGATCATATGTAGAGATTAAGAGGAAGGCAGAAATTAGGAAAGATTGAGAATGCAGTGAAAGACCTGCCCTTAGGCAGAAAACTCTGAATGAATAGTACGATAACAATAAAGAAAATACTACACATACTTACAAATGGCTTTTAGGGAACCTGGAGGTTCATTGCTGCCCTCACATAGCCTATCATCGGTTCCTATCCTGAGAAAGATTAATCTAGTCCCTAGCATCATATCCCACCTCCTTCAAATCCATTTTAAAATTATCCTCCCATCTATGTCTCGGCCTCCCCAAAAGATCTTTTTCCCTCAGGTCTCCCAACTAACACTCTATATGCATTTATGGATTCACCCATACGTGCTACATGCTCTAACCATCTCAAACGTCTGGATTTGATGTTCCTAATTATGTTAGGTGAAGAATACAATGTGTGTGAACTGCGTTGGGTAACTTTCTCCATTCTCCTGTAACTTCATCACTCTTAGTCCCAAATATTTTCCTAAGCACCTTATTCTCGAACACCCTTAACCTCTGTTCCTCTCTCAAAGTGAGAGTCCAAGTTTCACAACCATACAAAACAACCAGTAATATAATTGCTTTATAGATTCTAACTTTCAGTTTTTTTGAAAGCAGAACGGATGACAAAAGGTTCTCAACCGAACAATAGCAGGCATTTCCCATATTGGAAACAAAAGACAGATTCAAAACCTACACCAATATATAAACAAAATATACCCAAAATCACACTACACACAAGAAACTGATAACAATTCCATTAATATCTTAGTCATCACTATAACAAAAACAGACAATAAACATAAGTTAAAAATATATAGAAATCTCACTACCACGTTAAGACACACAACATCTCCAATTATCCTACACAACACAAACATGCAGCATTTCGATCCATGGTACACTGACTAATCAACATATCAATGAATTAACAAGATTATAATGAAGAAATACACACTATCAAATACACAGCAGAGGAAAAAGAATACAACTCTAACATAATAGACAACACCTGGAAGACTAAACACAAGCACAAGAAACAAAGAAACACAACACAACATAAATACATTAACACAATAACTGGATCACATTACTAAGAACACATACAAGATTGCATCATCTATCAAGAAATTAAAATACAACATCACATTTACAACATAAAAGACACTACTAAAACATCTCAACACAAGACAAGACACACAAACAAATACAATCTAACAGATGTATACAAACTAAAAGGCAATAATTGTAACAATTCTACAGCAGACAAACAGGAAAACCTTTTCAAACAAGGTATAGTTGTCAAAAAAAAAAAGTGGCCACACTCGTGAACAGCAAATATTTTCTAAGTCCACTTCGGGTCATGGTGATGTTACACGATGCATGTGCTTTTAGAAGCAGTTCCGGAACTATGGAATTATTCTATGTCTGCATCTCGTGGACCAGTGGTAGAGTGCTCGCTTAATGATTCGGGGGTTGTGAGTTTGGGCCTTGTTCAAGTTTTCATTTTATTTTTAATCGTTCTTTAGCGATATAAAGACTGTATTATCAAATTATCATTTATATTCTGTTATCGTTCTTTATCGATATGAATAATATTCAAATTATTTATATTTTATGTTCCTTTAGTGATATAAATAATATTCATGTCAAAATTTGTTGTATTCTGTTATCGTTCTTTAGCGACATGAATAATGTTCAAATTATCATTTGTATTCTGTTATCATTCGTTAGCGATATAAATAATATTCAAATTATCATTTGTATTCTGTTATCGTTCGTTAGCGATCATTTGTATTCTGTTATCGTTCGTTAGCGATATAAATAATATTAAAATTATCATTTGCAGTCTCTTATCATTCGTTAGTGATATAAGTAATATAAATTAATGTTAGGTTTAGAACAATACGAGTGTTAGTTTTTTCTTCTTATATTGCTATATTATTACATTATATTATCCTGTAACATAATAAATTGGAAAGAAGTCACGAGGATTTGAGCCTGATATGTTGACATTTGAATTCCGACTTTCCTGACGTCCGACATTCTTCCGTTCTTCCGACTGAGCTATGTCATTTACCTGGTATTAATGTAATTCAACGCAGTGTCAGAAACACTACAACTGAACATTTATTTAGATTATATTCAGAATATTTAATAATGATATAAAAAGGTTACGTTTATGACAATAATATTTGTAGTTGTAATACCAGCTGCAACAGCAGCAATGATTAAGGACGTATTGTTGGATACAGTTCAGTACAGATCTTTCGAAAACAAATTACGACACTGAGGTCGAGATTATAAAATAATATATTCTTCTTAACTCTGTGGACTTTATGTTTGAAAATGATATAGTTATTAATAAGACTCTAACAAGTATTTATATTATTATTTCCTAATTGAAGAATATATTTTTTTAGTATAATGAATGTTTTGCTGTTATTTTAAGACCTAGGTAGAGGCTAATTCTCTGAGGAAAACAACGACGCCATTTCTGCCTGCGACTTTGACTGACATGGCTCAACAAAGAGATGCAGGAACGAAAGAAAATATAATACGGGCTATGATTCATTTTGTTTTTTTCGGCATCCGAGGCAGATAGCCGTTTCAACGTTTCAGAAAGGACAGCCCGGAAATGAGTGCAAAATTATCAATGCTCGGCAATTTTTGGCCGAAAAGCTGGGAATGGTAGAAGGAAAATTTCAACACCACAACAGGACGCCAGATTAGTGGCAGAGCTTGAAAGGAATCCCTTTCATACCGCTGCTACTTTGAAAGCAGTTGTTAATTTTCCTGGCCAGAATCAGACCGTGAGAAATCGTTTAAGGGCCGCCAATTTGAGATCTCGATGTGCCATTCCTAGGGAAGTTCATAAGGAAGAGCATATAGAGGAGCGTTTAGTATTTGCAGTGGGAAATGGTGATCGGGATTGGAAAAGAGTAATCTTTTCTGAAGAAGTCACCTTTTCTACTACAAAGGAAGGACCCACTCTTGTATTCCTGGTACCTGATTCGACCACAGATACGCTGCCATGCGTGCCCGCAGTAGTAGAGTATCTGTGTCGTGTTGGGGGTGGATTTCTCGTCGTGGAGTGGGCACAATCCATCGTATTCGCGGGAAATTTAACCAACACAAAATCAACGGTTGCTGGAATACTATATGGTTCTTCATGCTAGGTTTTTATATCCTGCTGGAATTCTTCAATTTCAGCAGATAATCATCCAGTCCACACATCTCAATTGATTCGGGACTGGTTTGTGAGGAGACAGGATATCGAATTGATAGACTGGCCTTGTCGCTCTCCGGACTTGATCCCTTTGGAGAATATGTGGGCACAAGTAAAGAAGCATATGCGGAAAAATTGGCCCAATCCCACTCCAATTTGTGGAAGCTCGTCCAGGTTGCCTGGGCTGCTACGGCTAAGAACAGTCGGCATTTGAAAACACTAGTCAATTCCATGCCCACTCGAATGCAAGATGTGATCGAGATGGGAGGAAGATGGACTATATATTGAATCGTGGCTTTTTGTTTTTTTGAACTTTTAATTGTTTTAATTTTTTAAGGCAGACGCCTGTAAGTTCATTTTGTTTATGCCATGAAATATATTTTTGTTGAGAATATAATCTTTCTTTCCATTTGCAGCCATAATGTCATAATAAATAATGACAAAGTCATGGCATAATACATTCATGATCCTGATGTTAATTACTAAAACAGTCATAAAAGAAACAGGAGCAATTATATTTTCTCTCTCTCCTAAAAAAAATCATAAAAAGCATTAGGTTGTGTTCCAATGCACGACTTTATGAATACTTTCCCAAAACGCTACCATTACGCTACAGATTAACACGCAAAAATCTTTCATTCTGACTGTTCATATCAGGCCACGTGGTACAACAACATGTAACATCGCCTATCTCTGAATTGTAGCAGAGATACCCGAAGGGAACTTTGTGTCTAGAGAGCGGCCACTTTTTCTTTTGACAACTGTACAAGGAACATACCACAGTCATAACTAAATCATACAACTCCAGCTACGTAAAAAAAATCACAAACTCCAATTACAATTACAATTAAAGAAACTGATATGTAAATCCTACACATTCAACCAAAAATGTCATAAATTCGACACTATACAACAAAATTAAATTTATAGACACACAAAAACACACCCACAACATAACCTCAACATTCAACTGAATTTCCGAAAACACATCCTCCTTGACACAACACTATCAATCAGGAACACACCTCATCAAGACAATAACAGGAAGCCACAAGATAGCACGAGACCTCACTACAATTCAGATGATGTATACCACGTCGAAATTAGTCAATCAAGGCAAAATGCATACAAGTAGTTTAATGCTAACATAGTGAGGCAGCAAATAAGTACTTTAGTACGATTCTTGGCATCTCTCAGTGCAGTCCCTACCCGGAGATCCGATTGAGGGACTATTTTACCTCCGGAGAATTTTACACTGAGGGACTCCATGAATATAAATTAAAATCATCAGTATCAGTTGCAGAAGATACAGCCCTGCAGTATATATTGACTGCACCCCACCTCTGGCTACTAGCAACAGGCATCTATAATGAACACCGATCAAAATACCCCTCATTTCTCGTGAAAAACAACAACTGAATAGACTACAGTGGACTTTATGTTGTCAGCAAGCAGCTGGATACATTAAGAAGATTGATTGATAGTGAGGCAGCTATTTATATAACTCAACAAATCTTCAGTGAAAACTAAAATATCTTGTAGTATTTTCTTCCAAGAATTACAGTGCAAAGAAATACAGAAGTGGTCTTCTCTTAATCCACACTAAAGTTCTTCTACAAATATTTCAGGAAGTGTCTCTTAATTTATTATTTAATATTACCATGTACGAGGGGGATCCAGGAAATAACGACCGTTTTGTTGTAATAATTAAAAAAAAAAAAATTTATTTGAAAAAACAAAGTCTGTTACATAACTGAAGCTTCCTTTACTTCTCTACATAATCACCACCTACATTTAAACATTTGTCGTATCTGTTCACTAGCTTTAGAATTCCCGTGTTATACTCCTCTGCCGCCAGTCCATTAAGCCAGGTGTTCACTGTCTTCTTCAACTAATCATCACTTCCAAAACGCGTACCACCCAGAAAGTCTTTCAGCTTAGTGAAAAGGTGAAAATCGCTAGGAGCAAGGTCTGGACTATAGGGCGGATGATCAAAGATTTCCCAACCGAATTGATCCAGCAATTCTCGAGTTGAAGCAGCAGTGTGCGGGCGGGCATTGTCGTGAAGAAGCACAACTCCTCTCAAAAGCATTCCTCGCCTCTTGTTTTGGCTGGCTCACCGTAGTTTTTGTAAAGTCTCACAATAACGATTTGCATTGATCGTAGTGCCTTTTGGCATGAAATCCAGCAAAAGAACACCTTTGCGATCCCAAAAGACAGTAGCCATGACTTTTTGTGTTGAGAGAGTCTGTTTGAATTTTCTCGGTTTCTTGGGTGATGAGGGATGATGCCACTGACGTGATTGGTGCTTGGTCTCTGGGGTGTTGTGAGACACCCAGGTCTCATCACCAGTCACAATTTGATAAAGAAAGGCGTCTCCATCTGTGTGATATCGCAACAAGAATGTCAATGCTGAGGCCATTCTCTGAGTTTTGTGTTAGTCACTCAGTTGCCGTGGAACCCATCGTGCACAGATTTTGTGGTAGCCAAGATGTTGCGACACAATTTCACCAAGCAAAGAACGAGAAATGTCAGGAAAGGCAATATGCAATTCGTTGAGTGATGTGCGCCTGTCTTGCAAGATTCTGTCGTTCACTTTAGTCTTCAGGTCTTCTGTGATGAGTGATGGGCGTCCGGGTCGAGTTTCATTGTGGACATTTGTTTGCCCATTGTTGAACATTTCGCACCATTTTCTCACATTTCTTTCATTCATTACAGTATCACCATACACTTCTTTCAATTGCCAGTAAATTTCTGCAGGTTTCAAATGTCGGGCATTCAAAAATCGAATCACACTCCTCACCTCACAGTCGGCGGGATTATCAATCACGTCGTTCATTTTGAAGTAACACAAAATGCACAATGGCGACTTGTTGCAACCAGTACTCACAACATTATGAGAACATATGTTAAGGAAGCCAGTTGACCTTCAAACAAGGAAGGGGAGTCAGCTGTGCGGCGGGTATGCGCGAACAGTCATTATTTCCTGGATCCCCCTCGTATATTATCTCTGAGTGAGCTTCTGACCGATATGTACATCTACTACCAGGGGGTACATCTCACTTGATATGTGTCAGAGGAAGAACAATTGTTTGTATGCATCTGATGTCTGATTAGTGTAATATGTTACTAGTCAGCGATGTATGCAATGGAGAAGGAAAGGAACTGGCCACCCTATCCCATTATCTCCTGGCCTAGTTTCCTCATGAGTGATGCCTTGATGGTATCACTTGTGAAGTCCAAACCTGTCTTCAGACAGTTGACTAAACAATAACCCTGTATATTTCATAACAGGTGTTTATCTGACATAACTCTGCTAGAATTTTGAGTTTCACTTATTTTCAAATTTAACTACTGGTGTTATTTTTGCATGATTCCATTTTTGGGGCATATTTCCGGAAAATATATGTTTGGGTGGGGAAGATACGTAGCTATTTCCTAGAACTTCCATAATTCTAAATTTATGTTATCCTATTCCAAAACTTTATTGCTTTCCAAATTAGTCAGGAGAGCCATTCTTTTGTAATGGATGTGACATGTACAATAAGGTTAAAAAAGAATGGGCTGGTGACAAATGTCTAAGTCCCAAAAACAGAATAGTGCACATGCTCGTCTCGTTGAAGCTCCAGGTTACAAGATGACACAATTAAACCATGTAAATGTGCTGTATTTTGTTCTAAAATATGTTATAAAATAAAACAAAGGGTTGATTCTAGCTGCATCAGGGCCTCTGAAGAGTAAATAGCAATACAATTGATAAATACTAAATCTATCAAAACAGGGTACAAAATTGATTGAAAAGAAAATGAACAAGAAAGTATGTAATACACCAGATAAAAGTATGAACCATTGTAGCATAGGTGGCCTAAGCATGGGTTTAAACTAGATAGCATTAGTTGTAGTAGGTTCGAATCTCCATCAGTCTTAATTTTTTACATTACAAATTTACCATAATAAGTTTTTATAAACACCATTTACACAAGTACCAAGTGGCGACATCACCTGGAAGTCGATTGAATGTTTAATAAATAGCACAACCCCTCCTCCGGGCAACACTCCTGTCTATTAATAAAACCATCTGCATTTATATCTGATTTATAGCTTTAAAAAATGTGTTTAGTTACAATATTAAAACATGTTACCATTGTAAACATAGAATTTAGTTCTATTTGTTTTAGTAATGGTAATACTGAAGTGATACTGATTACCATTCTTCAGTTCATATTGGAGTTTAGCTTTCTGTATTTTTTGTTAACCTATATTCTTCACAGGGAGCATTGACATTATTGACAGTCTGTTTGTCATTACTCTTCAGGATGGCAGATAGAGCAGACAGACAGCAACAGCGTCAACAACTCATTGTTCTCGTTTGCGTAGGTTACTCTGCATCGAGTGCAGCAAAAGAGATTGGAGTCTCTTTGACAACTGTGGACAAAATTATTTCTTGAGAAAAATTAAACTTCGAATTGTCCAATTCCTGGTCGGCCGAGCATCTCTACAAGCGAAGAGAACACCATCTTAACCAGAGAAGTTGAAAACCACTCTTTTCGGAATGCCTTTGAATTGAAGATAGTGTCCAACTTTTCCCGGCTCTCCACTAACCATGAGGAGACGTTTTAGAGAGTGTGGCATAAGATCTCGTCGAACTGTGACAAAAGAACATTTGAAAATAGATCATGTCGTGTACTGTCTAGCTTATGATACTATCCAGCAGGCCTTCGATTTGAGAAATGTCATTTTCTCCGACGAGGTAGTTGTCTCCAGTAGCACTTATGGTCCTGTCCGTGTGTATCATATGGATAGCAACCAATACGATGAATGAGTCATGGAACAACGTCACAGGTCAGGTCGATGGGGTGGATGTCATCCACTGGAGCAGGGCCTCTAGAACGCATTCATGATCAGTTTATGGCAGAAGTGCATATATAAACACATTTTGGCAAATGTAATGATTCCTTCTGCCCGAGAATGGTATCCAGACTAAACACTTGTGTTCCAGCAGGACAACCACCTAGTAGACACCATCAATTGCATTCAAAGATGATTTACGAGGAGACCTGATGTCGACCTGCTCGAATGGTCTCCAAATGCACCTGATATGAATCTGATTGAAAATGTGTGAGCTAGATTGAAAAGGATCCTACACTCTAATTGGGCAGAAGCACTTGTACAAACAGCAGATGAATTGTGGGTCAGAGTACTAGAAACGTGGGAGGAGATGGCCATGGATGTAGACCTATTCCATAATCTTGTGAACTCCATACCGCACAGAATGAGGGCAGTTGTTGATGCACATGGTTTGTAGAGGAAATACTAGTTCTACCACAGGCCTTTTTTTTTTTGTTTATATGTTTTTTGCATAATTTTTGTTTATTTATATTTGATATGCTTCTGATTTTTGAGGAAGCAAATAAACTATTAATTTTGTGTACAGGCCAGGTCATGCCTAATCATAGCCCAAGAAAGATGGGCTGTAATAAGTTTGCAAGACTTGCATAACCAAGTTTATTAACAAATTCCACTAACACTTGTCATTAAAAATATAAAATAATACTATATAAAAATCAACTCTCCCACAAAGCAAACTTACCTCTGGCACTGAAATCAGAAACCTTACCACTATGCTACACCATCTTGTAGCACTTGCTGCATTGTAGACGGACCACTATCAAAGAATCAACCAGAACAAACATCACAGCATTTCCTTCAAATGCAATGAGTTTACTCGTGTGAACCTGACTTTAAAACTTTACATTATTTTAATCTACCAAGTGTCGACCCATTCTTTTTTAACCCAATTGTATGCAGCTTTAGAATTTAATTTTTAAAAATGTAAATGCTTTTTTTTATAATGTTCCATTCTCATCTCGTCATCTTGCGGTTTTTTTAGACTCATTTCAATTTTCATCATTATTAGTCTGAGGAATTTCATTTTATTGCCATTTTTTGCACTGTAACGGATGTGACAAAAATGTCACCACTTCATTTTATATTAGCTTAAAAATCTGTTAATCATTTTATAATTATAACTTACAATTTTAATTTTATAATTATATTTTAAAAATTCTTTGCTTGTACTTATAGGATGACATTGACTATCCATTTTGATAAGCTTCATCAATGTTTCTTTTAATTAAAACAAAATAATGTTATTTTCTCTAATGGATGCGACATGGATTTGTAATGGAAGTGACAATTAACACGTAAAGCATGGTTTTACTTCATTTTAATGGAAAATTAATGTTTTACAAAAAATCAGTAAAAAATTATGCTATGAGATATTATTATGTTACTTTCACCATGGTAAATAATTTTATTTTTTTAGTAATGAAAAGCCTAAGGAATATTTCTAATTCATTCTTAGAGTTATGATTGAGTTGCCATAATGCTTTCAATAAGCACACTTCAAATTTGATCAGTCCACATGATTATAATACTGAAAAAAATCATCTTCTTTTATGGGAGTAAGAAATTACGTTTGTCTTTTTTTTTTTTTAAATTTCTTGATTCAGAAATTTTAATGTTATATAAGCATTTGGTTGCAGTTTTGTGTTCCAGCTGTGTTACAAATTTTCCCCATGACATTCTTCATCTATTTCTATTATCTCTTTTAGCTAACAAGCATTTAGACTTTAAATCTTGGAGTTACTTTCGACAGTAAGTTAACATGGAGCAACCATTTGAAACATATTTCTGAAAAGCTCGTAAAAGATTCTTCCTTCTGAAGAGACTAGCAGGAAAGAAATGGGGATGCACTAGAAATAATCTGAAAACTACAAACAAAATACGATGAAAGAGTAATGGAACAGAGAAAAATTCTCTCCGGCGCCGGGATTTGAACCCGGGTTTTCAGCTCTACGTGCTGATGCTTTATCCACTAAGCCACACCGGATACAACTCCGACGCCGATTAGAATCGTCTCAGATTAAGCTCATACTAGTCACTCATATCGAGTGCACCTCAGCACATGTGTGGACTTCGGTCCTGCGTTCATAGACATCTATGACGTAGTGCAGAGGGCGGCCACAAGAGGGAACCCAAGAGTTAGAGCTTAATCTGAGACGATTCTAACCGGCGTCGGAGTTGTATCCAGTGTGGCTTAGTGGATAAAGCATCAGCACGTAGAGCTGAAAACCCGGGTTCAAATCCCGGCGCCGGAGAGAATTTTTCTCCGTTCCATTACTCTTTCATCGTATGATGACGCAGAATATCTGCATGGAAATATTATATGTACTTCGGTACATTAAAATAATATATATGATATGCGTAAATCACTTCGTGATTTAAGACGGCGCTTATTCCGTCGGATCCCGGCCAACTAGTCACTCATATCGAGTGCACCTCAGCACATGTGTGGACTTCGGTCCTGCGTTCATAGACATCTATGACGTAGTGCAGAGGGCGGCCACTAGAGGGAACCCAAGAGTTGGAGCTTAATCTGAGACGATTCTAACTGGTGTCGGAGTTGTATCCGGTGTGGCTTAGTGGATAAAGCATCAGCACGTAGAGCTGAAAACCCGGGTTCAAATCCCGGCGCCAGAGAGAATTTTTCTCCGTTCCATTACTTTTTCATCGTATGATGACGCAGAATATCTGCATGGAAATATCATATGTACTTCGGTACATTAAAATAATATATATAAAATAATATATACAAACAAAATGTTTATACAGCCAGTGCTGACATACTGTGGAGAAAGTTTAATTACTTTGCCTTTCATAAACGAAATAGAACATGTTCAAAACCAAGCTCTCAGGCTCATTAATAGTGGAATCAAAACAACTCCAATAGATTCTATCAGATTCCTCACAAATATTAACAGCATCAAAATGACAATAGAAGAAAAAGCACTGATTCAATACGAAAAACTTACCAGATTACCAGGAAACAATTGGCATTCATACAGTCCTCTCTGTAGATTAAAAACTCAAAAAAGTTTCATATCCATGGTTCAAGAATTAAAACAGAAAATCAACATACCGAATTTAAAAGAAAACTTACAAATTAAACCAAACCCTTTAACTCTATTAAATATAGAGTATAATCTAAATTTAACAGAAGAAATACTGAAATCAGAAGTAAACACTGAAATAATGAAACAATTGTCTTTTGTCTTTAATATTAGGTATCCTCCACAAAACTGGCTTCATTTATACATCGATGGATCCTTGATCTCCAGGTAACAAGGTGCAGGTGCAGGTGTTACGTGCTATCTCTTCTCACTTTATAGATCTCTTAGATATGGAACAACAAGTTTTGATGGAGAAATCATTGCAATAAGTGAAAGTCTCAGGAATCTTCTATGCCACATCAATAAATTTAAGAATGCAGTTATATTGTCAGATTCCAAACCAGCTATTCTGTGAATAGTCTCGAGACACTCATCTTCATCTAAAACAGCAGAAATAGCTAAAATGCTCTGTCAATTAATAATACTCAATAGAAGAATTGTATTCCAATGGATACCATCCCAATGTGGAATCCTGGGAAATGAGAATGCCGATGCTTTGGCAAAGAAGGGCAGCACTGCTACTTACAGACCTGTTACTAAATCTACATATTACTTTGTGAAAAGATTTATTAAAACTACATACTTAGACTTCAACAAACAAAATTTGGTAACACAATCTCAAGGGAAAAAATAGAATTCTATGCATAATAATCCACAGTTAATTCCCGATTTACCACGAAAATCGTCTGTAGCTGCATTTAGATTGGCAACAGACCATGACTGTTTGGCCAAACATCTGCGTAGAATTGGAATATATCAGTCCCCTTACTGCCCATTGTGCAACTAAAACTAAGAAATAGATTTGGAACACCTCAAAATCTGTGCTTCGGTGGCTGACCATGACAATATCTTTGAAAGTACTGGAGTGCAAGAGGTCAAATGACTTTATTGTCAAACGCCTGGCATTAGAAAACAACAACTTTATAATATTGTCTTTTACCTCTGAGCGACAGTCTGGCTGATTGTACAGACCCAGAAACAAAATTTGCGCCAACTGGATTTTTCAAGTTACAGTTGTAATATATTGAGCACTCTCAGTGCAGGTAGCCCAAATTTTGTTTCTGGGTCTGTATATCTATTATTAGGCAGTACATCTCACTTGACAATGTGTGTCAGAGGAAGAACAATTGCTTGTATACATCTTAAATGTGATTAGTGTAATATGTTACTAGTTAGCGATGTATGCAATAGAGAGGAAATGGAACTGGCCACCTTACCCCATTATATCCTGGCTTAGTTGTCTCTTGAGTGATGTGTTATTGGTGTCACGAGGTTCAAACTGTCTTCGGACAGTTGACTATACTCTTCTTTCTTTTGTGGGCTCTTCCACTCTTCAGCGGTTGCCCTGAATTCCCTTCCGCCATCCTTCTCGATCCCGCCAATCCTCCTCCTGCATATGTCGGTCCTTCATCATTTGCATGACACCGGCTTTCCATATTTTTCTTGGTCTCACACGCTTCCTCCTTCCCCGAGGTGACCATTCCAGAATAATCTTTGGCCATCTTCCTTCTTTCATCCTTTTTACGTGGCCATACCACTGAAGAGTTCGTTTTTCGATTCTTTCAATTACCGACTCTTCCATCGCCATCATTTGCCTCACATCCTCATTCCTTCTCCTTTCCAATCTGGATACTCTAGCAGCTCTTCTTATTCCCTCCATCTCCGTCGCTTGTATCTTACACTTCTGACGTTCAACAAGTGCCCATCCCTCTGCCCCGTATGTTAGTATAGATTCAACTATAGATTGTAGAATTCTTTTCTTCATTTGTTTGGAAATGGATCTACTCCACAGTACCCCATTCAGCATCTTTATTGCCCTTCTTGCCTGTTGCACTCTGTGATCTACATCTGCTTCACAGCTCCCAGACTCTTGGATAATAGACCCCAAATACTTAAAATGTCTCACAGATTTAATTGTTCCTTGCGGTAGGATAATATCTCTTCCACTATTGCCCACAACGAGGTATTCAGTTTTATTCATATTAATGCAAAGACCTCCTATATCAAAGGCTTCCATCAACCTCCTCAACATGAACTTAGCATCTTCACGAAACTGAGCAATTAATACCTGGTTGTCTGCAAATAGGAGAGAAAGTATTGTTTCATGTCCAATTGGAACTCCCATACCTTTACACGATCGATTCCATCTCTCTAAGACTTGCTGAATATATATTTTGAAGAGGGATGGGGACATGCCACATCCTTGCCTCAGACCCTTTGTTGTTGGAAATGGAGTTGACAGTCTTTTCCCTACCTTCACTACAGCTCGACTCTTCTTGTATAATTTTTTAATTACTGTTATCAGAGATGTCCCGATGCCAATATTTTCCATTGCTCCCCACAGATTGTTAATTGGTACAGAGTCGTACGCTTTCTCAAGATCGATAAAAACTAAATGAATTTCTTGGGCTTTAGCATATGATTTTTCAGTGATCTGTCTTATATCAAATATATAATCCATACAAGATCTACCTGCAGTAAAACCAGCCTGATCCTCAGATATTCTTCCCTCAATTGCTATTTCTAATCTATCCTTTAAAATTGACTATACAACAAACAATATTTTCTTTAATATTTTTTTGAGTTAGGCCATTCTTTGTAAGCATATTTAATTTCACGTCATGTTTTTTACTATATTTTTCCTCCTCTTTTTATTTATTTATTTATTTTTTTGTTTTGCCTAACTTTCATCAGCAGCTTTAATTATTATGTATTTATATATTTACCTATTCATTTTCAATATCAAAGGTTCCCTCAACATTTTGAAAGTAATAATCCATTTAATTTTTAGCCATGTTATATTTTCGTGGATAAGTAATCTGAAACATGAATTTTCACATAACAATTTGCATTATGTAAAAGTGAGCAACCTTGAAGACTACCAGTACTCTTTTAGGAATATGCAGAAAATATTGTAAATGAAAAATAATTATGCTTATTTCAGTGAATATGTTATGTTACTCATCATCCACAAAATCTCACACATTTCCTGTTGGCTGCAACAATAATTATTCATAATTGATTACATGGCGATCTTACTCCTGTTAATTGTGTAAGCATGTGCAGCTTACAGCTGTTTCGGTGCTACTTCTGTGTCTCTGCGCCATGTCAACTTCGCTGCCTGTTGTGTGGGTGCGTTCGTGTGATGAAGAATTACGTGTCAAAGAGTGTATGTGTTCTGAAATTTATCTGTGTGTTGAGTATTTGATTAGGGTGTGTTTTAGTGTGTCTGTATATTTCATATTGTTCTGGTGTGTTGAGTTTTTGGTTTTTGGGTTGTATGTGTAGGATTTCCATGTCTGTATTTATGTTATTGTATGTGTGGTTAGCATTAGTTATGTGTTCGGCATATGTAGATGTACTGTGTCCTCTGGTTATTGCTTTAATGTGTTCTTGGTATCTAGTTTGGAATGATCTGCCTGTCTGTCCAATATAGAAACTGTCGCAACTACTGCATGTGAGCTTTTATACGCCTGTGTGGTTGTATTTATTTGTTTGTGTTGTTTGTGTGTTGAGATGTATTTGTAGTGTGTTTTCTGTTCTTTATGCTATGTTGTATTTCTGTTTTCTGAATGAGGATGCGATCTTGTGGGTGTTTTTGTTTTCATATGTTAGTGTGATGTATTTCTTGTGTTTGTGTTGTGTTTGTTGAGTTTTTGTTTTGTCTTCCTTATGGATTGTAACCATTTTCTTGTGCTATGTATTTGATTGTGTTCACTCAACCAAAAGGGAAACATTGAAGGAGGAGAGTTCGATCTGGGGCTGTGGATTGAATTCGGTGTAGCTCAGTGGTCAGAGCGCTTGGTACATAGAACCAAGGACCTGGATTCGATCCCCAGCACCGGAGCGAATTTTTCTCCTCAAATATTAATTGTCAATATTACAGATATTATTTTGTGGGACAAATTAATAATTCTTTAATATTCTCATAGCTAGCAGTGCATATTCTGTACAGATTACTGTGCACTTAACTGCGGAATCCCAGCCAAATAAGTCACTCAGCCCCTTGTATAATGGTAGTTGACTTGGACATAAAATGTCAAAATATATGCCTAACTTGGAGTCAGGCCAAAAGGGAAACATTGTAGGAGGAGAGTTCGATCCGGTGCTATGGATTGAATTCGGCGTAGCTCAGTGGTCAGAGTGCTTGATACATAGAACTAAGGACCCGGGTTCGATCCCCAGCACCGGAGCGAATTTTTCTCCTCAAATATTGTCAATATTACAGATATTATTCTGTGGGACAAATTAATAATTATTTAATATTCTCATAGTTAGCAGTGAATATTCTGTACAGATTACTGTGCACTTAACTGCGGAATCCCGGCCAAATAAGTCACTCAGCTGAGTACGCCCCTTGTATAATGGCAGTTGACTTGGACATAAAATGTCAACATATATGCCTAACTTGGAGTCAGGCCAAAAGGGAAACATTGTAGGAGGAGAGTTCGATCTGGTGCTATGGATTGAATTCGGCATAGCTCAGTGGTCAGAGCGCTTGGTACATAGAACCAAGGACCTGGATTCGATCCCCAGCGCTGGAGCAAATTTTTCTCCTCAAATATTAATTCTATAGTTTATCCCAATGTTTCTTCAGCAAAAAAACCTAAAAGTCATGATTTAATACCAATTCCTAAGCCTCCAAAAGAATGGACAGTGGATGAAACAGAACTAAGCAGTCCTTCTCCAGATGAGGAACCTGGATTACCTGGACGCTCATATTCAAACATTGATCCAAGTTTTCCAGAGCCAGAACCATATATATCTTACTGTATTTCCCAATGTGAACTAAACGATCTAATCCAAGACCTCAATCTTTCTAAAGTTCAAGTGGAATTATTAGGTTCTCGTCTTCAAGGGCGGAATTTATTACAAGATGGTGTTAAGGTGTCATATCGGAAACGCCAGCAATCACCGACACACTTTTTTTCTGTTAGTAACGAGTTGACTTACTGCAATAATGTCCACGGCCCTCTACAATAACTTGGAAGTAGTAACAAACAACCTAACAAGTGGAGACTACTTTTAGATTCATCTAAGATAAGTTTAAAAGCATATGCATTGTTGCATAATGGAAATATCTACCCATCAGTACCCCTTGCCTATTCTTTCGGCATGAAGGAAACATATGAAAATATGGATGCAATACTGAAACTACTAAATTATGCAAAATATGATTTGCAGATATGCGGAGACTTCAAAATGATTAGTATACTTTTAAGCATGCAGTCTGGGTTTACAAAATTTTGTTGCTTTCTTTGCGAATTGGACACCTGAGCAAAGGATAAACATTACAACATTGAGGATTGAACCATGCGAAAAAACTTAATTCCTGGAGTGAAGAGTGTTAAGAATCACCCTTTAGTTGGGAAAGACAAGATTCTGTTACCACCGTTGCATATAAAATTAGGGTTGATGAAAAATTTTGTCAAGGCTTTGGATAAACATGGTCAAGGTTTTGAGTACTTGAAGGAAAAATTTTCTAAACTCAATGACATTATGTTAAAAGAAGGTATATTTATTGGGCCACAAATCCGTGAGATCATTCATGATGACAACTTTGTGGAATTGCTAACAAAAAAAAAAAAAAAGAGAGAGAGAGAGAGAGAGAGAAATGTACATGGTTAGCTTTCAGACAAATATGCTCTAATTTTCTTGGAAATGTGAAACCTGAGAACTATAAGGACCTTATTAGGAACTTATTGAAGTCCTATCAACGTATGGGGTGCAATATGTCCTTGAAAATTCACTTTTTACACTCGCATTTAGACTTTACTCAACTAACATGGGCGCAGTAAGTGACGAATGTGGTGAGAGATTTCACCAGGATATTTGTCATGGAGAAGGTATGCAGGAAAATCGGTACAGAACATGTTAGCAGACTATTGTTGGAACCTCAAGGAAGACTTTGCTGGTGGCAGTTACAAACGGAAGAGTTTAAGAAAAAAATTTTGAGTAAAAATGTATTGTTTTTTCCCTTTCTTTTTTTGCAAGAAATTTCTTCCTAGAGCAGTCCTATATATTTTTTTACTTCATATTTATCCACTTCAATATTTAAATTTTATTTCATGGGCAAAGAAAGAAAAATGATTGCAAATTTCGATGTAGTATTAGAAAGGAAATTAAATTTCTATTAAAAATGAAACTGAAAATCCCGGGAAAACGAGAGGGATACAGCATTTCCAATTCCAGATTTGAATTCAGCAGGGTCGAATTATAAATAATCACCTATTTTCGTTCAAAGGAGCAAAAAAAAAAAAAAAAAAAAGTTTAAATTTGTCTGTCAGTGTAATCAATCATCTGTGATTAATCGACAGTGGTGTCAACCTTTTGCATTACTAATAAAATTGTCACAGATTAGTATAATATATATTGTGGTATTATTATATCATTGTAAATACACAACATATTACAAGTTAAGAACACAATATTGATCAACAAAAAAACATGCCGCGATTGACTTGTTACCCACCAGTGGCAGTTCTAGATGCTTAAAACTGGGGGGGGCCCAGATTGGAATAGAAAGCAAAGGATGTCCAAGTGCAAGAAAAATTTAAAGGCTGGCCAAAGTGTGTGTATAATAAAAAAAAAATTATGAAATTATAATTTCGCACTTATTCGCATTTTGTACTCAATTTCGCATTTTATCGCACATTAGAAAACCACTGTATGGTATGAAATTCCCTCTCTAAGGCACAATTACATGATTACGTAGCATTTGGAAACTTTTCGCACTTATTGCGACTGTGAAAACCTGTAGCTGAAAGATTACCACAAATAATTTCAACTCTTCACTGTGTTAAAACAGATTACAACATAACTATGGTCTGTCCAAAACAACTTCCGACCTGACAAATGGCGCCTTTAGCATGTTACCATGGCAACCATTCAAATCAACCAATCACAAGAGACGCATAACCATGGTAACGGGACGGTGTTGCCTTGTCTATGTTTACAAGTTGCACGTGAATACCAGGGCCTAGTGGTGAATACAGTGGCTGGAATGACTGAGTTGGCTGGTTAACGCGTGCTTTGTGTGAATTAAAAATATTATTTAGTTGTATTATTGTTTTAGTGTATCGATAATTATTGTGTTTAAATTATATTATCTTCGTTGTCATTGGTGGAGTGTGTGTTTTCTAGTTTCTGCTAGAGTTTTCAAATAGATGACTTGTGCAATGTCGGAAGGAAGGAAGGAAAGGCAGGCGGAGAATAAAGAATATTGGACAAGGTGCCCTGTTAAAGAGTCAAGCGCGAGAGATGGTGTGTTATGTAAGAGAGTATTTTGACAGGAGAAAAGATAATGGCGGGCCTCTTTTACCTTTGGCGCAAGTCGTAATGAGAACTGTTGCTTGTGTTAAAATTAATAAGAGCACTGTTACCAATATTTGAAAAGAAAAAGGCCGTGCAGATTTTTAATTATAAATATTTTTACAGTTTACAATTTTTTCAACGCCTTTCTAACAATATTACATTGAAGAATACCAACACTCATAAAAGTAGAGGCTTTGTATTAAATTAAAACTGTTTTTACAGTTTACAGTCCTTTCGACGCTTTTCTTACAGTATTTACATTGAGGAATACTGGTACTACTACTACTACTACTACTAATTATTATAATTATTATTATTATTATCATTATTATTATTATTATTATTATTATTATTATTATTATTCTATTATTATAGGCTAATAAAAATAATAATGTACACAAATTTTAATGCCTAGTGTTCAACAAATTGGTTAGAAATGTATGTGTTCATGTCAGCCGTTCATTATTGCACTCTATCGGCAGCGCGCTCGCTTACACGAAAGATGGGCAACATGACAACATTGCTCCCCCTTCTCTATAAGCTGTCAAGGTAGTTTTGGTCAAGGTATAAAGAAGCTGCAGCAGAGGTAACAGAGTTAACTGATTTTTTCACCAAATTTAAGAACACAGACCTCTCAACAATTTGGGCAGATGTCTTTGACAAGATAAATTTTGTTATTGTCATTTTGCAACACATGAAAAATAAAACATAAACCACCTTAAAAAAGACATGCAGAAACTAAAAAGACTGGCCCATTTTTCTTGAGGAAGTTAAAAGAATTGCAACTGAACTGGTCATTGATGCAGAATTTGAGGAACATAAAATACTTTTTTTTTTTTTTATGAAGATGAAGTGCAGCATAGCAAAGTGGAGAGTGATAAAGAACAGTTTAAAACAGTTTAAAGCAAAGTTTTCCATGGCTTCACTGAAAATATTGTATCCCAATTACATGTTCGTTTTAAAGAATTTCATGAGTTGTACCAAATCTTCGACCTAATTCTCAACATGGCAAGAGAAATATCAGAACAGTGTTTGGATAATTTCACCAGCAACCTCACCTCAAAATACTCAATACAGATTTGAGAACAGACTAAAAGATGACCTAAAAAACTTCAAGTATATTTTTAAGGCAACATTTCCAAATCTTGTCAATAACTCTGAAAACAAAGATTTTCCACTTGCCTTCCTGCATGGCATCTATAAAGTCAAGTTTCAATCTACACCTATATTTTCAGAGCTATGTAATGCTCTAATATTGTTTTGTATCTTGTCAGTTAGTGTGGCTTCTGGTGACAGAAGCTTTAGTAAACTGTCCCTCATAAAGAACCATTTAAGATCCACTCAGGAGAAGAGAAACTGAATCATTTATGGGCCTATCTATTTTGTCAATAAAATCTAAATAAGCATCACACTTAAACTTCTCAGACGTTATAGATTATTTTGTGACTCAAAGTGAGAAAATTTAAGAAGTCACCAACACTGAAGATACAATACCACATTAATATACCATTAGATGTCAATCCTCTTTTCAAAATCTGCAAAGAGACAGAGCAAAACATCCAGGATACGCAGACTTATAAAATTTGTTTTGACATTAATATTAAGTAATAATTGTTTCATATTTTACTTGGTTTAATTAATGTATAAAATTGAATTTCTGAAAAAAAAAAAAAAAAAACAAACAAAAAAAACAAAAAACATATCCTATATCTGTACCCATTATGGCATTATGGTACAAATTATACGGGATTTTTGTTATGAAGCTGGAGAAGAAGCTGCCATCATGATTTGTTACGAGGTCCAGAATGTGGGTGGCCCTGACTACATCATAAGAAATGCAGCATCGTATTATAACAGCTCGCAATGTGATTTCTTCTGAAATGCTACATAACGTGGGACAATCTATGCATCAAAGACTCGAAACTTGTGTTATAGCAAATGGTTATCATTTTGAACATTTGTAAACCTGTCACATTTCCTACACCTATGATAACTGCTTAAGATAGCTCTGAATAAAATAGCTGAAGATTCTTATTTGATTTCCATATTACTGTCCACTTGCTTCTAATGCATTCTATAGACGTTAATTAAACTGAATTAAAAAGAATAACAACATAAGAAAATAATAATAATAATAATAATAATAATAATAATAATAATAATAATAATAATAATAATATTATTATTATTATTATTATTATTATTATTATTATTATTATTATTATTAAATTGGATAATATTCAAAGAAAATTTATTTCCTTGTGTTCTTATAGATTTTTACCAAATTCCGATGATTATAAATATGAGATTAACAGTAAATATTTTAATTGCTGTAGTTTATTTGCCAGACGTCAAGATCTTGATTATTTATTTTTTTGTAAAGTCATTAAGGGTGATATTGATTGTGAATCATTCATAAGCAATATCAGTCTTCATATACCTGCTAAGGGTTTAAGATTTCATAAAATGTTTTATTATAGAAATTCTAAATCTCTCTCTCCAGTCTGCAGATGTATAAAATATGCTAATTTGCATAGATTTAACTTGGATCCATTTAATGTATAATATTATACTTTTTAAGTTTTTGTTGTTATTAACTTATGCCTTTTGTTTAGATATGTATTATAATATTATCGTCATCTTGTATATTTTTGTAATACTATTTATATGATTCCATTCTTCCATTTGCAATTATCATCTCATTTAACTGCCATTATTTTAATAATTATTATTATTCCATTGTACTTTTATTGTAATTTATATCATTGGTATTGTTTTTGTTATATATCTTTGTGCTGAACTGTAATTGGCCACTGGCTGTTGTACAGCACATTAAATATAAGTAAATAAAATAAAAATAAAAAATAAAATAAATTATTGTTATTATTATTATTATTATTATTATTATTATTATTATTATTATTATTATTATTATTACAGTGAAACCTGTTCAAATCGGAACCTGAATAATCCGGAATCCTGTCTATTTCGGAACAATTTATTGGTCCCTGTGAAATTTGTATGTATTATGTGTAATTTTTCCTGAATAAAACGGAAACTGTCCAACGCGGAAACGGAAACTGTCTGCTACTGTTCAAAACGGAAACAATATTATGGACACACACTATATTTTGAAACAGCGTGTAATTTCAAGGAATATACGAAATATGTAAGTCACTAAGATAAAAACAAGTTTTCTTTGCAAAATTCTAGAGGGTACGAGGGTGTGTTGGCCTGTCGGTCATAAATTTTATTACCCTGTTGACTAGACAGACGAGTCCCTTCAAAGATTTTCAATGCTTCACACCCATATGCTGTCGTAGCTAAACAGAGCACAAGTGTAGTGATTTCCAGGTAAAAAAAAAAAGTTGCATAAAATGTGGCTTTAACATTAAGTGATGAAGTAAAAGTTATCGAGATAAAGGAAAATTAGAAACAAAGTCTATGTGAAATAATATTGAAGTACAGTTGTGGAAAACTCAAGTGTGACACTTTAAAAAATAAAAATCATAATGAGTGAGTGGCGTGCAGCCAATATTGGTGACACAAAAGGAACCAGAAAGCAACTGTTTATGTGAAAATAAATGAACTGTTGTGGGAGTGGGTTCTTCATGACCTTTCAAAGAACAAGCCAATTTCTGGATCTGTTCTGCAAAGCAAGCTATTCAACTGGGAAAGAAATTAAATAAACCAGAATTCAAGGCTTCTAATAGATGGCTTCTAGTCCAATTAATTAATAATGTGCAGTGATATGCAGTACAGTATTAGAGTATAGTGTTAGATACTAAATTGAATGAGATTAGTAATGTTTAATGACTAATGAGTGAGTTACGATAATATTTATACAGAAAATGAGACTTTAATCAAGATGATTCACCAACATAATAAGCGACAGATAGCTGATTTAATGTGATGAGTGTTAAATGGAATATTTTGTACTTCTTGCAGTTTGCGGCAGTTTGTTTTTCATGTATATGAATGACAAAATATTCCATTTTAATGTCACACCTGAATAATACGGAAACCTGTCCACAACGGAAAAAAAATAAGGACCATGTCACTTCCGTCTTAAACAGGTTTCACTGTATTATTATTATTATTATTATTATTATTATTATTATTATTATTATTATTATTATTATTATTATTATTTTGCAACCTTTCATTTTCGATTATGATTATTTTTAATTGCCATTATTTTAATAATTATTTCAATGTATTTTTATTAATGTTTTTGTAATGAATTGTTTACGTTGTTCCATCATACTGTGACAGCTAGGATACGATCTCGCGACCAGCAGAAGGAGGGCAAGGTCGGCAGTGGCTCGGCGCGGCAAATGAAGTTGCACGCGCATCTGCTTCCTGGGGCATGTGCTGTGGCGTAGAGAGGAGAGGAGAGACGGCGACTGCGGCAGAGAGGGGAAGTAATGCGCCTGCGACTGAGGGGAGAAATCCAGAGAATTCGAGAAGTGCCATCTTCTAGGCATCTGTCGATTGATCGCGAAATCGTACTTTCCGGAAACTATGGTTTAGTTATAAATTACGACACGCGAGTGATCCTGAGCACTTAGTTAGTTGCAGTCGTTGCTAGTTTGGACAGCAAGGCAGTCTTGTGTAGCAGCGAAGCCAGCTTCGAGACCGGAGTTCGACTTGAGTTGTGTCCGTAACTGTGGGAGCCGGAAGTTCTGAGTTTGAGTGCAGTGGACCGCAGTTCGGGGACCTGAGTTCGAAGTTCAGTGGACTGTCTCTGAAGGTCTGGGGTTCGAGATACTGTGAACTCGGGTGACTGAGCTAGAAGAACTAGCCAAGGCAAACGAACTGTGAACTGAGAAGTGACAATTCTGTGTTGTAAATAGTGCTTTGTGAACATTAGTTAAGATTAGCAGTACATTGTTGTTCTCAATAATCCAAGTAAATTGTCACTGTCGTCTGTGGAGTGCAATAACGAATACTGTGGAGTGGAAATCCCATTGTTGACGGGAGTGTTTACATTAAATTGTAGAAAGGAGTTATTGTTGTGAGGAAAAAACTACATTATTGTTTGAATTAAAAGTTACAATACAATAATATATTTCTCAACAATGAACTATTTTTTGCAATATCATTATGTAATCACTAACAAAACACAATGAGAAGCTCAAAATCTCTTTGTGAGAGTTTCTGATGCAAGCATCATATTTCTGCTGCTTTAGTATCCATTGTACTGACAATGTGGCTGACTACACTTTCTCTAGCCAACTGATGTTGACTTATGTGCAGATTTGCAGCAACAGCAGCAAGAATGTTAATATTCTCATCATTCACTTCTGACTTCAGCTTCATCTTATTCCTGTTCTTCACACACCCTTACTCACGTAACCATATTTCCAGGCATTTAAATTTAATGTGACATTTGTATCCCATATCGTTTATAGCAAACCGTCGTTTTGTTATCTATGGTTACTGCGTTTTTAACCAATGTTGATGCACTTCGCCATTAGTATTTATAATATGTAGGCAACCCATCATGTTTTGTTTGCTGACCTATCATTCACAAGATGGTTCTGTCCTTCCCATTTACAATGTCATATTACAAGACATGATATGAATCAATGACAGATCCTTTTAAATCATTCCAAGAGGTAATCATAGTAAATAAAAGGAAATATATTTATTAATTCTGCTTGAAGCTCATGTTTTAATTTCCTTCACTCTTTTTTAAGTTATTTTTAACAAATAACATTATTATTCGACTGTCATTAAAATGAAACGGACATGTAACAATGGCGAAACTCAGTCTTTGAATGCTAATAACTTAAAGCTATGTTGTATAAACGTTAATAAAATCTATAAATTCCAACCGAATGTGCTAATTCTTTCAGAAAGTGTTTAATACGCGCGTTTACACCATTATCTATCATTAGTTTCGATTTTCGACCCAAAGAAAAAGTTTGTAAAATTTTAGTTTTTGTTGGATTTTAAGGCATATAAACATGAATAAAAATTACAAATACCATCGGATTCTTCTAATTTAACAAAAATACATTAAATTCGTGTGTCTGCACGCCATATCTGTCAAAAGTTTCATGGTCGCATGCAGAAAAACATAAGTTTGTTAGTATATGACATTAAAGACACTTGTCGATAATCTCTCCTGCCTTCAACTAATATTGAAAGCATGTTTACTCCTAACAAAGCATGTTATATTTTTCTGTCTTTAAGTGCCCAGTAGTTTGCATTGTACACAACAGCAGGATGGCAAGAAATGGATGTTTTAAGTGGAGCGCATTCACTATCAGCAACAGATGTATCGCACAGATCATATTTACTGCATACACTGCACTTGGATTTTCGAAGTGTCGTCGTTACACAAAATTTCAATGGGAAGCTCTCCTAATGCCCAACATATCAAGTCAATGTGAACAGTGATGATAAACTTGTTGTTAGTTCCTGATTGGAAGAAGAAGAAGAAGAAGAAGAAGAAGAAGAAGAAGAAGAAGAAGAAGAAGAAGAAGAAGAAGAAGAAGAGAGAAATAAGCGAACCATTTGGGTACATGACATAAACAATAAGACATCAGATTTTGGAGAATATCACACTTTATTTTTGATTTAATAAATGACACCTTCAAATTTTTCCAGTATATCCACATGTCTCATGCTAAGTTTATAGATCTTCTGAATACGCTTAGATCACATTTAATAAGACAATATACATTCTTCATGAAGTCAGGAGGAACCGAAGAAAGACTTTCTCTATGTATGTTTATCAAATAAATTGAAGTCGTAAAATTATCATTTATTTTAACAAAATTACTGATTAGAACTAGAAAATTATGTATAAATATTGTTCAGATGGATACCAAGTATAAAATGATCCTAATAATTCAGTGTTGTCATGGTTGGATTACACTTCACTTGTCTGGCTCATCTCAGTTGGAGAAACAGCAACCCTTGTTAGGTTTGTCTGAGCTGGAAGTACAGCTACTTTTGCCATCCTTAGCAGAAGAGGCACATAACTTGTTAACTTCATCTGAGGCAGAAAAGACGTTTCACATTGTACTCTCATTTGAGATATAGAAAGCAATTCACTTGCCAACTTCATCTCTATGGCATTTACCATTTGAAATACCTATGCTGTAATTCTTATTTGTTATTGTACAGGAAAAGTTTTAACTTTTCTTGTTCGTGTAGGCTTCCGCAGCTAGTGTACATGGTCTGTGGATAACATCATACTGATCATACTTAGGAACGAGAAACCAGGTCTCCACATGTACGCGGCACCCCCCCTTCATCCGGACATCGGGCACGGTATGAAGGTCACTCTTTCGGACCTTATGAGGGCCAGTATTTAATATGAATACTTCCCTCCATACAGACCTCAACCGGATTGGACAATGAAGGACCGATCAGATGCCAGAAGGAGAATCTACTCCCCCCATCGAGACTAATATATATTATATACGAACTTGCAGACTGTTTCCTTATCCAACTGCTCTGAAGATGACCACAACACAGTGGTCGAAACATCAGCCACCAACACCAAGACAACGAGGTAGAAGCCCCGAAGCTTATCCACAGACCTTTAACTTTTCTTGCCATACTAATGAAAAATTCAGTCATAGGATCAAGGTGTATGTTAGTTACAGAAGGTATGGTAGCTTGCTGTCTTTCCTTGTTTACCAGATATTCCTGAAGGACTGGTGCTACAGTTACACCTCACAGTGATGCACTCCTTAGCTTATATTTTCTTTCTACATTGATGGTTGAAGCAGATGCTGGACTCAGTGTATCACTTGTTGCAGGTTTAATGTTCTTCCTGTTCTTCGTATTCTTCTTCTGCTATGTCACAAGCATCAGTTGATATGTTTGATCATAAATCTTCCTCATCATCCCTAATTTCGTCCATAGTTCTATACACATCATACTTGCAACACAGGCAAAATGTATTGCAATTTTTGTTTATTTTGTTCGTTATTTATGTTGCTGATATATTGTAATTGAGGTGTTTTCTGGAACAAGATTTAACTGTGAAATCTTGAACTTGAGATACAGAGTATCAAACATTTTAGATCTCGTATAACAGCACTGTGCAGAACGATAGAGGGTGTTGTGTTTGATGAAGGGAAATAATATTTTGTCAGGAGATAGTTGTGTTATTAAGGATTCAAAATATGCTGGAAACAGAAAAAGCAAGTAATGTACGTTAATAAATAATTTGAGGGGACATATCAATTCATATTTCACTGAAAACTCATATCAGTAACTGGCCTTTTCTTTCCTAATGAGAGAACGCACAGTGTGAAAAACAGTACACTCAACATGAGAAGCTATATGGACGTTACTACAGCTAATTATAATGTCAACACTGGATGAAGCAGAAAAATGTTCTTGCGAGAAATGGGACTTTCCAAATGCAGTAACAGCCCTCGATGGCAAACATGTGCTGAGTCAAGCTCATTGGTTGATTCTGATTATAAATTCATAGCCACAGATGTAGGTGCTTTAGATGCTAGCACTTTTCGAAACTCAAATTTAGTCTAGAATTTAAGGAAAGGAAAATTAAATATACCTCCATCAAAAGGCTGCCAAGAAGCAATGAAATATTACCACATGTCATTATTAGTGACGAGGCTTTCCCATTATGTACAGTCTTAGAAGCAATTGATAGTGCGACTTTTTGTGGTGAAAAAGTTTATGTATTGAAAAGAGATTCACATCAATAAATTTGTATGTGTGCTGTCTCCTTTGAGTTCAGCTCAGGCAGCTGTAAGCCTCTCTTCATGCTGTCTCTGTACCATCTGCCCAGTGAAGCAGTCAGCAACATGCTGGCTTGTGACGTAGGGGGCCCGGGTTCAATTCCCATTCAGGTGGGGATTTTAATTTTACATATCTTACCTGTCTACATTCAATTTAAAAAAAAAGTGGAACCTATGCCCAACACCTGTGGGTTAATACTTGACTCGAATTGGAGAATAAAAACCGCATGCGAGCACACACACACACGCAGATATATACACATGTAGGGTGTCTCAGAAGGAATGTAAAATACTTCATGATAATGTAGCTTGGATTAACCTACATTGATTTAACCTGATATATCTATGTCCGAAGCCTAAGGTTGAGGAAAAATTAAGGGCAGAAATATTAGAATGTCTTGCTGTTCTGTGTACTATACTTGACATGTTACACCAGATCTTTCGTACATGGCAACATCTGAGCTCCACAGCACCTGCGCAACACACACAACTCAATAAATGTTCACTTAACATTTAATTCGCGTATTCACATAGTGAAAATGCAGACCTGCTTTTTCTTTATGGATTCTGTGATGGCAATACATTGGCTGCTGTTGAGGAATAAAGAGAGGGGGAGGGGGAGGGGGGAGGGGGAGGGGGAGAGGGAGAGAGAGAGAGAGAGAGAGTGAGAGAGAGAGTTAAAATTAGAAGATAAATTGACAATTAAAGCTCTTGGACCTTTTCAGCCTAAAAATATTTACGTGAAGATTAATTTTGGTTATCTGTTATGGTAACAATAAAAAAAAAAAGGTAAAGGTATCCCCGTAACATGCCATGAAGGCACTTGGGGGGCATGGAGGTAGAGCTCCATGCTTTCCATGACTTCGGCACTAGAATGAGGTGGTGTGGTCGGCACCACGCTCTGACCGCCTTTTACCCCCGGGAAAGGCCCGGTACTCAATTTTATAGGAGGCTGAGTGAGCCTCGGGGCCGTTCTAAAAGTTTGGCAACGAGAAAAAATCCTGTCACCACCTGGGATCGAACCCCGGACCTTCCAGTCCGTAGCCAGCTGCTCTACCAAGTTATGGTAACAATGGCTATTAAAAAAGAAAAATTCACTCTGGCGCTGTTTCATTAGTCACAAGCCGTCACTAGGTTGTAGACTTGTGAAATGTGAAAACTAAAGCCAAAGGCGTGTACTATCTTTTGCATGTATGAGTAATGAAAAATGCATCACAATAAAACCTTTTATTTACGTTACATCTACAGGCATTCATTTTGTTCCAGTCGAGGTGGGTTCCGCCAAGTTGGTGACCGGGGGATGCAATGGTGGGTCTCGTGCTTTTCTTTTCGAACATTAATCACCTTATCACCACCCAGTCCTTTACGTTCTCTCATCTTTTTCATCATTGTATTTCTCCTCGCCGGCCACCATTGCATGCGGAACGCCCACCACATCATCACACCCATTTGCACCTCTCTATCCCTGCTGTTAGTTTTTGCCATGTCCGTTACCATGACGGGACTTGTTAAGAATGCCTGATGAGGCTTCATTCTTCTTCCCCTTCTAGTTCTTATATCTATTATTAGGTTAAGTTTCTTAGGTTTATAACTCCCGTCTCACCAGCGGGGTTCTTTCCTATCTCCGTGGTCCTGTCCCACGGTTTCGAGCGCGACTTCCGACTTGTGTGGCCCGACAGGGCGCCCAGCAACGAAGCAATAGTGGGCCCTTCATACTGCCCCTATATGCAAGTCTAGGTGTGGAGCCCGGACCAGTAGTCATGTACACTCACGTAGAGCCCCAATGAGGGTCCGGGGCGATTTAAACGTCCCGGTGACCGACTCTGCTCGCCGGGGCGGATATATCGCTCCGACGTGTTACCGCTGACATACGGGTGTCGCAGTGTAATCAACCACAAGTCCCCTGAAGCTGCGTGCGATCTCGGATTGCTCTGGCTTTGGGAGGTGGGTCGGAGTTAGCCGACTAGTCTGGCGGTTGTGTTCAGTGTAGAGTGGGGAGCCACGGGCTGTTATTCCCGTGGTAGGGGCATAAAGCTGCGACACGCCTCTGGTGTAGGACTTGCCGTTAGGTGTGTAATGTCCAGTTTTAAGGATAACTTGCGTGAAGTGGGTTGCTGGGATCGGGCTGTGGGAGGGTCCCCATGGCCGGCACAGACCGAGAAGACATGTCTTTATCTTATGCCCCCCGGTGGCAGGCTGACGCCGACGGTTCTGTAGGGGGGGGGGGGCCAGTTTCAAAATGGCTTCTACGCGCTCATCCTCTCCTCCTCCGAAGCAAAGAAAACAAGGTCAGAGACATAATACAACGACTGGTGGTCAAGAAACAAATACTGCTATGGACACAGACAATGCAAAGATAAACGTAAAAATGCCGCCTCCGAAATTCATTAGTATCACACTAGAGGGAACAGAAAAGACAATGAAGAATATTAGCCCCTTCTATGTGAGACGCGCACTCGACAGTCTTGTGGGGAAGGTCAAGAACGCAACTAGACTTCGCAACGGCAGCTTACTGGTTGAGACATTGTCTCCCAAACAAAGTGAGATGCTGCTGGAGGCGAAGTTGCTGGGATCTTACCCTATAAAGGTAGAAAGACACTCCTCGCTGAATACTACGCGGGGAGTGGTAAACACAGATGCTCTGGACGGCTTGTCTGACGACGAGATACAACAAGAGCTCGCGGAACAGTCCGTGTCCAAAGCATATCGTTTGTTACATAAGCGGGACAGACGGACTTATCCCCTCAGCATTGTGTTCTTGACCTTTGAAACATCTGTCCTACCGGAGTATATATTTGTTGGGTATGAGTGTGTCCCTGTCCGAGCGTATGTGCCGAACACAATGTGGTGCTTTAGGTGCCAAAGGTTCGGACATACGCAGAAACGGTGCACGAACAACATCATATGTGCGAAGTGTGGCAGTGGTGACCATGGGGATTCCCCTTGCCCCAACAGCGTACAGTGTCAATTGTGATGGGGACCATAGCTCAAATTCTAAAGACTGCCCGAAATATATCACAGAGAAGGCAATTCAAGAACTCTGGGTAAGAGACAATATTACCTTTTTCGAGGCACGTAAACGTATTCTTGAAGACGAAAAGAAACGCCGAGAAAAATCGTATTCTTCAGTATTGCAGAAAGCAACAGAGGGTATAAATATGGGAACTCAAACACCACCTCTTGAAGATCTACTTGGGAAGTGAACAGAGACTGCAACCCAGACATTTGTTGACGCGACCACTCAGATTGACTACTCGGACGACAGCTGTGGTCTTGAAATCAGGCCTTATAAGCCATAAAAGATAGTCGCTGTGACATCCCAGACAGATTCGACGCCTGTGAGGACGTCACGACGTCGCACTCCTCGTCGGAATGAGAAATCTAGAACCTGCTCTCGATCTCGTACTCGATCGAGATCTGGATCTGGAGGGCGACGTCCCGAAAGCGAGTCACCACAATTGAAAAGTAAGCTGTCACAGTCTAAGGCACAAAGTCATAGAAAACAGCAGAAAAGAAAATCTCCAGTAAAGCCACCATCATGATATAGCTCCTCGAGATGATTGATATTATACAATGAAACGTGAACGGTGTACGCAGCAGATACGCAGAACTACAACAGTTAATCTATCAAGAGAACCCTGCTATTTTATGTCTTCAGGAGACACACCTCCGACCTGAAAACTCCCTGAATATCCCGGGATACTCTGTTCACCAGCATGACCATCTTGCCGGTATCCATACCAACGGAGGTTGTGCTCTTCTACTCAACCAAAGTATCTTTTCCTCTGTCATCAATGTTACCACTCCTCACCAGTGCATAGCTGCCACAATAAATTTACCGAACATTCAGTTTTCTATAATTTGTATATATACCCCCTAATACACTTTTCACAGTAAATGAAATAGAAGATATTCTGACGCAGGTACCTGCTCCATATCTGTTAGTAGGGGATTTCAATGCATCCCACCACTCTTGGGGCTCCAATTCTGATGATGACAGAGGAAATAAAATAGCAGAGGTATGTACCCGTTTCAATCTTGTTACTCTGAATTCCGGGGAAGCAACCCATCTATCTTTGGCTTACGGTACTTTCTCTATGATAGATATCTCCATTTGTAGCCCTGTTTTGTCCACACATTTGGAATGGTCTGTGATACATGACCTACATGATAGTGACCACTACCCTATCCGAATGCATCTTTCCGCTCTACATCCTGCGGAATCTCGCTCTCCAAACTGGGTTATTAAAAAAGCGGACTGGGTCGGATTCTCGCAGTCCATATCGTTCGATGATGTAGGGCATGAAAGTGTGGACTCCATAGTAGATCACTTTACAAATGTGGTAATTCAATCGGAAGAGTTATCGATCCCCCGGTCGTCCTGCAGGCCAAAACGCTTCTCTGTCCCTTGGTGGACAGATGCCTGCAGAGACACAATCCGAGACCGCAAACGTGCCTTACGTCAATTTGAGCTCCACCCGACCCAAGAAAATTTTGTCCAGTTTAAACATCTTCGAGCCAAGGCTCGTCGCACTGTGTGGGATGCTAAGAAGACGTCCTGGACAAACTACGTCAATTCATTAAAAAAGAACGTCCCAGCCAACATCGTATGGGACAAAGTTCGTCGAATAATGGGGAAACGTAGTTCTGTAATTCCGGGCCTTCTGAACAATGGCGTCATGACCACCAGTCCCGTAGAAATTGTTGAAATATTTGCCAACACATTTGCACAGATAAGCAGCTCGAGACATTATGACCAGGAATTTTTAAAAATCAAAGATGCTGCAGAAATGCGAAACCTGAACTTCACATCTGATAACATGGAACATTACAATACACCGTTCACATCCAAGGAGCTGGAGGCCTAGACACATCCCCTGACACCTCCCCTTGCCCTGATAACATCCATAACCGCATGCTTCGACATCTACCACCAGCTGGTAAATCCTTCCTGTTGACAATGTACAACAGAATCTGGACTGAGGGAATATTTCCATCTTCTTGGCGTTCCGCCATAGTTATCCCCGTTCAGAAACAGGGAAAGGATCCTTCTTTGTCTGGAAGCTACAGACCAATTTGTCTTACCAGCTGTGTTTGTAAGGTTATGGAAAAAATGATAAGCAAACGCCTGATGTGGATACTCGAATCGGAAAACCGATTATCTAATATCCAATGTGGTTTACGTAAGCACAGATCAGCCGCAGATCAGCTTGTTTGGCTAAAGACCGCCATTAGAGATGCTTTCCTCAAGAAGGAACATCTTGTGGCGGTCTTCTTTGATCTAGAAAAGGCTTACGATACCACATGGCGTTATGGAATTCTGCAAACTCTGCATGATTGGGGACTTAGTGGCAGTCTGTATTTTCGGTTGAGCATTCAGTTGTGAAGCTTCTGGTTTCATTTGTTTCAATTTTTTTTTTAATTGGAAAAAGTCTAACTCCTATTTAGTCATAGGTGATTTGTTATTAACAATACCTTGTTTACTTCAATAAATCCAATTAAAAAAGATAAATTGAAAGTATTTAAGTAAAAAATTATTGAAATAAAAAAATGAGATTAAAATTTAAAAAAAATTATTTTTGATTTTAACTTAAAAGATCTTTTTTTTTTTACTCTGCTTAGGGGTGTCATACAACGAAACAGAATTAATGTTATTATCTCAACTATTGGTTCACTTGTGAGCCTAGTCATTCGTCTTCTGATCATCCACAGTGGCTCCTTTCTGGGACTTTCAAAATATCTGGGTGCCATCAATTGTTTCTAAGACTGTACTTACTTGATGAAACCTTACTCCCGTGGTGATATACAAGAAGATGAAGAAAAAATTTTAACTATCGATTGAGTTGTACCTGAAATACTGTTGAGAACACATTTGGAATCCTGACACGAAAATTTAGATGTTTTGAACGAAAGTTGAGATGTCTCATGAATACATTGTTTTGTTGTGATGGCTACATGTTGTTTACACAATTACTTCTTTAAGAGATGACCCGTATCCTTGGATGAAAATGATAGTGAAACTTCAACATTAAACATGCAAGGACTGCAAAATATAAGAGGAACAGGTGGTAATTCACGTTCTGATGCATTAGATATTAGGAATTCTTTCGAAGACACTTTTTCTCAGATGCAGTGTACTAGAATATCAAATGTGAAGAGTTTGAGCTGGAAAATGGTTGCAGCAATTCATACTATTGTATAAAATAATTTCTTTTATTCAAATGCAGTGTAATTACCTATCTACAGTGCAAGTGAGGCATATACAACTTACAGGCATTACAAATGGTTGTAGATAGCATGTTTAGTAGAGAGATAAAAGCACTCTCTTGCACAGGCAGTGAACAGCAGTCATTTAGGCCTATAGTTCCATACAAATAATGTGTGGTAAGAGGTAATAAGTAAACATTATGTTGGTCTCATCTTTTATCAAAGCATATGTCGAAAATGATGTCCACCTTCTTGGATGCAAGAATCACATCCATGAAGAAAACTCTGAAACCACCTTCTGCAACTCTCTATCTGTGATTTCACTCAGTACTCGCCTTATTTTATACTCCAGGTCTCAAGAGTGCGTAGATTTTGTTCACAAACTTTCTGTTTTAAATTCCGCCACAAACATTTAAATCTGGGGACAAGTTGGCAAACATCCGAGTTAATTACGTGATAATCACACACTTCTTCTAATACTTCTAATGATACAGTGGCTGTATGTGCAGTGGAGTTATTCTCCTGGAAGTAAGCATACTGTTTTTCATCTTCAGTCAATATTACAAAAAAGGTCCGAGTATGTACCACATAAGCCTGTGAGTTGACTGTAATATTAAAAAAATGTGTACGGTAATGCCACACCACACACCCACTTTCTGATCATGAAGAGGAACTTCATGCACTAAAATTAGGATTTCCGATGTCTCAATGGAGTGAGCATAACAAAGACCTTGTGAATTAATACTACACTTCCCGAGAGCATTGTGGTTGCAGAATATTTTGAACCACTTTGCGGTGGCCATTGTAGTGGATGCAGAGTAGTGATAGTTGTATTACAATTATGAGTGTGGTAGAAAAAACATGAATATTTAGTACATTTAAATTTCTAATGTGTTCACATTTCCCTTCTATGTTTGGTAACTGTGATTTTGAGTTACATAGTGCACTTTAAGGAGAAAAAATTATGGTTGTCTGATGATCCCTTCACCAAAATATGTTGCTGCAATATGTTCACTGTCTGAAAAATTGTTTTATTAATTACAAGCCCTAAATGTGGGAAAGCCCCCAAAAGTTGATGTTGAATTTATTGTACAAATTAATAATGATACTTGATAAATTGCAGCTGGTTAATGTTTTTCAGGAAATTAATGCACATGCTATAGAAAATGTTCTTATTATTATTACTTACTTATGGCTTTTAAGGAACCTGCGGGTTCATTGCCATCCTCACATAAGCCCACCATTGGTCCCTGTCCTGAGCAAGATTAATACAGTCTCTATCATCATAACCTACCTCTCTCAAATCCATTTTAATATTATCCTCGCATCTATGTCTTGGCTTCCCCAAAGATCTTTTTCCCTCTGGCCTCCCAACTAACACTCTATATGCATTTCTGGAATTGCCCATATGTGCTACATGCCTGCCCATCTCAAACGTCTGGATTCAATGTTCCTAATTATGTCAGGTGAAGAATACAATGCATGCAGTTCTGTGTTGTGTAACTTTCTCCATTCTCCTGTAACTTCATTTCTCTTAGCCCCAAATATTTTCGTACGCACCTTATTCTCAAACACTCTTAACCTCTGTTCCTCTCTTGAAGTGAGAGTCCAAGTTTCACAACCATACAGAACAACAGGTAATATAACTGTTTTATAAATTCTTTCACTTTTTCTGAGAGCAGACTGGATGACAAAAGCTTCTCAACCAAATAACAGGCATTTATCATATTTATTCTGCATTTAATTTCCTTCCGAGTGCCATTTATATTTGTTACTGTTGCGCCAAGATATTTTAATTTTTCCACCTCTTCAAAGGATAAATTCCAATTTTTATATTTCCATTTTGTACAATATTATGGTCACAAGACATAATCATATACTTTGTCTTTTCGGGATTTACTTCCAAACCTATCTCTTTACTTGCTTCAAGTAAAAATTCCGTGTTTTCCTTAATAGTTTGTGGATTTTCTCCTAACATATTCACGTCATCTGCATAGACAAGCAACTGACTGGGCATCTGGTTGTAGTCTTCCTAACATCCATTATTACGCAAAAATTAAGTCTCTTGATCTATTTTCTTCTTCTTGCCTTCTTGGTTTAAATCAGATTAATTTTACTTTGAATAATAAAAATCTTCTTGACCTTGTTTTTACAAATGTTATTAATAGTTCTGTTTACCTAGCTAATCATTCTCTTGTTCGTCAAGACAATTATCACCCTTCTATGTGTGTTAATCTTGAAGTCAATTTATCTCTTTCTTTATATTCTTCTAATCATTCTTATTTTAATTTCTCTCAGAGAGTTTATATGAAATTATACACAACTCTTTTTAATCATGATTGGACTAGTCTTTATGAGTCTACTGATGTCAATGAAGCCGTAGTTTCATTAACTCATACAATAAATGACGTGATTGCTGATGCTGTACCTTTATCACGAGTAAAAAAATCTACTTATCCTAAGTGGTTTTCAAACTCGCTTCGTTTACTCATAAAGAAAAAAAATAAAGCTCACAAGAATTTTAAAAAATCTAAATCTGATTATCATTATCTTATATTTTCTTCCCTTAGAAAACAAGTAAAAAATAAGATAAAATCTGATAAATTACTCTGGCTCCAATCTATTGATAGAAATTTGAAAAATGAGCCTAAGAAATTTTGGAAGTATGTAGAATCATTTCGTAAATCAAAATCCTTGCCTACTGAGTTAATTATTGATGGGGAGCACATCACTGATCAAACTGAGATCGCAAATGCTTTTGCTGATCAATTTAAATCGGTACAAAAAAAGCTCAATCATCTATTTGTTAATGATTCCATCACTACTGACTGCTTATGTTTACCGGTTATTGTGTGTGAAGATGTCTGGAATGTCATTAGGAGGCTTAAGCCCAATAAATCCATGGGAACTGATGGCATACCTAATTTCATTATTAAAGGTTGTTCTCAAATTCTTATTCCTCTATTAACTTTTATTTTTAATCTTAGCCATAGAACGGGTATTTATCCTTCTTTATGGAAGGAAGCGTCTGTCATTCCGATATTTAAGAATGGCAATAAACATTCTGTTAATAATTACAGACCTATTTCAATACTAAATAACTTTTCAAAAATTTTTGAAAAAATTATTCACAAACATGTTTCATTTTATGTTAAATCTAAATTAAATCCTGCTCAACATGGCTTTATTAAAAACAAATCTACAACAACGAATTTGGTCAATTATCTCAATCTTATTATGCCTACAGTTGAATCCCAAGGCCAAATTGATGCCATTTATTTTGATTTCAGTAAAGCATTTGATCTTGTTCCTCATAAAATCTTAATAAGTAAATTAGATCAGTTTGGACTTTCCATTAATTATCTTAGCTGGTTTGAAAACTATTTAACCAACAGACAATCTTGTGTTCGGTTGGGAAACTCTCTCTCTGATCCTTTCACTATTCTTTGTGGTGTTCCACAGGGCTCCACCCTAGGTCCGTTATTATTCCTGCTTTTTATCGATGACATTTGTAAGCCCATCTGTTCCTATTATCTTCTCTTTGCCGATGATTTAAAAATATTTAGAAAAATTAATAGTCTTGCTGATTGTCATTTACTTCAAAATGATATACATGCCATTCAACGTTGGTCTGATTATAACGGTATGAAAATTAATATTTCTAAAACATGCGTTATCTCTTTCTCTAGGAAGACAACTACACTGAAGTTCAACTATTTGCTATCGAATGCCGCCATAATCAGGAAGGACTGTATAAAGGATCTCGGTATATATCTTGATTCTAAATTGTACTTTCATGACCATGTTGATCACTTATTTAATCATTCACTAAGAATGCTTGGTCTCATTAGGTCTATTACTTATTCCTTTTCCTCTCCTGATACTCTACTTACATTATATTATGCTTTAGTAAGATCTAAGTTAGAATATGCATCTGTTGCGTGGAACTCTATTATGTCTACTGATTCAGCTAAACTAGAAAATATCCAAAGAAACTTCATTTCTCTTTGTGCGTTCAGATTTGTACCCAACTCCTCTTCTTTAAATTATGAACTATCTAGTAAATATTTTAACTGTACCAGTCTGTATTCGAGACGTCAGGATATTGATTACACTTTCTTTAATAATGCTATTAATGGTGTCATTGATTGTGATTCTTTTATACATAACACCTACCTTAGAATTCCCGTGAAAGGTTTTTGTGGTCAAGGAATTTTCTTCACTAAATTATTTAAATCCCTTTCTCCAATAGCCAGGTGTATTAAAAGTGCCAATTTGCAAGATCTGATTTGATTTTACTTATGCATGATATTCCTTACTTGTTATTTAATATCTTTTATTATTTGTTAGATATTGCCATTTATTTTGTTGTATTTGGTGAATGGCTGATGTTGACCATTATATTGATTGTATTTCATCTCACTGCCATTTCTGTCATTCATTCTCATAATCATTTGTTCTGTTTTGTTTTTTATTTGTGCTAAACTGTAATTGGCTTTGTGCTGTTGTTTTGCACATTAATATTCGAAATAAATAAATAAATAAATAAATTATTATTATTATTATTATTATTATTATTATTATTACTACTACTACTACTATTACCAACCTTCCATGTTTGAGACTTGCCTGCGCTTTACAGATGACTTTTGAAACATGTTATTATGTCAACTGCTTTTTGCCCATCTCTGAATTACATATTTAAGTAAGACATTATGTGCATGATCAAACTCAATGCTAGATGCTTTTTTATCGAAGGTCTTACAAATAACTACCAATACATTTAAAATTTGTGTGGAACTGATTCACTACGATGGTGGTCAAGCTGCTCTTCAACCTATTGGCAATTCACAGTCATCCACTCATGGAATTGCAGAACCTTGGGTCATAACTGCTTAAATGGAACCAAGCTTGGCCCGTCATTATTGAGATGGATTAACATCACTGTCATGAACAGACTGAAGCATCAACTCACAAAAATTCATTAGAGTGGCTGGATCCCTGCTGTAATCAATGAACCACTGTCACACTATAAGGATAAAAGGGCAGCATTTTCAGTCCTCTTAACACTGATCTTTGTCACACGTGGCATTCTCGTGCTAATCAGCGTGAAGATTTCCTGGGACTTAACTGTACTCTTGCCTCAATATCTGCAAGTTTCTCAGATGTGATTCTTGCATCCAGAAAGGTGGACATCACTGTCAACATACGTGCATTTCAAAAGTCACGCATATTTTCTGCTATAGCTTACTCGAAATATTTTTTTAAAAATGCTCAGACACGTCAAACAGTACATTTTAAAAGATGCTTTTTCACAAAAACAAACCATTCTTGATATCATTGTCGTGCAAGTTGTGACGTCATCAGAAACATTTTTAAATGTCACCCTGTATTTTTCTGCATACCATCTGAAAGATTTTATTATTCTCCATGGTTACACAAGCCATCAATTGTTTCATACAACAAATGTTGCTATGGTAACAAAATAAGTAGTTGGATTTCCTGGTGTTATGGAAGCAGTTTATTCATAGAAATTAACAGAACATAACCATGTTATTAAGTGAAAGTGAGAGAATTGAGATTTTAATGATGATTGGATATGGTGACAGGACATACACAAGATGAAGTGTGTGCACTTTTCAATTAAACACATCCAGATCGACCTTCTATTTATTAATCTACTGTGGAAACAAATTCAATAAAAATGGACATGTGAAATATGTCCAAAGATCTGGTAGACCATTATCAACTATTGAAGAATTGGAGCTAGACATTTTGATTACAGTGAAAGGTAATCCATATTCTTCACTTACTGAATTACAATTTACATTTGATGTATCGAAATCAACCATATGGAGACTGCTGCGTCGTAATAAATATCATCCTTATAAAGTGCAGCTCCTGCAGGAGCTAACGGAAGACGACAGAAACAGATGACTGCATTCTGTGAGCCAATGTCCAACCTCTGCAATAGAGACTTCAATTTCGTATCACGCTTCCTTTTCTCTCATGAATCTACATTTTGTTGAATGGAGTAGCAGTAGCAGTAGCAGTAGCAGTAGCAGTAGCAGTAGCAGTAGCAGTAGTAGTAGTAGTAGTAAGGTCCTTTCACTCCTCCGGGAAGCATAGGACCCTTGTGAAAACACGCCATCTTACTCTATTTTTAGCCATAGCTTTGACTTCATTCCAACGTCATCCAAGTTGTTCTGCTTCTCTTCTAACAGTGTTACTCCAGGTGACTCTAGGCCTATCAACTTTCCTGTTTGCCCCATATGGATTCCATTCAAAAGCTGTCCTAGCGATATTACCCTATTCTCTCCGCAACACATGCCCAATCCATCTCCACTTCCTATACTTGATCTCTTTCCATATTTCTTGCTGATCAGTAATTTTAAGGAGATTTTTATTTGAGATGGTCTTAGGCCACCGTATTCCCATTATGATCCTCAGACATCTATTCATGAATACTTGTAATTTCTTCTTAATTGTATGTTTCTTTCCAAGTTTCACATCCATATAGCAGAATAGATTTTACATTCGTATTAAAAATCCTTATTTTGATTCTTGAAGAGATTTCTTTGGATTTCCAGAAATTTGCTAGTTGTGAGAAGGCAGCTTTTGCTTTCCTAATTCTTGCATTTACATCTTCATCAGAACCTCCTTGTTTAGAAATTATACTTCCTAAGAAAGTAAATTCATTTACCTCCTCTATTTCTTTACTCTGAATCACAAGTTTAGTATCTGTTCTGTTATTGATTTCCATTTCCTTAGTTTTGGATTTGTTTGTCTTGAAGACCCGCTTCAGATGACACTCTATTTAGATGTTGCAATTTGCCGTATGGGCCAGTAAGCAAACATCATCTGCATATTCTACACTCTCCAATCACTCTCCCAGCCCCCATTGAATTCCTCTCTTGAGATTGAATGGAGAAGTGAATAGACAAAATTCCAGGTACTGGACAGAAACCAACTCATGTTGGATGGTAGAAACTGACATGCAATTTCTCTAGAAGGTAAATGTATGGGCAGGGATTCTAGAATGCAGAGTTGCAGGCCCCTACTTTTTTGATGATACACTTAATGGGAACTGGTATTTAGAATTTTTGCGTGAAGAGTTAATAACAGTCCTTGCCATTCTTCACCCAAACCTCCAGAATCCAGAATTACCGTACCTAATGATTCCATCTGGTATCAGCAAGATGAGGCTTCTCCTCATTATGCTGCTCCTGTATGACAATATCTGAATTGTGTTTCCTAACAGAAGGGTTGGAAGAGGATTTGTAGAGTGGCCTGCAAGATCACCGGATCTTTCCCTCTTGATTACTTTCTAGGAGGTTATTCGAAATGTAAGATATTTGCTACGAAGCCTGCTGATATTGATGAGTTGAAAAGAAGAATACGAATGGAATGTAGAGAAATACCACTAACAGTCACTGAAAATGTTAAATAGGAATTTGTTCTATGTCTTTAACATTGCCAGACCATAAATGGGAAACATTTTGAACATTTAATTAACTGAACATTTGCTTCTGTAATACATTTATTTTGACTATTTATTTTGTTACCATAGCAACGTATGTTGTATAAAACAAATGATAGCTTGTGTAACCATGGAGAATAATAAAATCTTTCATATGGTATACAGAAAAATACTGGTGCCATTTAAAAATGTTGTTGTTGTTTTCTAATGCCAGCTATTTGACAATAAAGTCATTTGACCTCTTGCACTCCAATATTTTTCAAAGATATTATCATGACCAGCCAATGAAGCACAGATTTTGAGGTGTTCCGAATCCATTTCTTGGTTTGAGTTGCACAATGTTTGATGATGTCACAACAACGATATCAAGAATATTTTTTTTTTTTTTTGTGAAAAAATGTCTTTTAAAATATACTGTTTCACATCTCCGAGCATTTTTCGAAAAACATTTCCATTTAGCTGTAGAAGAAAATATGGGTGACTTTTGAAACGCACTGTATGGTTTGATAAAATGTAAGATCAACTCAACATTTTCTTATTACCTCTTACCAATGCATTATTTGTAAGGGATTATAGGCCTAAATGATTCACCACCAATTCGTTTTCCTCCTGTGCAAGAGAGGTTGCATCTCCCCACAAAACGTACTTGTTACGAATGTTTATAATGCCAGTAAGTAGGCCTAGTATATGCCACACACTGTACTTAACAGGCGCAATGTCTATTGTTGCACAGTGGGATGCAAAGTATCTGCACTTGCACTTTAAGGCAACTATTGGCTTATAAAATTTAGTACTGTGAGGTACGTGGACCTCAATGTTGCCACTTCCGAAATATGTTAAATAATGTGCCAACATATCTCTCAAATACATTGTGTCTGCTGAAGAATTAAAATAAAATAAGTATGATGTTTTTACTGGAGAGTCTGCAGAAAGTAAATATTACAATGTGTTCTAAGTTGTAACAAGATTGTAATCAATTTCTTGCTAACTAAAAATTAGTACCTACATGAAGAAAATAGAGATAAATATATAATAAACTAAATAACATACCACATTTCTTTATTCTTTTCCCGATTTTCTCCCAGATGCTGTCTCTTCTCTGTTCATCTGAATAGTATGGGTGTCGTAAATTATACAGTTCTTCATATTCTTGCACAATTGTTATAAGCTAGGTATCATCATTCATGGTCCTTCAAAACAGAGAAAGATGTTGTATGAGGATGAGGGTCATTATTTGGAATTCAGAATGACGTAATCAGTATCGCAAAGTATCCTTCTCATGGAATCTGTCCAGTTCGTACATTGCAGATAGGTGAACACAGTCTTACGCAAAACAATATAAAGAATACTATATGATCTGTGCGTTAAATGTGATGCTGATAAGTGAACAACAATTAGCATGACCAGCTATTTTTTAAATATTAATTGGCTTTGAAAACAAATGGCTGCCTTTCCTTCCAAAGATTTTTTTTCTTTGGTTTACAAAGACTATAGAACCCTGCAGTGGCTCAGTGGTCTAGAGCAGTCATTTCCAACTCGTGTGTCACGCAATCCCATGGTGTGTGTCGAAAAATATTATTATTTAAAAATAAATTTTATGCTATCCAGAAAGTCTCTATACAACACATTATTTGTCATGATGCCTTTAATAGAGTCAATTTTATTTTGACACAAACTATACCAGTGAACACCTGCAACAATGCTAAGTTTAATTTTTCTGCCTGAGGATAATTTTAATGATGCTGAACACCTGCAACAATGTTTACTTTACTCTTCTCACTTCGTAATAAACAGAGTGTTTAGACTTGTTGGGATATACTGATCAGTTCCAACCTATACATGGCATACGTGGGTAGTAGTGCAACTAATTTACCAAAGTGCTTCCTTCAGGATTAAGAAAAAGTGCTGCTCTTCGTAAATACAGTGATGAATACTTGCAATGATGCACCTAGGGTAACGCCCTTCGTGGTAGCTGAAAGAACTACTACAAGCTTCAGTGTGTTGCCCAGTAGTGGGGATGCTTGGGTGAATGACAAGTTAAGTGCCCACCACTAGTGAAAAAAAAAAACTTGCAATATGATTTTACATGGCATGGATAGGAACATAAATAAAATCCCGAGTGCCTCATATATGGAAGTATTTTGTCAAATTAGTTGATGGTGACAAATAAACCTAAAAAAGTAATTATTCTCATACAGCTTCGAAAACAAAGAAAATATTCTGAACGTCAAGTCGCAAAATAGATCAACTGGTGCATTAATAAAACGCATTTCAGTTTCTGGAAAGATGCTGCATGCTTCATTGCAGTAACTGAGTTAATAGTCCAACAGACAAAATGTCATAATAGAGACAAGGCACCAATATTAGCAGCTTTAAAAAAAGTAAAGAAAAATGTGAAAACAATGTTTTGTGATGCTGCAGAAGAAGAAATATCCAAAATTTTGTTATTGGATAACACTGCCAGCCACAGACTAAAAGAAATGTCTCATGAAATTGAAATGGATGTGAATAGTAAATTGGTGGGGGATATTTTGTTTGCTCTACAGTTGGAAAATAATGACGCAAGTGGTAAATGCCAATTAAAAAAGCAATTATTAAATGAATACAAAATAGCAAGCCACTGTCTCTGTGTGATAACCTGTCCCTTTGTTGAACATAACATCTCCTTGGAAAATTGCATCTCTTTTTGCAATGACGGAGCAGCAGCATTAAAGGGGAAAAAAAAAAAATAATCCCTGAAGAAGGTAATAACAGAACACCTAAATGTGTTACAAATTTCAATAATTAAATACTTCCCTACCTTGTCCATTTCAGAGTAAGAATGGGTGATTTCTCCTTTTAGTACATCTAGTGAGAATATACAGAATGCCTCTAGCCTCTAACACAACTGTAATAAATGAGAAAAATGAGTAAGATTAGTTAAATTTGTCATGCGATTTTATCAGGAAAACAAAATTTCTAGCTATTTCAGTAGGCTTGCAATCCTTTTGGATTTATGTGCTATGTCAGTAAACCACAATCGCAAATAAACATTTTGTTGCCATATTCAATATCATCCTTTTGTGTGAATCAGCATTCTCTAGAATGAAAATAGTAAATCTAAACAGAGGAACAGACCAATGATACTTTATTTGCATGTTAGTCTGTCAACCATAAGGTTACGTGTTTACCAACTCTGTGGAACACACTAAGTGCAGACTTTGCATTAATTTTATTAGGTGAGTTTAAAAAAAAATGTCACAAAAATCTTTTATCGAACATCCAGTTTAGTTAGGTCGGGATTATAGGTGCTTCCTTTGATGTCACTCAACATGCTGCTTGTACGTAAAAGAATGCACCTACTTGCATGTTAAGATCGGCCAATCTACACTAGTTGTCAATACTGCATATTAGTCCATATTGCCATTGTAATTATGATTTATATTATTATTAGGAATCGTATTTTTTCATTAAATAAAATGCGTGATTTCAATGTTAAGAACCATCACTATTTCAGTGGGTATTTCATGAAATAATTCGTCAATTAATTGTATTATGTTATGTTTAATATAAAACTTTTTGTTACGTTTTTTTTTCTTTTTTTTTCTTACACATACCACATGTTAGCATCACCAAATTATAAACTTAGCATGGTCTCTATATCGTCCGCACAAAGACTTCTGGGACAGTTAGTGAATATTTTCGTGTAGCAGAAAAGCTCTCTCACTGTCCACATTAGATGCAGAGAATGACTGTGCCTGCAAACAATTCACACCAAATTCCCTGTGGTCCTCTACTAGTCCCTCAAATACCTCTCAGCATCAAAAAAAAAAAATATATATATATATATATATGTCACAGCAACAGTGGTTGCCTTCTCGTACCTCCAGGTTCCACGCCAGTCTATCTTCCCAATCTCCTTGTCCAAGATTTCTATACATAGCCTCCATGATTCTTTGCTTCACCCGTTGCTTAACATACTGCAGTAAAGACTGAAGAATATTGTAGCCTTATGTTACATACAACATTCTTCAATCTTTGCTGCAGTCGACCACAGAAATATTTTTTCATAGTCATAGAGATAGTAAAAGTGAGTGTACATAATATCCATTGACAAAATACAGAAAAACTGGCGTTACCATGCAATTGGCAAATTAACTGATACAAAAGTCACAAATTCAATAAAATGTTCCTGCATATTTCGTGGATTTTGCGATAGAGAGGGTATATTTCGTAGTTATTGACATAATTTGCACGATAATCCAAATTTCGCGTTATTTCCCGAGTTTGTTTCACTTCAATATGGTATTTCTAGTATCTACAAATGTGGAGAATTTCGAGTATATAGCTATTACCAAAAAATACAGTCAACAACAACAACAATAATAATACTAATACTAATAATAATAATAATAATAATAATAATAATAATAATAATAATAATAATAATAATATTATTATTATTATTATCATCATCATCGCCATCACCATAATTATTATTTTTATTATTATCATCATTACAACTATTATTATTGTGTTCTTAATATTATAAAAGAGCAAATGCTGGGTAATTTTCGGTACTGGACCCTAGACCCATTTTGCTGGTATTATCACCTTCATTTAACAGATGCTACATAACCATTGCAGTTGATGAAGCATCGTAAAATACACCAATTACAAAAAAAAAAAAAAAAAACAAAAAAACAAATAAGTGTGTCACGATATTGTGGGTGACCAGTAAAGTGTATCGTCAGTAAATAAAATGTTGGGAACCAGACCATCATGCAGGCAGCCCAGGTTCGCAGACAGATAAGATTATAGTTTGAGTTTTTCTCAAGGTTTGTATTATTTTGACCTTAAGACCACGCTTTAGAAAAAAATGTTCCAAACAAAATTTGCCTGATTTGTTCAGGAGAACTAGAATATAAAGAATCTAATCATTCCATTCAAAATATCAAAGTTGCACAACATGCCCCATGAATGCAGCCCAACAGAATGCAGTCATGATGTAATTTGAAAAGCCCCCTTCTCTAACAAGATTTGAAAAAAAATTAGCATGTAAAGTAAGTTAGAGCTCACTTAGATTTTAGGCATATGTAACATTCAAAATACTTTCTTTAAAAGGATGTTATAAGAGGACCTTAAGTAAATAAATAGAAATATTTATCTTATTACTGACTTACAGGAGAATGTTGCATAACAAAAGTTGCTTTAAAAATGTTCCCGACAAGTTTTATCTTATGCAAAATTTTGATGGGACTGTTATTTACGACATACACGAGTTTTAAAATAACAATGCGTTTTATGCCAGTGCTGTTTCAATGAGACATGTAATAAATTAAAAACAAATGACTCTACATTTATTTAAGGCAGTCTTGCATAACAAGTGGAAGATATTCATTTAGCACCCTTTTCATATGGATATAATTGTAGGTAATAAGATTTAATAAGATTTCTTAAATCTGCTTTGGAATGGACAAGACATCCCAGAAAAACTGGACTAAATCAATGATAATTCCCATTCACGAAAAAGGGGATCAAAACTAAAGGAAAATTATAGAGGAATAAGTCTTTTGAACTCTGGATGCAAAATATATACAATTAATATTCTCAAGAACAAATTATATGAGCATTATGAAATTATCACAGGAGAAGAACAAAATGGTTTTCGTAAAGGCAGGTCTTGCTGTGATGCTTATTTTTCATTGAAATTGCTAATTGAAAAACACAGAGAATTCAACTTAGGACACATTTTGCTTTTATTGATTTTAAAATACCTTTTGATAGAGTCAATCGAAATAAATTATTTCAGGTGCTAGCAGATAATCATGTCCCCCAACAGCTTTTAATTAACATGCATAACATTTACAAAACAACTTTGATAGCAGTTAGAACCAACAACAGACTTTCAGATTGCCAACAAATTCATAGCAGAGTAAGGCAAGGCTATGGCCTACCTCCATTACTTTTCATCATATATATGAACAAAATCATTAAAGGCACAGGAAACAGATGCGTCATGGTTCAATTTCTATCAGTCGAAATTTACAGTTTGACAGTCTACTCTTTGCTGATGATTTAGCCCTAGTTGCATGCAATAAGATGATCTTCAATATTCAGTGCATAATCTAAATATGATCAGAGCAAAATACGACATGGAAATCAATATTGAAAAAACAAAAGTCATGGCATTTCATGGGGAAACATCCGGTTACAAGCAAAATTTGCTTAAACAACAAATTAACAGAAAGAGTAAATGAGTTTATGTATCTTGGCTATAATTTAACATTTTTGGTGAAACAGATATACCTTCTAAAATTTGCAATTACAATAAAACAATGGGAATAATTAACAAAATTATGAAACCTTCTCTAGTACAGCAATACACAAGAATACGTATGTATAAAACCTTAGCTAGACCTGTACTATGTTACGGAAGTGAAGCATGGACAATGAGGAGTACGGATATCAGCAGAATAACGGCCTGTGAAATGAAATTTATGAGAGCAACACTAGGATATAATAGCTTGGACCACAAAAGAACTGAGGATATCATGCAAGAACTTAAATTACTATCAGTCTCACAGTTTATAAACAAGTACCAGCTACAGTGGAAAAACTATGTCCAACAAATGAATCGGAATAGACTTCCAAAAACCCTGCTTCAATACCATGCCCAAGGGAAGATATCTTTAGGCTGTCCAAAAAAAAAAAAAAGGTGGACCGAGAATAACTCACTAAGATATAAGAGGTCTTGGGTCTTATACTTGTTCGGATGATGATAATGATCGTCGTCGTCATCGTCATCGTCATCGTCATCGTCATCGTCATCGTCATCATCATCATCATCATCATCATCATCATCGTAGGTATTCTATGATATGCATGTAAATGTTTATCTATACCAGGACGAATAGAAGAAATAGTGTACGCACTCTGTGAGTTTACACGGATCCGCCGCAATGCGGCGCTGTTACTGCTATGTGCCAGCTAAGCGCGGACTCGGAAGGAATTCACAGTACATGTTACGCTGAATGTAGTCCTTTTTAAAAGCAAATTTATTCCATTTAACCTGGCTATTCGTAACTTAAGAAATACCTTTATACTCTCTTATTCATAATTAATAGTCTTCTATCAGGTATTAATATTATGAACGTTCGTAACAGAAAATACAATGGGATCTGAAACGTTGTGAAAGCAATTATACGTTCAGTATTTAAATAATCTTTTCGTAACAAGTTGCGAATTCAGGAACAGAAAAACCTATGAAATGCTAGTAAATAAAGAGTTGAATGATATTTTACGTGCCTATAAATTAATTAAATTACTCACCATGATTAGTTGCCTGCTACCTTTGAGAGTTTGCGAGATGACTTGACGGATTTACGAGCTTGTAAAAATCTTCGGATTTACTTTGTCCTGAAGAAGAATCGGCACTTTAAATAGTGATAGACTAATTTCGGAATAATATCGATGATGTGTTCTCTGCAACAACCTGCTCCCGAAGACTGGATCGAAAGAGCGTCAAGATAGAGCTCATCCCACATTGCACTTGCTGAGCTAATCTTTTCTTTAATTTTCAATTCTGTTTGAATAAGTACGTCATACACAGCTTAGGAGGGATGGTTTAAAAAACTGACGTTCCTACCTGATCGGTAGTCTCTGATTTGGGTGAGAGCTGCACAATGAGACCTATTACATTCCTGTCGAAGGGCACAGAGTGTACACGCAATAAACTTAGAGGAATGATTTACTACATTACCGGTCACATAATACACTAAACATGTCAATCAACGCAGCAGGAGTGGTATTCACCAACTCGGGCACAACACTTTCCCAGTATTGACCATGTATTTTTTCAAGAAAAACATTTTTTTCTTTTATACAGGTTTCTACAGACTTCCTAACTGTCTTGTTGAGTAATTCCACATTTTGCGCTAATGTTCCCATTTGGTTCACAAACGATGTGAGTAGTTCATCATCACTTTTCATTTCAGAGTTTCCAGCAATGTTAAGAAGGATCTGCTTCGTAGTAAATGCATATGGAGGAAATCTATCGTCGAAGGATGGTCATCTGAACTGAGTGAAGACAAAATTCCGAAGTGATGTTCCAAGGGGTCTTGGGCGAGTTTCCCTGTTAGGATATATTTGTATCCTTTGCTCCGGAGCCATTTGCTCATTTCTAAGGTACTCTGCAAGGTTACTACTAAACATTGTTGTAGCAGACGCAAATGTGTTGATTGTAGTTGTGAGACACTGAAGAAACTCAATAAGGAATTAGTGATCAGAAGAGTCTTCATAAAGAGCCTTAGCAGAAATGTGTGAATTTAATGCGGCGGCAATACAGTTTAAATGCCTTGTAAATTCTTCAGTGCCCTCACTGCCTTCGAACTCGATGACCCTAATTCTCGATCAAATTTGAGGTCTTTGGCAACCTGTTGCTAAGGAGTTGGAACGCGAGTCTGGTGGCATCCATTCTCTTAAAGGACGAGAGATATAAATGAGCTGTTGTCAAACTTGGGACAAACCCTACACATTTGCACATCCAGATAAGTCTTCCTTAAAAACTCTTCTATAAAAACTAAAATTGATATTTTTCTCCTTGCAAGAGAGTTCGATTTTATCAACAGTAATCTCACTAGACGTTTTGATTTATCTAGAGAAAATCAAAACTCGAGTAGGATTTAATTGACTATTACACGATTAGAAGAAAGTATATAAAGATTAGAAGTAACGGAGTACTCCAATACAATAAAATATTAATTGACTTACGAAAATACAACTGTCTTCAAATGTATTATTGTACCATCTCAACATTACAAATATTACGCTAGATGCATGCTAGATGGCAGTAGTGAGCAATGCCTTCTCGTCGAGAAGTTCTCGATCTATTATACACGATGGCAATGTTACTAGTCAAGAGGGCTTTGTTGATTCAGTTTCATTTTTATTAAAATGCAACATTCCACTTCAATTATCCGAATCCCAGTAATCAACTTCACTTGACAGATGATTTTCAATAAATCTTAATATTAAACAATCTCTGATACGTGACTATCCATAATATCATATAGCAGAAGCTATAACATAACCTAACTAATATACACAAGTGTTAGAAAAGTTTTAATTAACGACGATGACATAAAAAATAAACATGAATAATTTTAAAAGGAATAATTACTGAATGTACAATTTTCAAATTTGAATGTGGTTGGTGGTTCAATTGATGTTATATTGGATGTGTGCGTAATAGAAGTGGAACTCGTTGATTTAGATCTACATGGTGTATTCAACTTATTCAGAATTTCCGAATGAATAATTTTAAAAGGAATAATTATTGAATGTACAATTTTCAAATTTGAAATGTGGTTGGTGGTTCAATTGATGTTATATTGGACGTGTGCGTAATAGAAGTGGAACTCGTTGATTTAGGCCTACATGGTGTATTCAACTTATTCAGGATTTCCGAATGGTGCTCTTCATTTATTTGTAAATCGGATTTCAGAAGATGCATAGCTATGACCAGTGATTTTTATTAATTCTTGTTCTTGAATGCCAATGCAAGTCATATTTGAAACTGCTGTGCATCGACTGGAGTGGTTTGTCATTTTATATATATATATATATATATATATATTTCTTTTTTTTGACGTCCAGACCAGCGCAGTTTCAAATTTTGGCAAACAAAGAAACAAATGCTAGGGACGCGATAAAATTAAACAAATGCTAGGGACGCAATAAAATTAAACAAATGCTAGGGACACGATAAAATTGTGCGATAAGCAGCCATGATTGGTTGAAATACGTCCTTTGGTACCGTTTTATTGGTCAAAAGTAGTATGACGTAGTAAGAGTGTAATAGTCATGGAAATAATTTCTTATGCATTTCAGTAGGTGCAAAAAATCTGAGAATTCCCCTATCTTTCTTTTTGTCGTCGAACGGATTATGAATATAGTATTATGCTGGAAATGTTCTCCATTGTTTTCTAAGACTTCCAGGCCTTTCTATTTGTTTGACTGCCATCACAAGTGAAACCGACTACTCTCGTCCCAACTGCTTCTAATTGTAGTATAACTTGTATAAGAATTTTAGCGAGAATATCACCTGGAGTAGCGTTTCTGCTAGCGTAAATAGCAATTGGTTGAATCCAATCTTGCATAAATACTAATGCATGATTTGCTAATTGTTTCTTTTGAACATCAGATCTCCGAAATCACCAATACTCCACTTTAAGGGAATAATTATTAAATTGAATTTCTTCTCTGAATTTGACCTCATCGAATATTACCACTCCGCAACGTTTATTTTCATATATTTCATCATATCGGTAAATTAGGGAAAATGTGAGGAACAACTCTTGGTTGTAATTTTCAATGCACTCGCGGTATATCTGTCTTATGACGTTCTATATTAAAACAGTCTGATTGGTTATTTACCGAAAGCTGCCTATCTTTCCGCGGAATCGCTCTGGCCCACTTTCCAAACTCGTCTTTTTCTTTGGAAGATGAAAAGATATGTTTTGTTACACTATTTCTACTGTATTCCGATCTACAACCCGGAACAAAACAGTACGGCATTTTTGTAACTATTTTGTAAACCACCACACAATATTCTTTTGTCACTGGTTAATTCAAAGCACAACAAATTGAAGACATCTGCATAACTCTCAACAACAAAGCACATTAACAACTCCTAGCAACTTTCATCATTAAACGCGCGAGAAATATATTTTCGAGGTATCTGACTTCAGACAACAGATGGCTCCTAGCGATCGAAGCGCCACTAGTTATCAGGTCCGCCACCGACAATGGGAAAGCATAGAAGTGCGTACACTATTTCTTCTATTCGTCCTGTCTATACTAATACTCTAAAACTGTATATAAAGGGAGAGTGTCTATGTGTTTGTATGAGTTAATCTCATAAACTACTTAACCGAATTGGATAATTCTTTCAGCACTTAGAAGTGCAGTTCCTCTAGATGGACATAAGCTATATGTCATTATACGATGAAAGAGTAATGGAAAGGAAAAAAAATAATATAAAAAATAAAATATAAAATAATATATATGTCATTAGTTCATTATGGTAACCCCTGAGTGAATCAACAACTGAGCACAAATGCACCACAACGAATGAGAAATTGGAAACTTATCTCGAATGCATACACCATAATCTTGTAATTCTCGGGTAGGTGGGAGGAGGGGAGGGCGAAAAGAACGTCACACTTAACGGGACTGACCACGTCCGGTTACTATACAAAACAAGTGTTTGGGGGATGGAAGTGGAAAACAGATGTAACATTGCTGTGAGGACATTGACACTTAAATTTGTGGCTATGTTATAGGGGATCAACAAAATATTGCAGGGATAAACAAAACATTGGCTGTTTTTTTTTTGTTACTGTATTAATTTTGCACAAATTCATGGGCTCGACATGGACATCTTCACGAATCAGAACACACTGTAATCTTCATGGTTACAGTGGTGTTGATGAGAATGATGGAATTAATGACCAGTGAGATGACACCGAGTATTGCCATGAAATATTTAAATACACGTCAATTACATCACATATTCATTATATGAGGTCTCGCCACCCTCACTGAATATTAACATGACTACTATGAAGTAGTCAATGTGTATTATCACCATTAAATCGAGAAAAATTCATTCCGGCACCAGAAATCGAACCCAGGCAATAATACACATTGACTACTTCATGGTAGTCATGTTAACATTCAATGAGGATGGCGAGACCTCATATAATGAATATGTGATGTATTAAATGTTAACAGTTATCACAAACTGTTGTTGAATATGGCCATAAAAGTCATTTAAATATGTGCTCCTGCATACATGACTTACATAGGTTTAAATGCAGGTAGTAGGCCGTAAAACATTACAATTAGAGGAGTTCGACCGGCACCGTGGATCGTGTCCTGGCATAGCTCAGTTGGGAAGAGCCCTCAGCGCGCAGAGCTGAGAGGTCCCGGGTTCGATTCCCGGTGCCGGAACGAATTTTTCTCGATTTAATGGTGATAACACATCAATTAATATAAAAATTTCAATTTCGGACACATGACTTCGCAAATTTTCATTCCTTCACTTCATTCAGACAGAAGAAAATATTGAATAAAATGCACACATTTTGTCTGATTGGTTTCTTCTGAAGTTTTCCCCAGCCATGGGGCAGATGCCGGGTGGTCTATGGCGAGTCCTCAGCCTCACCTCACTTCATCCTCATTTGGTCTGATTACCTGATTGGGTTTTTTCCGAGGTTTTCCCCAACCATAAGGCAAACGTCAGGTAATCTGTGACGAATCCTCAGCCTGATCTCACTACATCTTGCCAAAAAATTGTAATCTTGTAAAATTTTGACTTGTTCCATATCTTAAAGCTTCAATGCTAATGTAAGATCTATGGCATATAATAAATGAAATGAAAGAGAAAAAAATTCACTTCGATGCTTACATCATTACTAATCAAAGAAAATGATTTCTGGTTCTACACTTAAAAATGAAACCATTGTTTTGCAGTCTTTGAAATGGTTAATCAGGTCGCAGTTTAAACAATAAAAAATTCAACTCACTGCCTAGTAGTGGCCTATGACATCAGTTCATTAGCTCGATACAGAGTTGCTGAGTCCAGTCCTTTTAATTTCATTAACATCACGCTATTACTCAGAACCTCAACAATACACAATCCATAATCAAACATATCAAAGTCATGTCGCAAGAATATTATAAATTAACAAGAGTATATAATAATTTGGAATGAACAACAGCCATTTCTTATGACACTGTGTTCCTGAAATTCATGAACTGGAATGGTCTGTTCCAGTCCAATTTGGGCGCTGCACAAATTCACATAAATCAGCTCTTAGTGGGTCGTAATGATTTAAAATATTATTTTTCTTGTTAGTGAAGACTATTTTTAAAAGTTATATTATAAAAACAGAATATGTTAATGATTTATAATAGAGCTGGATCCTCAATATTTTCGACACCTCAGTACCCTCAATACTTGGGAGTAATAGAGTGATCAACACTTTTAGAAAAAGGACATACTACTTTTTAGTTTTTAGAGGGTTCTCTTCTTCCTTCCTGCCTTTCTTTCTATGTTTTTTTTTTTTTTTTTTCAGTGAAGGATTAGACTTCCATAATATCAAATTCTAAGGAATCATGATTCATGAGGTACACTTCATGGCAAAATGAATGGGCCAACAAAGGTGCACAGCCAACAAGGAATGGGGCAATTAGCAAACTCATCATTCTCGAGAAAAATTTTATCCCATCTCTTAGCAATTGACAAAGAGACTCCAATCACTCTATCTGTCCTTGATGCAGAATAACCTACACGAACCAGAGCAATGATTTGTTGACAGAATTGTTGTCTGCCATCTTAAAGAGTCATGATGAGACAGGCCGTTTTATTTACAAAGACAAGTGCTGCTTGTAAAAATAGAGGTTTGTTATTTATTAGAGTTTGGACATATAATGTAAGATTTCGCACATAAATCTAGCTTTGCGAGACATATGATGGGTTAAGTATGCAATTTAAAAATTGAAGATTGTTGGAGACTCAAACTTTGAACCAATTCGTTTTGTAGATCTGTGTTGTAAGATCTATGCTACTGAAACTGATAGTACTAGATCGATATAATATATGATTTTCCTGTATATATTCGCTTCGATTAATTTTTTACTTATAAATTTTATTATTATTTCACTTTTCCGAGGCCCAAATGTATCTAGAATCAACCCTCCATTCGATTTTATAACATATTTCAGACTCTTAAACAAAATAAAGCAAATTTAAAAGGTTTAATTATGTGTCACTTGGTGACTTGGTGACTTGCAGCTTTAATAAAACGAGCATGCACAATATTGTGTATGTGGAACATATAAATTGTTGGCAGCTCATTTTTTATGCGAAGTGCATATCCATTTCTGTTCCACATTTCACAGAAATTTCTCTTTTCCACTATTCAAAAATATTTTATAACTGTATATTGTAAAATAATCCTCACACATGGTAAAACAAAAATTGCAATAGCCCCAGTAGTGGGGTTTAGGGAAACAGATATATTGTAAAAGGTTAAGTACTGCCATCAACCACCCAGAATGGTTCTGTCAGTTATGAGACTTATACGTTGTTTAACTAAAACTGGCAAGGACCATGTATCGAGAAATTATAGAACCGTTCTATCTGTAGTTCATGATGAGATTTTAAGTATATTCCTCTCTTAGCAAACAGTTGAATGAAAGATGCAAAATTAACCACTTCAGAGGACATTTACCCACACTTAGTTTATCTTTATGTGTATGTTTTACAGTCTTTTGTAATCATTCTTCTATGCTGCAGGTGATAAGATCTCAGACACAGAATCACAATCAGAAGTAGAAACAATTTTTCAGATAATAATCAAATTCACTGAAGGAAAAATCTTTCCTTTGATAATAAGAATTATGTACTTAGTTTATTCTGCATAAAAAACAAAATAACACGAAAGTCAAATTTTGATTTGGACTAAATCACCATTGCATGCTAGTGAGTTCAAATATTTTTATTGGAGTTATTGAGAAACTGACTTGTAGATAATAATTTTTTTTTTTTTTAACTAATGGCGGGCACTTGACTTCCGTCATTCACCCAAGATAATAAACATAAATAAAACCCATTCAACAATTCAAAAGATATTATTTTAAACAGACAAGACATTCAGATAGAAAGATGGATAGACAACATGTCCAAAACCAATTTTCGTTGTTATGGATGTTTCAAATGTGCATTTTCATGAAAATTTCGAAATCAGTTTTTTGCAACTTACTGTACAATACTTTCTCTTATAATAAGAAAGGAAAATAGTGTATGGAATTTTTATTTCATTGTTTAATAGTGCACTGTAAGGAGGAATCTGGCTGTGTCATGCATGACTCTTGCCTGGCAAACTGATGTCCTGCTAACATTGGGTTTAATAAAAGTGTTGCTCTAATAATGCCAAGCTGCCAATGTTAAACATAACCACTAAATAGATCATTATAACATTACGATCTGTAAAAGAATAATACATAATCTAAGACAGAATCCAATTACTGACCTGGTTTGAAATAACAAGAGATACAAAAAAAATCCTTTGCTAATGCTGAAATATGAAAAACCAGGACTAATATACTGAATATAAATAAGGAATGTAGAATAAATTCTAACCCATATAGGTTTCCATCCAAGAAATCTTGATCTCTTGAGCAGCTGACCTTCAAACCTTGTCGCTGACTTCTGTAGTTGTCTGACTGGTCGAACACACAACACCTGCTGCATTTGTGAATCCCGTGCAAGGTCTACTGCCGTCTGCCCTGATAAATCATACAAACAGATCTGTGCATTTTGCTGTGATAAAAGACTTGAAATGGAGGTCAAAATATTTTCAAATACATGAATTCATTTCAATAATATAAAAAAGTGTCAGATTTTCTTCTTCTTTCATGTATTTTACTGCAACAAAAATGGTGATAAAAATGAGAGCAAAAGCAATAATTCTTTAATGAACTCGTTGGTTGCTTAGCGCAAAACTTCTTGAAAGGAGGTTTAATTAAGAGGACACACAAGCACAAGGTCTCTGAAAAAATCCGAGTTTGATATCAATTGCTATTCTCAAGTTACATGTTTGATTTATCCAGCACAATTGGGAGTAGTGATGTCATGTCTATAACCAGCCTTGCAGCAAGGTGTAGTAAGAGAAACACGTCTCAACAATCAACATCATGTCATATTGTTGCGTTTTCGGTTGTTAAAATTAGTGAGAGAAAGATCCGGACATGAACGAGAGAGAGAGAGAGACCAGGATACGAAAGAGATAAAAATCAGAACACAAAACAGAGAGAGAAAGAGAGACCAGGACATGAGAGAAAGATCAGGACACTAGAGGCAGAGAGCCAAGACACGACAGAGAGAGAATATGACATGATATTGAGAGTGATAAAAACCAGAACATGTCAGAGAGAGAGAAAGACGAGGAAATGTGGAGTGACAATATAATGGACATAATTATGAAGGCTGTGAAAAATGAGGTATCAATGCCATTAGAGAAGGGCCGTTAAGAGCTAATATCCCTAAATGTATTGCACCTGTACCTCGATCTGAATCATTCCAGAAATGAGCCATCTTCAATATCCAGATTCGAGGAGCTTTAAACCATACTGTAAGTAAAACAATAAATATGTTCACAAGAAAACTGGAGAACTGCCAGGACTTAGGCCTCCACTCGTCCAACAGAGAGAAATGCGTGGGAGAAGACCTAATAATTCAGATGGTGGACAGCTATATGGGAACCATCCCCATGTCCTGATAGATATTTTCGGGTAGTTTACCCACACCACACCGTAATCGACATGGAAGCTTCAGAAAACTTCTTCCATGTAGATCTAGTCTCAATGGATTTCGAATGGCGAATCCAACGAGAAATGATTCTTTTGGCCTCTCAGGGAGGAACCATCCATGTCCAGACGCACATCTTGTGGCCACATCCCTTATTGCTACCAAACTTAGAGAAGGTGTCATCCTAGGTGCGCCATGTCTACACAAAAACAAAATGTTGCTTGATTGACAATGCGGGCAGGTCCTTCTGCGGGGAGGACATTCATTCCTCAGTAGCCTGGACCAAGGAACAAAAAAGCCCACGTCCAATGAACCAGTCGCCACATCCTACATCAACCATCACTTCCCAGAAAAATCAACACGATCATTTTATGTCTGATCCAAAAATACGTCCCAGTTTTCAATGAATCCAGAAGACTAACACAGACGAAAAGTACCACACACGTAATCGAGGTCACCAGCAACCAACCCATCTGGGTCCTCACTACCAATACTCTTAACAGTAAGAGTGCCATCATTCAGAAACAGATGGTCACAATGCTTGCAGATAATCGAAACAAGTTAGTCATGATATACAGTGCACAGCATATATGAGGATGATTCGGAAAGTTAGTTCTAGTATTATTTTTTTTTTCAGAAAGGATTTTATTGAGGAAACTTTTATTACATGCGAGTGAATGTGCACCTTTCAATATTTTTCAACATAATTTTCATTTACATATACATTTGTCGTACTGCTTCGAAATTCCCTCTGCATAAAAATCAGCTGCCTGTCATTGTAGCCACCACTGACACTCTCCTTGAGCTTCTCATCCATTTGAAACCGCTGGGATCCAAGCCATTTCTTCATGTTAGTGAACAGGTGGTAGTCACTCAGAGCCATGTCAGAAGTATATGGTGAATGATGAAACACTTCCCACTAGAACTGTCGCAGGAGGGTTTGAGTGCATGTGGTAGTTTAGGGCCCAGCACTGTCGTGGAACAAAACAACCTCAGAACTATCCCAGAACTCAACATGCCAAGTCATTTGTTCTGAATTGCTCTCCTCAGTTTGGTTAGTGTCTGACAATACATGCCAGAGTTTATTGTTGTGCATGCCTTGTTTCATGAAATCCACCAACAATACACCTTTCTTGTTCCATGAGCTTCTTGGTTGAAAATATTTGGAGACATTTTTGTGGTTTCGTAGGGGAGTTGGTCTGACCCCATGCCATTGACTGTCATTTTGTTTCAACATTCACATACTGAACCCACGTCTCATCTCCCTTGACAATCTGTCACCTTCACTCTAGTAGTGCTGAAGGAATGTCAGTGCTGCTCCAATCTTCGTGGTTTTTTGGGCTTCAGACAGAACTTTCGGTACACATCGAGCACAAAACTTGCGATATCCTAACCTTTGTGTCACCACTTTGTAAAAAACAGACTGACTGATTTGCGAAAAATGCTCAGCGCATTCCGAAATTGTGAAATGGTGAGTTTGCTTGACCACATCATCCACTTTTGCAACAAATTCATTGTTCACAACAGACGGTCAACCACTTCGTTTTTCGTCATGGATGTCGTACGTGCATCTCAGAATTCACAACACCAATGTCTAACAATACTGTTACTCATAATATCTGGTACAATGCAGTAATTTTACAGTGAATTGCAGCTGTCGTTAATTGTTTTGCCCAAAGAGAGCCATCTTACTGAACATACCATACCACACACTTGAAAGGAACTTCAATTAATGCACACATTTTAAACGTCTGTCTTGGTGAGAGGAACAGTCGAATGCAACCTCACAATGACACTGCTGGGAGTGTATTGAACCAAGCTACATAGTGGAACAAAGATGACGCTGCTACCGCCACTCCTGTGTGTGACAGACAGGACTGGAACTAACTTTCTGAATCAACCTCGTACAACTTACCGCTATTATAGCCGGTCACAGAACATGTGGGCTATTCCATATGAAATCGATCAGTAAAAAACCTCGCATTTTTTTATACTCTAATTTTTTCCCTACTTACACAAGATGCTGAGGGGAGTGCATTTTCAAAAATATACTATCAAAAGTCAAATGGTTTTCGTATTATTGAGCGACAAATTTAGCGTATTTTATAAAAACAAGCCTCTTTCAGCGCTCAGAACTCTGGAACCATTTACTGCAGAACATTGAACGAGAGCTCATTTTGAAGCTGACATTTGGTAGTTTATGTTAAGAAATAATCTTTATTTTTATTGTACACAGAGAGACAGATAATCAGATTTTACTTGCTTTTAGGCTTTTTGGCCATTTGTAAAAATGTAAAAAAATATTGTGAAAAAATTTTGCATTATTAAGAGGGATTCGGCATTGCTTGCTTAGTGGCTCGGCAATAAGTTTCGAGGGTATTAAATACATTATTTTCACACACCTAGACTTGAACGATGCAGTCCTGCATGCAGTGGTCGAGAGCTTAAGATAAGCGAGTATTGGGCGTCATTTTACTCCTGTGTTTATGAAAACCTGTGATAAAGCTACCACAGCCATGACTGCTAGACGACACATCACGTGTTTATGTCTACTGGCCTTGCTTCCTTCGGCTATCTTCTTTATTTGATATTTTCAATACTTTCTTATCAACGAACCACCAGTAAAAAATATGTGTTTATTTCTACTTTCAATGCGGAATCTAACCATATATTTTAAAAATATTTTTTCGTGGCCAAAGGCATCTTAATGAAGAAAAATCTAAATTTCTTCATTTCCATAAAAAGTAAGAAAATCTGTTTATATGTCAATATAAACTTTAACTTCTCAGCATCAAAATAAACCATGATTATCATCATTGGTGGAAGGATTTCGGGGCCACAACAGTTTAAAGTTGCTAATTTTATGAAAATACGATAAATTTAAATATCATTAATTTAAAGTTCTGATGCCTCAAACTTTGCACAAAGCATTATATCACAGTTGTCTACGGACAGAAAAAGTTTCATTGTATTTAAAAATTGCAAGGTCAATTTTCTCTATATTTCGGTCGATTCGAGATGGAATAGCCCATGTTTTTAATGAGGAGATCAGAATTCCCCTCGCAGGTGGATAATTGGTGGTGAATGGCGGAGAATTAGGCTTATAGTCCCGTACAATTAATGTCCTGGTAAGAAAATATTATGTTGATCTTATCTTTTATCAAAGCATATGTTGAAAATGATGTCCATCTTTCTCAATGCAAGAATGATATTGGAGAAACTTGCAGATATTCAGGCAAGAAGTCCTAGGAAATCTTCACACTAATTAGGACAAGAATATGGCATGTCACAAAGATCAGCATTAAGGACTGAAAATGAATATATATATATTTTTTTGCAGTATTGACTAAATATGAAAAATGGCACCCAGCAGGCTAACTCCTCTGCACATATAGCTGTTATACCATTAGACACATTAAAAAAAGGTGCCTAATGTTCACGTAATTCGTTCCTCAGATTTAAATGTTTATGATTCTTATCTGTAGGGGAATTTAAAACAGGAAGTGTATGTGACCAATCCAGAGTTGGAGAACGAAATCAGGTGACTGCTGAATTAAATTACAAAGAGAGAGTTGCAGAAGGTATTTCAGAATTATTTTCTATACTGATGTAATTCTTGTATCCAGAAAAGTGAACGTAATTTTCAACATAATATCAAGACAAGAAATAGAATGGTACCAGGAACCGTTAATGCATTGTATGATGGTAAGCATTGAGCGACCTGAGATTACTACTGAGAAAATCTGGAGAAAACAGCAGCCCTGTATGCAACAAAGAAAATATGTTAGATACGAATCCTTACAAAAATATCAAACTCATTTGAAAATTTGGTTTCATTTTATTTATTTTTATTTGATTATAAACCACTGTCATTTTCCATATTCATAATGTTTTTTTTAATAAATAAAAAGATTAATTTTCGCGAATTACAAAGAATATTATTTTCCATTAACTTCACTTACCTCGCTATCCTGAACCTCTAAAATGTATTCCTGTATTGATTCCATTTCTTATTCTAACCTATCCTACCCAAATTCCCAGTCTTGCCTTTTCGAGTTGCAACTTGTTTCTATGAATGAGGCTCTGGGGACCAAGCAGTGGCATGCATTCAGGTAGGCTAGATATGTTGCGCCTCCCATGCTATTTTAATATTAATAAATATATTTAAAGGTGTCACTAGCTTTAGAAGTTAATAAATATTCAAATTTCTTTTACATAAAGTAAGATTACTAATTCTTTCAAATCTAGTTTAACTTTGTACTGTCTCGCCACCACTGCAATGGACTCTGTTGTAGTCAGTCAGCTGTTTCTCTGTGTGTCACATCCTAGCCCTGCACGAGCATCTTCTATGTTGTCTCACTGGCTTCTGGCAAATATGTGATTGCTCTTTGTTATGTCGGTCTAGTGCTAGGTAGATGTGCTTTCGGACGTCATTTACACTTCCAAGAGTAATGGTACCTATGCAAAAATTGAAGTGAATAGTGTTTATGGTTGATGCAAAAGTGTTGTATAATGTCTGAAAATAACTGCATAATAGAGAAAATCCTGATTGGTTATCGATCTTCTGAAAAAAGTTGTTGGTTGCCAATCTTTTCAGTGAAAAAAAGCGAAATTGTAGATGCAGGAAGGCCTATGCTACAGCTCCCATATTTGAAATTCAAACATAGCGAAAAGGGGAAGGAATAGTTTCGATATTTTAATATAAATTAATATGAAAAAATTAATTGGCTAACAGGAAACTTTAACCTTAAAAAGTTATATTATTGGTCTTGCCTGTTATTTTGTACTGAACAAAATGTATGGAATTGGGAGGGCTACAATAATTTAAATAACCTCTCCAATGTCAGTATAAAACATGAATGATTGCAGGCTCATTTGCGTTCACTTGACCAGCTGACCAGTATTGAGATTGTTTGTATTGATACCTGAACTTGATCAACAACTGAAAGGAGATGTTGCCTGCCACAATGAAATGGTCAGGAACATCAGAGAAATTCTGCAACATTTCTTCGATACTGCTTGCTTTTGTTTTTTAGCAATGCAAGAATTGCCTTTTAGACAGTATAATGAAAGTGAAAATTCAAATAAAGGAAAAATGGTATGGACATGTAAAGCGAATGGATGATGGAAGACTACCAAGAAGAGTTTTAGATTGGATTCCAGAGGGAAGAAGAGGCAGAGGTAGGCCGCAAAACACCTGGTTGCAAGACATAAATAAAGCATTAGCAGAGAAAGAACTGCAAGAATAGGACTGGGAAGATAGAGAGAATTGGAGGAAAAGAATAAGAACGTAGGACATTGGTCACAGGAAGATGTGATATTACATTGTAAACCTGTTTGTAATAATATTAATAATAATGTCGAAGTTTTGAATTTGTTGAATATCTATGAGAGTACCCACAAAAAGATGGCGGGACCAGTTTTGATTTGATTGGAGTGGAACGGATCTTATGGTCCATACCGTAATGCAGATGATGATGATGATCTATGAGAGTATTCTAAGAGAACATCTAGAGTTGCTACAACATTTAAGGGCACTTCCAACCGAATTCAAAATGACTTAATAAACACTATCTCCAACATGATGACATTCATAAATTATGAAATTTCTAAGGCTCAACATATTGCAATTATTTTAGATGAGACATCCAACATCAGCAAACTGGACAAGAAAAATTCAGCAACTTACGGTTGATGTTAATAGAGAAGAAAAAGCTACAAGACCTTAAAAATTCTCCAACATTTTACAGTCACGTTATCAATGAGTTTATGAAGCAAAAGCAAAGAATGTTGTTTTCCTTCAAGTAAACAACGTATGATTTTTTCTTGTGTTATTTCTTTATTAGTTTCATGCTCGATGTAGAAATCTGCCAGAATGATTTAATAACTATAATGCATCATATGCCTCTCAAGCTGGATTATAAAATATAGCCTTCTAGTAGTGGCATTAAGTGATCTATAAAACGAGAGCCTACCCTAAGGCAGCAGGCACCATACGTTACTGGGACCAAATATAAACATTCCATTTTATACTGAGGAAATACAGTACACATTAGCTTATCCAGAAGCTAGGTGGCAGTCCCACCACAAGTCTTGAGTCTTATCTCCACCTTGCTAGCAACTAGCAAGTCTACAAATAAATGTCGTAGGCATTTTGTAAAATTGGGTATTTACTAACTACCTAGGTGTATTATAAAATGCTGGTGTATTACTGATTTTAAAGTTATATGACTAAAATATGTTCGGCATAAACTCACTTTGATTTGACTCCAAGATGCCGACGACAATGAAAACAAACCACTCTACATTTAACCAGGCCAGCAATGTCAGCAACAATGAAAACTATAAACTTTAAATTGAAACTTACTGTATATTTTCCTTTGTTAACATTCATTCTCCTAGAACGAAGTGTGTTAATTATGGAATCGACGATTTCCAGGCGTCAACACTCTTTGAAGATGCCAGGGGTAAATGTTCAAATTCTAGAGGTCATTAAAGAAGTGAAGGAAGTTCAATCCGCGAGTACCTCAGGGAGGAAGACCACGCCTCAGTATCATTATAGCAAAAAATACGACTTGATGGAAGTAGGATAAAGTGACCATTCATTCCATATTTTATGGGACAGTTCTATATTTGAGAGCCTTGTTTCCTCTTTTTTTTTTTTTTACATGTCCGAAAAAACACATTATTATTTTGTATTTTATATCACATCCCGTAAATGTCCCATATTTTAGAAACCATGGAATGATCATTGAAAATTCTACATACCACCATATTTTACAATATTCGTCTTAGTTTATATTACATTAAAAATAAATAAATTATATATTTTTGGTTATAGGTTATAATCTTAGATGAACAGCCCTGAGATTGGAATTTAGCCATTGAACTTAGGTAATACTGTTTCGCGACTTCATGAACTACTCGGTTGGTTACAGACGCAGAGTTGGAGCTGTCGACCTCTATCATTCGAAAGAGGAATCATATGTCAAGCTCGCGCATGTGTACAAAAAAAAAAAAAAAAAAAACAGATCAGGAAATCTCACAGAATGTCCATTCTTAATAATTTCCTTTCGCGGCATTAACTTTCTGTCTGGTTGAAGATCTCAATTCATTAAAAATCATATGTGGAGTATAAATTATTTAATCGTAATATTGTGTGCATTTATTGTTGACGTTGATTGTTGATAGTAGTTTTGTGATAAAAATGCCAAAGAGAAAATGGATATTTAATCAAGACTTAGAAAAAGAAAGTGATGTTTGTTGTGCCAAGTGTTGTGCTAAATTTAGTATTGCTCATAGTGGGAAGAGTGACATAGTTCACCAAGTAAAAACAGTTAAACACAAGGAAGCAGATATCGAAGCATCAGGTCTAGGTAATCAAATCACTTCATTTTTTCATACAAAGGTTTTTGATAGTAGTCAACGTAATTTAGCAGCTACAGAAGGTACTTTTGCATATCATACCGTGAAATACAATCATTCTTTTTGAGCCACTGACTGCACTTCTAAATTGATTAAGAAGTGTTTTAAACAACAATATGCGTATGCAAGAACAAAATATCAAGCTATTGTGACAAATGTATTTCAACCTGAATCTGAGGTGCTTGCATTCTGACCTGGAATGTGTAAACTGAGTGACTGTCTACTCTGATTGCTCTAATCATGGAACTACTAAATTATGTTTTATTCTAGTTAGACATTTTAAACCAAGCAGTGGGATTAAAGTGAAATATTAGAAACGAAAGAATTAGGTGGTGAAACCTCAGATAATATATTATCTAGCTACATTGTAGAGATCTTACAAGAAAACAACATAAAACACAAAAATTGTTAGCATTGTGTGTAGATAATACTATATAATAGACTTAGTAGTCCACACCTGTGGAGTAATGGTCAGCACGACTGGCTGCGAAACCGGGTGGCCCGGGTTCGATTCCCGGTCGGGGGAAGTTACCTGGTTGAGGTTTTTTCTGGGGTTTTCCCTCAACCCAATATGAGCAAATGCTGGGTAACTTTCGGTGCTGGACCCCGGACTCATTTCACCGGCATTATCACATTCGTCTCATTCAGACGCTAAATAACCAAAGATGTTGATAAAGCGTCGTAAAATAACCTACTAAAAAAAATAGACTTAGTAATTGTGACTGTAATCATGTAATCTCTGATGAAAACAAAGTGAAGAGTGTATATATTACTGTATGTTCTTACTGTTCTCTTCCAATTGTCTTTTTCTTTTGAAAAAATTTGTGATCTTGGAATAATTTAGTGGCATACTTCTTCATAATAACAACTTAATATCAATGATACTTCGATCGATAAATAAAGGACAGAAACCTAGTATTATAAAACAGACTAATTAAATTAGAGCACTAACAATTAATGAGTACACAAAACACGAAATAGCAAGTTGAGCTCCGGACTTCCACAATGTTGACACTGCTCCTCAATTCATTGTTGTGACGTTTTGGACAACAGACAAAAAGAACATTTGTTTCGTGTCATTGCCACAGTGGTTCGAATTTTGTTATTTTTGTTATAGTAAAGTGACTTTGAAGTTTTTTCATTTCATTAACATAAATTAAAAGTTATAAACTTGAAATTTTGGCCACAAAGAAAGGTAAAAACTATACTATATAGCTCTCCAACATTTGAGAAATGTAAAAACTACACTATTCACCCCTCTGAATTCTTGGGGGTAAATCTTACCCCATCACCACTGGATATGTAATTAAATTATTTCATTTTAAAAAGTTTCATTGTTCTTAAGGGGGCATGTTGTTAATAATCTTCGTTATAATTAATCACAAAAGGGACAAGAGTGTTGATTTTACAATATTAACCAATTATCTCACACTTTTTGCGATATTTCTTCTTATATTGTGTATAATATTACGATGAAAACTGAAAATAGTGCCATAGCCTACCTTCACCTATGAGTGTAGAACTTTCCTTTTGCATGTAACAGACAGAACACTAGATCACTTGAATCCTTTCAAGAGACACTGTAAGTATTATTATTCAATATAGGACCTTCTGTATATACAATAAACAGTCCACGTCTGAATTTGAAAAGAAACTAAATCTATCTCTATTTACAGCGAGAGACTTCAGAGCACTAGGTATAAATATTGTGTGTACAAGAAAGAAATATTGATGCTGAAACAGAGCTTCCGGGCTAAGATGCCGTGGTCTACTGGTGCTGACGTTACCAGATGTTTCGTCTACTTCTACGGCAGACATCTTCAGTGGTTAGGTATCCTCGGTCGAAGTCTTCTGCTCGGGATACCTGTAGCAACTGATGACATGACTGGTTGCTCGTCCTTATTTATAGCACCGAGACTTGGTGTTCTGTTGTCGCGGCGGTCCGCGCCCGTCAGATCGTGACCTTGGACTGGCCGTGGCGTTGATTGGTCGCGGCGGCTCGCACCTGCTCGGTCCCGGTGGCCTTGGGCTGGTCGTGGCGCACAGTTGTTGCGGCGGTCCGCGCTCGCTAGAGTGCGGTGGCCTTGAGCTGGTTGTTGTGTTCCAATATCGTGGCGGACAGCACTCGCAGGATTTCGGTTTCCATCCGTCGTACCGTCACTGTGCACAGGTTTTGTACGAGTCCGTTTCAGGACAGGATGCCAGCAGTTGTTAAGTTTCAGACCCTCTTCTTTACGGTTGAAATTGTTTGGATATTTATGGATTTCAATCGCTTCCCTGAATAGGCGGGGGAAGTAATTGGACGTGTTACTGAGGATGTCTGTTTCTCGGAACTGTATGTCGTGCCTCCCATCCTGAAACGCATGTTCCGCCACTGCAGATTTATCCAGCTGTCCCAATCTGCAGTTCCGTTCGTGTTCCACTAGTCTAGTTTTGACGCTATGTTGTGTAGTGCCTATGTATACGGCTCCGCAGGAGCACGGAATCCTGTATACACCTGCGGCAACCAACTTGTCTCTCTTGTCCTTTACCGATCTCAGCATGTTACGGACTTGTTGGGTCGGCAGGAAAACCGTGTCTACATCGTGCCGTTTTAATATCTTGCCGATCCGGTCCGTGACATTATGATGATACGGGAGGAAGACCGTGCCCTTCTTCTTCTGCTGGACTAGAGTGTGGCTTTGGGATGGCCCGTTCAGATCTCTCCTGGGATGCATGGCCCTCCTAATCTCCGGAGCTGAGTACCCGTTACTGCTTAGCGCAGCTCTTAAGTGGGCCATTTCTTGTCGGAGATATTGTGGTTCTGAGATTTTCCGCGCTTGCTCAATCAGAGTCTTCATCATGGCTCGTTTTTGACCAGGATGATGGTTTGAGCTCTTGTGTAGGTATCTATCGGTGTGGGTGGGTTTCCGATAGACGCTGTGTCCTAGGGTACCGTCCGGTTTCCTGTGGACCAACACATCCAGGAACGGTAACCTTCCGTCTGATTCTAATTCCATCGTAAACTGGATCTGTTTGTGGACCCCATTTAGATGGTTGAGAAAATCCCTTAGTGCTGGTTCTCCATGTCTCCACACCACAAATGTGTCGTCCACGTATCTGAACCAGCATTCAGGTCTTCGTGTCGTGGCCTTGAGTGTAGTATATAGTAGTGCATATAATCCTCCGTGTTCAGGACTACCGTTGCATTTCCTTTGTCCGCAGCAAGGATCGCAGCAAGGATTATATGCAGAAAGTAAGAGACTTGTTAGATCCAGTTACATACAAAAAACTGGCGCGGGACCCAACCTCAGTCATCTTAAGGAAGACCAACCTCCTAATCAAGAATTCGTCGATTCCAACAGAAATACAACGTACGATTAAGAAGTCGGAAGCACTACCGCCGAGACTGTATGGACTACCTAAGATACACAAACAGGATGTGCCGCTCAGGCCGATTGTCAATGCGATCGGGTCACCAACGTACGCATTAGCCAAATACCTGAGCAACCTACTGAAACCCTTAGTAGGCAAGACATCCTCATACATCAGAGATTCCAGCCACTTCATTGAGAAGATTCAAACGCTGAAAACCCGACCTGGAGACATTATGGTCAGCTTTGATGTGGTGTCTCTGTTTACCAGAGTCCCAATTATAGAAACCATAGAACTATTGAAGAACATCTTCCCAGAGGACATTGTAGCGCTATTCCAACTGGTGCTCACTACAACGTATTTTCAATGGAATGGGGACTTCTATGAACAGACAGATGGAGTAGCCATGGGCAGCCCTCTTAGCCCGATGGTTGCCAACTTCTACATGGAGTCCTTTGAAGATACTACACTCAAGGCCACGACACGAAGACCTGAATGCTGGTTCAGATACGTGGACGACACATTTGTGGTGTGGAGACATGGAGAACCAGCACTAAGGGATTTTCTCAACCATCTAAATGGGGTCCACAAACAGATCCAGTTTATGATGGAATTAGAATCAGACGGAAGGTTACCGTTCCTGGATGTGTTGGTCCACAGGAAACCGGACGGTACCCTAGGACACAGCGTCTATCGGAAACCCACCCACACCGATAGATACCTACACAAGAGCTCAAACCATCATCCTGGTCAAAAACGAGCCATGATGAAGACTCTGATTGAGCGAGCGCGGAAAATCTCAGAACCACAATATCTCCGACAAGAAATGGCCCACTTAAGAGCTGCGCTAAGCAGTAACGGGTACTCAGCTCCGGAGATTAGGAGGGCCATGCATCCCAGGAGAGATCTGAACGGGCCATCCCAAAGCCACACTCTAGTCCAGCAGAAGAAGAAGGGCACGGTCTTCCTCCCGTATCATCATAATGTCACAGACCGGATCGGCAAGATATTAAAACGGCACGATGTAGACACGGTTTTCCTGCCGACCCAACAAGTCCGTAACATGCTGAGATCGGTAAAGGACAAGAGAGACAAGTTGGTTGCCGCAGGTGTATACAGGATTCCGTGCTCCTGCGGTGCTGTATACATAGGCACTACACAACGTAGCGTCAAAACTAGACTAGTGGAACACGAACGGAACTGCAGATTGGGACAGCTGGATAAATCTGCAGTGGCGGAACATGCGTTTCAGGATGGGAGGCACGACATACAGTTCCGAGAAACAGACATCCTCAGTAACACGTCCAATTACTTCCCCCGCCTATTCAGGGAAGCGATTGAAATCCATAAACATCCAAGCAATTTCAACCGTAAAGAAGAGGGTCTGAAACTTAACAACTGCTGGCATCCTGTCCTGAAACGGACTCGTACAAAACCTGTGCACAGCGACAGTACGACGGATGGAAACCGAAATCCTGCGAGTGCTGTCCGCCACAATATTGGAACACAACAACCAGCCCAAGGCCACCGCACTCTAGCGAGCGCGGACCGCCGCAACAACTGTGCGCCACGACCAGCCCAAGGCCACCGGGACCGAGCAGGTGCGAGCCGCCGCGACCAATCAACGCCACGGCCAGTCCAAGGTCACGATCTGACGGGCGCGGACCGCCACGACAACGGAACACCAAGTCTCGGCGCTATAAATAAGGACGAGCAACCAGTCATGTCATCAGTTGCTACAGGTATCCCGAGCAGAAGACTTCGACCGAGGATACCTAACCACTGAAGATGTCTGCTGTAGAAGTAGACGAAACATCTGGTAACGTCAGCACCAGTAGACCACGGCATCTTAGCCCGGCAGCTCTGTTTCAACTAGACACCGGCCGTGAAAGCCTGCATGCTAAAATATTGATGCATCAGCGAGAGTTCACGACAATTTAACTAGGCAACACTGCCTCACTAGCATTGCCTAGTAGACATAGACCAGCTTGAATTAGCTCCGCCTTATATGCCTTCTTATTCTGAAAGCACTCTAGTATTAATACAATGCAAGAGATATACTATATTTTTTAATCAGTTATTTAACTGCATGATTATCTAGTGTCAAAGGGATTCGTGACATGGTATTTTGGTGAGGAAAGTCCGAGGATTTGCTATAGGATTCACTTTTCAGTTGATGGAAAACATCAGGAAAACTCAATCAGGTAATCAACCTAACCGAGATTCAAACTCATAAGTTCAAATAGCTACCCCAACACTGCGCTTGATGCCTAGCTGGGAAATATCTTAAAAAATATCCTTCAAGTAATCAATACAATCAGGAGTCAAATCCTTACCTGAACACATCCTCAGAGCATGAATGCCATTAGCTAACATCTAGACGACAGGGATGGCAAACCCGCAGCATATAACATACCACATTTTAACGAGAAAATCTTGAACATTTCACTCCACTATAATCTCCTCCACTCTTCTCCCACCCCCCCATACAGTTGTCAGGAACTGTCTAACAATTATATATTTTTTATTTATTTTAGTAGAAGCTACTTCAGATTAAATATTTTGAAAAAAATAAAAAATTATCACTGCTGTGAAAACAAATCAATTCTATTATTTAATGAATTACTGAAATCATATTATTATTATTATTATTATTATTATTATTATTAATATTATTATTATTATTATTATTATTATTATTATTATTACTATACAATATCTTGCAACTTTACACGTAACATTCAGGAAGTGTCCATGTGATACAAGTGCAGTTTGGATACCTGTGCTCTAGACCAGCCGTTCCTAACCTAGGATACCAAAACCACATGCCGGGTCACTCAGGGGTTCACCAAAGATAACTGGTAATGTCGGACATTACATCTAGTTGCCTTGCATCATGTCATCTACATGTTGCTGCTCTTATGCCTTGTTACAGCAAGGGAGCTCAATGGTTATGAATTTGAAGAGCAAGCTACAGAGGAACATATTCAACGTGATTTATGGTAATTTCTGTGAGAAGGATATAAGTTGTGCTAAGTGCTGTGGAGTTTTCACGAATGGAGGAATGTCTATGTCAGGTTGCTATGTAGTTCTTCGTGCACATGTACGAAAAGTGGCTTCCCACATAACAAGGAGCCACTGTTGTATACATAGGCAAAACCTTGTGTCCACATTTCTGTCGAGTAAATTGAATGAAGTGCTTAATGAAGCAGTAAAAGTTGTGAACTTCATCAAAGCCAACGCACTGAACTCCAGATTGTTTCAAGTACTTTGTGAAGAGATCGGTGGTCTTCGTTCCATATTGCTTTTGCACACTCACTATCTCCAGGAAAAGTTAGCTCACATGACTGAGCTCAGACATGAATTGCAAATGTTTTTTGAAGATCACCATTTTCATCTGGCTTCAAAGTTTCACAACAGGGAATGGCTTCAGTAACTTGCATACTTAGCTGACATTTTTTCAGAAATTAATAGACTCAATTTAGGCTTTCAGAACAGCTCAATAACAATATTTAAAGTACGAGACAGAACTTAGTCCATGATAAAAAAAATTCGGCTTTTGAAAAACGTGCACTGAAAATAATCAAGATGAAGTTTTCGAAACATTATACAGCTTCTTGTCTGGCAATAGCCTGGACCTGTCTCAAGAGGTGAGATAACACAGTAACACACTTAAAAGGGCTCATCGTTTCTTTCAGGCAGTATTTCCCTAAACATGAAAATGAAGACAACTGGACTGAAGACCCTTTTAAAGAAGACAACTTTCAGGCCACTAAGCTATCCTCTGCGAAAAGAAACAATTGAAGGGTTGAGAATGATTTAGTCCAAAGCCACACTTTTAACAAAAATAGTTTTTTGTGCGAGTCCATTTCTTACACATATGGGGAAGCTACTATTAAAATATTATAAAAGTTACTCAACAAAGGACGTAAGTATATGCCGAAGAAATTATGATACCACACATAATAGCATTGGACTATAAACCTTTAACAACTCTCCTGTAAACTTTGTTTGTGTGGCTAGGACTATATCATTCTCACTCCTTCAATTAATTGAAATGTCTACAGATTCTTTATTAAAGTCGATTTCAAAAAGAAAAGCCTTGGAAATTTCTGGGCAAGCATCAGTGAGGAATTAAGTAAAAAGAGAATTCAATTTTTAGTACCATTTACTAATGCTGAACTAGTAAAGAGAGCTTTCTCCTCGTATTTTTACATAAAAAACATACCGAACCAAGCTTGTGTACAGTCCAGTTACTTTATGGTGACAGCTCGTCAACGCGAGAGAGGAGAGGGTTCGAGTGTGGAAAAGAGACCAATCCAAAATGGAGCGAGCGTTTTCTAGATGGAGGGAGGGAAATACAGTCATATTAAAAATGAAGTCTTACGTTGCTCTCTCGCATGTTGCAGCGTCTGCATAATTCTGAGCTCCAGTCACTGTGTTCACTCCATACTCCGGAACAATTGTCACTAATAAAACATAATAAAACACTACAGAAGTAAACTAACATGGAAATACAATAAGCAGCAGTTCGGAACAATAATAAACACTAAAGAAGTAAACTAATATGGAAATACAATGAGCAGCAGTTCAGAACAATAGTCCAATGAAATCCTAATTTTAAATTAACTTCCCTCAAAGTCGAGATACCTCCCTGAAAGTCGATAGCCTTTCAATTTCAATAATTTTTTTTTTAAGTGTGGGCCTCTGTTTCTGTGAAATATAGAACTCGTGTATGGTTCGTCTTATGACAGCTTTATTAAAGTTGTCCACAGTTGATGTTGGAGCACTGAAGGAAGCTGAAGTCCAGGAATCAATGTCTTTAGTCTCCCTTATTATTTGGCTAACACTGCTCTCGGGCACAGGGGTAACCTCTGCTACAAGTTTTCCAACATTTGTTACGTTTTTTCTTCTGACTCTATCTTCATAAAGTGCTACACGCTGCTCACGACTTCTCGCGGCTGCGAATGCAATACCCGGCCTTTCAGTTTGCTTCTAACAGGCAGCATTTTCACAAACAGAAAATACTACACACTGAACAATACAAAACAGAAACATTACAACTATTTAAGTTACTAAATGAAACATAGTAACAAACACACTAAATTGCAACACACAAGACAGTGGTGGTGTAGTATGTCCTTAGCGTGACTGTATGCCCACACTAACGCTCCCGAGATGTGACTGCTAACGTAGCCAGGGGAAGACTAAAATGAACACCCCTTCGAACAAACAGTGAACTCGCCCAAACCACTGCGTCGCCAGGCCGCAGCTGTCACCATAAAGTAACTGGCCTGTACTTAACGATTGAATTCGACTTCAAAAAGCTGAAAGCATCAAAACAGGCTCAAGGTTCTCATTGATTACACAAGTAAGGATAAATCTGTAATTATTTTAAATGTGTTTCATAATTGTAATCTTTTTATTCTATTACTACAAAATTTTGTAAAATTTGTACTTGATAGTATAACATTATAATTATAAAACTCATGTTAATGAAATAACTATCAGAATTATTAGTTTTCATTATATTATATTTACTTACTAATGGCTTTTAAAAAACCCAGAGCTTCATTGCCGCCCTTACATGAGCCTGCCATCAGTCCCTATTCTGAGCAAGATTAATCCAGGCTTAATTTGTTTTTTATTATTTTAAACTCAAGAATATTAACCAAGATATACAAACGCGTTTTATTAGATCTTATGTTAAGTGATATGGTAAAAAAATGGTGTGGAGGGAGTTAGGGGTACAGTTTCAGCAAAACCTAATTAAGGGATACAAAAGACATAATAGATTGGGAACCACTGCCCTAGACCATGCCAGTGGCCATATAAATTTGGTTAAGCAGATGCCTGCTAATGTAAATTATTTTGTATCACTGTGTCTTTGGTATGATTGTTAATGAATTCGTGGGTGCGTGGACAAAAGGTGAATAAGTCACCAAAATTATGTCATGAGATAATTGCGAAAAACACTTTGACGAAATATGTAGGATCGCTGAAACAATTTTTTAACTCCATACACACAATTCTCTTCCATCTTTATTCTCAAAGCTATGACTCAGCACATTCTACACAATGTTCTTCTCACATTTCTCTATCGAAATGTTGATTTAACTTAACTTTAGCTGATATGTGACTTATCCCCTTTTGTCTGCGCACCCTCGAATTTATAACAACTTTCATTTTCTACTTATTTTTAAAGAAGTAGATAGAAATGGAATGGCTTAATCATTAGAGATACTGATTTACCACAGTTTTCACTTCTTCTGCTATTTTTTTAGGAAGTGCATAGAGACTCAGAGTTCCATTACTATTTCGTATGACATGGATTCACAAAATCCTTTTCTTTTAAATGTAACATAGAATCTCGTAATACACACTGCTGAAATATAGGAAAAGCCACCTATTATTTATCCCACAATTTTTTATTTCAAATTATGGCTAAAATAATGCAAGAGAGTATACAGTATGTTTTTTTACATAAACATGCATAGCATGGAAGCATGCAAGTGAGACAAGAAAGCATTTACCTCTCATGTTTCTGACACCAGTATCAATACCATTCTGTAACAGCAACACAGCTGCTTCCTTATGACCACGATATGCAGCACAATGTAAACTTGAGTTGCCTTGAGCATCCACACAATTGATGTTAGGAGGATGTTGCTCTTTCAACTGCACAAAATAAAAATGTTGAACATAAACATATGTCATATGCCTCTATTTCAGTTTTTTTTAAATAGCAGGTGTCGAGTATGGCAAAGTTCTATATTTGCCGATGTTCACTCTGCAGAAGGAGGCCTGTCATATTTGTTTCACCTTATTACAAAAATATTCTTTGTCCTGCACTCCCACCCCTTCATGCTTCAACCATAATGTCTTGGCTGCCTCTCTCACATTCGAACATTGCAGGACACTAGAGCTGGCTACGAAATTCTTCTATAAGAGCATAGAGATTCAAGCGCCAAGCTTTATTTTGTTTTCATGTGTTCAATGAACAGCAGACCTGAAGTGTGTAGTAGGGTCGGATGCCACCGATCTATACTCCATATATACTTACGCTGTTGGAGGTCACTTGGAGGCTTTAGGTAACCAAATGCAGGACTCTAGTGATTGCAATAAGTAACTGAAGAAGTTTACGTGAACAGAAAACAAGAATTTTAGAATTCAGACAAATTATACATACTTTTACAAATGCAAACTAAGAAAAAGAGAAACTATAATATTTCGTATAAATAGTTTCTGAGGACTGTCACAAATCCTTTAATGGTTGAAGTGACTATTTTAGAAATGATGTCATGGTTTCCAAAGCTTTTTAAAATACTAGTGCCTTGTAGGATGATACCCCTTGCTCCGATCATTAAACTACGCACTTCCCAGACACCTTCCACCTGATATTTTCCTCGAACATACGGAATAGTAGGTTCACAAATTTGTTGTTTTTCTTTGTTGATTTCATATGGCATATATCTCAAATCTAACAGTTGAGTCCAGTATAAAGCCTTTACTATTTGTCTTGTCTACAGCCACAATATCTGCTCTTCTAATACCCCGCCTTCAGACACAATGAAATGCACCTCTTCTGTTCATGGACCTCAAAGAATCTTTTTCTAAGAGCCTGTCCCCTTCAGATGTTATGATGGCGATATATTTCTCAGAAGTTCCCCATGTTGGCAGAATTCCAGGACGTGGATAAGGTTTCAATTTCGTTACAATATCTGCAACAGAAACTGTCCAATGATCTCCCATGAAAACTTCTCACTGGTACAATGTTCGCATTCATCTTAATTGCACCTCACCATTCACAGGAAGGCAGAGCTCTTTTTGCTCTTTCATTTCTATTTATACCACAATATGAAGGAACCCATCAAGAGTATATGTTTTTATTTAAATAGTGAATTTGTCTAATCATGATGTTAATTTCTTCAATTTTTTTCCGTTTTTGGAGTAGTAGTTAATGCTATTACCTGCATTGCTGCCCTGGAGTCTGAAAGTATAACAGTTCTTTTGCAGTGATGTATCCAAACGAATAAATATTGAAGAGAATCTAATACTTTTAGGGTTAAGACCTAAACTGTGAGACTGTGTCAACTGACTTGACCATTTAAATATGGACAGAACTTCTCATCTTCAGTAAGTTTGTCATTCATTTCCTGTAACTTAAATTTTCCAAAGCTGTTTCCCTCATAATTTCCACATTTTTTAGATAAATTTATGAAACTTTGCAAACAAGTGTATTTTATACTGGAGAACATACCTTGGCTTTAGTACTGTTTTAACATACTTATTTACTTACAAATGGCTTTTAAGGAACCCGAAGGTTCATTGCCGCCCTCACATAAGCCTGCCATCGGTCCATATCTGTGCAAGATTAATACACTCTCTATCATCATATTCCACCTCCCTCAAATCCATTTTAATATTATCCTCCCATCTACGTCTCGACCTCCCCAAAGGTCTATTTCCATCCAGTCTCCCAACTAACACTCTATATGCATTTCTGGATTTGCCCATACGTGTTACATGCCCTGCCCATCTCAAACGTCTGGATTTAATGTTCCTAATTATGTCAGGTGAAGAAAAAATATGTGCATTTCTGCGTTGTGTAACTTTCTCCACTCTCCTGTAACTTCATCCCTCTTAGCCCCAAATATTTTCCTAAGAATCTTATTCTCAAACACCCTTAATCTATGTTCCTCTCTCAAAGTCAGAGTCCAAGTTTCACAACAATACAGAACAACTGGTAATATAACTGTTTTATAAATTCTACCTTTTAGATTTTTTGACAGCAGACTAGATGATAAAAGCTTTTCAACCGAATAATAACAGGCATTTCCCATATTTATTATGCGTTTAATTTCTGCCAGAGTGTCAGTTATATTTGTTACTCTTGCTCCAAGATATTTTAATTTTTCCACCTCTTCGAAGGATAAACCTCCAATTTTTATATTTTCATTTTGTACAATATTCTGGACACGAGACATAATCATATACTTTGTCTTTTCAGGATTTACTTCCAAACCGATCGCTTTACTTGCTTCCAGTAAAATTTCCGTGTTTCCCCTAATTGTTTATGGATTTTCTCCTAACATATTCACGTCATCCACATAGACAAGAAGCTGATGTAACCCGTTCTATTCCAAACCCTGTCTGTTATCCTGAACTTTCCTAATAGCATATTCTAGAGCGAAGTTAAAAAGTAAAGGTGATAGTGCATCTCCTTGCTTTAGCTCGCAGTGAATTGGAACTGCCGTACATTTCACTGAGACACATTTTAATTAATCGACCAGCCTCATGGTCTAGTGGTCAGAGCTTCTGCCTATAGTTCATGAAGTCCCGGGTTCGATTCCCGGTTAGAGCACAGGAATTTTTCCTTAAAGGGCATTATTCCTGTATTCGTCCATGGTCTGGAATTCAGGTTAAGTTTAGATTTAAGACCTCTCCTGGCACCACATTATCATAATCATCCTATCACATCATCGGGGTAATGTAACTCCACCTTCTAGGCACCCCGACCTCAGAAGTGGGCCAGGAGAGAAGACCAGAAATGTCGAAAGACAACCTGGTGGCATTGGATTGAAAAAAAAAAATTTTAATTAATCAAACTAGTTTCTTGGGAATACCAAATTCAATAAGAATATCATATAATACTTCTCTCTTAACTGAGTCATATCCAAGTTTTTTTTTCATTAATAATTCTTTATGTAAAAAAAAATTCAATTTTACAATTCAGAGCAAAAAAAATTCTTATATATTCAAATGAAAAGAGCAGGATTTTGTTTACACACTCATTATGGATAAAATTGAAAAAAATAAATAAATAAATAAATAAACATTAAAAATATTAAGAATTTTACAAGATATCACAGAAACCAAATTTTTTTGCACAAATTGCATCTCAATTTAAAAATATACATTAGCCTTGACAAAAAAAATTTTTTTTTTCTTGGTTTCTAAAAATTGTTTATTAATCTAGAAGTAACAATGAGTTACAAATCTCTGTAGTGAAAATGTATATTGTAAAAGTAAATTGCCTGGAAATTATGCAAAAATTTCACTTGAATGTAAATTAAATGGCTACATTTCAATCAACTTTTTATACACACTAGCTCCTAGTCTCAAATTTGCTTGTTCTATATATTCACAAGTACCACTTACCAGCATTTTCAAGATGTCAAGGTCACCCTCACGGGCAGCAGCTAACAAACGTTCTTCTTTCTGACGCGCTTCTGTCTGTTCAGCTGCATGAAGAAGCTTGGATACATCTTCAAGCTTGGCAACATCGCGTGGTGTTTGTCCCTCACCATTTATGACATTTACATCTGCATTATGTTGAAGTAACAATAGCACCAAATCCTAGAACCATTACAAAAATAAGTAACAATATTAATGACTCAGATATGTACCAATTCTTTCAAAACAATGTCTTCTGGACAGCTCGCTTAATGATTCGAAGATTGTGAGTTCAAGTCTTGTTCAAGTTTTGTTATCGTTTGTTAGTGATATAAATAATATTCAAGTTATCATTTGTATTCTGTTATCATTCTTTAACGATATAAATAATATTAAAGTTATAATTTATATTCTGTTATCATTCTTTAGCGTTACAAATAATATTCCAGTTATCATTTTATTTTGTTACCATTTGTTAGTGATATAAATAATATTCACATTATCATTTTATTTTGTTATCTTCTGTTAGTGATATAAATAATATTTAAGTTATCATTTGTTTTCAGTTATCATTTTATTAGCGATATAAAAATATTCAAGTTATTTACATTCTGTTATCATTTTTAGTTGTTTTTTTTTTATTGGGCATATTTTACGACACTTTATCTATGTTATTTAGCATCTGAATGAAATGAAGGTGATAATGTCAGTGAAATGAGTCCAAGGTCCAGCACCGAAAGTTACCCAGCTCGTATTAGGTTGAGGGAAAACCCCAGAAAAAACCTCAACCAGGTAACTTGCCCCGACTGGGATTCGAACTCGGGCCACCTGGTTTCGCGGCCAGACCCGCTGACCGTTACTCCACAGGTATGGACTCATTCTTTAGTGTTATAAATAATATTCAAGTTATCATTTATATTCTGTTATCATTCTTTAATGATATAAATAATATTCAAGTTACCATTTATACCCTGTTATCGTTCTTTAGCATTACAAATAATATTCAAGTTATCATTTTATTCTGTTATTATTCTTTAGCAATATATATACAGGGCGTTTCAAAAATACGGGGCATAATTTCAGGTATGTATTTCCCACATGTAGACAATCAAAATAGTTCATTACAACATGTGTCCGGAAATACTTTATTTCCGAGTTATGGCCTTCACAACATTGAAATTCACCGGAACGTTTTTCTTTCCGCAGGTCGTTGCCGTCAAAGGAGACATTAAGAGGGCACTCTGACAGTTCATTCCGAGGCGAAGGTTACATTCAGTGTTGTGTAGGCGTTAGACTGTGCGACATGTATTCAAATCAAGAGCGGGCAGAGATACACTTCATGTACGGTAAGGCGGACGGCAATGCTGCGCTGGCTCGTCGTTTGTACCAGGAGAGGTACCCACAGCGACAATGTCCAGATCGGAAGACATTTGTACGTCTCCATTACCGTCTGTGAGAGTATGGAAAATTTAACTCTCCTGGCTTGGGAAGGGGACGACCAAAATCTACAACTCCAGAAGTACAGGAGGAGATTCTGGAGGCTGTGAACATGACTCCTATCAGCACACGAAGGATAGCGTTGCAAGTCAATGTTCCTCATACAACTGTCTGGAGACTGTTGAAAGAGTATCAATTGTATCCTTATCATTTGCAACGTGTACAGGCCCTGTCACCAGCAGATTACCCTACACGAGTTAGGTTCTGTCAGTGGTTCTTGCAGCAGTGTGGTGTAAATCCGAACTTTCCTGCCTTAGTATTATTTACAGATGAAGCACAGTTCACACGAGATGGCATAACAAATTTCCAAAATCAGCATGTATGGGAGTATGAAAACCCACGTGCAACTGTTCCATCTCATCACTAGGTGCGGTTCTTCCTCAACATGTGGGCCGGTATCATTGGTGATCGATTAGTTGGACCCCATGTACTTGTAAACAGACTTACGGGGCAGGCTTACACAAACTTCCTGGAAAACACCATACCTCATGTTTTAGAAGACACTCCACTGATCAATCATCAACACATTCACTTCTTGCATGATGGCGCTCCTGCACACTTCAGTCGTACGGCTCGCCGGTACTTGGATCGAAGGTTTCCTGATCGATGGATAGGTAGAGGTGGCCTAATTGCTTGACCTCCACGCTCACCTGATCTGAACCCTCTCGATTTCTACTTGTGGGGCCATTTAAAATCATTGGTTTATTCGTCTCCGGTGCCTGATTTGGAATCCCTTCGGAATCGAATTGTGGCATGTTCTGAGGACATACGCAATACTCCTGGAGTTTGGGATCGTGTTCGCAGGTCAATGAGACATCGATGTGAGGTGTGTATTCAAGCAGGAGGTGGACATTTTGAACATCTTCTGTAATGACAACGACCTTACTTACTTACAAATGGCTTTTAAGGAACCCGAAGGTTCATTGCCGCCCTCACATAAGCCCGCCATCGGTCCCTATCCTGTGCAAGATTAATCCAGTCTCTATCATCATACCCCACCTCCCTCAAATCCATTTTAATATTATCCTCCCATCTACGTCTCGGCCTCCCTAAAGGTCTTTTTCCCTCCAGTCTCCCAACTAACACTCTATATGCATTTCTGGATTCGCCCATACGTGCTACATGCCCTGCCCATCTCAAACGTCTGGATTTAATGTTCCTAATTATGTCAGGTGAAGAATACAATGCGTGCAGTTCTGTGTTGTGTAACTTTCTCCATTCTCCTGTAACTTCATCCCGCTTAGCCCCAAATATTTTCCTAAGCACCTTATTCTCAAACATCCTGAACCTATGTTCCTCTCTCAGAGTGAGAGTCCAAGTTTCACAATGACAACGACCTGCGGAAAGAAAAACGTTCCGGTGAATTTCAATGTTGTGAAGGCTATAACTCGGAAATGAAGCATTTCCGGACACATGTTGTAATGAACTATTTTGATTGTCTACATGTGGGAAATACATACCTGAAATTATGCCCCGTATTTTTTAAATATCCTGTGTATATATATATATATATATATATATATATATATATATATATAATTCAAGTTATCATTTATATTCTGTTATCATTCTTTAATGATACAAATAATATTCAAGTTATAATTTATATTCTGTTATCGTTTTTTAATGATATAAATAATATTCAAGTTAGATTTTATCCTCTGTTATTCTTTAGCATTATAAATAATATTCAAGTTACCATTTTATTCTGTTATCATTCTTTAGTGACAAATAATATTAAAGTTATCATTGATATTCTGTTATCATTCTTTAGCATTTTAAATAATATTTAAATTATCATTTTATTTTGTTATCGTGCATTGGCGAAATAAATAATATTCAAGTTATCATTTGTATTCTGTTGTCGTTATCAATATAAATAATATTCAGGTTATCATTTATATTGTTATCTTTCTTTAGCGATATAAATAATATTCAAGTTATCATTTGTATTCTGTTATCGTTCTTTAGTGATATAAATTATATTCAAGTTATCATTTATATTCTGTTAGGGATCATTCTTTAGTGATGTAAGTAATATTAATTTAATGTTAGATTTGAAACAATACAGTTGCATAATACTAGTGTTAGTTTTTTCTTCTTATATTATTACATGATACTGTCCTGTAACACAATAAAATGAAAAGGAGTGACGAGGATTTGAACCTGAGGCACTGACATCTAAATTCCAATGTTCTTCTGACTGAGCTACGGGTGTGCAAGTAAAGAAGCATATGTGGAAAAATTAGCCCAATCCCCTTCCAAGACATCTGATGATTTGTGAAAACTCGTCCAGAATGCCTGGTATGCCGAGGGTGAGAACTGAAAAGATTAGTCGATTCCATGCTCACTTGACTGTAAGATGTGATCGAGATGGGAGGAAGATGGACTAAATATTGAATCGTGGCTTTTTGTCTTGTTTTTTTAACTCTTAATTATGTGAATTTTCTAAGGCAGAAGCCAGTAAGTTTGTTTTGTTTATGCCACGAAATATAGTTTTGCTGAGAATACAATCTTTCTTTCTTTCCATTTCCAACCATAATGTCATAATAAATAATGATAAAGACATGGTATAATACATTCATGAACCTGATGTTAATTACTAAAACAGTCATAAAAAGACAGGATCAATTATATTTTCTCTCTCTCTTAAAAACAAAAAAACATAAAAAGCACTAGGTTGTGCTTGAATGCACGACGTCACGAATACCAGCCTGAAATGCTATCATTACACTACAACAATAAGACGGAAAATACTTTAATTATAACTGTAGATATCAGGCAACATGATCCCACAACATGTAACATTGCCTGTCTCCAAACTATAGCGGAGATACTGGATGGGAACTTTGTTTCTAGAGAGCAGTTACTTTTTCTTTTGACAGCTGTACAATGTACCAGAGAGAGAGAGAGAGGGAGGGGGAGATGGGGATGGGGAAGGGAGAGAGGGGGGGGTGGTGTGTGTGTGTGTGTGTGTGTGTGTGTGTGTGTGTGTGTGTGTGTGTGTGTGTGTGTGTGTGTGTGTGTGTGTGTGTGTGTGTGTGTGTGTGTGTGTGTGTGTGTGTGTGTGTGTGTGTGTGTGTGTGTGTGTGTGTGTGTGTGTGTGTGTGTGTGTGTGTGTGTGTGTGTGTGTGTGTGTGTGTGTGTGTGTGTGTGTGTGTGTGTGTGTGTGTGTGTGTGTGTGTGTGTGTGTGTGTGTGTGTGTGTGTGTGTGTGTGTGTGTGTGTGTGTGTGTGTGTGTGTGTGTGTGTGTGTGTGTGTGTGTGTGTGTGTGTGTGTGTGTGTGTGTGTGTGTGTGTGTGTGTGTGTGTGTGTGTGTGTGTGTGTGTGTGTGTGTGTGTGTGTGTGTGTGTGTGTGTGTGTGTGTGTGTGTGTGTGTGTGTGTGTGTGTGTGTGTGTGTGTGTGTGTGTGTGTGTGTGTGTGTGTGTGTGTGTGTGTGTGTGTGTGTGTGTGTGTGTGTGTGTGTGTGTGTGTGTGTGTGTGTGTGTGTGTGTGTGTGTGTGTGTGTGTGTGTGTGTGTGTGTGTGTGTGTGTGTGTGTGTGTGTGTGTGTGTGTGTGTGTGTGTGTGTGTGTGTGTGTGTGTGTGTGTGTGTGTGTGTGTGTGTGTGTGTGTGTGTGTGTGTGTGTGTGTGTGTGTGTGTGTGTGTGTGTGTGTGTGTGTGTGTGTGTGTGTGTGTGTGTGTGTGTGTGTGTGTGTGTGTGTGTGTGTGTGTGTGTGTGTGTGTGTGTGTGTGTGTGTGTGTGTGTGTGTGTGTGTGTGTGTGTGTGTGTGTGTGTGTGTGTGTGTGTGTGTGTGTGTGTGTGTGTGTGTGTGTGTGTGTGTGTGTGTGTGTGTGTGTGTGTGTGTGTGTGTGTGTGTGTGTGTGTGTGTGTGTGTGTGTGTGTGTGTGTGTGTGTGTGTGTGTGTGTGTGTGTGTGTGTGTGTGTGTGTGTGTGTGTGTGTGTGTGTGTGTGTGTGTGTGTGTGTGTGTGTGTGTGTGTGTGTGTGTGTGTGTGTGTGTGTGTGTGTGTGTGTGTGTGTGTGTGTGTGTGTGTGTGTGTGTGTGTGTGTGTGTGTGTGTGTGTGTGTGTGTGTGTGTGTGTGTGTGTGTGTGTGTGTGTGTGTGTGTGTGTGTGTGTGTGTGTGTGTGTGTGTGTGTGTGTGTGTGTGTGTGTGTGTGTGTGTGTGTGTGTGTGTGTGTGTGTGTGTGTGTGTGTGTGTGTGTGTGTGTGTGTGTGTGTGTGTGTGTGTGTGTGTGTGTGTGTGTGTGTGTGTGTGTGTGTGTGTGTGTGTGTGTGTGTGTGTGTGTGTGTGTGTGTGTGTGTGTGTGTGTGTGTGTGTGTGTGTGTGTGTGTGTGTGCGCGCGCGCGCGCGCGCGCGCGTGCGGTTTTTTTTTACAGTATATATTTCAACATGCCCCATTGCATAGGTAATATTACATGTTTTGACATTTCTAGATAATTACATTTTTAAGATTGCAAATTTGCCAGTTGCGTAATCAATAAATATCTTTGTGATAAGATATGCGATGAGAATAAATTATAGTTAAGTACCATTCCAAATTCTGAATTCTTGCACCTTCCTACTTACAAACTTTCAAATTACATTAGCATTATTAATTGAAGATTATAAGACCCTGTGTTTCCCTAGTTACAATTTTAAATTACATCAGCAGCAAGAATTTAAGTATATATCACTCCTACATTTTCCTAGTTACAGATTTCAATTCAATAAGCAATAAACAACCAAAGGATAAAGATAATATACCAGTAAGTTACATAGATAGATCAAGAGACATTAAGGACATGGACATAGTTCCACAGTAACAGTTTTACAAATTACACATACAATTAGAATATGTCTTAAAATATATTTACAAATTACCAAACCCCACATAAGAATAGAAACACACTAAATTATAATTAAATATTATCAAGACTTCGCTTTCACTATCCTATTTACAAGTTTTTCAGTTTCACTGTCAAGTTTGATGTTTCACAGAATTGTGAAGTCTATATCGCAGACGAAGGTCGAAAATATTTGGAGGTAGTTGGAGGTCAGTGCTTCGCACGTTGTTGGCCACTTGCCTCCTGCTTCTTGGATTTTTCTTATCATATCGTTCCTTTGTCTGGTGCATATGTTACAATCAAATATTACGTGATTGACTGTTTGTTGCTGCTGTCCACATGGGCATATGGGAGACTCTATTATTCTAAATCTGTGGAGATATGCCCTCAGCTTTCCGTGTCCTGTTGTCATTGCTGTGAATTCTGGGGAAATGGGCACCTTTCGGCTCAACCTCCTCTTGACTGAGGGAAAAAAGGCTTTGCTTATCCTTCCTTTCGTCGAATTGGACCATTGTTGCTGCCACATGTCGAGCCCCCTCTCCTTCTCTCGTGTCAGAATAACTTCTCTTGGTGTTTTGTTGTAGACGACTTCCCTATCCTCTAACGCCGCTGCTTTCGCCAATCTGTCTGCTAGTTCGTTGCCCAATATACCGGAATGTCCTTTGACCCAACCGAAGTGTATTATCCACTTGGATTGTGTTAATTCTATAATTTTTGTTTTTATTCTCTCAATTACTCTGCTCCGTTTGGATTTGTTACTCAGTAGGTCTAATGTTATCTTGCTATCAGAGTATATGGCGACAAGCTTCTCTTCGTCTGATCGGTCTTGGATTCCTTGGAGCGTTTCTAGTACCTTTAAGACTGCAATTTGTTCAGCTTGGTTGTTTGTACAGTTTTTGTGTAATTTGTATTTTAGTTGTTGTGTTGGGTTCCTGTTCTCGAATATAATTCCGGCTGCTCCTACATTTTCTCCGGTCTTGCTACCATCGGTATACACTTCGGTTGGATATAGGGCTCCTTGTTCCACTTCGTGAATGGCTAGTGATTGTGCAGGATGTCGCCAGTATTTAGGTTCCAGTGGGGAATCGTATTCCGCGTTGTCGACTCTTGTTGCCAGGTAAGTTTGTACTTTTGCTTCTATTGTTATGGCTATGGGGGGTACGCCAGCTAGTATGCAGGAGGCTTCATAAGAAATAGTCCGGTAGGCTTTGGCTATTTTGATGTTGATTAGCCGTTGTATCCTCTTGAATTTCGTGAGGTTCTTATTTTTCTTAATGGCTTCCGCCCACACTGGTGCACCGTAAGTTAATATAGGCACAATGGCTCCTTCATAAATTGTCTTGAGCGATTTGTGACCTAAGCCCCATTGTAGCTTAGCTGTTCTTGCCAGTCTGTTTATCAAAGTCAGCGAGTTTTCTGCGACATGATCTATATGAGTAGTGAAGTTGAATTTGGTGTCCAGATATATTCCTAAATATTTAATTTCCTCAGTTTGAGCCAGCCTTTTATGGTTCAAGTAAATGCTGACATTTCTGTCCTCGTTCCTTTTCCTTGTTATGAAGAGAGTCTTAGATTTTTTGGCGTTAAATTCTATTTTGTTTTTGGTTGCCCAGTTCTCGATCTTCTTGATTTCTTGGTTTGCAGATTGTTCTGCTTCTAGTTTGAACTTTCCCCTTGTGAGAATGATTAGATCATCTGCGAAGGCTATGGCTTTGGTTCGGCTGCTGAAGTCCAGATTTAGGAGTGAGTTGAACATGATATTCCAATATCCAGGGCCGCAACATGATCCTTGTGGGCAACCTTTTTGAACTTCTCTTTCTGTTGTGTAGTTGTTAATTGAAAAAATTGCTCTTCTGTTGCTAAAGTAGCTGGCTGATAGACTATACAGATTTTTAGGGCATTGAAGTTCTCTTAGTTGTTTAAGGATGCTGGGCCACCAGGCTGCGTCAAATGCCCCTTTGACGTGTGTGTGTGTGTGCGTGTGCGTATGTGTATCTAATGCTCTGGATTTAACAATGAAGTCATCATCCTTCTTACTTCCCAATATTTTGATGGAAGGTCCACAAATGTCCTAAGAGTTTCACAATTAGCCAAGTGCTCCATCTCCATGTCCTCTTCTCTGGTGCACAGTAAGCATTTAGGTGAAATCAGTATTCCAATATAATGGAGGTGTTTACTGAGGCAATCATGACCAGTAATCAATCTAAACATGGCCACGGCAGATTTTCGAGGTAGATCAGGAATTTGTTTTGGATCTTTGAATGATTCTTTCTATTTTGAATTTTGATGTTTTGCCTGTTCGCTGTAACTTATTCTTTTTATGACTCGCTTTATTGATTCATATGGGAACTTGAAATTTGTTTTTAAGTTGATATAAGTTCCTTTCTTTGCTAACATATCTGCTTTCTCGTTACTGTTCAGTCCGCAGTGGGCTGGGATCCATTGGAAGACCACTTATTTATTTAGCATTTGAATTTGTTTTACCATGCAATGAATTTCTTTTACTTTTTCCATTTTAGGGGATGTAGTTGAGCTGATGGACTGGATTGCAGCTTTGGAGTCAGACAGGATGACTATGTTTTTGCACTGGTTTAGCCAAACAAATACATTTTGAAGTGATATATAAATGGCTTCAACTTCGCCATCAAAATTTGTTGTGTACTTGCCAACATTTTTATAAAGAGAAAAGTATTGGCAAGTAGCTCCTGCTCCACCTCCTTCATTTTGATCCATGAGAGATCCATCAGTGTAAATGTACAACCAGTCCTTTTGTGGATATTTTCTATTAATTGTTTGTAGGGTAATGGCTTTTGCTATTTCTGGATTTATATCTTTTTTGTTGAAGACTTCATCAAGATCAAGGCAGCAATCTACTTTGAAGTTATTAAGTGGATTATATCGAGACATCAAGTTTTCCTTTTCACTTGATATTTCTAGAATTTGCTTAAGCTTTTCTACCTTTTGTAGGTATCCATTTTGGGTCCTCAATGTAAATTTAGAATCTTTGTATTTACTCCATTTATCCCAATTTGGAAGCCTGCTTAATTTTTCATGGTTAAAAGAGCTCCTGCGGACCAACAGGTAATTATCTATGCTAGCCTGTCATGGCATAGAGATGCGTCCCACAGAAGGCAGAGGTGGGAATGGTCGGTGGACTCAAGTAAGCCCTCCCAGCTAGGTCCAAAGGACCCGCTGACCAAAGACAGGTATGGTCCTCCTTTCATATAGGGGGTTGAGAAAGGACAGTACAACCGCCAACTCTTAAAAACATGGTGTCCTTCAAGAAAATGGTTCAAATCAGCTCATTAAAATGTTGTATTGTAAAATATAGGCCTAGTAGAAATAGTGGTAAATGTTCAGCACATCACTGCCACATTGTATTTTTGGCCCAAGGAAAATATTCGTCTTTCACACAAAAACACTCACCACTGCCACTTTGTAACAATCCTGTACTAGTGTTGAATCTTTAGTCCAGTGAAAGTACTCGTCATTTATGATTCATTCATTAACAGTTTTCTACCCAAAGATAGATCTTTCACTGCAAACCCAGCATTCTCCAATCTTCCCTATTTTCTGCTAACACTCGAAATTTTTATGAGTGTTTTTGTAAAAGGCAAGTATTCTTCCTTAACCGAAAACACAATATGGCAGTGATGTGCTGAACATTTAATGAAATAGATAACTAGAAATAAACAAGTAAAGAAAAATGGAGAAAATAAATAAAGAAATAAAGAAAAGAAAATAGGCTACAGTAGCCTATATATTTCTCATTCTTCCTCCACTTCCTCCTACAGAGGAAAATAAAACTATAAATTAATAATATCATCCTGACATCACGATTCTCTTCTGAAATCGTGTAGCTATCTCAAAGTAACATAAACCCAAACTTCTGTCACAGCATACAGGTCTATTGGTTTCTCTACATGTCATAGAAGGATAAAGCCACAGTATTTTTGTGTTTCATACGGGACATTTTGTAATACATTTTATTGAGCTGGAATATAATTTACAGCTTTTAAAAATACAGTCTTGCATATAATTCAACAGAATGCTTTTCCTCACATTATATCAGTCAGGAATCCAAAATCTCATTTCAATGCAAGACAAAAAAATTAACACCTGTTACATATGGGACAGTAGAAAAATCAGCATTTATTAACTGGTTTATTTCCACTGCATTTTTTCTGAAACTACTTACTGTAGACTATAATTAAAAATGCTTTTTGGTGTTCAGCACAACTTAACACTACATACTTAACACGTGCTATCAGATCAGAGGTTTTCCCCTACATGTTCACTTACAAAGGAGTGTAAGTTATGTATGGGATAAGTACTTGGTTACGTATGTGAGACACTACTATTAAATTATTCTATTCAACTTAACTTAACAATAATAACTAAAGAATTCTTCGAAGTGTGCCAAACATACCCAAATTTTGAATTTTGGATTCAACCATCTTAATTTCATCGGCTGGAAATGCAAATTGTCTGCGACTATTTACAGGCCAAGGAACACTTTTAAGTTTTAATAAAATCCCAACTTCATTTATTGTATCCTTCTCTAACTTCGTAGGCGACACAAACTTATTAAAGCCCGTAGGTTTCATGACCAAAATAGTTACATATCATTATTGATAGTTTCTTTCCACCATTCATTTTCATACGGGACAAAAATGCATTCCCTAATGTTCAGGTATTTACAAGAAGAACCAGTGGTCCTCACAGGTGAAGTATTAGGCCTAATATCTTTAGTTGACACTTGCACCTCATAATTACATTTTTCTGACTTGCTGAAGGATGACTGTAACCACATACCAAAGTTTCCATTGGACAGTGGTGTATAAATTAATCAGATTTGTGGATATTTTTAATTGAAGAGGCTTTTCCCCAATATTCTTGCAATTTTTTTGTTTCAGTAGTTCTCCTTATTTCATCTGAACTTACGAAAATTATAGTTACTACTTTACTACTTTTGCAGCAGCTTCTGCAAATTCCTGAGCAGTATTAGATCTAAACACATACAGCCAGCCATACACTTCTCAGTCCATCAATAGTCCCTTTACTATGGGCACTTTCGAAGGAACTCCAATCAGTCTTTAGGTTGCTATCAGTCTCGTGCATCATTAAATTTTTCTGTATATTGAACCTGTTTTTGAATGGGCACTACTTCCATCAGACCAATAATGCAAAACATTTATATACTTAAAGGAGACAGTATATTACTAGCATTAAAAGTAAACACAGCTTGTTTTGAGTGTGAGTGAATCAGACACAATAACATATTTAATTAATAGGCTTGAAATTGTTTCCTGCATCCCTATAATATTGTAAGACATATGAATGTAGTAACTTGCATGCAATTCCAATGAGCAGACATTACTTCCCACTGATACTTAAATTGGTAGTTTTCTGCAAAATCTTCATGCACTATAATTTCACCAGTCTTCAAGTTTTCTTTGAGTGCCTTCATTTCAGAATGCTCGTGGTGACCAGTGTATACATGTAAATGTTATGTTTTATTTAATGACGCTTGCAACTGCAGACATTACATCAGCGTCACCAGATGTGCTGGAATTTTGTCCCACAGGAGTTCTTTTACATGCCAGTAAATCTACTGACATGAGCCTGTCGCATTTAAGCACACTTAAATGCCATCGACCTGGCCCAGGATCGAACCCGCAACCTTGGGCATAGAAGGCCAGCGCTACACCAACTCGCCAACCAGGTCGACATATACATGTAAAGAAAATGGTTTAATATACTAATTACCGGTAACTCTTCTTTGGCCTGTTCTAGGTCTGTGGCAATCATTTCTTTCATAATCCTCTCTTTCACATGCTCCCAATGACAAAAAGTAACTTCTGCATTGTCATCACATCCCACATTTTCTGGATCAAATTTCTTTTCAATCCACTTCTCAGGACCACATTCTTCACACAATTGCATTAAGTCTAGTTTAAGTATTAAAATCTGGGCTACTAAATTATATACAAGGTATGCTGAAAAGTAATGCCTCCTATTTTTTTTTTTTGTCACTGTGAATATAGTTAAAAATACAGTCAAACCTGTTTAAGACGAAAGTGACATGGTCCTAATTTCTTTTTCTTTGTGGACAGGCTTCTGTATTATTCAGATGTGAAGTTAAAATGAAATATTTTATCATTTGTATAAATGAAAAGCAAAATGGCATGCCGCAAAATAAGAGCCATCCATTAGAAGCCTTGAATTCTGCTTATCTAATTTCTTTGCAAGTTCAAGGGTTTGTTTTACAGAATAGCTCGAGAAATTAACATAATCTTTTAAAGGGCATGAAGAACCCACTCCCACAAAAGTTCATTTATTTCCAAATAATCAGCTCTTTTCTGTTTCATTTTTATCACCATTATTGACCGCAAGCCACTCACTCATGATACGGTCTTTATTTTTAAAAATGTTACACCTGAGTTTTCAACAACTGAACTTCAACTTTATTTCCCATACGGTACGCTTCATTTCTCATTTTCCTTTAACTCGACAACATTTACTTCATCACTTAATGATAGTGCTATTTTTTACGCAACTTTCTTTTTCTATCATGAAATCATTACACTTGCATTCTGCCTAGCTATGACAGTATACAGGTGTCAAGCAATAAAAATCTTTGAAGGGAATCGTCTGCCTAGTCAATAGGGTAATAAAATATGACTGCCAGCCAACACACCCTCACACTCTCTAAAATTTTGCAAAGAAAACTTGTTTTTATCTTAGTGACCTACATATTTTGTAGATTCCTTGAAATTACACACTGTTTCAAAATATAGTTTACGTTAAAATAGTGTGTCCAAAATATTATTTCCATTTTGAACAGTAGCAGACAGTTTCCACTTCTGCATTGGACAGTTTCCATTTTATTCAGGACAAATTACACATAAAATATACGAATTTCTCTGGGACCAATAAATTGTTCCAAAATAGACAGGATTCCGAATTATTCAGGTACCAATTTGAACAGGTTTCATTGCATTAGTGACAGTACATTGTATTCAGTGAACTTTCTGATTTCAGTGACGCAAGTTTTGTATCTCTGCCAGTAGAGAGCTCCAAGTTACATCCCTGAAATATGGCAGCATGTACCAGCTCTTATGTTGGTGCATCTGAAGCAGCATGCTATGATCGTGTTTTAACAGCAGAAAATGTGCCCCAATAGACATTCATCAGAGATTGAAGGCTGTTTATTGTGATTAATGTGTTGACATCAGTATTGTGCGACATTGGTCTGCTCATGCTCGTAATGGACCTGGTGCAACTCTCAACTTGTGTAACAAAGGAATCATGTCAATGAATTCATTACAGTAAATCGTCATATAACACAGGAACATCTGTCAATCCAGTGCATTATGAGGCCTTTGGTCCACTACATTTCGCCCACTTTTTTTCTTGTCCACTGACACATTTGTCCATTAAGTTTTGCCCACTGCCCATTTAGTCCATTTTCATGCTTTCTTCATTATGTTTTCGTCCACTGACTATTTCGTCCACTATGGTAAAAAAAAAATAGATTACATGAAACATATTTAATTTGGTTAAAATGTAATTTATTTAAATTTATTTATCTATGAGAACAAGTTCTTGTAAAGTTCGAGGAATTGGTGGCCAAGTTTTATTTTGAGTTCGGTTCACATGTCGCTTCATGGTGTTTCTGTCTGGTAACATCAGAAGGGTTTCTGGTCATATCGTGAAGATCTGCATGCATGACTTGTGCCGGAGGCTCATTGGGATTTTCTTCTGTATTTCTCTTAAGGCCATTCATAACTGTTCTAACTTCACCCTCCACAACTGCATTATGTTGATGTTTTATAGTGCCATCTTTATATATAGCGATGTCATCTAAGTCAATCCCAGTCGTGCATCTTGCATTACAATTCTATCGATCCTCACATCTCCAATATCTTCTTCTTCCATCTTTGCTGACAGAGTGGAAGTAGTAGCAGTATTCATTATAATGTAAAATTGGTTGCCTCCAATGTGTATATACAACCTCTCCCATAATTTTTAATATACAAAATGGAAAACATATATATATTCATATTTTTTAATATCCAAAGGAAAATGAAACGTATCTAAGAAACAGACAATGATGACAATACCTCTGTTGTAATTGTAAGTGGGAAACACAAATATGTATTCCAAGATGGACGAAAGGTTATGGGCATAAAAGGTGTGGACAAAATGGATGAAAATTGTATGGACCAATTGGTTGTGGACAAGAGAACGTGGACGAAAGGTAATGGACGAAACATATTATGGACAAAAGGTAGTGGACGAAAGGCCAGCAAACCATCCAGTGTAGCTTATCAAGGGAGTGTGTGCAGGCAATTATTGCAGAACTGGGATTTCAGAAAATTTGCGCTTAATGAGTGCCTCGAATGCTCCTTCCTCACATGAAACAGAAGAGAATGGACATTTACCAACAATTGCTTCTGCACTACGAACGGAAAGATGATGAACTCTTAAAGAACATTATCACAGGTGATGAAAGCTGGGTACACCACTTCGATCACGAAAACAAGAGGTCATCAATGCAGTTCCGCCACTAAGGATCACCTCCATCCAAAAAATTCAAGGCTGTGCCATCAACAGGCAAACTCATGCTTACAGTCTTTTGGGATATTCAAGATGTGGTGCATATGGAATTCATGCCTAAAGGCACTACTATTAATTCTGTAAGGTAATGTGAAACCGTAAAAAACCTGAACGCATGAATTCAAGGATTCGTCCAGATTTGGAGCAGCCTCTCCTATAGCATACAATGTTCGTCCACACACCAGTGCAATGACAACAGAACACATTCAGTGTCTTTGTTTCGCTGTTGCTGATCATCCTCCATATAGTCCAGACCTTGCACTATCAGATTTTCATCTGTTCCCAAAACTTAAAGAACACCTGAGAGGACATCGCTTTGAATCTGACCATGCACTGCAGACAGAAGTGAAACTTTCTGTAATGACGGTATCAAGAAACTGGTCACCCGTTGAGAAAAGTGTATTCATCGCCAGGGCGATTATGTGAAAAAATAAAATTACAGGTATGAACAATAAGGTTGTAGCAAGTTACCAGTTTAGTTTCACTCAAATAACTATAAAACTTTTCACATAAAAAATTAGGAGGCATTATTTTTCGTATGTTGCCGTAATGTATACCAAAGCCATAGTAGGCTTTCCCTCCATAATGCTGACCCAGACAACCTGATAAATTATGAAATTTTACGGGAAACATCTCCCTAAGATGGAATCTCCGTAATAAGGGAACAGTCCCATTAGTAGGTAACATATTTTTTAATAAAAAATAATGCCTATTACATATGCCACATTTTTTATGTCAATGCATTTTCAGTTACAATAGAACACCATTCCAGTACTTTATAAAAAAAATACGACAGAATTTTCTGGTTGATAACAAGACACAAAATTTAAAAATGTCGATTAATTTGTTACATATGGGGCACCATCTTCATTTTAACAGAATACCACTAACTTTTAAATTGGATACATCTTGTAAATATATGGTATGAAATAGTTTTAAGTAGCTATATGTCTTTGAAATCACAGGTAGAAATTTTCAAATAAATTATTTAAAATTTAAGCCTTTTTAAACTTTGTCCCATACATCTTAACACATAATTACACCACTGAAAACATGATCACGCTTCTTTTCAAAATTCTGTAGGTTTTCCCAAGATTATCTATGGATCTAAGTAATACAGACTCCAAGCTTTAAAATGATATAGCCTATTACACAAAATAATGTCTTCCACTCATTTGATGTTTCGCCTCTTCTGAACAGAAATACTGTGGCTTCACTCAGAACTTCTCTACCAATAAATGCAACTTTATGCAATGAAGAAGTGTCACCAGTATAATTAGAAGAATAATTGGGTAATTATTTAGATAATAACTGCCAAGCGGACGAGGTGGTATGTGATAAGGTTAGTAGTTGAGGGGATATATAAGTAACTAGCCTACTAACCTTGTCACATACCTCGTCTCGTGTCACTATCCCCTCAACTAACCTACTAACCTTGTAATATAACTCGCCCTCATGTCACTTCACTATCCCCCAAGTGGCCGAGGTATATGACAAGGTTAGTAGGTTAGTGGGCATGAGGCGAGGTATGCGACAAGGTTAGTAGGCTAGTTATATATATATATATATATATATATATATATATATATATATATATACACCCTCAACTACTAACCTTGCCACATACCATCTCGGCCACTTGGCAGTTACTATCTAGGTAATTACCGAGTTGTTCTGTTTCTTAATAATGTACAAAATAAAGTCATAAGTGTAACAGAGTCGGTAATCATACCTCTCTACCAATAAATGCAGCCTTATGCAATGAAGTGTCACCAGCATCATTAACAGCATTAATGTCCGCTCCGTGTGCCAAGAGTTGTTCTGTTACTTGATAATGTCCAAAATAGGTTGATAAGTGTAGTGGAGTCCAGCCCATATTACTTTTGCTTTTGCCTGTACACAAAAAAATAGTAAAGTAATTCGTAGGCTTAATTATAGCTATAAGAACAAACCTGTCACGTATGCGAAAATTTACTATAAAAATAATTTTACAAGCTAAAAATCATATTTATTTCAAAACTCACCTTTACAGCTAATATCCAAAGCGATTTTATTATCCTTTCGTGCGGAAAGTAATTCTTGTACCATTGTCACATCTCCATGTCGAGAGCTATATAACAAAATTTCCTGCAGTTCCATCTCTGTACAATCTTCAGTCATTGTTTTAAGTAAACTATAAAAAACATTGCTACTTCGTATCGAAATGTATAACATATACCACGTGATCACAGCAAGGAAATGTTATATCAGAATACTTTCTAGTCAAGAAACAAATATTTTCATAACCTCACTTATCTTCCGTCGACAAGAGCTTCGTACGTCCACGAAAGAAAGTGCAGCGCTGCCAACGTGTAAGGATCAAATTTCGGCAGACGAGGGAGAAAATATCGGTCAATTGGAAGTAAAATCCATATTTTGCAATGTTAAAATCAAAGAGTTTGTAATATATAACTAGAGACACCAACGGCGATAGTTTCGCGTACAAAATTGAACCGCTGGAAGTACACTGGAAGGGAAATAATAAGAAAATAGTGAAATACTGCGCCGCAAATAATTGTTCGAACATAGCTACTATTGTAGGATGCTCAGGAAAGCATGCATATCTTAATATTTGGAAGAATGTTCTAAATGCAGTTCCTTCTTTGAATTTGTTTACAGAATGTCGGAATATTTCTTGGATAAAGTTTTTCCAGAAACACATTAATCAGATTTATAAGGTTGGTTTCAACAATGTACGTAAGGGTTAGGTGCCATCCTACTACAGTGGATTGTAATAGCAAAGAGCATAAGAAAATCCTCAGACTATGTCTGTCTAAAACTGTTTTGTTTCACAATAAATGACTTAATCATGTAATTTCCGTATTGTACAGTATGTACTTCTAGTTTTTGGTTGTATTAAATGCAAATAAATTAGTGCAGATATAGCTCATGGCCTAGCTAGGCCTATTATCACCACTACTACTAGGCCTACCACTACCACTACTAGCCTACTAGGTCTTATTACCACTACTACTAACTAGGTCTCACTACTACTAGGCCTACTAATACCACCAAAACTAGGCCTACTATTACTACTACTACTTGGCCTACTACTACCACTAATACTATTCCTACTATTACCACTACTACTAGGCCTATTATTACCACTACTATTAGGCCTACTATTACCACAAAAACTAGGCCTACTACTACCACTAATACTACTCCTACTATTACCACTACTACTAGGCCCATTATTATCACTACTACTAGGTCTACTATTACCACTACTACTAGGCCTACTATTGCCACAAAAACTAGACCTAATATTACCACAAAAACTAGATCTACTATTACCACAAAAACTAGACTTACTATTACCACAAAAACTAGACCTACTACTACCACTACTACTACATCTACTATTACCACTACTACTAGGCCTACTATTACCACTATTACTACTCCTATTACTACCACTACTATTAGGCCTACTATTACCACTACTACTAGGTCTGCTGTTGCTACTACTACTAGGCCTACTATTGCCACAAAAACTAGACCTACTATTGCCACAAAAACTAGACCTAATATTACCACAAAAACTAGACCTACTATTACCACTATTACTACTCCTATTACTACCACTACTACTAGGTCTACTATTACCATTACTACTAGGCCCATTACTACCACTACTACTAGGTCTATTATTACCACTACTACTAGACCTATTATTACCACTACTACTAGGCATACTATTACCGCTACTAATTGTATTAAAAAGTCTGTACTGACCTCTAACTTGGTGGTCATCAGCTACACAATGAATAAATTGTTTTATGATAAAATTTATTCTCATTATGTTTTAAATCAGTTTCCAGAATTTTTATATACTCATATTTCACCACTAAATATTTTCTAAGCATCATATACCTTCCCCTTCCTTTGCATGAAAGGACTAAAATATAGATCATTTTAAATATTACAGTAAATATCCATTATTATGCCCTTAAAACTATATTAGTAATACTTAAAATTAATGTTGACATAGCCATTATTCAATATTTCACATACTTATCCCGAGTGTATATGGGCGATTTAATTTATTTTTTAGAATATCGCCAAAGATGAATCATTATAATACTTTAATAAATATAGCGCTCCTCTGCCATTCATGTTTATTTCATCACGACTCATCCTTTGTAAAAGATGTTTAAAACAGTGTCTATCACCAGGCTACATCAATGTATTGTGGTACTGTTTCCGAATTTCGCGCCGCAAACACTCCCTTTAATGGTGGATGCTAGCCGGTTCAATTTGTGACATTTTTCTTGCCTGCCACTCACGGGTATGTGTCTCTAGTAAGTATTACAAACTCTTTGGTTAAAATTAATAGCAAGCATGTCACAAGTGATGCTATAAAAATTATTTGTATTTTTTATTTAAAAAATGATTTGGTACCATAGTAAGTAATAATAAATATAACTACTACTAAAATGGAAGTCTCATTGCTGCAAATAACACAATATTAATGTCAACATATTATTTTGTTCTGAATTAATTCAAATCAATTGCTTTCAACATTATCGATTGTTTGAAAATATCTATTCCTGTAACTTTCACAAATATTCAAATTTTTCCAACAAATTCACGAGAAATAATTACAGTTCTAAAGCAATTAAAGTCTAAAAATTCCTTGGGATATGATGAAATTACTAGCAAAATATTAAAAGCCAGTTCACAAATAATAGCCAAGCTCCAGTCTTATTTATGTAACTTTTCAATGTTTAATGGTGTATTTCCAGAGCGACTGAAATATTCAGTTGTTATTCCTTTATTCAAGAAAGGGGACAGAACCTCGCCCGAAAACTACAGGTCCATATCCCTTCTACCAGTCTTCTCAAAGGTCTTCGAAAAAGTTATTATATAAGAGAGTATATCATCATTTTGATAGATACAACATTCTCATTCCGGAACAATTTGGATTCAGAAAGAATAAATCAACTGTGCAAGCGACGTTTAATTTAACTAATTAATTAATTACGATAAGCTCGGTAAAGACGGTGCGTGTTTCTGTGATGGATTCCAAGGTGGCTGCGCGGATGGGTCGCCTGCGTGGTCACTCACCGGAAATAATGCGCTCTGGTGGCTCCGTGGATGGCTAGCTTGCTGGATTTCGAGGGTAGGTTCCTAAGAGTTTGTAATATATAACTATAAAAGCTATAAAAGCAATGCATGAAGTACAGCATGTAAGCAAATTATCGCTAGAGACAGCAATGACATTATTCAAAGTCAAAATCAGCCCTATATTTCAATATGGTCTGAACATCATATGGGAGAACCTTACAAAGAGCAATTTAAAACGCATAGAACGAGTGAAGGCAACATTTATTAAAAGAGCCCTATCCATATCAAAATAAGCTCCATCACGACTATGCTACGAAATGTCAAGGGAACCCTTCTATATCGAAGATTTGAGACACCAACTACTGCTCCCGTCCACTGCCCAGTACGAGAATCTCCTACAGGAACTCCGAACGAAGAGGTCACAAATATGGAGCGACTTCTATACAACAGAGGCCATGCTGTCCGACGAGTGGAAGAGACCGTACTACGAACTCAGACACACCATCACACGCTTCGCAGTGCATGGTTTTCATTTCAAGATTTGCAAAACGACAGGCTACCATGAGCCCAGTGCAGAGTGCGTGTGTAAATTGTGCGAAGGTGCCTGTGAAAGATACCACGCCCTCTCATGCAGACTAAGAATCGAATCACTAACGAGTTTCTGTAGTGAATAAGGATCCATGGAACGAACACACAAAATATGCATATTTTGCGCTTTTCTACCTATTATTAATATATAACTAGAGACACCAACGGCGCTAGTTTCGCGTACAAAATTGAACCGCTGTTCGGCCGCCATTAAAGAGAGTTGATGCTTCGCCGGGAGTGCAAGCAGTTCATGCTTATTGAGGAATACGAATAAATATAAGTACACTTGAAGGGAAATAATAAGAAAATGGTGAAATACTGCGCCGCAAATATTTGTTCGAACATAGCTACTATTGTAGGATGCCCAGGAAAGCATGCATATCTTAATATATTAATATTTGGAAGAATGTTCCAAATGCAGTTCCTCCTTTGAATGTGTTTACAGAATGTCGGAATATTTCATGGATAAAAGTTTTTCCAGAAACATATTAATCAGGTTTATAAGACTGATTTCAACAATGTATGTAAGGGTTAGGTGCCATCATATTACAGTGGATTATAATAGCAGAGCGCATAAGAAAATCCGCAGATTATATCTGTCTAAAACTGTTTTGTTTCACAATAAATGAATTAATCATGTAATTACCGTTTTGTACAGCATGCACTTCTAATTTCTGGTTATATTAAATGCAAAGAAATTAGTGAAAATATAGCTGATGGCCTAGCTAGGCCTATTATTACCACTGCTACTAGGTCTACTATGACCACTACTAGGCCTACTGTTACCACTACTACTAGGTCTATTATTACCACTAGCACTGACTAGGTCTCACTACTACTATAATCTTTTCGTTGTAAGAAAAATCCTAATGTAAATAATAGCACGTGACTGAAGTGAGGGTTCATTGGCCACTGTTTGGCGCCATAGATACTCAGTACGTGTTCCCACCTACTGTTGTACATTCTGTTTCATGTTAAACATTTCCCGTTACTCGTCAAGTAGGCCTAACCTCACTACTATGCATTCGTTTGCTTAGGAAACATTTACTTTATAATTACTGTAATTAAAACTCACTTAACTTATTATATACATTTAAGACTATTTGTTTTTTTTTTTTTTTTTCGCTTTTGAGAGGGTTTCCACTCCTATGTTTAATAACCACACACACTGAGGATACAAAAGCTATACGAGCTCAAGTGACGCCAGCTTGTTACAAGAACAGACTACCTCGGTATTACTGTTGGTATTCATCCGCGTTCATAGTACATAACAAAATATAAAAGTAGCTTTTCTTTTACATAGTGTTTTACATATGAGTGAAGTTATATGTTTCATCGTATTTAACAACTAGAATTCAATGTTTTATTTTCAAATAATACAAGATTATGGTTTCCAAATACGAACTATATTTCACTGCGTCATGTGAGTGTTTCGGCTGGGAGCCAATCACGGGTATGACAGCAACGTGCTTATGTTTACATTAGGATTTTTCTTACAGCGAAAACAGTATAGGCCTACTAATACCACCAAAACTAGGCCTACTATTACCACTACTACTAGGCCTATTATTACCACTACTACTAGGCCTACTATTACCACAAAAACTAAGCCTACTACTACCACTACTACTAGGTCTATTATTACCACTACTACTAGGCCTATTATTACCACTACTACTAGGTCTATTATTACCACTACTACTAGGCCTACTATCACCGCTACTAATTGTATTAAAAAGTCTGTACTGACCTCTAACTTGGTGGTCATCAATTACACAATGAATAGGTTGTTTTATGATAAAATTTATTCTCATAATTTTTATGATCTCATGTTTCACCACTAAATATTTTCGAAGCACCATATACCTTCCTCTTCCTTTGCATGAAAGGACTGAAATATAGATCATATAGATATTTATTACAGTAAATATCCATTATTATGTCTTTAAAACAATACTAGTAATACTGAAAATTAATGTTGGCATTGCCATTATTCAATATTTCACATACTTATCCCGAGTGTATATGGCGATTTAATTTATTTTTTAGAATATCGCCATTATAATACTTTGATAAATATAGCTGTCCTCTGCCATTCACGTTTATTTCATCACGACTCATCCTTTGTAAAAGATGTTTAAAACAGTGTCTATCACCAGGCTACATCAATGTATTGTGGTACTGTTTCCGAATTTCGCGCCGCAAACACTCCCTTTAATGGCGGATGCTAGCCGGTTCAATTTGTGACATTTTTCTTGCCTGCCACTCACGGGTATGTGTCTCTAGTAAGTATTACAAACTCTTTGGTAGATTCCTAGCCAGGGGGGTGCAACTTGATTAGAGTTATTTACAACGTGCACTGAGAGACATCTACCGACATTGGTAAGCAATAAGTCCTCGTTCCTTCAATAATTCCTTAATAGATGGCAAACAAATCAACAAATCGAATTCTGCGTCGATGTTTTGCGTACCGGTATGTGTTTTCATTCGTATTTCAACGTGTTTTGGGTAATATTACTCAGAAGTTTTGTGCTACACGTGTTTTCTTCTATTGAGGTAAGATGATATTTACGTACTTATTTTGCATTGGAGATCTGAGATTATAAATGAAACATAATGAGCACTTATTGTGTTGTTTATTTATGTATTCGTGTCTTTTGTTAACGTGTGTTACATGTGTTCACCTATGCTATTCTGAGAAGGAGGTGATATTTAGTACTTATTATTTTACAAATGGAGATTTATTTGCTGAAATTATAACTATAAGTGAATAATTATTGTGATGTAGATTTAACACATTGTGATTGAAGTTATTGTGAGGTGACATGATTGATAACGTTTCAAGCAAACAATGCAAGAATTAAACACATAATATGTTTAATTAACTTAATTGATTGATTAACATAATATGTATTTATTATTTAATTACTTAGGGATGTAAGAAAAATCACTAGTATTGTCTGTCATTCCAGCATGTCCCAGAAAACCTGGGTAAAAACTTGCTCTGTGCCTGGTTGTCTGGGGTCAAATAGAAGAGATTCGGACTTACCATTTTTCCACTTCCCGAAAAATGTTGAGGTTAGTAATATTGATTACTTAATCTATATTCCTTTAAATTACTCTTTTATTTGTACCTACAGAGACTAATACAGCAATGTTTTTTTAGGCGAGTCCATTTTTATATGCTAAAACCTAACCTAACATTTAAGCACGTGATTAGCTGTGCAATATTGCAGTAGCCAAACATGTTTTGTAATAATAAAAGATCAGTAGTAGTTGCCCAGATCAGCTACACCAAATAAAGTGCAATCTTCTATTGCTTCACAGGTTTCTGTGAGATTTATACAGTATAATGTAAAACACGTGGTTTTATTTTGCAGCCACAAATACTTTCAGCATAAAAATCGTTTAATGCTTACCTGTACGGTATATTCTAATGCATTGTTATAGCCCGTCTCTCCACTTCTTACAAGTATAACACTAGAGAGTTTAAGAACGCAATACTAGAGAAATAGACAATTTCCCTAGTAACCTAATTAAGATTGGCCTCTCACATGTTATGTTGGTAATAAATTAGTAACATTGTAACAAATACGGGAGGAGCTACAACAATACATAAGTATAAAGAGATGTCATAGGATTTTTATTTTGAAATTATTTGTGCGTGGAATCTAAAATCACATGTTTATGACTATATAAATCACACAAAATCCAGTGAAACAAGAGGAAACTGTGTCTCTTTTGGTGTAGCTTTTCAGGAAAAATACCATATTAAATATAAAAATGGATCAAAAGAAAAGGTTCTTATTTAGTACTGTCACTAGACAACCCTACTTGAAATGGAAGTATCTGAGAATGCGCAACAGTTTTTGCATTTGCATGTACAAACTTGGACTACTCCCGTTTCACAAATTGTTGTTGAAAACAAAGCCGGCATTGTCAAAAATGCCTAGAAATTCTACAAAGTAACTACCTAATTGCATATTTTGCTAGTTACATAATCATAGAACTAGAAAGAGACTCGATCTGTATGATATACGAGCTTAGAGTTTCGAACAGTATCATAAAATTCGTAGTTCTTAAATGCCCCAGAATATACAATAGACCCAAGGTTGTATGATACTAGAGTAGGCCTATTCTATTTACTGGTAATTCTAATTAATACTTCTACATTTTACAGGGCTGTACATTGGGCAGAAAGTATAGGTGTAACCTATACCGAACATACTGCTACGACACTGTTCAACAGAGTAGTATGCAGTCGTCACTTTTCAGAGACTGATTTTAAAACAAAAGAGAGAAAAGGTCTCAACTGGTCGGCAGTTCCATCTTTGGATGGATCAATCACAAGCGCACATTCAGACTCACAATCGAATTACCCTTCATCCGCACAACTTTCTTATCCTTCATCCATTCTATCAACTATACGACTTTTACCAGAAAATGAACTTACCCAATTGTCTCCTCAAAAAGACCTCAAATTCCTACAACCCTCAAAAACCTATCAAAGAAAGTCCACAGGCCTGTGTCCCTCCTCCTTTGCCAAAGAACACATTCCAGTCCCACCAACACCAGACATATATTACTGTTTTCTCATAGCATGTCATTGTATCAGTTTGTTTTCTAGTGAAATTACAGAAGTAGCACATAAATAAACATTCTTCGACATAAATATCTCATTTCCTCACAATAAACATTGTACTTTGCTGAGAAAAATGTGTTAAAATGGTTTATAATCTTGAACACTTGCATAGTATACGAATTTAAACAATTTTTACTTACAAATGGCAATGTACTGCGTATTTCTGATATTAATAGAAGTATGTAAATGTAAAAGAATCACTACGGAGACTCACAGAGTGTGCCCTGTTAGTGCATGAATAAAGTGGCTTTTAAAAGCCAGACGAATGCATAATAATAGTAATAATGATCACTGAGAGTTGTTCCTTATTATTTTGATAATTTAGTAATAATACCTGTACAATATATTTTGTGTTCTTTGTGCTTCTTCCACATTCTTTTATGTTACTTTACAAATAAATATTTCTGGAACACTATTGTGTCTATTGTGTTCATTTGTAACTATGCTTGCTCTGCTCGATCCATATTGTGCTGTAGAGGAGGAGGCGGCGGCTGTGTGAAATATGAGGGTAGTATGAATGTGTGGAGGGAGATGAGTGAAATTTTGGTTAGGTTTCGAGAAAAATGCAATTTGCAGAATTAAAATTATCCGTGACTTTTCATTTTTATGTGGGGCAAGTTTATAACCATCATCTTTCTCAAAATTCATGGTTTAGTTTAGTTTCACAATTACCCATACAAACAGATTTTTGTGATGGTAGTCATTCTCGCATTTTACTTTTACTCCATTTCCTGATTCAAATAATATAAGCTTCAACAGATTTCATGCTAAAAAGTTGACATTTTTACACCATATTCTGTCAAGTATGGTTAACAAAACTGCTGAGACTTTTTTTGGGTAAAGTAAATATTTTCAAAATTAATATGTGAAATATTTAGTCAGACACAAAAATTGAATTAAAGATTTTTAACTCTCTGCATTCGAAATTCAAATTATGGATCTGCTGTTAAATTATATGCATCATAGACATATGCATGTCCATTTTTTGTCAGACCAGTAACATATTTTGTGGGAATAGATATGTTTTAAAATAGGTGAAAATAAAATAATAATAAACTCTAAAGTTTTCACCTGGTACTGCTGGAACTTACGGACATTAATACTAATATCAAGAGGTTCCTGAATACAGAAATTAAGTCGCTAGCTTAAAAATTGGAGAAGGAAATTTAAATCTCTAAAAGTTCCCTTTCCATTCCTTCCCAAACTGAAATACCAAGCTGAGAACTATTGATTGTTGTTACAGGCAGGTGGGCTGGGAAAGGAGGATAAAATTATAATCAAAATGCAATATAAATAGTTCTGTACATTGTAGTTTTTTTTTCAAATAGACCTTCGCCTTTTACAAGATATATATGCAATATTGTATATTATACAATAAAAAAAAAATTGCATTCAAACATTTCCACCAAAAGTGAAATGTTTTAAAAGAAATAATTCATTCTGTACTAGTAAATAGAATGGCTTGGTATAGTAGTGAACGTAGTTACCGACACAGCTGTAAGGTGGGTGGTAAAAATGCTGTTACCGTTTTGTTTACAAAAGACTACAGATGGCTCTACGGTCGTCCTGGCAGCCTATGTTGGCATTGTTTTAGCATTGAGCTGCATATCTATCTGTTATTTGTCTATGGTTCCTAGCTATTTTTCCTGCGTACTTCTGTGCTGGTTCAGTGTCACCAAAATAGTTGTTCTCCAACTAAATTTTTTTTTTATGTATTTCATAGTTTCTAAGCATAGAATAATCAAATATAGAACTTGAGTTGTTTTAAACTTCTTGTTTAATTGCTTTGTTGCAACATTTACTATTGTTAATGTAGAATTTTAGTTGTTTTCCACTTATGGTTAGTTCCTTATTTATCATGAGTGTTATCCTAGATCATATATAAAACAGATCAGCCAAGCTTATTTTAAATTTGGACGCAATGGAAAATAAAGGGCGCTATGCGTCGCTACTGTCGACAAATGAGCTTGCGATAACACACACTAGATGGCAGAGTACCTGAAAAGTACATAGAGTAAAGGCACAGTCTAATATATACAGTCGCGCAACTTCAACAATTTTTTTGCCAACATCCGCGACACTAGCACCCAAGCGGCAGGCAAGGCACTGGTCAGGGTTCATACAGCCAGCACGTGTTTTAAAGGGATGCGAGATGTTATAATAACGTTTTAATTATGCGTCGGAATAAAGGCAATGTGTGCAATGACGAAAATCGCAGTAACAACAAGTTTAAATCTCCGAATTTGTCGTTCTTCAGATTCCCTCAAGACCAAGAGAAAACCATAACTCAGTCATAACCAATAATCCACGTTGTAGGTAGCCTACGTATTGTGTTCTATAAAACACTATTTTATTACTTATCAGTTACCTATTTGTATGTCAGGAAGGACAGTTTAAATAAAAACAAAGTAAATACCTGTTACAGTATATTATTTTTTTGCAGAGATCATATGTGTAAATGAGTAACCATTCCGATTTTGGATAATATATCTACAGTTTTTAATGCAAGTAACTTAATTCCATTATTTTTGTATTCGCGTTTTTTTTTCTCTTTATATTTTTTAAAAGTTGACTGTTATATAGCATTCAAGTAGGTATCATGGTGTTAATTTTGCAAGAATTCTTCGAGTATAGTAATCCTTTTGCAAAATATTCACTTCTTGAATAAATCCAGAATGTGTCGATAAATTTCTGATGTGTTGGTGTAGATTCATGTGGCAGACGTATTAAGTTCTCAAGAAATAAAAGAGCCTTTTTAAATTTAATATAAAAAGCAATCTTTTCTGTAATAATTTGCACGACTGTTATTGATGTTGATTTTACGTTCCCAGTGATTATTTGAGCCATTCAGTGCAGAAGTGGTGTAAGTGAAAATCAGGTAATGAGGTTTAAAGTAAAAATTCTGTAAAATACAGCGCAAAGTAGCAATTAATATATCATTCGTGCTATTCACTGACTATTAATAGTTTAAATACATTCAATATTAACTGCCGCTTTGCGCTGTATTTTACAGAATGTTTACTTTAACCCATCATTACCCATTTTTGACTTACACCACTTCTGCTCTGAAAATAAAATTAGGCCTACATTTTCTGAGTTAATTGAAGTTACAATTTTTCCAACAAAATTGTGTGTTCATTTATTTGTTCCCACCTACGTCATATTAACAGTAAGTGCATGTAAATTACGTATTATATAGGTAAGATATGTTAAAATTAGGCATTATGTGTGAAAACTGGAAATGTAATGTAAAATGTGGTAAACTTGCCAGAAAAATTTAAACCATAACATCAGCACTATTTGCGACTCAAAATAATAAACGAAATACCGGTTCTTAGGAAATAGAAAAATAATGAACTTCATATTACTGTTTAAATCCTCCCCTTTTCTTTATTTTCAAGTTTACTTCAGCGGCCGAGTTTACCCCAATTTGCGGTATGCAAAATCGTTAATTTCTCAGGAAATAGGGAGAGAAGTTCACCACGCGATGTACCCTACGAGATATTCCCTACAATTTTGAAGCTACTAATTTTTACTCTTCTCACAGGAAATACAAAGTTCCAATGATTCATAAATATATTTAGGAATGAATTGAATTAACCGTCCACGCAACGAACAATTATATTATTTCAAACCATGACATACGTGATTAGGGCCATGATTCAGTTGTAAGGAGCAGAAAGAATTACGTTTATTCCCAGCTTCTGAAACTTGTACATTAACTGCGTGTGAAATTCTTCCAGGATTCTAAAGTAGAATTAATAACAACCATATACACTTATTGTATAGCATAACAATATAAAATAAATTACGCAAAACCCGTTTTCTGATATGTTATCATATGTCGTGTGCACACTTTTAACTTACCTGCCGCTAGAGGGCTACTGTCGCGCCAGCTGTCAAATGTTGGCATATTTTATACGTATGAGTTGCGCGACTGTATGTATTAGACTGTGGTAAAGGCCTCCCCAAACAGACGCGATACGGAATGCGTTACGATTTCGCGATAACGCAATATCGCACTATCGCGAAGAGGTGCCCAAACAGGCGCGTCCGCGATATACGATATTCTAACGTCCCCAGCCAATCAGATTATCTTAATGGGTGACCACATATGCGGATTTTAGTCTTCCAACCACAGCGCAAAGACCAGTTACCTTCAGCAGGTGTATATCACTTGTGCTCAAAGATTGCGATTTCGGATTACTTGTAAACGAACGTGGAATTTTTTTATTGAGTTGGTAAAGGAAAATCCGTGGCATGGAAAAGGAGAAGAAATGGAAGGAGTAGCTACAAAGTTAGTTGTAAACAATAAGTGCAATTATTTATTTATAATTTGATGTCATAATGGCTTGTAGACTGACGCGGGGTTCAAGCTAGAAAATAAATAACTGTCGCACAAATGAAAAAAAATTATATATTTGTGCAAACTGCAAAATGCTTGTACAATATTATAAATAATTCTGCAGAAATATAAAATTAATAAAGTATGTGGAATCAAAAAGTTATGTAATTTGTTTGTCGGAGTTTTATTACTTTCAATATCTTACCACATTCTAGATATACTTATGTAAGTAAATCATTAGACGTAGGAATGTTTAGAATAAATTACTACTGAATTTACTTCACATTAAAATTCGTTATTTTATGGGTACTCTAAACATTGAAATTCTTTACTAGTAGGCTCTTCAACGTTAGCAGAGTGCTAACTATTTTTACTGAAAGGCGGTTTCTAATTCCAGTTTTTACAAGATTCATGCAACTAAATCCTCGCTCACAATTTACAGTGTGCGATGGAATTATATAAATCAATTATAAGAAATTGTTCACTTAATTTACATGAATTGCACCACTCTTTGAAATCAATTTCTGAACATCTATTGCTCAATACTTTTTTTTAACATGCTCATGCTATGATGCCATTAGCATTACATTTAAATTCAAATTAGTTCATACACATCTCTGATTTCATTTTCTCTATTACCATCTTCGTCTCTGAACTCCAGTGTGGTTGTCGCATTTTTACACATTTACATTCAAAGTTTGTTATATTTTTTAGAAGTAGAGTAGCAAAATGCGACAATTGCGACTGTGACTTAAACCCTGGATTTACGTCTACAGCAGTTTCATTTTTAACCCGTTCGACTGAAGTAGGCTGCAAATTTTCCAGCTAAAAGCACAATGGAATGTTTCTTCAAATATGTGAAGTAAGATGACCCAGTGTTGTCAGGACACTTGATGGTGACGTGTTTCCCATCTATGGCGTTGAGCTTAACTTTCCCGTAGTCGTCGTGAAGGCTCTGGCATGAATTCAGATCTCATGTTTTCTCACATAGCTGCACAATCTTCCATCACAGTTGCACTAATGCTTGAAAACCAACCCTAAAACTATGGCCTGTTGGTGTACAAACTATCTCCAGTCGCTAAAAATCTGAAAGAAGAAGAAAAACATATTAACACTGTGATAGGACAAACTCAAACATAAATAATTGGTAGGCCTACCTTTTTTACTTTCAGCCGATGCTGTGAAAAATAGATGGAAAAACATGATTGTTAATTTTGTTATTTAGAGCAAAAAATCGCTGACAGTGAAGATCAAGGTGAAACACAATATGATTTTCTTCAAAGAAGTTCTTTGCTGATTTAAATTAGGCGAACTTATATTTTTCATGTTTATAATACCGGTACATCCACTTTTTGATTCATTATTTTTTGTTTAAAATATAGGCCTAAGCATTTAAACTGTTCACACTCCACAAATTTGTTTTTCATAGTTTCAGATGTAATTAAATTTCATTTTGTGTTTAATTCTTGTAAATTCAAAAGTATACTTCATATGTTATTCTTTTATAGAAAGTTAGTATTAAATTTGAATATTTTTATGACTGGTAACTGATTTGGGTCGTTAAGCTAAATTAAATATCTTTCTTACAAACATTACTGTGTTTCGCTTATCTTATTGCGATCGCAAGTCATTTTTCGGGTGGGTTCGAGCTACGCTAATTAATATGCTTCTTCGTTATGTCTTCCGTTACTTTACCCAGAATCTCGTCAAAACATTGAGCTGTCATCCTGAAATATATATAAAAATGTTTTTCATTTCTAATTAGTTGTTGAAGTAAGGTATAAAATTCATCTTTTTCTTCCCTTGTGGCATTTAACTCGTGAATCCACAATCTCCTGCAACAAAAAGAGCAAATTAAAAAAAAAATAAAGTTTATAATCGGGTAGCCGTACTTGTTATTTATTTCACGTTCTTGGCAAAGAAAAGCTAAATCATCATTTTATACATTTTTATATTGTTTATTTTAAACATACATGACTACCATGGACTTACCTGCGCCTGCTTTGCCTGCGACGATCCTCATCCAAGAAAGAGAGGTTCCTCTTCCTTTGCAGATGAATCCCAAAGACGTTTTATAGTTTAACCTAGACTCACTACGAGCGCTGTTCCTCGACCAAAAATTGAACACTTTCGCGCATAGCCATCTTGGGGCAGAGAGCCATGTGATTACAATATGTTTACATCACAATTCCGCTTAATTTGAAATAACATAGAAGGTTATTCAGTATTATTGAATGTGTTAGGAGTAAGTGCGTATTAATTTAATCAATAGTGTGTGTGTATATATAGTGTTTATATAGTTTAAATTAATCGTTCTCCTGTGATATACGTGAAATCACAGTGTAGGCCTACTATTTTGCTACATATGAGGCCCATACATATAGTGTTTATATAGTATTTTAATCATGTTATGAGTGAAACCATCGTGTGCTCTTGTGCTGCATACAACTGTACAAAGAGTGTTCTTTTATCATTTATTTTCATCGTACTCCTATATAAATTCCGCAAGTGGAATCATGGTGTATAGTTGTGCTGCATACAACTGTACGAATCAACGTAAGAAGGATTCGGAAATTTTTGTTCACAAGTCTGTTAGTTACATATATTGTATTAGGATATTGTAAAATGACTGAGAACATTAGTACATATTTATTGTGTTAATAGAAGATAATTTTTTTTTAGGGGTAAGCGCAAACTTTCTTTTTAGGTTTCCATTGCAAAAGCCTGAGCTTCTCAGTAAATGGTTATCTGCTGTTAAAAGCGATAAATTTATACCATCAATTCACCACAGGCTTTGTTCAGTTCATTTCATAGAATCTTGTTTCTGGAAGACTAATGGTAATAAATTACTGAAACCTGACGCAGTTCCATCAGTTTTTAATTTTCCAGCCCATCTCACAAAGGTAATCACAAAATAAGTTTAAAAGGCCATAGCCTAGCCAGATTTTTTACCTTTAAAATAATTTTTATTTTAATGTTCATTTATTTGTAACTTATATTGAAGTACGGTACTGGAAGTTACTTATAACATAGATCCATGTCTATATTTTGCAAATCATAATTAAAATGCTCATAAGTTAATGTTTTTTATGTGTTGGAACCCGTATGTCCACATTCAGAATTCTTACCACTTCTAAAATTTATTTCAGATTGAACAACCACCCCGTAGAGTATTAAAGAGATCATTAGAATCAGACAAACATGAAACAAATGAAGAAAGTAACAGTGGTACTATTTTAATAAATACTGATCAAGTCGTAACAGAGCACAACTATGCTCTTAGTCCCAGAAAAAATGTAAATTAATGGAAAAAGAGCTGGAAAGAAAGAATGAACAAATTGAAATTTTAAGATGTCTAAATTCCACATATAGAAAGAAAACTCACAAACAAGAGGGTTCAATCAACAAATTGAAAGTAGCAGTAAAAGAAGTGAAAGAAAAAAATTTTGCCTCTGAGCACACACTATCAGTCACGCAGGATAATTTTTCGGATGTGATGTTAGATATAATTTCTAGAGCAGCTGGTGAACAGAAGGGTGAATATTCTGATATACTTAGGAAGTTTGCCATAACAATGCACTTTTATTCACCAGCTGCATATGAATATCTCAGGCAGAATCTAAATAATTCTTTACCACATGTCAATACCTTACGCACATGGTACAATACAGTAAGAGGGGATCCTGGTTTTACTCAAAGGATCTTTGGCAAGTCAAGTGAAAAAATTAGTTCTGGACCAGCTCAATTCTTCAATCCTTTTCCCCCAGTTACATGACCATGTTTTAGACAACGAATATCCCGAAAACCACATTTTAAGAATAATGCATCTGACAATAAATCTGTATGTGAAAATCAGATGTCATCACACTGCAAAATCATACAGTATTGCTTTGCACAAGAAGATAGTTAGACAACATCTCTCTAAATCAATTTTATTTATGAATCAATAGGTGAGTGAAAAATAAATCTGGTTAAGTATTTTCATTCTATCTAGATATGGCCTAGTTACAATATTTTGATATTCTTGCACATATTCAATTTAATAATAACAGTTCATGCATTTCCTTGTTTATTGAAATATTTATTATTAGGCCTAAGCAAAATGCACACAATGTGCAAGATTAAGTTAATGTCCTAACTCGATTAATTAAATATTTCAGGAACTCCATCGGTACAGATTTGATGAATTGTGTAAATTTGAATAGCCCTGATCACGAAGACAAGAATTTTTAATTGACAATTTTAGCATAACAGCTTAATATCTGTTGTTCACAAAGATGACGATTACTGACTGACAGTTCCAGTTTCTTCAATTATTTGCTGTTGTAGACTACTACAGGAATGCAGGTGATTACGTTTCACTGTTTATATTTGTTTTTATCCTTGTTACTCTTTTAGCTTATATTTGGTTGTTTTTTATAGTGTAGTAATAAATCTTAGTGTCTTTTGCGGTCGCGTTCTATCAGCATTACTTTTCGTCTGCTATTTTCATGACCGCAAGATGCACACAATGTGCAAGATTAAGTTAATGTTCTCACTCGATTATTGAAATATATATCAGAAAGCCCATCCTACGGATATGATGAATTATGTAAATAGAAATATGCCCAATTCATAAAGACGACGAAGATTAATGACTGACAGGTGCAGGATTAATATCTTTGATTATTTGATGTTATACCAAAAGAATGCAGGTAATTACGTTTTACTATTTATATTTGTCTTTATCCTTGTTACTCTTAGGCTCATGTTTGGTTGTTTTTATGTTGTATACTAATAAATCTTAGTTTGTTTTACGATTGCGTTCTATCAGCATTGCTTTCCGTCCGCTATCGTCACGGCCCCAAGATGGCGGCGAGCGATCGCTTCAATTTGGGTCCAGTCCTATATTCTGCGCAGCCTGCAGTGTGGGGACTTGATGAATCCATAAATGACACACTTCAACCCAGCATCAAAATAAACGCGTGGCGTTTTCGCGATCTACATCTCTGGGAGAATAGAACGCAGAATCGTCGCGTTCTACTTGCTGCGATAATAAGGCATATTGCGATAATCGCGTGTGTGTGAACACAATCATTGAACGCAATGAAAACATTTATCGCAAAATCGTAACGCTATCGTAACGCATTCCGTATCGCGTCTGTTTGGGGGAGCCTTAATACCACAGTCTAATATATACAGTCGCGCAACTTCAACACTTTTTTTGCCAACATTGACGACACTAGCGCTCAAGCGGCAGGCAAGGCACTGGTCATACGGTTGATACAGCCAGCACGTGCTTTAAAGGTATGCGAATGTTATAATAACGTTTTAATCATGCGTCGGAATAAAGGCAATGTCTGCAATGACGAAAATTGCAGAAACAACAAGTTTAAATCTCCGAATTTATCGTTCTTCATATTCCCTAAAGACCAAGAGAAAATCATAACTCAGTCATAACCAATAATCCACGCTGTAGGTAGCCTACGTATTGTGTTCTATAAAACATTTATTAGTTATCAGTTATCTATTTGTATGTCAGGAAGGAGAGTTTAAATAAAAACAAAGTAAATACCTGTTACAGTATACTTTTGTTTTGCAGAGATCATGTGTAAGTGTGTAACCATTCCCATTTTGGATGATGTATCTACAGTTTTTAATGCAAGTAATTCCATAATTTTTGTATTCGTGTTTTTTTTTCTTCATATTTTTCAAAAGTTGAATGTTATATTGCATTCAAGTAGGGAATATGGTGTTAATTTCTTCAAGAATTCATGGCATATTACAATCCTTTTGCAAAATATTCATTTCTTGAATAAATCCAGACTATCGATAAATTTCTGATTTGTTGGTGTAGATTCATGTGGCAGACGTATTAAGTTCTCAAGAAATAAAAGAGCCTTTTTAAATTTAATATAAAAAGCAATCTTTTCTGTAATAATTTGCATGACTGTTATTGGTGTTGATTTTACATTTCCAGTGATTATTTGAGCCGTTCAGAGCAGAAGTGGTAAAAGTCAAAATTAGGTAATGAGGTTTAAAGTAAAAATTCTGTAAAATACAACGCAGAGTAGCAATTAATATATCCTTCGTGCTATTCACTGACTACTAATAGTTTAAATAAATTCAATATTAACTGCTACTTTGCGCTGTATTTTACAGAATGTTTACTTTAACCCTCATTACCCACTTTTGACTTACACCACTTCTGCTCTGAAAATAAAATTAGGCCTACATTTTCTGAGTTAATTGAAGTTACAATTTTTTCAACAAAGTTGTGTATTCATTTGTTCTCACCTACGTCATAATAAGAGTAAGTGCATGTAAATTACGTGTTATATAGGCAGGGTAAGTTAAAATTAAGCTTATGTGTAAAAATTGGAAATGTAATGTAAAATGCGGTAAACTTTCCATAAAAATTTAAACCATAATATCAGTACTATTAACGACTCAAAATAATAAGAAAAAAAAATTGAAAAATAATGAACTTCATAAATCAATGTCTGTCAAATTAAGGTTTAAATCTTCCCCCTTTTCTATTTTTAAGTTTACCTCAGCGGCCGAGTTTACCCCAATTTGCGGTATGGAAAATAGTTAATTTCTCAGGAAATAGGGAGAGGAGTTCACCACGCGATGTACCCTACGAGATATCCCCTACAATTTTGACTCTTCTCACAGGAAATATACAGTTCCAATGGTTTATAAATATATTTAGGAATGAATTGAATTAACCGTCTACGTACTAACAATTATATTATTTCAAACCATGATACGTGATCAGGGCCATGATTCAGTTGTAAGGAATAGAAAGAATTACGTTTATTCCCAGCTTCTGAAACTTGTAGATTAACTGCGTGTGAAATTCTTCTAGGATTCTAAAGTAAAATTAATAAGAATCATATACACTTACTGTATAGCATAAAAATATAAAACAAATTACTCAAAACCCGTTTTCTGATGTGTTATCATATGTCGTGTGCACACTTTTATCTTGCCTGCCGCTAGAGGGCTACTGTCGCGCCAGCTGTCAAATGTTGCATATTTTATACGTATGAGTTGCGTGACTGTAAGTATTAGACTGTGAAGGCAGTGGCACATACATACATACATACATACATACATACATACATACATACATACATACATACATACATACATACATACATACACACATTTATTTGTCTATGGTACATACCGTTGCTTACGAGATTATCTCGTAAGCAAGAAATAATCGATTTAGACCGACCAGACCGGTTCAGAGTTCGTGTCTCGTGGTGGTGCAGAGTCCGTGGATATCCAGAGTACCGCAAATCCCGACAAATCTGCCATTGTTAGTCCAGCGCGCGCTATGCAGTATACAGTTGCATAGGGAAAGAATGTAATTTAAGTGCGAAAAAATGCAAAACTGCTGTGTTCAGAACTGTTCATAGAGAACTGAAAAAAGCGCATATTTGTTTTGTCTGTGATAACACAGTCCACTGTATACAGTCGCGAAGCTCAATATGTAATAAAAATGCAAACATGGATAGTTGCCCACCACTACGATCGCTACTATCGCCTCATCATCGCAGGTCTCTCTACTAGCAGCCGACAAAATATGATACACTTTCGTTGTGTTCTTTTGGAAAAATTAACACTTTCCTTCCATTATTGAAATATTAAATGCATAAAGTTAATTTATTATTTTAATGAAGTATATTAAATTCCACCATAAACTCGAACATACCTGCAAGAAATAGGTTAATATTATTTTTGTTTGTGCAAAACGAACTGAAATTTACTATAATCGCTTCACTCGTTCAAGATTATAGCGATAATTAACTATGAAACCAATAAATATTAATTTGCATTTCCCTTTACAACAATAATAATAATAATGGAAATATTAATTAATGGATTAACTTATGTACGTGTACCGGTACTTGTAGTGTAGGCTTACGTAGTTGAGGTTAAGCAATAATAATCACACCAGAATTGGAAATAAAACGTGATTAATAAATTTTATTGTAACAGACTTTTTCTACGTCTCTATTAAAGTAACAAATTAAAATAACAACAAAATTAACAGCTATAATTAAAAACATATCCTTTGAAAAAAAAAGTAGGCCTAAGCAATAATAATCCTACCAGAATTGAAAATAAAACGTGATCAATAAATTTCATTAAAACAAACTTAATTTTTCTACGTCTCTAGTAAAATATTATTATTCCAATTATTGTATTTTAGCCATTAACATTTTCATTACAACCAATAACGAACATTTCACAAGCATCAATGTGAAATACGCAACGAGCTAGCACTCGATGTAAATACGATTCAGTCCAAAGTCGACCGTGGACAGTATATTGTTTCTAGTGGCTAACCGCTTGGAGCGCTTTATCACGAGATTTGCAAAAATTCACCTCAAGCTTCGCGACTGTATATAGTAGACTGTGGTGATAAGGTGATTTTTTTTTTAATTCGTCAACTTTTGGATACAGTATCGAAATCTTGGGTGATCTCCCGACTGTTCCTAATTACTTTTACTTATTGCTGAGAGGTAATTCATTTATGATGCTGCACTCCCGTCATAACCAGGATGAACAGCGTGAAAAGAAATTTGACAGATAACTATGAGAAGAGGAACAAAGGTGTACGGTGTCTTGTGTAGTACTGAGGGTTATAAGTTCCTAGTTTTGATACATACACATTTTGGTGGGAATGTGCCTGTTTATAAAATGTTTCAGCGAATCTCCTAATGATAACTGGGATACTTTCCACTTTTAGATCTTGATGTATCTCTTCGTTTCTTGTATACCACCCGCTGTTATGAATTACACGTAATACTTTATTTTGTACAACTCGAATGGGATCTAATGTTGTCTTAGGTGCGTATCCCCATACTGTAGAACCATACAAAAGCACTGATCTAATCAGCAATTTATAAATTGTCACTTTTTTAGATGTTGACAATGCACGTGTTTTTAAAAGGGGATACAGTTGTACCATTCTTGCTATTGTTTTTGCCTCGTGTATTTGCAATGTTGGTATGCCATAACAGACGACTATCCAAATGGATTCCAAGATACTCAACAGAATCCTAAAATTCAAGGGCAGTACCATACAGTGTGAGTTTAGTTTGTGGTACACTTCGAGTTCTACTGAAGGCTATGACTTGACTCTTCATTGTATTTACAGTTAAGCGCCAATGTTGGAACCATTCTTCTATAAGGTGGACATGCCGTTGAAGTCGACCAATGGCTAGATCGGCATTACGATGTGTAGTGTATGCTAGTGTATCATCTGCATATAAGGCTAACCTCAGTTTCTGGAAGATCTGAAGTATATGCACAATATAAGTAAGGGCCCAGTACTGAGCCTTGCGGAACTCGTCTTTGAATTTTCTTTTGCCTTGATAAACAGCCGTCTTCCTTAACACAGAAACGTCTGTTCCGAAGAAAATCAGCAATAATATGAATCAGTGCATCAGGAACCTCTGATTGGATTAATTTATAAATTATACCAGTATGCCACACAGAGTCAAATGCACTTTTGACATCGAGAAATATTGCTACGGTAGTAGCTCTGTTGTTGAAACCGAGAGTTGTGATAAGGTGAAAGAAATAAGGAAAAAGGAAAGAAGTGACTATAAGTATGAAAAGGGACGATCCACTACTTAAGCGAGCATACATTGTGTGATTCATGAATGACTGTATTTTGATATTTATTTTAAAAAAAAATTGGGCCCCAAAATATTTTTATAAAAGTAATCTAGAATTTAAGTTGTTTCAGCAATGATATTTCTACATAAAACAAATGAAAATCACGTACCAATTAGGATCAGTGTCAAATTTTTACCATCTTCTCCCTTTGAAATCAAGCATTTCTGAATTTAATCCTATTTGCTATTTGCAAGAATGACATAATATATTTGTGAAGTTCTGAATTCATTCTTGAGACAATATTGTATTGTTTGGCTCGATTGGAAAATGAAGAGACCGTAGAAATTAGAAACCCTATTAAGGTTTGATTGATGTGAAATTTCAATTTTATAAACTATTCTAGATAGATCTCTGAAATTTTGTACTTTTAATTTGTAATTTTAAATTGTATAAATTTAGGTTTTCAAAAATTGCTACTATTATGGCCAGAATTTTTGTCTACATACTTGTCAGACCTTTAGAAACAAAACTTACTATACAATTTTCCTTTTATTTTACTAAAAAAAATAATTAAAAATATTTAATGCACTAAATGTGTAAAAACAGAAAAAATCGAACTCGAGCGTAAAGAAATAGTATTAAAAATACCTTTTATTGAAATCCTGGCTGATATGCATATATATTATCAGGCAGTACATCTCACTTGAAGATATGTGTCAGAGGAAGAACAATTGTTTATATGCATCTGAAGTCTGATTAGTGGAATATGTAGCTAATCGGCGAAGTATGCATTGGAGGGAGAAAGGAACTGACCACCCTACCCCATTATCTCCCGGCCTAGTTGTCTCACGAGTGATGCCTTATTGGTAGTACTTATGGGATTCAAACATGTCTTCGGACATTTGACTAAACAACAGCAACAACAAAAAAATATGAGTGTTAGGTATAATCCTGATAGTAAGTTTTGTTAAGAACATATTCAAAAATCCTAATGATTATTGTAATACAGTAAACTCTATGTAAACTGTAAGAATTGTTTATGTATTTTCGCGATATGACTTCAAGCTAAAACGACATAAAATAAATAAATTAAGAAAAACTCTACAAAAAATCATGCACGTAGTACAAAATCTGTAGAAAGAGTAGCATTTTTAGCAATGCAAAATATACAGTAAATTAAAGTGGAGAAAATTCACTTCAAATTTTTGGATGATAATAATGAACTAGATCTCTGTCTTTTATTTTCTAGTCATTTTGAAACATATAGACCTAGCATATTATATACAGAACTTACCTTTATATACACTACCACGCTGTGCACACCTAACCCACACTAGTAAATAAAGGTGACTAAAAAAACTATGTAAACTTATGAAAACACTATAATAGATAAATATTATTTACAAATCACTATAAAGTGTAGATACTATTATAACACTGACAATAAAACTGTTAGAAACTTGCAAATATTTCTTGTATCATAAACAAAAACCAAGCATGGAAAACACGTTGTTATGGCTACTAGCAACAAGCGGAATTTTCCTTTAGACAAGAGTTGTGCTCTCCTTTGTAACTGAATGTTTTTAAAGGAAAGTAGCCTTTGAAGTAGGCCTAACACCTGTTGGATTCTATGAAAAAAAATATTTCGAGAAGTCGAGAAGCTACACTGGCTCAATCGGAAATCTATTATAATAAATAATGTATGAAGTAGAGCGTAATTTCCAAAATGGTCGCAGAATTCAGAGTGGAGGGCGTGGATGGAGCATTTAAATTAACAATCAAAGCCCGCAGCATTTTAAAAACGTGACCCTAAATAGCTGATAGACCGGTCGTACGGTCATGAAAACTGGCAGAGGGCATCTTTAGACCAAAAATGCATTTTTAAAGGTAAAAACAAAGAAACGATTTTTTGACCAAAAGTGACAAAACCTGACGTCAGTGTATCCTTGGGGACATTATACTGAAATTACTAACTTCCATATTTTTAATGCTAAATTCACAAAATGTTTATCAGTAGTAGATCTAGTTAGTAATAACCAGGGAACGGATTTATATGGACTAAAAATATATGAAATATGTAAATATATATGTAGTTATTTTTACCAAAATATGGAATTAAATATGGATTTTTACCAAAATATGGAATTAAATATGGACTTAAAATTATAAAAAAAATGACTATGTACGTTAAATATTGGTACATTTTAATCAAACTAAACAAAAAATATAATGGACGTACCTTATCTTCCAATGTAGTTTCAACAAAACACAATTTTTATTGTCTGTTACCATAACAATAGGTTACAAACATTTCTTTCAAGTGCTGAAAAGTGAATCTTCTTCTATTGTCTCTGAGGATAGATTTATACTGACTAAAAGAGCGTTCGACGTCACAAGAAGTAACTGGTACATAATTCAATTTCACAATGTCTGCTGGGGATAAGTCCAAGTTAATCTTCACTGTTGATTCACCACTCATCACAGCAACAACCTTTTGTAGTTCTTCATATCCAGGGTTTTTTGAAAGTACAGTGTCCACCTTAGCTCTTACTGCATCTGCAACTTTACCTCTACCACGATTCAGTTGTTCCACAGTACTATTTATAATTTCAAAACTTTCAGATAGTGAAAGGTGCCTATTTTGGAGACTTTTGAGCGTTTTTATGATGCATGAAAATGTATGCTGAATGTGAGCTAAGTCATTCTTCACACTTATGTCACAGGTAACTGTTTTCGCAGTATCAATTGAGACTGCATCTTAGAGGAGAACATTGTTAATAGAGTCTATATGTTCGGCATAATATTCAACTGCTTCTAGCCATGTACCCCATCTAGTTAAAATTGGCTTTGGTGGCAATGGAATTTCAGGGTACATTTCTTTCAACACGTTAACTCTACTGGGAGCTTTGAGAAATACTTTTTTCACTGATGAAATCAACAAATCTACTTTAGGGAAATTGTCTCTGACCACTTCTGCCACACGATGAAATGCATGCGCCACACAAGTAAAATGAGTCAATTTAGGATATACAACAGATAATGCTTGTCCAGCTTTGACCATATAAGGGGCAGCATCGCTAATAAAGAATAACACATTATCGTACATAATACCCTTTGGCCACAGGATACCCATAGCTTCGTTGAACAGTTTAACTATAGTTTTGTTATTGCACTTTTCTAGAACATCACAATGTAAAAGAATTCGTTCAGAATATTGTTCACTTAACAAACCGATAACTACATTACCAACAAGTCTACCTTCTTTGTCGGGAGTCTCATCAATGGAAACCCAAATTGAACTATCTTTAATTTCATCTCTTATCTTCTGTATTGTCTCATCGTAGATGGATGGAGCATACGTCTTCCTAAGTGTTGACTCATCCGGGATTGTATGTTGAGTATATTTTTCAAGGAATTCCCTGAAGACCTTATTCTTTAGTTTGTAGAGAGGAATATCAGCAGAGATGAGAGAACGGCACAGGTCGATGTTAAACTCAGATCTTACATTCGATGTTGTTGGTTGTGTTAAAAACAATTGTCTCTGCTTGGAATTTAGTTGTTTGTTGGCCTGATGTTTACTAGTTGTAATGTGTTGTTGCACCAGGAACTTTTGTGTAGATGATACTGCACACTGACACAAATTACAAAATAATATTTTATTGTCAGTTGATAAACCATCTTCTTTAAATTCTGAAATGTAACTTGTTAGTTTTGATTTTAAATTGACTGAATGACGTACTTTTGGCATATTTACCGTCTTTATAGTATGATTTACAAAACTGAACCTATGTGTACTCTGACTGGCATTTAACTGTTGAGCTGCACAACTGAAGTCTGTTAAAAATTTTAAATTAAATTAATACAGTTTTGTAACTTACTTTCCCATTGTTGATAGGACTGCTAATTTTCAAATAACTCTGATGTTAAAGGGATTACTGAACATGTGTTTAAATCTCTATTGTTGAAATGTATTTTTAAAAGTTAATGGAATTTTGTTTTGTTTTATTGTTAAACCTAATATAATATGGACTGTTTTATATGAAATATGGAAAATATATGGAAATTAACGAAAATATGTACTAAACTCTAAAATATGGAAAAATATGGAAAATAAAAGTAGGATTTTTCAACCCTACACATTGTGAAACATAAAGATAATGCAAAATATAAATTATATTAGCTTTATAAGTAAATATGTATTTACATATAAATCCTTTCCCTGGTAATAACACATGTACAAAATTTCGTCTCTCTATAATAAGTGGTTTGCATTTTATTAATAATAGAATAGCATTGTATTGCTTTATACAAAAAGTCCCTTGCATCACAATTTACATTATTTTAATTGATATTCACTTATATGATTCTGTATATACATTGGAACAAATATTACTATTGGAATTTTCTGTACAGCGAATGGGTAAATTACTAGACAAATTTTATGGCTATTACTTTTTTATTTTTTATAATAAAAAAATCTAGTAATTTACTGATTAATTTTACAGCAAACCCTATAGTAAGCTTTGATTCCACGTATGTAAGGATCCATATAAGTGAAAATCACTTAAGTATAATGTCAATTGTAGTGCAAGCGCCTTTTTATATAAAGCAGTTCAATATTTTAATAAAAGAATTAATAAAATGCAAACCACGTATCATAGGCGGATGCAATTTTGTACACTTGTCACTATTAAGCAGATATATCAGTGATAAAAGTTTGATTAATCTAGCTTCGTAAGTATGGTAGTTATGGATTTCACTGTTGTGAACTCTTAATGCTAATACTAATTTCAGTTTAGTGTCCCGTTATATGAGGAAGCCGAAGAGTTGGCACGAGGAATGTAGTTGGAAATGTTTAGATTTATTGTTATTTTATTTTAAACATTGTTATTTTAATTTGTTACTTGTAATTTATTAAGTTCTTGTTGCTGTAATACCTATAACTGTGACGTTTATGAAGGAGTGTATTGAACACTTAAATGTATATTTATGCTATTATAATTATTAAATGGTGTTTTTTTATATTAGTATGTTGACTGACAATAATGTTTTATAATGTAAGAAGATCCTTTAGACGTTTTTGCCCTTCAAATTAAAAATATCTTAGTTTTACTTTAAATATTCCTATCCCTAGCGTGTTGAAAAGGACTAACAATGGCGGCCGACTCGGTGATTGCGCTACTCTGGTATATCCACGGACTCTGGTGATGGTGTTGGTCATTGTGCCATCTGTTGACGATTATTGAACTACATCAAGCCCGCCTCGACTGTAAACTCTAAGGCCTATATAATAGAGCTGGAGTTCGCATCTGTTATGTTGCTAGTTTGCACTAGCCAGACAGGGCCCACCACCTCCTACTTGCGCGTGTCGCGTCCCGCGCAGATTACTCCTCCGCCCAGGCGTCGGAACCTGCGATCGGCTGGTCCTGTACGGACGCCGCCTGTCCCGGTCCCCGTTGCGGAGATCCTTGAGCTTCGTCCCCCTACCACCATCCCAGTCCCTTCAGGACTCCCGAGAAAGCCCACCCCTCCCAAGATAGCTCCCAAGATCACTGAGGTGACACGTATTGACTTGCCCGGTCCTAGCGGACTGAATAGCCGTGGTGTTACGGTCTTGGCTGATGAAGTGCCGCCGATTCCATCTGGGTCCGGCGCACTTCAGGTCATTAAGGCCAAAAAGAAGAAAAAGAAGGGCTCAGCTAAGACTCAGCAGGGCGGCATTCCTTCCGCTAATGAGCTCACCAAGGAAGAGAGATCGGCTCTCTCTACTTTGGAGCAATTGGAGGCGGCGACTCTTCAAGTCGTGACCGAGGAGGCAGCACCCCCCGCCGAACCTGAGGCCCCACAGGAGACGGCTGCTGCCCCTGAGGTAGATGAGGCAGTTCCCCGCCCCCCTTCCCCAGCTCGTACTCACGTGTCGGAGAGTGAGGACGAGGAAGATGATGTTGAGACTGCCCTCACTAGGCGACGTGGTGATATGCCACCCGTTATTATTACGCCAGCCTTCACTGGCTCGTTGGGCCGACTGAACTTAGAGTTCAAGGCCGAATACGAACCGTTGGGCTTATGCTCGTACAGGGCGCGCGGCGGGACGGCCGTGAAAACTGTTTGCGAAAGGGACTACGCAAATCTTTGCAGGTTCCTGACCGAACGGGAAGTAGCGTACAACTTGCTGCGCCCCAAGAACGACAAGCCTCTGCGATTCGTTCTAAGAGGAATAGATATTCACACAGATGAGGAGGACATCCAGGGCGACCTGGAATTCCAAAGCATAATCGTCCGGCGAGTGACGAGGATGCACTCATCAAGGACAAAGGTCAAACTCCCAATGGTCATTGTCGATGTGGAGAACTCCCCCGAAACCCGGGATAGAATGAGAGCCTTGCGTCAGTGCTGCCTGATGAGGGTAACAGTTGAGGACTACATCCCCATCAAGCGCCCGCCTCAGTGCAGCAACTGCCAGTGGTACTACCACACGCAGGCTAGCTGCAAAGCGCAGCCTATGTGTCGAGCTTGTGCACGCCCCCATAAGACTAAAGATTGTCGCAAGCCGCACGATGTCCCCGCTACATGCGCACTCTGTACTGGCGCTCACACCGCCAATTATGGAGGGTGTCCCGTGGCACTACAGGTTAGAGATGCCACGGAAGGAACGAGCAGGGCTGCCCGACGGAGGAGGGCAGAGCTCGAGGAACAGCGGACGATCCAATACGAGTGGCTCCGGCAGCAGCGTGTGGAGCGAGCTGCGAGGCAGCAGCAGCTGTTCCGAGAACAGCAGCCGCAGCCACAGGCTCGCGCCCCTGTGCAGGGGCCCCGTGCGGAGCGACGCACGGAACTCGGGCCGGTCCGCCAACAGCAGCAGCAAACGCAGCAGCAGCAGGCGACCATCCCTTCGCTTTTGGAAGTGCCCGTTGCCGCGCCTCTGTGGTCCACCGTGGCAGCGACAGCCTCCCAAACTGCTGCCAATAATGTAGGACCCCTTTCTCAGCGCCCTAAGCGCAACAGGGGCAGCAGAAAAGCCAACAAGGCTACCACGGTAGAGTCCATCTCCGCCCCTGTCCCACCGGCTCAGCAGGAAGCTATTGCAAGCACCTCGAAAGGCCCGACCGGTCAAGGCGCGACCTTGGACCAAGTTCAGCACTTTGCCGAGGCGTTGCAATTAGCAAACCCTAACCTCCCGCTCGCCCCAATCCTAGAAGGATTAACCAGAGTGATAGTTCTCCTTATGGAGAATCCTATGTCTGCCCTCCCGGAGATATTTAAGCTCCTAACCTCCCTCGTTTCTCTCAATGGCCAGACGAAGTGACGGAGTTGCTAGGATGTGTATATAGAACGCCAGGGGCCTTAGACATGATAGACATGAGTGCAGGGCTTTCCTAGACGCTAATAATATAGACGTAGCATTTATAACAGAAACGTTCCTGACACCCCAAGTAAATTTAAGATGCGCGGGGTTTAAAGTCTATAGACAAGATAGAGCGGGTAGAAGAGGCGGAGGTGTAGCGGTGTTCGTTCGTTCTACGATCGCGCACTGTGAGTATCTCCTTCCCCAGCTAGCGGCATTAGAGGCAGTGGCTATTAGAGCCTACATAGGCAGACTCCCCTTTCTGCTTATGGCTGCCTACAGTCCTCCGGGCATACTAGATGAACGCGATTTAGATATAGTGACAAGTCTATCCGATAGATTCGTAGTCGCCGGCGACCTCAATGCGAAGCACGCTAGCTGGAACTGTCAACGCCCCAATCGGCAGGGCGATAGGCTTTTTCTTAATTCTACAGGAAACGGATACGTCGTGATGGCCCCTAGGGAACCCACACACGTACCGGATGCTGCAAATCAACTGCCTGACATATTAGACATCGCTCTGGTGAAAGGTCTCACAACTAGAGCGAGACTAACAACCCTGGATGATCTTCCGTCCGACCACCTACCGGTGATAATGGAGATCATGCACCCAGTCGAACTCTCCCCAACCGCTGAGAAATTCAACTACAAGGCGGCAGACTGGGTGTTCTTTCAAGACCAGGTAGCCGCTACGCTTCCACCACTCCCTCCTGAAGTCACTCCGGCAGGGATAGATAGGTCAGTTAGCGACCTGACGGAGTGCATAAAGAAGGCAATGGTTGCTGCAATACCGAAACGGTCTTCACAACCGGTACGGATGCAGCTCCCAGCCTATATTAGAGACCTAAAGATCGCCCGCAATAGAGCAAGAACATTGTGGAAGCGTACTAGGTTAGATCAACATAGAATAGAAATGAACCGCTTGCGCAGGCGGATCAGTGAGGCGGTCCACGAGACGGTCGTGGATGCTTGGAAATCCAAGGTTGAGACGATGGACAGTAGAAACATGTCAGATGTCTGGCGTGTATCTCGAGCTCTGTCCAATCCGTCTCAATCTATTCACCCATTAGTAGTCGGTCCAGATGTCACGGCCTTTACTCCTGAGGAGAAGGCTACCGCACTGGCAGACGTTCTAGAGACCACTTTTCAACCCGTGGAACAAAATTTAAACTTGCCCCATATCAGAGCTGTTGAGGAATCGGTTCGAGACCTCCTTAGCAGGGAGCCGGAAAATGGGATACGACCTACGAACACCCACGAGGTCGCCCATTTCATTCGTCGCCTCGGCCCTCATAATGCCGCAGGAGCCGACGGTATCCAAGGAATTATATTGCAGCATCTCCCAAGGTCAGCTATGAAGCGCATAGCAGAGATAATTAATAACATCTTGGCTTCCGGTCACTATCCCATTCCCTGGAAAGAAGCTCACGTAGTTCTCTTTCCAAAGCCCGGAAAGGATAAGACGAATCCAAGCAACTATAGGCCTATTAGTCTCCTCAGTTGTCTCAGCAAACTGGCGGAGCGGGTCATACATAGACGCCTCACTGAAATAGTATTGCCCCAAATCAGGAACGAGCAATTCGGTTTTCACCCTGGTCGTTCCACTACACTCCAGGCACTCCGCATGACGGAGGACATTACCTGGGCTATGAGCACGAAGCATGTAGTAGCTGCAGCTTACCTGGACATCGAGCGAGCATTCGACAAGGTTTGGCATGAGGGACTCCTCGTTAAGTTACTGGGCATGGGAGTCCCAGATGGAATGATACGCCTCATTTCTAACTACCTCCGAGGCCGTACATTCAAAACCCGTGTAGGCACTAGTTTCTCCACCCCCCCGTGAAATTCACGCAGGAGTCCCACAGGGTTCCATTATCGGGCCCATACTTTTCAATATATTCATTAATGACCTCCCGTTTCGCTATATCCACGGCAGAAGTAGTCATCTGTATATCTATGCAGACGACACTGCCCTCTTGGCGATGGGCAAAACCTATAGATTAGCGTCCCGTAGATTACAGTCGATCTTAGATCACCTCCAGCCGTGGTTCCACGACTGGAGAATCAAGGTCAATGTAGAGAAATGTCAGGCCATACTCTTTTCACTAAGAGCGAGGCTCGAAGACATACCACCACCACCCACACTTTTCGGACGAGAAATGCCGTGGATGAACCAAATTAAATATTTAGGGATCATTATGGACTCTCATCTCAACTTCCGAGATCACATCCAATCCCTTCTTCGTAAGGCCAACGGGCTGATAGTTAGACACTATCCCATTCTGGCGGCCTTAACTCCTGACAACCTGAGGGTAGGACTTACCATGTATAAGGCCCTCATTCGCTCTGTCATTACCTATGCCGCACCCGCATGGGGGTTTGCGGCAGTGTCCCATCTCCGTAAACTCCAAGTTGTCCAAAGCCAGGTGATTCGACTCATTACCCATCTCCCCCGAGTCGCCTCGAGAAGAAAGTTCCATGATGAACTAGAGTTGCCAACCGTAGACGAGTTCATTGCTCGACTGGCTAGGAACCTGTATGCGGAAGCTCGTGCTAACCCCAACCCGCTCATATCTGGCCTCGGCCAGTATGATCCTAGGTTACGGCGTAGACACCAGACAGGTCCATTAGCTATACTATTGAGACGGGAGGACAGGGAGGCTGGCGTTACTCCCAGGTTTTGGTAGCCACGACTAAACTCCATGAGACTCCTTGGATAGTGCAACCGCTGTAAAATGACCTTGTCTTAACTGGGCTAAACAAAATCCCTCCATAACATATCTACATTGTTGATCGATGGAAAACTAATAAAGCCAATTGGCTAGTATATATCCATCGATTCATAGAGTCATTCAACCTAAGAGCCAACTGGCTAGTCTCTGATATTGAGACAACTCATCCTGCCTAAGGGTTTTCCGTGGTTTTCCTAAGGCGCTAAGACAAATGTCGGGATGAGCCCTAAAAGAAATGGGCCACGGACCTGCACTCATATCCCTATGAATCTCCCTAATTAACAATTACATCTCTCCCCCCTCTTCGCAATTGAGCCATCATATAGCCTAATGGCTGGTCTCGAAATTGAGACAAATCAACAAGGCTCATGACCTCCTACATAATAGCCAAATTGGCTAGTCTCTTATATGAGACAACTCATCCTGCCTAAGGTATTCCGTGGTTTTCCTCAGGCGTAAGACAAATGTCGGGATGAGCCCTATAAGAAATGGGCCACGGACCTATATGCCCTTCCCCATATATACTCCACCTTTATTATAAATTATGTATGCCCTAGTTCAGATAATATTAATAGCCTATTAAACATACGAGGTCACTCAATAAGTCGCAAATTGAAAGGACAGGGACCTCTCAAATTGCAGCTTAGATTTCACGGCGCTTCTTCCGACGGCCTTCACCTGCTTTGTCATCGAACAACAGATGACGGCGTCTTGCCATCCTAACGGCAAACACCAGCCAACTCCACCTCGCCCCGTTCAGTGATCAATTGATCAATCTAAGCCCCCCTCGCGTATGTGGTACCTAAGAGGTTACGTCCAATTTCGGCTTCCCCTTCAAAATTTTCTAGAGCTCCTTCAGGGGAGCAGCGTAACCCGGAGTGAGACTAGTGGCCAACAGGCTTGGAGCTCACATATTTAGTTTTGTACAGCCCCCAACCTCTTGCAAGGACGCGTTTTGCGTACCTTTTAAATTTTCCTCCCAATTCTCCTTCGATTTTTCGATATTTTTCGATTCGCATCTGTTATTTGTCTATGGCATCGAGTGCTGATCGGAGAAGCATCTTATCGAACAGTGCTCCGCCCTGTTTAGTGTTTACGTAGTTGTGTAGTTTTTTCAAGTTATATTTAGTGGAATTATATTATTATCTAACAGTTTAACGACATTGTGTGGTGTTTAAGTTATAACTTTATTTCTTTATCATTTAGTGTTACGTGCGCGATCATAATTGAGTGATTGTGAAGTAATTACTTTAGCTTGGCTCTCGGAGCCAAGCGTGGTGCCTGTTAAAATGACTCAAAATACTGAAGACTGGTGTCTAATCGAAAATCAACCTGGTGTATTTAACATAGTGACTTCAAATACGACAACAACCACAGCATCTGTAACAAGTAGTAGTACCCCTACATCTACAATGACTACATTATGTGATCCTACTCGCGTACCCAATTCAACTAGCAAACAAATTAATCCCACGGAAAACGCAACTTCAAGTAAAAGTAAAGTAAGAGATCATGTCGTTAAGAAACAGAAACTAAATACGGACAAAGCTAAACCAAATTCTTCAGTTTCCGATACACAAACAACATTATCTCATGAAACATTAATTCATCCGGATATCAAACTACAAAATGTTTTCGATCTTCTTGTCCGACATATCACCACCAAACCAAAATAATCATCAAGTAGGGAACCAAAAAGATAACAACAACACAGATTTTCCTAGACCCAAATCAACTCGAATGCCGCCAATTATTGTGAAGAATATCTCAGCCGGAAATTTCTTTGCAAATAATAAAAAACTGCAGTCACTACTTAGCCAGCCACTGAATATTACATACTCTGCTGAATGAATTAAATATTTAACTAGTTGTCGTGCTGATTCTGACAAGTTATATAATATCTTGCAAACTGAAAACCTTCAGTTTTATTCACACGAACCTCGGGAAACTAAATTGCTACAAGTAGTACTGAAAGGACTTCCAGCTTTTGTAGAATCTGCTACTCTCAAAACAGAACTTGAACTCTTAGATTTTCAAATAGAACACATTCGTCAAATTATTGTTCCTTGCTATGACACTGATGGCATACGGACACGAAGTCCCATTCCCATCTGGATACTTGCACCAAATACTGTAGAGAGCTAATACCGGAAAGCAACGCGATTAACATGGTGTCGGGCGGCGACACGAGAACACTAGCGCTGTCTAGCGGCTTGGTTTGAGCAATGCTTCCAATATGTATTGCTTCAAATAACGTACGAAGCTCTCTACTGTATTTGATTACGTACATATCTAGGAGGGGTTGGAAGGAATTGTGGTAGGCCTATTACTATATAGGCCTACCACAATTCCTTCCAACCCCTCCTACATATTACATGAGAGTTAAAGAAATCAGTACAGAACGGTCAGATTTACATTCTCGTTAATTTAATTGTCATAACTATTGAACGAACATTATGATGCTAATAATAATATTATAAGATGTTTTAAAAGAGATATCACATTGGTGAAAAACATCATTAAAGCTACAGTATAGCTACTGCACATACTTTTTAATTGTCCCATTAACTCTCTATTCTCCAGGTTACTGATGCATTACTATTTTAGCCTTTCTGTTCTTTTTTCCAGTCACTGTTCTACAACTTACTCTGTCACATTCATTTTTTACAAAACAATTGATCATTACGTTAAGGAACTTATTAACGAAAACATGTTTGCAATCGTTACATACTGAATTAGTTTGATCTATTTGTTTAAAAGTAAGGGTCATTAACTTGGTTTTTACACCTTGTCTGCTTGATGAAAGAATTTTTCTAAAGTGCGTGTGAAATGTTGATCGAATAATTTTAGATAAAGAAACTAATAACTTGTGGGAATTAGAAAATTAGCACTGTCATACTTTTTATTTGCAATATGCTGATAAATGCCTGTCAAGTTTTCAGATTTGAAACTAGCTAGTTCCAGTTTGAAAATCTCATGTGGTATTCTGCTACAAGCCCACCCTGTCACATATGTTAATGCATTATCTGGAATCATACATTGATCATGATTGTCCTCTTCAAGTTCAGCGATTTCTACAAAACTGTTTTCTGTTGCTGGATAATCACTGCAGATTCTAAATGAACTTTTTTCAATCTCCTTCTTCGTAACTAAAAAATCACTAACTTCAATTTCACAGTTGCCTTTCTCTGAAGGTGTTAAGAGCTGGCAGCTCATAATTCCTCTGACGGCAGACTTGAATTTACAGCTGTCTGGGATAATGTTATAACTACCCTTAGAACGCACGACAGAAAAAATATTTTCAATACAGTCTTGTGTTATACGTCTTGTAAGCAGGAACCGAAAGTTAAAATTTTGTTCCAGATCTCTCCACAAGTGACGTAGAGCTATTATATTTTGTATCCAACCCTTAAAGCAAGGTGGGTTTGTCTTTTTTTCGCTCAGAATTTTTAATTTTGAAAACAGACTTTCCAGTTTTTGTAGAGTCGTTCAATGACAAGAAGTAGTTTGTAAAGCCCTGCGTGAGGATTTAGCATCGTTCATGGTCGATGAATTAAAACAGTGAAATCCACGATCCACTAGCTCTATAAACTCTGTTGTTTGAAGAGCTTCTTCAGGTTGTGACTGAAACGACACATGAGTTTTTATGGCCTTGCTGACTGAATGACTTAGCACCTGTGCAGCCAGACAAACCCTCATGGGCGAGAAAGGTGGAAGTTCTATATGTTTTTGTCTCAAATTTGGGCATAATCGTGGATTCATATCTTTATCCTTATTATACAGTTCAACAACATGTTGCCACTTGTATACTTCATCTTTGTACGAAAGGTCGTGCCGCTTAAAGTTGTTTCGTACTGACTTTAGGAGATGTGGTGTGTCATGCAAGAAGTACACAATTTCTCCATCTATTTCAATAAATGGTTTATCAACCTCGCATCCCAATAAATTCCTCATTCTAATATTACTGGCTGGCTGGTCACTAACGACTACTTTAGGAAATTAGCCACATATTTACTAACCTCGCGGATGGCTTCGGAAAGAAGATCTTTTAGAACATCACCGGGCGTGGAATTATTAGGTAGGAAATATCCTATTATCTGCTTGTAGTTGGTTTGCAAGCCCCTAATCATAAATACTAAAGCCTGATTTGCGGGTTTCAATTCTCCACTTCCTGTTTGATTTTGACTCTCGTACGGTCCAAATTCCACAAAGCCATCGAATAAATCTGATTTTGCATCATACGAGAAACTTTGTTTCAAAGATATCTCGTCAAGTACAATGGAAACAACTCTCTGAGCTGGTGTCAGACTTCTCGATTTTATCTTAAGCAGTTGCATTATTGCCCATTGAAACCTGGACCCACACCCAATTGTTGCAGCCAATTACGTAAGGAGCGAATAGTCGGCAGACAGAAAGTCTTCCTCAAGTATCGATATGCATTTGGTGAATAATAATGCAATGCCAGTGCGAAATTTTTTTCATACTCGGTGTATCGCCTTCCCATAGGTTTTCTTTTTCTTAGCTTCAACTGAGATGTAAGAAATGAATCTTCTACCAGCGATTGATCACATTCTAAAGATGAATGAGATTTTTTCAATTTTTGTACGTCAGCTCTTAGGGTTTGAATGAGTTTCCTTTGTCTTGACATAATTTTCTGCGCATTCCTTAGTTTGTTAGTAAGAAATTGTATTTTTTTCTCAGACGAATTTTTTTCTCTTTTTGGAGTTCTAACATTCTCCAAGTTATCTGTAACAAGATAAATTTTGTGCTTTATAAGGCTTACAATATTATATTTCGAAACATTTTATATTGTAATCATATTTGCTAGTAAATACAATTACGATATTAGGGCCAGGAATATAAAAATACAACAATCAGGGCTTACTTAAAAGTTTGTGACTTTGTAGAATGCATAGGTTATATTAGAACAGGTAGTACTGTATCTTACTTTTGTCACAGTCTATGTAGACTGTGCTTCTAGCTCGCTGCAGGCAACACAAGAAATGTTTCGATCTCCTCTCGCACGGCCGACCCTCTCGTCAACTTATTCAAACCTTTCCGCTTTGAGCGCTGTTAGTCGATGTCGCACATATGACAGCCAGCTTTCCGGTATTAGTATCTACAGTATTTGCTTACACTTCCAAATAATGAACACTCCCGAACCATATACCAATTGCAAGATATTAACAATCATATCATAAAAATTGAGTCATATAGACCTCGTCCACATATTACACAATGTCATAAGTGTCAGGGTTTTGGACACACTTCACGTCGATGTAATTTGCCTACTCGATGTGTTAAATGTGGAAATAACCACTTATTCGCCGAATGTCCTCTGAAAGGTCCTGTCCATATCCCAAAATGTGCAAATTGTGACGGCGCACATACTGCCAGCTACAGTCAGTGCCCCATTCAACTAAAGAAGAAAGCGGAACTTCAAGAGAAGATGAGGAACAGGAGAATTCTTTCCGAAGAACGTTCTACTCCACCAACAAGGAAACAGAGCGACTTTCCTTTACTTGCTAATCCTGGTAACACTAAAGCTTTCCAGTCAACATTCAATACTCCAAGTGCAACATCAACATCATCAGAATCAATATCAGACTCCTTCAAAGATATTGTTAACATCTTACGCTCACTGAACATTCAACATACAATTCAGCTTATCCGCACAACTTTTCATAAAATCCAAAATGCAAATGACTCAATATCCAAGGTAATAATATTCATTGAAGGTTTCATTAATCTTTTCAATTACAACAATCCATAAAAGACCTCTAAATGATTTCCAAACACAGAGGTTTAAACATCTTAAATTTCAATGCAAACGGAATAATTCACCAGACTTACGAACTACAAGCCTTGCTCCTTAATTATGATATTGACCTCGCATGTATCAGTGAAACTCATCTAAAACCCACCATGAAATTTCGTATACGCAACTATACTGTTATCCGTACAGACAGAACCAACCGACCTGGTGGAGGAACTGCTATACTCATTAAAAACTCCATGCCATATCGAACAGCCATATTTCCAAATTTTCAGACTCTCGAAGCCACTGGTATATTCATCCAGCTTCAAGGAACAGAAATACTAATAGTATCTGTTTATTATCCGCCATATGCTCAACTCAATAAAAATGACCTGACCCTGCTCATCACACATCACAAACATTTCATTTTCTGTGGTGACCTCAATGCTAAACACAAATCATGGAATTCCAGACTAAATACTTCGAAAGATGAAACCTTACTATTAAATTCAGATCAATATCATTATTCAATTACAGGACCTAAAGAACCAACGAGAATTCCCTGGATAACCACTCATCATCCAGATGTACTTGATATTTGTTTATATAACACGAAATACTCTCCAGTACAACAAATCTGCTTAAACGCTCTCGACTCTGACCATATTCCAGTTCTTTTGACTTTCAAGGCCCCCTTTCATATGATCTCAAGTCAACCTTCTACAGAGAAAGTTACAGATTGGAATTTCCTCTCAATAATTTATTACCAATATTAATTCTTGAAATTATATACCCAAATCAACCACCCAAAAACTTACTAACAATACTAAAGTTTTTAAATAAAAAGGTAAACAAATTAATAGAGGAGTAGGAAAAATAATTCAACTAAGAAAACTACCACCTGTAACAGCTATAACTAATAAACCCAACATCCCCTTAATTATATTAAATCTACCGAAACGCTTGCACCAACTCATCCCGGGTAATTTACCGACTTTGAAAACTTCTGAAATAGACACTGCCATACAAATATTTTCTGACACTATCATAGAAACATTCGATGAATTGTCCTCCACATTGACTATTGAGACATCAGATAACATCTACGGTAGTATTGAACTAAAACATCTAAATCAAGCTCGAAAACGGTGGCATCTTTATGCGGATCCTCAAGCAAAAAGAGCTTTCTATCGGTATCAACGTGCTATCCGAAGAAAATATGAGACTTACAATAAAAATAAGTTTGCCGACACAGTGGAAAACATTAAGCCCACAGGAAAAACCTTCTGGACTTTTACAAAACGAATGCTAGGAAAAACTACCACAAAAAAATCGACACCTATTAAAGACTCAAGTGGTACATTTAATTATGATCCTATTGATAGGCTTGAAGCTCTTGCAAACTCCTTCCAGAATCGATTCTCCTCCCATCATCATTCCTCACTACAAGACTTTTCAACAACAATATCACAACATGCACAGTCCATATTACATCGCCCTGAACCTGGAAATACACCTCACGTACGACCACAAGAAATCAAAACCATAATTCGAAACCGAGCACCGAAGAAGACACCTGGCCCGGATAAAATCACACCAGCCATATTGAAGAAATTACCAAAAAGAGCCATAACACATTTAACAAAGATATTCAACTCATGCCTACATCATAATTATTTTCCAACAGCATGGAAAACAGCATATATTATACCAATAGTTAAGCCGGGAAAAGATCCAACATTATCCAAAAGTTATAGACCAATCAGCCTAACCAACATCCTTGAAAAAATTTTTGAACGTATCATTCTGGCACGACTAAAGCCATATTTAACTGCACCAAATGCCATCCACCATGAACAGTTTGGATTTAAACCTCAACATAGTCCCAGAGAAGCACTTCACAGAATAACAACATCCATCCAAAGAGGATTTCAACTTGGACAACATACAGTAGCTACATTTATTGACATCCAGCAAGCTTTTGATACCGTCTGGCACACCGGTTTGTTATATAAACTTCACAGTCTTAACATTCCTGTAAATTATATTCAACTTATCGCCAGTTATCTTACAGATATAACCTTTCGTGTTCAAGACGGATGCTATCTCTCTAACGCTCACACAATAGCTGCAGGAGTTCCTCAAGGATCGGTTTTAAGTCCAACACTGTACTGTGCATATGTCTGTGATATACCAATTCAATCCAAATGTAAAATTATGCTATACGTGATGATACTGTTATTTATACTAAGCACATAAACATTCAGTTTGCTTGTCTACAAATGCAGGAAGCCTTAAGTATCATAACCCAAAGGTCCACAAAATGGCGTCTCAAGACAAATGGCTCCAAGTCGCAAGCAGTTGTTTCTACACGAAGATTTCCGCAGCACTTTCAGCCCTTCACCATCCAAAATGAAAATATACCTTTCAAAACTACCGTCAAGTAACTTGGAGTTCTTCTTGATAAGAGATTTACTTTTAAACATCACGTCACACATATTTGTGAGAAGGCCTTCCAAAGATATATGCTTCTCTACTCATTTTTCAAGAGTTATACGTCTTTAAATATCAAAACAATGCTGTACAAAGTATTAATTCGATCCCACATGTCATACCGCTGTGAAATATGGGCTCAAGCACATACACGACATCTTAAACGACTAGACGGACTTCAACGAGCCATCTGTAGAACCATCACTGAAGCGGACTATCTCATCCGAAATAGCCAACTGTATGATGATCTTGGGATACTATACTTTTCAGATTATATCAAAACTCTTGGTACAAAATTTCTAGCATCCCTCCACAACCATCCAAATCCACTAATAAGTAAAAATATACCGGTTCCTCATACATGACCGTATCAATTTGCTCACTCTACTATTGGTAGATAACGTTGCCTTGATATATTTTAGGTTATAACTTATCATATGATCTCCTACAATTCTTTCAAAAGGAAAGGGTCAAATTCGACCTGGTACTTATGAACAAAGAGTTATTGGAGAAAAAAATAAGAGAGCTATCTGTTAGTATATATGATCTAGGGTGTTATCTAGACTATTCTGGGACCTCGGGAGCGAGAAAACAACAGTGTGGATCAACCTCGGGAAGGTTGCAGAAGCTACTATTTTAAGGGGAGAGGATGGTATTTTGCTGAAAAGTTACTAAATTAAAAAAAAAATCTTTAGCATACTCTGTGATATGTGTGGATCGCTATTTTTAAACTTCCTGCATTATGGATTTTTAAATCACTCGCCCACCTTTTTTTATTGTTTCCGGTAAATTAAATTTAAAAAAAATTGTTTCTTTTTCTTTAAAATACCCTTCGATATGTGTGGAATACATTGCATAACATTTTGTGGGTATTTGTGCCCTTATCGGATGTTGAGACGTCATTTTTAAACTTCCTGCGCTATGGATTTTTAAATCATACGCCCGCTTTTATTGGTTTCCAGTAACTTAATTTTTTTTTTTTGCTACATTGCTAGACAAAATGAATATAATTTCTGAACTATTAAAGATACATGCATGATATTTCGAATACACATTCTTTAGACTATTAGGAAACTTTTCTCTGTAACAGAATTTTGTTAATTGACTTCATTTTAAAAATACATGCAAGAAAGGAAATCAGAAAATTGTTATTAAATTTTAATTGTTTATTTTACCAACGTAGGGACTAATATCAAAATTCTGTTACGGACAGTTTGTAGAACATACTTTTGCAAATACATTGCAAAAACTGTTTGAATATATCTTTAAAACGGTTTAGATATATCAGTTTTAGTACAATCCTGCATTGGGTATATTTTTTTTCAAATTTGGGCCCCCAAATAATTTTTTTTTTTTTCAAAATATTTTTATTTGGTTGAGTTGCCACAGCTATGAGCTCTCTACATACAAAAAATTAATAATTTACACCAAATAGGAAAAAAGTTTTGAAAAATACCATCCTCTCCCCTTAAGAGAGCAAGTCGAAAATTTTGATTATGAATTCCTACGGTTGGACCAAAGATCAAGTCAGAACTTTAATTGAGGCGTACAGAGAAGAAACATGTTTCTATGCTATACAAACAACATTCTTAAGACATCTTGGTCCGTATTTCTACGCAGTAATCATTTTCGGCTCCACATTCTACTCTTTTTAATTTGATCCGTCTCCTCTGCGTTCAAAGCCAGCAAAACAGCAAAGGCTGCTAAACGTCTTCTTCGTACAGCTTCACATACAGCTTCCATATTTGATGTTTACAAATCGTACCGCGCCAGCATCTCCAACTTCCAAACTGGGATCCAGCCAAAGAGTTTGTAATACTTCAAACTCTTTGGATCCAGCATGCTAGGCAGCTCGCTCCGTGTGAACGCAAACCATCACCGCACCCACCACGGCACCTAGCCTGCTATACTAAAAGCCAGGTTATGAACCGACTAAACTGGAAGCAACGTTCTGTTGCTAGCTTTCTGAGCTCTATTGCCACATAGTGGCGCGAGATTCAAAGCATGTTCAGCGTTTGTCACCGATATGTTTAAAATAACTATTGTATATAGTTCTCGATAACATTATCAGTAATATTAGTAATTAAAATTACTGTTTTTAAGAAAGCACGAGCTAATGACGCTGGTATGAAATGCGACTCGTAATGCACGTGGTACTCCAAAAGAACTGGGAAGTTTGGCTACACTGTCTCCGTGATTCCATTGCCAGATTTTCGTTAGCAGACGACATTTTCACGTGAGGTCCAATGAAAAGCTCCGTTCTCCTTCCCCCCTCCACCCCGCCATACTCAACTTGCACAGCAACGAGTTAGAAAGAGAAAGATATAGAGTGGTCATTGCGCCGCCATGTTTGAAGAAAATTGATCGACCGTCGGTAATGAACTTATGCGCCCAAAACAAAGTGGGCGTGGTGATAACTGACATTAGAATCGTCAGCTGTCTTAATTTCGTTTGCATAAATCAGTTAAACTGAAGTGGAAAAACCTAGTATTTCGTCAAATACGTGCTAGGAACTTAATCTAAACTTATGTACGCTAAATTTAAAACACTTGAGTTATTCCTAGAAGGAATGCTTAAAAGAATAACCTAAGCAAAATTGTCATGTAGTATGACAAGAGGTCCTAGCAAATATACTGAAGAAAATGTTAATATTCCTAGGTTCTTTTAAATGCGACCTGCAAGATTGCCTATAAAATGAACGAGTATGATTCGGATGATTTTATTAAATTGTTTTCCCAATCTCTACAGGTTGCAAAACTATTTACTATACCATAAGATATAGAATGAAAGTAGACCCTATCTGTAGTAAACAACCTTTACCTCCAAGCTTGTAATGTGGGTGAAACATGACAAAACACGCTTTCAGTTTTTTTGTTACAGTAAAGTATAATTATTATTGAAATGTGAACATGAGGCCAACAGCCGGCTGGTCTGTCTGAGCCTTTCAAGGGCTGTGGCACCACAGATAATTATTAGTGTATAAATCAGCATCCACGTACAATAATGGGGTAAGTAGTTACGAAATATGTTCATACTTACCCCATTATTGCACGTGGCTGCTCAATTATGTTCTTTCATGTCCTTCCAGTCAAAATGCTAACAACAATACGACCTACCCCAGAGTTTTGCGTTATTTTGGATGCGAGTGTCGAAATACAATTTTAATATTTGATTGCTATTAGTAGGTTTGAAACGGAATTGTAGCGGTTTTATCCGTATTTAGTTTAACTTTATTACTAGTGAACCGTTTATTTGATTAATCGTTTGTCTTCGAAATAGGCCTACTTTTTATAAGCTACAGCTGATCGTCTTCTTGTATAAGCAGTGAGGACAGAAGGAGCAGAAATAAAGGATGCCGGTGTCGAAATACAGTTTTAATATTGTATTGCTATTTGTTTTTGACTGGGTCTGAAACGGAATTGTATTGGTTTTATCCATATTTAGTTTAAGTACATTACCAGTGAACCATTTATTTTGTTTATGCCGGCGTTGTTAGACATTTATGCATGAAAAAAAAATGCTGCTAATTAACAAAACTATGGACTTAACTTCATAAAATGTATATGAAATATGATATATCAGTTGTCTTTTTCCTTTTGACATTGCAGTTATATGCAGCACACACAACAGGCATGTTCTTTCTTGGTTTTTTTTTTTTTTGTAGTTCTTACCTCCGTTATACGACATTGTAAGCAGACGAATTTTTACAAAGGTGGGCGCTTCAAAGGTGGTCTAAGCGCCCACCTTCAGATCTGCCATGTTTCGCGGTGGCACCGCAAAGAGCGCTGTACAGGACAACATGGCCACTCTATAATCTTCTCTTTCTAACTCGTTGCTGCACAGGCTACCCCTCTAACCCGCACTTTCCTGTCGCCAAGCCAACTATTTCCTGTTTAGTCGGTTCATAACCTGGCTTTTAGTAGATTAGGAGGGATATTCTGTGATCTCTCCAAAGCTTTTGATTGTATTAACTATAAAATTCTACTACAAAAATTAGAATACTATGGTATTAAAGGCATAGCATATCAGTGGTTTGAGTCATATCTCCTAAACAGAAAACAAAAAGTGGAAATCAACGCATTTAATAACTCCTTTAAATCTACTTCAACATGGGGAAATGTTCATACAGGGGTTCCACAAAGATCTATATTAGGGCCTCTTCTTTTTCTAATTTTTATAAATGACCTTGGCCCCATAATAAAAGGAATAGGTTATCCTATACTATTTGCAGATGACACAAGTATCATAATTACAAGCAAGAACTTTGCCACATTCAAATACAAAACAAATAATCCTCTTCATCTTACGATGTTTGGTGACGTATATACGTCCGTTGATGTGACATATTAATGAATTTAAATACTATTATAGTCACAATCATGCCATGGTATGAAAGAAAAATTTCACAACCTCGAGCGGGAATCGAACCTGCAACTTCCTGTACTCTGGTCATGCGCTCTACCACTGAGCTATCGAGTTCGTCTCACGCAAAAGCCTTGGAATTATCCTTTCATACTGGCGACTCTGTTATAGAGTACTTTCCATAGCGTCTGATCTAGTCAGCACTGCTTATGGGTGTGAAGAAAATATACAAATGTAATCTTCATCTTACGATGTTTGGTGACGTATATACGTCCGTTGATGTGTGCTACAGAGATTCTTAAATTAGGTTCCGAGGCCATAATTCCATACTTAATGCGTATATTTCATGTTTCCATAAACAATGCAGCTATTCCATGTGACTGGAAATCAGCTATAGTGGTACCCATACATAAAGGTGGAAATAAATTAGATGTCGGAAACTACAGACCGATTAGCCTTACATCTGTCGTATGTAAAGTCATGGAGCATTTGATATCGGATTATATTCGTCATGTTCTAAATGCGAAAGACTGGTTTTACAACCGCCAGCATGGTTTTAGGGAAGGCTTCTCATGTGATAGTCAAATTACGTCGCTGGTTCAGGATCTAGCTGAAGAGGTAGATAGAGGCGGAAGAATCGATGCAGTTGTGATTGACTTTTCGAAAGCATTTGATTTGGTGCCACATGACATATTAATAGATAAGTTAAGTAGGCTAGGAATAGATAAAAGAGTGGTGCTATGGATCCAAGAATTCTTAAAAGGTAGAACCCAGAGAGTTAGAGTAGGTAATGAAATATCGGAAATTGGAAATATAAGTTCAGGGGTGCCACAGGGCAGCGTTCTGGGTCCATTACTCTTTATAATATACGTAAATGACCTATGCCAGGATATTACATCAAATGTGAGGCTATTTGCAGACGACTGCATTATCTATAGAAAGATTAGAAATAATTCAGATGTAGATGCTATTCAAACAGACTTGAATAACATTTACAACTGGGCGTTAAAGCATAGGATGAAAATAAATGGTTCTAAAAGTAAATCTATAACATTTTGTAAAACCCGAGAGGAAACTAGTCTTAATTACGAATTCAGTGGTGTTGTAATTCCGCAAGAACAATGTTGTAAATACCTAGGAGTGTATTTAAACTCCAAACTTTCTTGGGGAGAGCATGTTGATAATGTTACAGGCAAAGCATGGAGGGCACTTCACTTTATTATGAGAATCTTGAGAAAGGCTAGCCCCAAATCGAGGGAAATAGCATATCTAACATTAGAGCGACCGTTAATGGAATACGGAACTACATGTTGGGATCCCTATAGAATATATCAGATAAATTCCTTAGAAAGAATCCAGTATAGGGCAGCTAAATTTGTTAAAGGGGAAAACAACTGGATAATACGCACGGCAGACCAATATCGATAGTCGACTCTACTCGCTGGCCACTAGTCACCGGGCCGTACCGAGCCGTATCAAACAAAATATAATCGAAATGGTGGTAGTCAAATTCGCGACTATATTCTTAAATAATTCACTCCATTAGTCAAGTTCAAGGTTTTATGTAGTACAACGGCGGTTTTTTGAATGCATTAAATGAAAATGAAGATGTAATAAGATAATAAACTAGGTTATCACAAGGAAATTAACAGGAAAAAAGATGTGTTTCACGGAATACAATTAAAATGATGGAAAGTAAATTTCCGGTTAATGTTCGCCAAAGCGTAAAGTACGTAATTATGACGGCGTTGCTGTTTTATTTCTGGCCTATAGAAAAATACCTAGCCTTTTACGAAAAAAAAATTTAAGGACCATGAAATTATTCACCGCTTTCATTATAGGCCTATTATTTTTTAACAATATTACGAATCAAAAACTGTCATATTATATAATTTTAACTACTACATGGACGAACCAAATCAAGCTAACCTAACCTAACCTAACCAAAGCTAACCTAACCTAACCAAAGCTAACCTAACCTAACCTAACCTAACCTAACCAAAACTAATCTAACCTAACCAAAGCTAATTTAACCTAACCTAAGCTAACCTAACCAAAGCTAACCTAACCTAACCTAACCAAAGCTAAGCTAACCTAACCAAAACTAATCTAACCTAACCAAAGCTAATTTAACCTAACCTAAGCTAACCTAACCTAACCTAAGCTAAGCTAATCTAAGCTAAGCTAACCTAACATAACATAACATAACATAACATAACCTTCGTAAATGCAAGGCCTGTAACCGGAGCAAGAAGGGATCTCAATCATTTAATCTGCAAGTACACGCAAAAATAAATTCAAGTAAGGATCACGCTCCCACTGCATGAGAGGTCCGCGCATGCGCTACAGCAAAACTGTTTCTGTCCCGAGCCTCTCATCTAAGGCACTCGTCATAATTTACTCGCAATATTTACGCAAATACACATTGTCGCTAACAGTGGTGCTATCTCTCAATAATGTTCAGAACGAAGGAGGTAGACAGAGAGAGAAAAAATTTCTCCCGCCAACTACGCCACACACCAACGTCACGTTCTTATGTTGGTGACATTGTGTATTTACTTAAATTTGGTGCTAAACGTAACGGCACGGTTCAAAGTGACCGTGCTAATTCTCCAGTATAGCGGTTAAAGGTAAAATAGAAGATGGGAACGATACGATAAAAGAACTTAAATGGGAAACTTTGGAAAACAGACGTAGGAAAACTAGAATAACATCATTGTATAGAGCACATCTAGGTCAGAAAGCATGGGTAGACATAACGGCTCGGTTAGAAAAGCCAACGTACTATGGTAGGAACGATCATGATTTTAAAATCAAATGTAGGAAACAGAAATCGGATGTAGGTAAATTCTCATTTTTAAATAGAACTATAAATGATTGGAATGACCTACCTGCAGCGGTCTTTGAGGGCTGTCCTTCCTTAAGGAGATTCAAGAATAATTTAAAGAGTTGTGTATAAAGTGAAAATTAAAATTGAGGTGACATTCAACATTTAATTTTTTAAGGTGACATGTATTTATCTAGCCTGACGAGTTTACTTCCTTGGTTTGAATTGTAAATTATTTAAAAATAGCGTGTAAGAGGGCCTTAGACTAGAAATGTTTAGTTTAAATGTAGTTCTGTTTATAAGTATGCATAAGAATGCAATTATTTGACTTATTTGAACTGTTGTATCAGTGAAGCGAGGTGAGTCAGTGAAGTTATGGTTTTACAGTGCAGTGAACAGTTCCGATCAGTGATAATTTATAGCGTCAATGAAATGTGTTCTATAGTGTCAGTGAAATGTGTTACAGAGTGTCAGTGAAATGTGTGCTAAAGTGTCAGTGAAATGCGTCATAGTGCCACTACAGGGAATGAGATGAGAGTAAAGTGAAAGACTATTGAAAATTATGTAGGACCTATACATAATTATGTAGGTTGTGTTGTAAAATTAGGTGTTTTATTTTATATGTATTGTGTATTCTTATTGTATTGTGTGTAAAATTGTATATGTGTTGTAAATTTTATTATGTATTGTAAATTTTATTGTGTATTGCTTATCATTTTAACTGTGTATTGTTAATATTGTATATACCACTGCCACCGGGTGCTTGCCCACTTGCAGTGTAAATAAATACATACATACATACATATTAATGAATTTAAATACTATTATAGTCACAATCATGCCATAGGAGCCGAACTTGATAGCTCAGTGGTAGAGCGCCTGACTGCAGTACAGGAAGTCGCAGGTTCGATTCCCGCTCGAGGTTGTGAAATTTTTCTTTCATACCATGGCATGATTGTGACTATAATAGTATTTAAATTCATTAATATGTCAAATCAACGGACGTATATGTCACCAAACATCGTAAGATGAAGATTACATTTGTATAGTTTCTTCACACCCATAAGCAGTGCTGACTAGATCAGACGCTATGGAAAGTACTCTATAACAGAGTAGCCAGTATGAAAGGATAATTCCAAGCCTTTGGCATGAGACGATCTCGATAGCTCAGTGGTAGAGCGCCTGACCAAAGTACAGGAAGTCGCAGGTTCGATTCCCGCTCGAGGTTGTGAAATTTTTCTTTCATACCATGGCATGATTGTGATTATAATAGTATTTAAATTCACAAATAATTCTCCTTAAAATTTATGATTAGTTTACAACCAATAAACTAGCATTAAACATTAATAAAACTAACATAATTCAATTTAAAGCCACTTCAAATTTAATCTCTGAAATATTGGACACAACTATCAACAATATACCTCTACTAGAAATATCAACAACCAAATTTCTTGGTTTGCATATTAATAATAATAGAATAAATTGGAAAAATCATATCAAAGAAATAACCCCCAAATGTAGCTCAGCATGCTTCGCAATTAGGTCGTTACAAAAATTTCTAAACAGCAGTATCTTAAAGACAATATATTTTGCCTATTTTCATTCCATTATGTCCTACGGAATAATATTTTGGTGAAATTCTGCAGATAGTAAAAATATATTCTTATTACAAAAAAGAGCCATTAGAATAATAGTTGGAGCAAAGGCTAGAGAATCATGTAGATCATTTTTTTAAAAATTAGAGATTCTAACCTTAACAAATCAATACATATACGGTACTCTACAATAAATTTCCTCTTATGTAATAAAGAAAATTTTCCAACTAACTCAGTCATACATAGTATAAATACCCGCAGAAGGAATGATTTTCATACGCCATCATCAAATTTATCATGCTTTCAAAGGGGAGTACGTTACATGGCGATAAAAATGTTCAATGGTCTTCCTGAAGATATTAAGAATCATAGCCAAAACCCTGCATTATTTAAGGTAAAACTAAAAAATTACTTAATATCTCACACTTTCTATTCTGTAGATGAATTCTTGACATTTCACAGTACTGTGTAAATATTATAATACTATTAAATGGTAAACATATTTCATTGTATAAAATACTAGCCGAAAGTACCCAGCGTTGCCCAGGTTTTCCTTTCTGCTTCTGTTTTCAAGTGAACTGGTTGTTAAATTTTCGGAAATTTCGGAAACCCAAGTATAGACAACCAAAGCGAATTGTTTTACTAAACTTTCCTCGCACATAAAGATGAATCTTTACTTAAATTCACTTACATGAATTAATACTCCTTAGCAAATGCCTGCCAGGTTTAACTAAATTTAAAACAATTGTAGATCAGGCACCGAAAAGAAAATATTTCATCATGTGCCTGACGTTCAACTTTGTTTTAAATTTATATATTTATTTGTTTTGTTTATTTATCTCTGCCAGTCAGTTACCGCTAAATTTCAAGTGCTTTATCTTAGTCGTGGCTGTCAATGTATTAGACACCATTAATTTTTCTGCTGTTTCCTTTCCTCCCTGCCACAAATGTGACGTTGTACAGAGGCAGAGAAAAAATAATTATAAGATCTGTACATTTAACTGAAGCTGTGCTGACATACATTTCACGTAATTTCATGTCTATGTATGCTTTCACTTGAACTTCAGAGACAGCTGATGGTAATTAGAGAATTCTCTTGTTCCCAGTCTGAATCGTTGGGGTGTCATCGTGAGCCTAAATTTATCTATCGGTCATACCAAAGAATCAATATATACGTATGTAATTCAATTTATATTGGAATATTTTTTACCCCTTGACAGCTGTACGCTCGCTTATATCATACCCGGCCTTTTTTTAAATATTACTTGAGATATTATATCTAACAAATTCGGAACATATTAAATATATTACTTTTTATTTTATATACAGAATGCAGATAGAGTATAATTTTGCAAGAAGTCATTATTCAGCATAAATAATAATATTCTGAAAGACATCCTATGTTATAGAAAATGAGGTGACCGTTCTTTCCACAACGCTTGACATACCACACTGGCAACCTGATTACATAGATAAAATTTCGCAATAACACATTATTGGACATGGGCAATAATATTTTGAAAGATATACATTTTAGAATTAAGTAGTATATCGAAATGATAGCCGTCCAAAACTTGGATTTAAAATATCGGCATCCCAATCAATTCAAATGAACAAAAATAAAGAAAACGTAAATTAATGTCTTATTTTCAGTGGGCTTACGTATATTCACATACATACATATATTCCAGAGTCCAGCCCTTTGGACGAACTTTTTCTCCTGTAATATTTAGTTTTTATATATGTGTAATTATAACGGTGAAAATTTTGTTAATCAAATAATTTTTTATTTATTTATTTATTTTTTTTTTCATAAGTGTATATTATTTTTGGGAGTGTTTTTTGTAAGTAATTTTATGAGGTTGTTATTGATATGCTGATAAATTATTTTCACATACATTAGGAACATGACAAAAGTCTCATTGATATGCATACAATTCGTTTTCCCATCTTTTGTATAAATGTGTATAATATATGTTTAAATGTGCTCACTTGAAAGCAAGTTACGCAGTTATTGACAATGTGAAGAACACGGAGATTTAAGTGAATGCCTGCAACTTTGAGCGACTATCCTTGAGCTTTATTTTACTACGGTCATTACGAATGCTAGTTGTACTGAAATGGCAGTTACTTAAAATCGAATAGCATGTTAATGGCTATCATAAGAATATGTGGGATAAAAACATCTTTTCCTTTCGTTTTGCCAGTTAATACTGTCACTTCTATTACGTTTGTCATGAGTTTTTTCACACCAATTCCTGTTCCATTGCATAATTCTTGTGGATCAATATTTCGCAATAGTACTATTGGTGATTCAATATTAAGTATTAAATTATGTGTTGGCAATCCTTGTGATTTCAAAGAATTAAGAATTCAGTTTGATAAAACACAGTCTGCTAACTATCTACAACTGTCTCGAGAAACACATAATACGGTTCTGGATTGCATAAGGATACTTATTGCATGAATTGTCTAGATTTTGGCCTTCATGATGTATCTACAATGTAATTTTATATCGTTTTGCTTTTTCCATGGCCTCATGAAAGTCGATGTTGAATACAACAGACAATAATAAAGAACAATTGACTATAGAAGATTGCATTTTAGTATTATACACTAGCTGAAAGTACCCGGCGTTGCGCGGGTTTTCCTTTCTGCTTCTATTTTTAATTGAACTGGTTATTAAATTTTCGGAAATCTCGAAAACCCAACTATAGACAACCATAACAAGTCTTTACTAAGCTTTCCTCGTCCATAAAGATGAATCTTTACTTAACTTCACTTACATGAATTAATGAACTCCTTAGCCAAATGTTTGCCAGAGTTAACTAAATTTAAAACAGTTGTAGATCAGGCACAGAGAAGAAAACATTTCATCATGTGCTTCACATTTAATTTTTTTTAAATTTATATATTTATTTGTTTTGTTTATTTATGTATTCTGGTGTAGATAAGGTCATTAGGCCTTCTCTTCCACACCGCCAGGAATACAAATAAAATATAGAAAAATCAAACTACAGTATAAACAAAGTAAAACCCAACGAAAATATATACAGGCTACAGTCACACAACCTTTAAATGAGTTAACATTGTCTTGAAGTTCAGCAAAACAAAAACACACCCTTCGATCTCTATATGCCCCCTTAGTGTTGTCTCAATGTTCTACGGATCTTACATTTTATCTCTGCCAGTCAGTTACCGCTAAATTTCAAGTGCCTTATCTTAGTCGTGGCTGTCAGTGTATTAAATAATTTTTCTGCCATCTCCTTTCCTCCCCACCACAAATGTGACGTTGTCCTGAGGCAGAGATAAAATAATTATGAGATCTGTACACTGATCTGAAGCTGTGCTGACATACATTTCACGTAATTTTATGTCTACCTGTGCTTTCACTTGAACTTCAGAGAGCTGACGGTAATTAGGGAATTCCCTTGTTCCCAGTGTGAATCCATTAGGGTGTCATTGTGAACCGAAATTTATCTGTCTATCGGTCGTACCAAGGAATCAATATATACATATATAATTCAGTTTATATTGGAAGATTTTTTACCCCTTAACAGCTGTACGTCCGCTTATATCATACCCGGGCTTTTTAAATATGACTCGAGATATTACATCTAACAAATTCAGAACATATTAAATATATTACTTTTTATTTTATATACAGACTGCAAGAGTATAATTTTGCAAGAAGTCAACATAAATAATAATATTCTGAAAGACATGTTATAGAAATGAAGTGACTGTTCTTTCCAAAGCACTTAACATTCTACACTGGCAACATGATTACACAGATAGAATTTCGCAATAACACATTATTGGATACGGACAATAATATTTTGAAAGATACGTATTTTAGAAATTAATATAGTGTTATTTTCAGTGGGCTTACGTATATTCACATACCGGTACTACATTAGGAACATGAGAAAAGTATCATTGATATGCATAAAATTCGTTTTTCCCTCTTTTGTATAAAGGTGTATATATGTTTAGGTGTGCTCACTCGAAAGCAAGTTACGCAGTTTATTTACAATGTGGAAAACACGGAGTTTTAAGTGAATTCCTGCAACTTTGAGCGACTTTCTTTGAGCTTTATTTTACTATGGTCATTACGAATGCTAGTCGCAGTGAAATGGCAGTTGCTTAAAATCGAATGGCATGTTACTGGCTACCATAAGAATATGTGGGATAAAATCATATTTTCTTTTCGTTTTGCCAGTTAATACTATCACTTCTGTTACGTTTGGTATGAGTTTTTTCACACCAATTCCTGTTCCATTGCATACTTTTTGTGGATCAATATTTCGCAATAGTACTATTGGTGATTCAATATTAAGTATTCAATTATGTGTTGACAATCCTTGCGATTTCAAAGAATTGAAGAATTCAGTTTGATAAAACAGTCTGCTCACTATCTACAACTATCTCGAGAAACACATAATACGGTTCTGGACTGCATAAGTATCTTACTTAATGCATGAACTGTCTAGATTTTGGCCTTCATGATGTATCTACAATGTTATTTTATATCGTTTTGCTTTTTCCATGGCCTCATGAAAGTCGATGTTGAATACAACAGACAATAATAAAGAACAATTGACTGTAGAAGATTGCATTTAATATTATACATTAATATTTGATCGTATATATTTTTATGTTTTTATCTTTTTAATTAATTTAACGTCTATTTGTCCGATTTTAATGTAGCCTATGTTCTTCTCTTGGTTATGAAGGTTAAATGTGCAAACTTTGACACAAATCGGTCAAAGTGTGTAGATTTGTATAGAGAACATACACACACACACACACACACACACACACACACACACATACATACATACATACATACATACATACATGCCCACATTCACTTTTATATATTAGATGAATGTTTGATCGTATTTATTTTTATTTTTTACTATTTTAATTAATTTAACGTCCATTTTAACAATTTTAATATAGCCTACGTTCTTCTCCTGGTTAAGAAGGTTAAATGTGCAAACTTTGGTACATATTGGTCAAAGCGTGTAGATTTGTATAGGGAACATACATACATACCCACATTCACTTTTATATATTAGATTATTGTTATTAAGGTATTAATTCTGTACATATTTCATATTTGCATTTTATATGTATTGCATTTTATTGTTAAACGTAAGAATTGGACATGTTCCTTATTCTATACTATAAAGCAAATGTAAGAATATTATGGAACGAATAAATCTACCTATGTATCACTGTCCTCTTTCTTTGAACCATACAGATACAATTCACTTTTTGATATTTTATTAATCAGTGTTTTGCTTACTTTGAAATTGAAACAGTCGCTTTTGCTATATACCTCTTGGTATGGAGAAGTCCAATTAATGATTCTGTGTTCAGACAGTTTCTCACATTAGTTTTCAATAAGTTGACTGCTCAAAATACTCTCTCTACATTCGCAGATGAGTGGGGAAGACAGAGTAAATCACAAATAAATTTCCCTAAAATTGGAAACATTACAGAACCATCACCATATTTGAGTTTTCTTACACTCTATCAGAAAGACTTCACACTGTTATCAAACATTTTCACAATATCTAAATTTCTTAAGATTTTCCACTCAGTATCCAACTGTTGCAACTCTGTATCCTTTACTAGATTTGGAAAAATACCTGCAATACTTACTATCGATGCTACAGTGCCAGACTTTACAGTTTGTGGATTCATGAAGTCTAAATATTTGATATTGTTGTTTTTAAGTGGGAATCTTTTAACAATCTGACAGCAGCCTTCAATGTAGAAATCCAAGCACCTAACTCTAAAGAGCTGCAATTGAGACTTTGTTACGGTTTCATCTATGAGAGGTTTGTTAACTGCAGCACTGAAGTACATATCCTCTACTTTAAGAAAATGTTTTGGATTTCTGAAATCAATATTTTCAATTGCAGTGCTTTTTAGATAAGCCCTATCCAAGAAACAATCAAATAAATTTCTGAGGAGGAGACCTACTTTATTGTAGAGATCGTTTATTTGGGACTCTCGGCCTGCATCTCCTTGTTCATATTATTGAAAAATGGGAGAACAAAATCTAGAGTTTTGAAAGTGGGTCATTTAACTTCAGAAGTATGTCGTCTGCAGCTAGTACATCATTATTACTCACAGCATCAATGAAATACAATTTCAGAGCCCCATATTGCTCTAAAGTCCTTTTAATCCTTCAGTACTCGCGTGGATTACAATAGTAATCCACTGATATTTAATCCTCTATTACGTCACTGCCTGCAGCACTGCGTAGTTGAGCGTCAATGCAATTTCTCGTCACAGTCTAAGTGAGGCATTACTGGTGTTTAGACGTATTTGTCGCAACTCTTTGGAAAGTTATACGAAGTTTTATAAAGTGATGCACAATTTTTCCGAGTGGATTACCATTGTAATCCACGCGAGTACTGACGTCAGTTTTTTGTTCAGGTAAGTGAAATAGTTTTTAATATGGTTATAAGTGATGCAATGCAGTAAGTTTATGAAAAAATGTGTGACATCGTTCCATCCTCTTTGCAGTTTGCTCCAATGGGTACGGAAACTACAAACAACATTTGCAAATGGCTGGATGAAGATATGGATGATGGCATTGAAAATGAAAGTGATGATGAAAGCAACAGGGGAGATCTTTAGAATTAAGTTCACGATTCTAATTCAGAACAAGACAATAATAATGATGATGATGATGATGATGATGGTGGTGATGATGAAAGACTAATGTCTATAAATGATGGAAACTGCTATACGGATAAAAAAAAAAGACTACAATTTGGCAGGAAGAACCAGTAGCTCAACGAGGGAGAAGACGAGCACAAAATATAGTGATTCATTTATCGAGCCCTAAAAGGGCTGCAAGAATTGCGCGGACCCACACAGAGAGTTTTGACTGCTTTATTGATCAGACAATAATCAATGTAATTGTAAGGGTACTAATATTTGTATTGAAAAAGTGAAGCGTAATTACGGACGTGACAGAGATTGCAAATTAACAAATGACGTAGAAATTGAGGCACTCTTGGGTATTTTGTATTTTGCTGGCACCTTGAAATCGGGAAGACTGAACTATGGGATAAATATGGCACAGGAATAGAGTCAATTTACCTGACAATGACCTACAATAGATTCTAATTTTTGTTACGATGTCTACTCTTTGATAACATTTATGACAAAAGGAAAGGAAAGAAATTTATGAATTGGCTGCTATACATGAAGTATTAGAGTTATTTGTTCAGAACTCACAAAAGTGCTGTAGTCCAAGCGAATATGTAACTATAGACGAGCAGTTGGTTGCATTCAGAGGACGATGTCCCATGAAGAGTATATATCTACTAAACCAACAAAATGTTGGATCAAAATTTTTGCTAAGGTGGATGTGAAAACATATTACACTCATAACTTGGAAATTTATGCTGGTATTCAACCAGACTGTCCATTTCACCGAAGTAACAGTGCACATGCAGTGGTGAAGAGGCTGGTTCATCCCATCAAAGGAACAGGAAGAAATGTGACCACCGATAACTGTTTCATGAGCATACCTCTGTGTTTAGATCTTCTAGAAAATGACAAAATTACACTTGTAGGAACATAGAAAGAAAACAAAAGAGAAATCCCTCCTCATTTCACAACTACTAAGACAGGCAAGTTAACAGTACATTGTTTGGATTCAATGAACGCTGCACAATTATTTCGTATGTACCAAAGAAAAAAAACACTGTTAGTATTATCAACCATGCATTATGATAAGGCAATGGATGAGGAAACGGGAGGCAGCTAGAAACATGAAATAATATCGTTTTATAATAGAACTAAATGTGCTGTGAATGTCTTGGAATAGTTATGCTCAGCCTATGATGTAAGCAGAAATTCACGACACTGGCCTCTATTTTCTTTGACTTACTAAACATGTAATTTGTTTGAACTGTATGGAAGAAATGCGTAGGCCTACTTAGATAATTGAATCAGATGTAGATTAGGCTATCATGTGCGTTAAATCTGAACTGCAAAAACATGTGTAAAATATTATATGTGAAGTGTGAATGATTGTTACATCCCTGAATTTTTTCATTGCTACACCCCTGAGTGATGTATTTAGTTATCAAATATGATGTAACAAAGGTCAGCAGTAGTGAACTTGCGTTTCCTGTGGGAGACTTTACATCAAGAGATCAGGTGACCTTCAAACAGCGAATGAGCAACAATTCTAGATAACCTACATAATTATGATTATAGTGAACTAACTCATAACTATGGTGCAACAATAAATTATGACTCATAGACACGTCCAGTGTGGAAACATTATGTAAACATGTCACTTGAATGCAATTTGTGTACTATAATACGTTTCATTATTAATATTTATATTTAATACGTTCCGTTATGCGTAACATATCCATTCTCATTACTGTAATAACTGAAAACAATATATTTCTTAACATTTAAATCTAATTGCAATGTTTAAACCATGTCTGCAAACAAAAACAAATGTGGATTACCATTGTAATCCAGGTGAGTACTGGCGTTACGAAATTTAACGCGAGTAACGAAGGGTTAACTACCATATGAACTGAGAGCCATCTTGTTTGGGCTGGATGCAAAATTCTGTGGATTTTCAATCACAGAAAGTTTGAAATTTAGCAAAATTCTCTTTTCGTTTAGGGCTAACATTAAAATAATTAAAAATATCCCTTGTTAAATCCTCCACAAATCTGGGCAATTTCTGGCATGCATATGATGCGCACAAGTAGAAAGAATGACAGATACATTTCATCACGAAAAGTGAAGGAACATCATTTAACAATAATGACTTCAAGGAATGATGAACCCCCATCATAACATTCGCTCCATCTGAAGTGAAGCCAATTAAATTGGTCCTATATGGAATATTGTGAGCGTTAAAGAGACTGACAATATCCTCATATAATGCTGACGTGTCTGTAGCAACCAACTTAATTAATGTTAGAAAGTTATCTCTTACATTCCCTGATGCATCATTATATCTTACTACTAAACATAGACGTTTTTTTTGTTGATGTCAGTTGATTCATCCACAATCAGCGAAAATTTAGAGTTCTTTAAGTCACTACACAGATTTGAAAAACTTTCCCATCCTATAACATTTGTTACAATGCCTCTGGATTTTGTTCTTCCACACGTTATCTTCTTTGCTATTTCGGAATCTGGACATATGGTCTTTACCAGTTGGCTTAGATCAGCGGTTCCCAAAGTGTGTTACGCGGAGCCCTTAGGGCTCCGCGAATGATTCTCAGGGGCTCCGTTCCGCGGAAGTTATGAAGATGACAAAAATTGCTAATTCCATCTAGTCTCTAGCGGGAAAACGGAAACTACTTCCATCAAGCGAAAAATACTTTCTGAGAAAGTAGTTTGCGTTCTTCTTGCTACATGGAAGCATTAATATTAGACCTACTCGTCACTGGAACTATCTCGAACTTTCTTGCTTGCCAAGTACTCAATGATTCTCGAAATTTATTTTATTTTTTATATACTGGGCAGGCAGCATTTGTTATTCGTGGTACATGGAATCTACAATCTATTGACTGTTACATTACCTCAAAAAATATATATACTGTATACCTGCATGTTAATTTGATAGCAGATGTGTTAGCTAAACTTTCGTTGAACTGGAACTGTGGCTTAATCCGGGCTCCCTAAGACCTAAGCGTCATTAGCCATCAACCAGTGCTCGGTCAAAGGGAGATAACAACAGCTATAACCTTACTTCAAAGAAGATAGTGCGAATTCCTGGGAATTGAGTTCGGAATATGTTGAACATGATCCTGTCTCAGAGTCTACGGTGCCTAATGTAGAGGTATTGAAAGTAACAAACGAAAATATTGTGATTTATATTTAATGATAAAACACATATGTTAGGTCAATAATAGTGTTCATTGAATTTTATGAAATACATTAAAGGTGATTTATATTTGGACATGGGATTCACTGAGTTTGCTGATGAACATACACAGTGTGTGATGTGTAACAAAGTTTTTCCCAATAGTTCTATGTTCCCTGCCAAGCTTAGACGGCATTTCTCAATTAAAAAATTCACAAATAAAACTGCAGACTACTTCGAAAGAAAAAGTGACGAACTCCATGCAGTTCAGACAAAATTTTACCTCGTGTAAAAACAAACAACGAGAAAGCACTGAAAACGTCGTGGTTAGTCATTACCAGACTCTTGGTGGTAAACCTCACCCTTGCTGAAACTCTTATGAAACCACTATTAGTGAAGGTAGTGAAGTGCATGGTGGACGAGAAAACTGCAAACTTGATTTCCAGTGTGTCCTTATCAAATAACACTGCATAATCGAATCCAGAATCTATGAAAAGATGTAAAAAATATCATGATTTCCCATATCAGTTAAATGAAATTTTTGTTACAACTTGACAAATCCACGGTATTTGCCGGATTAGCTATGTTAATGATGTTTGTGCGGTATGAATTTTCAGGTTTTTTCATGAAATATTTTGTTCTGCAGCCATTGCCTCCTCTACAAGCGGTAATGAAATTTTTTCTTCTTCATTGAAAACTCGATGCCATGGGACAATTGCATTGACGTGTGCACAGATGGAGCAAAGGCCATGGTAGGTCCTGTTGCTGGCGCCGTTACAAGCATCAAGAAAGTTTTAAAAATTGAACAAGTAGTCACTGTGTACTACACCAACACGCCCTCGCAATGAAAAAATGCCAGCGTTATTAAAGCAGGTACTAGACAACGCCGTCAAAATTATCAACTTTGTTAAGGCACGACCTTCGCAGTGTAGACTACTTAAAATCCTGTGTGAAGATATGGGTAGTATACACAAGTCATTGTTAGTAATATTACACACAGAAGTGCGATGGTTGCCGCGCGGTAAAGCGTTGTCCCGATTACATGAACTTTGAACGGAAGTTTCTTCACTTTTGAATTACCAGAACAGTTTGCTAGCAGAATATTTGAATGATCAGGAATGGTTGTACAAATTATGTTACTTGGCAGACATTTTTCAAAAATGAATTCAGCACATTGCCTACATATAAGATAAACGGAAGACTATATTCGATGCTGATGACGAAATTGTCGCACTGAAGAAAAAGATAGCGTTCTACATAGAAAGCATCGACAATAAGGATCTTACATTTCTCATTGACTTCAAACTTTATAGAAGAAAATAATATAACAATGAATGTCTCATTCATAGCAGTAATGAAAGAACACCTTGACAATTTGCTTCAAAATATGAATTCATACTTTCCAAGGGACACTCAGGAATCAATTCTAAAGAAATATGAGTGGATTGTAGATCCATTTCCAGTGGTCAAAACCAGCAGCTCTCACTGCTTCAGATATGAGGTCCTTATAGACATGGTTTCGAACAGCCACTGTCAGGCATAATTTAAAATCAAACCATTTCCCGAATTTTGGGTTAAGTTAAGGGAAGATCTTTTGATATTAAGTTCAAAAGCTAAATTTCTCTCACTGCCTTTTGATACTGTGTACCTCAGTGAAACGACCTTTTCGAGGTACATGGCTACAAAAACAAAATATTTAACTTGTTTGGACACAGAAGATGATATACGTCTTCAACTGAATTCTATGACACCGGACATTGACAAACTCTGTCGCAAGAAACGGCACATTCTTCACATTAACTTCGGGTGTACATGTAACATTTAAACATTTCTTGGGGGCTCCACGAGAAACTTTTGCTTCAAAAAGGGCTCCATGGCTGAAAAAGTTTGGGAACCGCTGGGCTTAGATGATCCATTGTTAGGAATGCTAAACTATGTTCTGCTGCAAATGCCGCCAAATGGATTTCAGCTGAAATAATGAAAAATATGCCTAATCAAAATTACGGTACCCTATATAAAATATCCGCCTATAGCAGATGCGAATTCTGTAAACAGGCAACAAGTATCGAAAATATGTCCATGAGTTGCAGACATACAGGGACAGCATACACAACAGTCATGTCACGTTTTGCTGGTGGCCTATAACTAATTATTATAAATATTATGTTCCATTCCATATTATATTAAATTTTATGCAACCTATTTCTGTATATCCTTTAACTGTTATTTTGACCTTTATTTTAACCGAACATATAAAAATAGAATAATTAAGTTATTGCTTTATTTAAAAATGATTTACCTTCTTTAGCGCTCTCTTCTAATTTCTTGTTTCTGTCCATGTCCGGGAACATTGATGTGATTGTTGGTTGTCGAGCTACGGACTTCTGCAATTCCTGATGAGCTTTTGATGCACTGTGTTTCATAAGGACATCTTTACCGGAATCTATTTTAATGTCTTTATCACAACATTTGGAATAGCCATAATATTTCCCTTTTCTGCTTGGTTTTAACCACCTCTTAAAATCAGGAATATTTTCCCATTCTCCTTTATAGGACTGGACATACTTTAATTTCTTCCACGAATTACTAGGCCTAGCTGATGCTTGGGAAAAATCACTATCCGAGTCACTGTCACCCATTCCGATTTCCACTTCCTTCACCTGACCTGAAATTTTTAGTACCTAATGTGATGTGATTATGAATGGCTGAATGAAAACGATTATTGGACTACAGAAACAGAAGGTTGGCTTATCTGCACATTAAAATAACAGTTGTTCATTGTTGATGAGGAGCGAGAAAGGGAAATATCGAAGAGTCGAAGACAGAGATTTATATTTCCATTGTTAGAAGGCAATTAATTAAAGAAACTTGTCACTTTCGCATTCGCTTAATTTTTATTGTACTCATTGTTGACAATGCTTTGTCGATGTTATGTATAGAATACTTTCTAAGCTATCATATCTGACATTGGGTCTGTAATAAAGATTAAAATTAAGAAAGTTGGAAAATAAATAATCGGTAGAAATTAAAATTTTTCGGTAGATAATGTGATTTCGGTAGATCTACCGAAAAATTGGTAAGGTTGGCAGCACTGGCTAGAGATTGGAGCTAACTTCCGGTTTGCATCACAAAGAGCTTATTCCAAATCTCAACGCTGAGCAATGTGATGGCATCACCGTGTTCCGAATTTCACCGATGGCGTCACTGATGCTCCACCAGTGTCGCACTGGTGCCATCAGCTTGCAGAGGTGATGGCAGTCTCCATCAGTGAATCTAATTGGTTCTTGTATAGGGCGGAAATTAGCAGATGAATGACATCGTGCACTGTTGTGTCATGGCGGTGTGTTCTGCTTTAGTTCTGCTGTATTGTTTGTAACGAACACAACGTAAAAACAAAATGTTAATGGCTTATGAGAGAACATGTCAACAGACCAGTTATTACTACTGGTTCAAGAAATAAATTGTTTATTCTCTCTTTTCTTTGAACGAGATGGCAGTATGGAAATTTCGCAAAATTTTGCTAGCGTAGCACAGACAACTTATACAGTCGGCATGACACCCATCGATCCTTCCAGGAGTTTTGATCCTACTTCGCTGCAGCGTGACGTCATTGTTGTCCACCGGTCCGGTGAGATTGGGAATATGCTTTAAGTCTTTCGTGTGTCGGCTGTCCAAACACCAGTGCAACAACACATTTGCCATTCAGCATTTCCCCTTGCCTCTCAGACCCCAAGCAAGTCCAGAAGCTGGCGAGGAGAAATTGAACCTTGGAACACAGTATAGAGAACATACTCTTCTTATACTGTGCTTGGAAGCTTACAAACATGTAGGTATTCATCTCTGCTGTTCAAAGGTTTTCATATGACAAAAATACATCAGAGCTGCAAGTATACTTATTAAAGATGAGCAAGAAACAAAGAATGATAGTGTAAATCATAATTATTTAAACAATTAAATTGTTTTTCCTTGTTTTCCCTGAAGGTTCTCAGAACCACTGAATGCATAGGACGCACTGCCACTGCTAAATATTCATTCATTCTTAGATAACTTGTACACTTTGTAGGCCTAAAATATTTTGTATAATGTAATGTAATACAGATTTATATGTTATAACTGAGTTTTGTTATTTTTTTATTTTATGCATAGTATTATATTTTCACTGTTATAATAATTCTAGCATCCTTTATGGAAATGAAGGATTCATTTGAGGGAGATTTATAATTTATGGGAAGAGGATAGGAGGAATGTGTATCTGTGACAAATGATAGCAGTGATGCTGAATCTGACAGTGAATGAGGTAAGACTAGTGTTAATAATAACAAAGTGTCTTGTCTTATTGTCGCTGTATTCATTGTTACACGTTATCATCTGTTTATACAACTGCAGCTAACTATCGATCGTCTTAAATGCGATGCAATCGATATATAAATTAGTTGCGGCCCATATATTACATATTCTATCGATTATTTCAGCATTCGAGCTGGCGTACCTTTATACGTGTTTTTTTTTTTTCAATTACATTTTTTCTCGCATAAAGGACTCACTCTAGTTTTTTGTTATAGAAATCCAAAAGAAAGTGCGTCTATTATGCAGTAAATACGGTAATTTGTTCAATTTTATACAGGATCCGGCAGAATATCTCCCCAATTTGAACTGGCCGCCATACATGTTTCTTGATACTTACGCTTTAGTGGCATATATCCTTGAGCAGCAAAAGCCATGCCATTTCAGTTACCATCATGGCATAGATCATCGTGCATTTTGTTGAGCATTTTTTAAAAAACGGTAACTGTGATTGCAATGCTGTGCCTGCTATTTTAGAGTAGGTCGAAACGAAAGAATTCCTGATAAGAAAACCCTACTGATATGGGTGAGAAATGTCAGACAAAAGGTTCAATTTTCAAACAGAAGTCGTCCAGTAGATTCACAACGTTTGGGCTCCTGAGAATATCGCAGCAATGAGGTATGCTGTTACCACATCTCCACGACATTCAGCATTAAACATGCTCTGGTATTGGGAATATCTGATCGGAATGTCAGACGAATCTTACATCTAGACTTCAAATTCCATCCCTGTAAAGTTATAGTGGTTCTGGAACATCAGTACCGTCACTGGCTCAACCACCAAGATGCTTGCGAGACCATATTGGAAAATGTTCCAGGTAATGCTGTTGTACTCAGTAATGACTAAGCTCATTTTCATTTGTTGGGCTGCGTCAAAACAAAACATTCCATACTGGTCTCCAGAAAACCCTCGAGAAATGCATCAGCGACCTCTCCACAGCAAGCATGTTACTGTTTGGTGTGCTGTTGCACAATTTGGAATAATAGAGCCATAGTTTTTTGAGAAAGAAGGACGCACAGTCACTGTTTCAGGATGTACAATTTGTGAGGGCAACCATTTGGATGATATTATCTTTAAAATAAAGTGATGTCAAAATGGCAAACATTCTTCTGTAAGATGGTAAAATAAAATTTTGAATAGGATCTATGGTGGTCTTGTTATTTATGTTTATAATCGGGGAGATCATTCTGCTGGACCCTGTATCTAAATCTTCTTCTGCACAGTACGATAAATTAAAACCTAAATAATTAAAAGGAGGGGCAGCCGGTGATAAAAATATCGAGTGTGCTACAGGTTAATTGGACACATACATAAAATGTAACATGCAACTAATCTAATGTCAAAAATTAAGTTCATATTACGCTACTTCCTACTGCAGAACTTCTCTATTATCCTTTTATGCCAGACACAATCTTCTTCTCAATTGATACCATAGCAAGTACAGTGTTGCGTTCCTGGGACACGGCGTTCCTTAAGAACATATCCAACTATTGTCATATTCTATCCTGTGAAATTTTCTGTTGTTTGCACAGTTTTTCCCATCTTTTGTTTTCTGATTTATAATCAAATTAAGTGTAGGCCTTTCGAACTGTTTCACTTCAATAATTAATAATAATAATAATAATAATAATAATAATAATAATAATAATAATAATATCTGCTATAATGTAAGACATTAATACTATTCAACTTGAATTCTCAGAGAGGAGAAAGTATATCTACAAATTATATACAATGCAGTCACTTTTAAATATTCTTTATTTTTAAATTTCATTGTAAGTTCAGCATCAGCCCGTAGAATTGCTGGCAGATCAAGAACATTTCACTCACTACTACTGATGTTTCCAACCAACCCCAGATTCAGGGTTCTACTGGAAAAATAGCGCACTGCTGACCAGTTTCTCGTGCTAATGCTGGGAGAATATGTCATTCGCTTAAGGGTATTTTAACCTCCGCCAACATTCAAAGTGTGCAGCTCTTGCTACAGTGCAACTCAGCATACTGCATAATTGTTTGCAACCTAATGCTATCTGAAAAATGAGCAGATTCGTAATGTTTTTGCAGCATAATATTACTCGCATCATTAACAACATTTATTTTAACAAAATTACAGGTGTGCTATAGCACAATAGAATATTAGGACGAGCCGCTCCTGATTAAAATTAGATACTTGTTCAATAATTTCACTGTTTATAACTATCTTACATTGTTCGTAATTTTTTCTCTTGAATGCTATGGATTTTGTTTTAGCAGTTGAAATCTTCAAATTAAATTCCTCTATTACTTCTTTGATGTTGCTACCTGCTTTTTGAAGTCCAACTTCTGCTTTTTAAAAAATCACCTGCTCATCTGCAGATTCCCTGTTCTCTACTACGAACATTGTTCAAAAAGTAATGCCCCACATTTTTTTTCTCTCAGCCATTAACAAAGATAGAAAAGTGCACATTTGAGGGATTGAAATCTGATGTTTCTCCCGCGTGTGTACAAAGTTGCAAGTCATTCTGACAAATGTAGTTTACTGTTAAAATGGCGTCTGTTGCAGACTCTCATTACAAGCAGCAAACAGTAGTTTATTTTTGGTTTTCGAAAACGAAAGTATGGTGAATATTCATAAACGTTAGTGTGCAGGGTATGGTAGTCGTGCAGTTGACAGGAGCACTTTTGAGTGGTGGGCTCAGAGAGTTCTGGTGTCAAGAAATGCAAAAACTGATCTTCGACATCTGCCGCATGCTGGATGACCTATCATAGCCAACACTCCAGACGGATGTCATTATTCATGTGGATCGCCATATCACAACATGACAAATGGCCCTACAGCTGTCGGTAAGCATTGAGAGTGCTTGTTTAATTATTGAGGCTCTCGGTTATTTAAGTCTGTTCAAATTGGGTACAATGAAGTCTCACAAGCTGCAGAGCAAAGCCATTTCTTCTGAATTGTTAGAGCACTTTGAAATCGAAAGGGAGGCCTTTTTGTCCTGGATTGTGACAGGTGACGAAACTTGGTGCATCATTTTGAACTGGAGACAAAAAGGCAATGGAGTGGCATCATCCTCATTCGCCCAGAAAAAAAAATTTAAGACGCTCTCTCAGCAGGAAAAGTCATGGTTACTTCTTTTGGGATTGTGAAGGAGCCATTCTTGTGGATGTGACGTCAAGAGGAGTAACCATTAACTCAAGAGGCAGACATCAACATCCTGAACAAGCTCAAAAAACACTTCTGGCAAGTTTGGCCTGGCAAGAATTCAGCAGAAATGTTGCTCCAGGAAGATAACTCTGCAAACCTGGGAACACATCACCAAAATGGGTTGGACCATGCTGGTCCGCCTACCATACAGCCCAGATCTGCACCATTAAACTTCATCTTTGGGTCTCTTAAAGAAGCTTTGTGTGGAACTCATTTTGAAAGTGACGACAGCATAACTGATGCAGTGAGGAAATGGTTACACATGCAGGACAAGAGCTGGTACTGATAAGGAAAACATGCACTTGTTCCATGCTGGCATCAGTGGTGTAGCGTCAGGGGAGACTTTGAGACTGAGTCTACTGACCGAAAAATATAAATAAATAAACTACGATAGTGTCCAACTTCTGTGCCATGTGATTAGGCAGTCTTGAAATTATTTGATGCGGCAGAACAGTCGAGTAAAGACTGGAACCTTCCTAGTCTCATGCAAGTGTGAGTTATATAGCTTTTTCCATTGAATTTTAACCTGCCCGCTGAAGGAAGACTGGGTTTATTTATTTTCCTTAAATGTGGCATAAGACGCAGTGTCTGAGACTGAATGTTATTTTTGAGGGTTTAGTCTTTAACTACCTGCTCTCTTGAAGTGATAATGAGGGTGGGAAACGGTCGGCTGAATACGCCAATATCCCTCACTCAATGACCAAGTTTCAACTGTTAAATAAATATTCCTATTTTAATTGTTTTGGAAGTTTTCTATTGATTTGGTTGATATTGACTAAAAATGCAGTTTTCGACACTGTTTTAGGAAAGAAAGTGCGAATTAAAAAGTAAAAGACCAACCCCTAAACTTGACATTATCTTGCATTAGAAGAGACAAAAGCGGACGTTTCAAACATCGTGATATGACAAATGTAATTGGTTAACCGGCAGTCATACTCAAAATAAATTGTATTGGTTTGTACAGTAGGTCTATTGTTTGGGGGCAAAAAAGTGGAGTGAAGAAGGAATACAAAGTGTAAAGAAAGTAACGGAAAGCATGCAAACATGAAGGGTCTAAAAGACATACTCATAATAGGAAATCGTTTCAACTACTGGGTAGGGGTACACGAACTGAACATGTTTTATCTGAAGCTGCACATTTGTCTGCCGTTAAACACAATGAAAAAGTGTCTGCTCATCGCAAAATATTGGGTCGTCTTGTTCAAGCTGTAAATTTCTTAGGAAAATAAGAACTAGCTTTCAGGGGAAACAGAGAAAGGTTGGAGTCAAAGAATAAGGGTAATTTTTTAGAATTGTTAGATTATACTGCACAAGAAGAACAATTTATGAAGGATCACTTATCTTCTTCTTTTTCAAAGGCATTTCGCCAGATATCCAGAACGAACTGATTAAGATTATCACGTCAGTTCTAAATGAACAGATTCAGAGATAAATTAAAGAAGCTTGCATGAGATATCCAATGTTTCGTCCACTTGTACAGCTAGGCCTACAATTATTAGGACTGGGTATATCATGATTTAAAAAAAAAGATTAACTTGTTTCAAATTAATAGAATGTGGTAGGTACTCACTTATATTCTATATACTGCTTCTAGTTTGTACCATAAATCAAACAAAAATTGAGTGTCGATAACTTTTTAATATAGTCTACTCAGACCATATTGCCATGCTACGCCACTGGCTGGCATAAGGCTGTACATCATGATGGAGACTGTAGAAAAATAGTGTGGGAAGAAGAAACGTTAATTTACATTGCCACCAAACTGCAACAATTTTCATTAAATATATTCTGAGGAAAAAATATGTGGGGCATTTTACCCCTGTCATATTTTAATATGGCGTCATATTCAGTTATGTCATGTAATTGTAATTGTAATATTGTAAAATGTTGACATGTTCCACATCTTAAAGCTTCATTGCTCATGTAAGATCTATGGAATAAAATAAATGAATGAATGAATGAATGAATGAATGACGGTGCACACACAGATCTTCTAAATAAATAAGTTATGTGTATGTATATGAGTCATTAGTTGTTTGTTAGTTGTGAAATAAACAAGTTGACTTATAGTCCTACCTGTACTTAAAAACTCCACATTGTGTCAGGAAAAAATAAACTTATTTTTTGTCATAATAAAGAAGATTTACTACTTTTATTCAAGTGAAAATACAAATAAATATGTTAGAGATATAAAGGCCTATAGCCAGTAGTATGAACATAAAACTCTTAAGTAAAAACATACTGTATTTCTTTCATTTTCTAAACAGAATGATTTAATATCCTCCCTTAAGATATGTTTTACTGTAGAGAAAGTAACATGCTGTTGACACAAACATGTTCTGAGTTGCTCAACCTATCACAGAAAGTCAAGATATACATTACAACTTGCATGCCTAACACTGAGTGCCTCCACCGCCACGGTCTGCAGAGTCCTGGGACTGATTCAGGAATGCTACATTGGAAGCCTTGATGCGAGCAGCAGCTGTTGCAGCCATTGAAGGGCAAGGTGAGATGCAAGGAGTTGAACAGTGACTGTTGCTGAGATCACACTGGTCCAAGAGCTTCAGCAATTCTTCTGCATTTGGTCCTCCTGACATTTGCGAAGCTGTGAAACAGAGGAAAACAAAAACTTGATCACAGCTGTCGTTTAAAATATGTTTTCTGAGGAAATGTGCTTTCTTATTCCTCTTACCATCCTGCAAGGTTAGCTAAAATGAAGTCAGCAGCTATTTGTGAACATCTGGACTCGAAATTGTATAACAGTGAATAGGAGTAGACATTCTAAGCCCATTAAGTTAATAACAGACCTCCTGCAGTGGCTGAGTGGTCAGACCTCGAGCCTGTCACACAGGCGACCTGGGTTTGAGTCCTGGTCTAGACTGGGATTTTTCATTAAATCCATAGTGACACTTGTGATGGACAAGGTCGCAGTTGAGGTTTTTCTCGGGGTTCTCTCGTTTTTCCCCATATTAGGCATCTACATAATTCCGTCACCATCTCATCATTCCATAGCACTTCCTGATAGCTGGCTGGTGATGAATTTATTTTATTTTATTGGGTTATTTTACGATGCTGTATCAACATCTTAGGTTATTTAGCGTCTGAATGATATGAAGGTGATAATGCAGGTGAAATGAGTCCGGGGTCCAGCACTGATAGTTACCCAGCATTTGCTCATATTAGGTTGAGGGAAAACCCTGGAAAAAACCTCAACCAGGTAACTTGCCCCGACCGGGATTAGAACCCGGGCCACCTGGTTTCGCAGCCAGACGTGCTGACCATTACTCCACAGGTGTGGACTCTGGTGATGAATGGAGGGGGCTGGCCTAGGGACGATTGGGGTGGCTTGCTCAAAACCTTGGTATGCAGCAAACCTTAGTACAATTAGTCGGTGTGGATTTGGGGATGCGCATAGGTTGAGGGTTAGTGCAACAAGTCAGAATAGGTCACAGTGCTGGATCACAGTGACCATTCCATAATAACTAGACCACTATGCTCAGCTATTGCTCACACAAATTTTAGTAGGTACTGTTGTATATTGTAACTATGGAGACAATAATGACTGGAATGTGCGCCTGTAGTGTGCAAAGTTCCACTTTTGCTCACAGTGACTCTAGCATCTTACATCAAGGTAGCCGCAAAATAATTTTTTGGGCAGGAGTCCAGGCTACTTCACGCAATGATATTTGACCCAAAATTCACACAAGAACACTGGTTCTGAAATACTCGTCCAATGGGATTACACCCAACGGCTTTCATTCTTACCATCACCCAGAATAAATTCGCCCATTGTGATTACATGGGGGCAGATGTTGACCTAAAAATTTACTTAAAATTATCAATAAAATGCCCTTAAAGTAATGGAAAAATGACATAAAATTGAAAGAAAATGACATTTAAATATTATTCAAAGTACTTGCACCACAACTTCTTAAAAATCATCATCTTGTTTCAATGACTGTACTGCATATCTCAGAGAGAGAAGACAATTTCCTGGAATTTGACTAAGATAATGGAATAGGGCATGAAACAAAATGAAGGTTTTAAGGAAAAACCAGAGATTTTAATGAGGGTTTAAGTGTGTTTCAATCAGGGATGGTCCATGGTCAGTGCCTTCATTCTTCGTCTCCTCCTCCTTCCACTCTTCACTTTCGTTACCAGACCTTCCAGATGAGGGAGTGTGAATAACAAAACAAATTGTATCGATAATGATGATAGAGATGTCTTTGTAAGCTTATGAGACTGCAGCATTCTCTGTCGTCCGAATTATGAAATTATAAATTATATCTTATTATTATTGTTGCAAAAATATAAAAAGACTTTTACAGCAAGTCATTAAAACATGCGGAAAGCTTGGAACTGACAAGCAAACATTCTCATGGGGGCAGATAAGTTATTTTGTTTCTTCCACTATATTAATAATGTTCAAATAAGTGCTTATACAAATTCTGGCCCTCGAGCGCAATTACAAGGGCTGTAAAAAATAAGTTTCCCTGGTACCATTTACAGAAAGAAAACACAATTTCATGGAAACATTTACTGGAACAGATACAGCAATTTTTAAACTATCTTTCAACATATTTTCCACCGGAATTGAGATATTTGTCATATCGTGAGATCAACTTTTATATCCCTGTCGTATGAGTCTGCCCCTCGGATCGGACAGTGTGTGACAGCCGTCTGCCTTATCTGTCGATCCAATGGGATGACAAATGTCTCAATTCAAATGGGGAATACGTTGAAAAATAGCTCAACACTTGCTGTATCTGTTCCAATAAATTTTTCCAATGAAATTGTGTTTTCTTTCTGTAAATGACCCCTGAGAAATAATTTTTTTAAAGCCCTCGTAATTGTACTCAATTGGTCAAAATTTGTATATGCACTTGTTTTGACATTATTAATCAATCAATCATTCCAGTGTCCTAACAGCTGTCACCGTCTTCTGGAAACCAAATGCCACTCCTCTCTGTTCATCCATTGGCCTGACTCTAATCCTCTAGCATCCATAGCTGCTAGTATGCCCTCCATCCAAGTCTTCTTTGGTCGTCTTTCTTCCCCTCATTCTGGTGGGATCCATTCCATAATTATTTTTGGTAATTGTTGTTCTGGCATTCTTCTGATATGGCCATACCACTGTAAACTTTTCCTTTCTATTATATCTATAATGTCTGGCTCGTCTTGTACTTCCATAATTTCTTTTATTCGTCTATTTCTTATTTTTTCCATTTTAGATTTCCCAGTTGATCATCTTAGGACAGCCATTTCTGTACTTAATAGTACATTATGCAACGAGCCTATAATGGTAGTAATTAAGACGCGAGTATGTTTGTTTATGAAACGAGCGCGAGTTTCATAATTTTCATATAAGCATCTTAATTACCATTATAGGCAAGTTTCATACGACTTTTTATGCTCGACCATATTTCTAACTTGAAATTATTCATAAGTATTCATATTATGGTTATCTAAGTGAGGAGCGGAACTGACCTTCTAAATTGTGAGATGTGCGCAGACGCGAAAGTATTGATTTTTTCCGAGGAACGAATGTCATTGACGTTGATATAATCTAGAGAATAACATGAACATTAATCTTGATATAACCTGGAAATTGATTTAGAATTGAAAAACGAGATGACAAATTGAATTTATTTGAATATTATTTACAATTAACGCTAACTATTATAGTAACAGAACATAATCTTCTGCTACAGTATTGGATTTCCAGCCTCTGTGACATTTCGCTAGTTGTCTTTCGGTTGCATATCCGAGAATAATCAATACTTGCACTTTTATAATGCTACAATGGTGATTTCTCATTGGCTGAACAACTGAACTATAATGAATAGGTGTACTTTAATGAGGTGCATTAAAGGGCTATTACCAGGTGTATAATTACTACATTTCAGCATGGTCGAGCATAAAATTCTTTTTGTTTCTCTAGTTGGAATTTGACAAACTTCAGCTCCATATGTCAGAAAAAATAATTTTTGTGCGAGATCGTGCGTATTTGCTTGGTTTCCGCACAAAACCAATCCACGGAAAGTCTAAAATTCCAACCTAACACACAGTAACAATTTCCCTCTTCTTACCGCTTAAATGACATATTGATTTTACTGCTTTAGGCTTTTAACATATTATTTTTAAAGACGTTCAATATAGTAATATTATAAATTGGAAACTTACCACTGCAATTTCACCTAAATTGCACTGTTAATTATTGTTTTTAAATATTTGCAAAAATTAAGTAAACTCTACAACTCCACTAAAGTTACTGCTTTCGTGATGCAAGTAACATTAAGGAAGCAGTGAAAAAATCAACAAGATTCCAGACTCATCATAGACTGGGAGAAAAAAAAGACAGACGTATATCACAGCCTGCTGGAGTATAGTAAACACAGAAAACATTTTAAAGCAACAATGTTGAAGATAGATATTTTTGTTTTGCAAATTTACCGTCATTGAACAGAAACCAAGATGGAGATTTCATTGCAACTAATTAGAAATTCCTCTTTCAGGTATGTAATAAACGATCTTTGCACAAAATAATGTACGATACATGAGTGGTATGTTTTCTTTCAATTCTCAGAAATTAAACAAGCTCAACTACGTTTCGCTTTTTTAAACTTTTCCTCGAACATGAAAACTTCAACATACCGCTCTTGTAACACATATTATTATTTTATCTGCCTCCACGAGAATATTTACTTGTGAGCTAATAGTGTTAGGTATCCAAAGTTGTACAAAAAGAGAACAAACATTTATTCCTTACTCCAAACACAACGTAATCTAATGCACACTGTTTTGAACAGCATTGATCATACAATTATACACTACAAAACACTGTACAGATATAAATTAAACTAATAATACCTGGCTCGCCCTTAGAAGAGAGATCAAGAGCTGTTGTCAGGTCCCACATCTGAATAGCTCCATTACTGTGACCTGTGAAGATAAACCTGCGAGGTCGAGATCCCATTCGACTGGAACCCTCACATTCATGGACACAGAAGGAAGTTATAGTAGTGCCATCTACAGCTTTAATCACACACACCCTGATAAAAACGAGAATACACATCCAGTAATTCATCTCTAATGTCAGTGGGGTTATTATATTAGCATAACACAGTTCGAGATAAATGTGATTCTATCTACTTGAAGATAATTAGAAACAAACATGCTTCTGTGCCAAGTTAATGTAGTTTTATGTTCCATACACTAGAATTTTCTATTTTCTAAGAAAACTGGGAAAATTAACAAATTGGTAACATCTGTTCGTCCTAATAAGCTTCTACCACCACAAGCAAATTCACACATAGGCAGAGTCAGCCACAGCAGTAAACTTTTAGAGATGGCATCACTCACTCACTCACTCACCCACCCACTCTCGTTTATTTATTACTGGAGTTTTATCTGGTGGACTAGAAATAAAATACATGTTCAAAGAGTAAAAATAAATTTAAAATGTAGTTTCTTTCCAGTTCTTCTTGTTTTCTCTCTTGAAAAGTTTGACAATAATACAACAGTGAATACCCTCGATTAATAGTTGTACAAAAAGTATGCTGACTATAATAGCATGCCACCATAAGGCAATTTTAATAGATAAAGGTAAAAGTACATGTCCCCTTTAGAGAGCCATGAAGATGAATTCAGGAACATTAAGGTAGAGCTCCATGCTTTCATGACATTGGCACTAGAATGAGGTGGTGTGGTCTGCACTATTCTCCAATTGTAAAGAAATTTTAGTGAAACCAATAAACATGTGTTGGAAACTATTAAGTTTCAATTAATTGATTCCACTTTAAATTTTAATAAATATCATATTTACTTGACTAACAATCAAAATTCAGACGGTTATTTTGCATTAGATGTTTCATCTTTTTAATCTCTAGAACATATTTTAACAATTTAAAATCATTTTCTAACTTATTGGTTATTCTCTCAATTGAAAGTTAATTTTTACAGAAACTGGACTTGTCTGACAATTGATCACTTCACTTGGTAGAAGGTATGACAGAAAATGTTAAGGTTTTAGCACAGCGATACTGTGTAAATTGCATATTTGATTAGTATTTCAAAATAATAATTAATGCCATTTCCTTTGTATTCTTTTCCAGAATGTAGGTACCAATATTACCAACGTACTAAGTGTAATTTTATGTTTCTCACTGTAAGTGATACTAATAATCTTTTAACCTGTGAAGAAAAAACTCCTGGCAATAATAAATCATAATTTGGTAATTTGTGAGGTTAAGTTAATTTTTTGCCTTTATTTTGTAAATGAACAAAAATTTGATTTGCATCTTCTATGTAATTTTTATGGCTCTATTAAGATAGCTCCCACCAATACTTTGATCTGTTAGCAAAGATCACAGTTTTCTTAATAAACAAAAAATAAATGATTTACAAAAAATCAATAATGTCATTTGGATTTTTGATGATATTTCCGTTTTAAACTTATCATTAAAGTGGACGATTTCACATAATAGTCTTCCATCTCGATTTTTTATTCTTTTATCTGTATGGACATTTTCGTTTCACATAAGACATCATCAGGTCCGTTAATTACAATTTCATATTGAACACTTAAGTATCAGTCAAATGTTAATTATTTAAGCAAAACCAATTACATAACAACAAGATATATTATGTTGAAATGACAAATCAATTATTAGAATAATATTAATTTCCTAACCAATGAATTAAACATTAAAAGTACTGTACATCAAAAAAAGTCAAAATAACGTAATATGTAATGTCTGTAACATGTATTTGTTTGATTAAAATGATTTACATTTTGTAATACTTACTTACAAATGGCTTTCAAGGAACCCAGGGGTTCATTGCCACCCTCACATAAGCCCGCCATTGGTTCCTATCCTGAGCAAGATTAATCCACTCTCTACCATCATATCCTACTTGCCTCAAATCCAGTTTTATATTATCCTCCCATGTCTCGGTCTCCCCAAAGATCTTTTTCCCTCCAGCCTCTCAACTAATACTCTATATGTATTTCTGGATTCGCCCATTCATGCTACACGGCCCGCTCATCTCAAACATCTGGATTTAATATTCCTAAATATGTCACGTGAAGAATACAATGCGTGCAGTCCTACCTTGTGTAACTTTCTCCATTCTCCTGTAACTTCATCCCTCTTAGCCTCAAATATTTTCCTAAGCACCTTATTCTCGAACACCCTTAGCTTCTGTTCCTCTGTCAAAGTGAGAGTCCAAGTTTCACAACCATACAGAACAACCTGTAATATAACTATTTTATAAATTCTAACTTTCAGGTTTTTTGAGAGCAGACTGGATGACTAAAAGCTTCTCAACCCAATAATTACAGGTAGCCATATTTCCCATATTTATTCTGCATTTATTCTCATTTAGAAATGAAAAGGTATACAAATCTGATTCTTGTCTTACAAGGAAGTTGCAGCAAATGTTAATTTCAATTCATGTTTGAATATAGTATAATTAAAATTAATTTTTATTGATATAATTAACAATATTACAAAAAAAAACCTCAATGTCACGGTTCTTTTGTCAGGCAGTTTATTACATATTTATATTTCGCATTAAAAAAGAAAGTTGATACTACTAAGCAATGAGGATGAAAACAAAATGTTAATGTAAAGTCATTATTAAATGAAATAATGAAATGTTATCAAAAAAGTCACATCAAGGATGATTTGAACCTATGTACTCTTCACTTGCTAGTGATCAGCACTCTGTACTTCATCACTGAGTTAATGCAACATGTAGCAATATCGCAATTCAGGCTAACTACATGTCAAAGAGTAGATTTCAATCTACTGTGAACTGTGCACACGGTCAAGAAGGGCTTAGACGAAATTTGACTTCAAGAGTCTTCCCAATTTTTTTGTCTTAGGGTGTACATCAGAAGAAATATCGTCTTTGAAAAAAAGCAGTCAGTATTTGGTTGTTACATGCACATATGAAGAATTAAGAATAAAAGAACTGTTAACATCATACCTCTTTCCATTGGATGCAAGTCTCACAAACAGCTGATCTGTTTCTGGTACGACCTTCTGGACAAATACTTGTTCATCATCTTGTTCACCAAATGGACCTGTTCAATCCCATGATCACATCACCATGAGAATTATGCTGCTATATATAAGACTGGATATTAATGCATGTAAATTATAAAATAGAAAAACTTACCACAGTCATTTCCAGCAGCGTAACTGACATAAGGCTCTACCTCATCAAGAGAGACTATCTTGAATGATGCAACAGGTGTGGAACCAGGTTGTGTGGAAATCATTCCTCGGAATCTTGTCACACTCCAGGTACGAACATGATTGTATTCACTGCACACAGATACGAGGAACTTCTCTGATAATGTCACCTACAATTAAAAGAATGGCACTGCAATTGCAAATTCTGGTTAAAACCTAATTGGACTATGATTTCTTGCTTGAAAAACATAGTTTTGAAATAAACACATACAAAATACTGCAAATCTAGTCTTTCAGGTAAGGCTCCCTGTAAAGCAGATTTGAATAATTTCAAGGGAAAAATTGTTCCGGGGCTGGGTATCGATCCCGGGACCTCTGGTTGAATGTACCAGCACTCTGCAACTGAGCTACCCAGGAACTCCACCTGACACCGTCTCAACTTTTCTCTTTATATCCACACAACTCGCGTGGGCTGACGAAACGCCAGAGACACACAATCTCTGTGTGACTTGGAATTGTGGTTTTCTGTTAACGTACACAGTGACGTATATATTATGCAAATCTAGTCTTTCAGGTAAGGCTCCCTGTAAAGCAGATTTGAATAATTTCAAGGGAAAAATTGTTCCGGGGCCGGGTATCAATCCCGGGACCTCTGGCTGAACGTACCAGTGCTCTGTCATTCCTTAATAACAGAAATATATAGAGAAAGTTTTGTGAAACTGCAAAAAAAAACTATTTCGAAACTCTCATGGAAGTGTCGTATAATTCATGGTACTAAATTAGTAGTGTTTACGTAAAGATGAACTTTTGGTCCTACAGAATATATGTTACGGTAACAATGATTATTAGAGGAGAAAAATTCATTCTGGTGCTGGGGATCGAACCTGGGTCTTTGATTCTACATACCAAGTGCTCTAACCAGTGAGCTACGCCAAAGTTCAATCCACAGCATCGGATTGATCCCCGGCACCAGAACGAATTTTTCTCCTCTAACAACCATAGTAGTGTTTAGCATACTATTCGTCTATTTATAGTAATAATCTCCTAAATTATTCGATTTATTTTCGTATTCATTATCTATGAGTCAATTCATACAGGCACGCTGCAGATGGGATATCAGCCTACTAATTAAAGAAACTAATGGTGAAATCTCTCTGAAAAAAAAATAAATACAGACAACACCTCAAACGATCGTCTTGTGAATTTTCTCTTCAATAAGATAAAGTGACAAATGAAATTATATGGGCCATAAAGGTTGACGCTCACTGCCACGAACCGACCAGAATGGATATCTACAGCAGTCCATCTTCTGCGGATGCTCTGATGCTCACTGCTTGGAATATTCTGGTACCAGTCGACAGGCAGTCTGGTTTCAATCATGCAGTGGGATAGTAGCAAATACTCTACAATGATAATACAGGAAAGTTCACGGTAAAAGTGGCGAATGACTCGCCAGTGCTATCTAGCGGCAGGGATTGGACGCAGTGAGGATGGCGTGACGAATACCCCAATGAACTGTGATAAGAGCTTTATTCTTCAAAAAACACATGATGTCCTAAGGGTTATTCTCATTATAGTTGTAGCCTACACAATGCCAGTTAAATGTGAAAATGTTTGTACTATGCTTTGTAAAAACTATGCCTAGCAAAATATGCTAGAACTTTCTTCAGATTTCCAAAAGATAGAGATTGGGAGTAGTCATGCAAACACCAGTATATAGAATAGTACTTTTCTGTTACAAGATGATGCTGATTATTATTATTATTATTATTATTATTATTATTACTGCTTCTACTACCGGCACTAGTTATTTGCTTTTGTCTTCTAGGTGTGCCATGCTCATATAGGTAAACAAACGCAAACAGACTTTAGTTAATGAGGTTTAATAGGGCGCGTCAGCTATCGCTATTTGCGTCCTTATCTAAACTTCTTTTAAAAACAAAACACAAACGATATCATAAGCAAAATGTGAGCACTAACTAAAAACGCTGTCAACAGTTCTAGACAAACGTTTAAAATTAGAGGGATAGAACATATTATGTACAAAAATCACAAAATATATTCGGATTACTTTTGATTATCGGACGTCAATAACCATAATTCGAAACAATAGGGGAAAGTGAAAATAGGGCGTAATAAATTGGGTAAAGTATACCGAAGTTTTAAATCAGTTGTAGGACTGTTAATTTTTAATACCCTGGTTTTAATAACAGACTGAAGATAATAGTTATTCCTTCACTGAATTTAACAGCTCCTTCTTCCGAAAATATGAGTCAAAATCAAAGCACAATAAAAAAATCGCGAAGGTCCCAAATAAACGTATTAGATCTTGCATCGAGGAAGGTGCGTGTTTTCTGATATCAGACAGAAACGACAGACCATACTCCTCCATCGTATAATTAGATAGTGAATTAGTAATGACATTATTCTCTGTGTTAACTGAAACAGTTACTAAACTGCATAAATCTACTTTACATTGTTCATATAAAACACAATTTGTTTATAGTTTCTCTGTATAAAAAATTGAAAGTCTTTACTTTTTTATCCAAATAGTGTGTCTTGGGATACGTAACATAAAAATGTGAATTGTTGATTTTGTGAAGAAAGCAGACTCATGTTTTTTCATAATAAGGGATTCAAGTAGTTATTCGGACAAATAATTTGCCTATTCCTATATTTTAAAGGCATTATTAATATTTCACTAAATTAAGATAATTTCTTTTACGATACAAGAAATCCTAAAAGATAAAAACTGGCTCAACCGGAGATGACAGTTCTAAACACAGCAAGTCCAAATGCCGATTTAATTAAAATTGTTCAAGATGATGAATTCATTAGTCACAAGTGTGCTTAAAAAGAAGGAAATGGGGAAACGATATTCCAGTTATGATAAACATTTTGCCGCAATATTCCATTAATGTTCACCTCAATACGAAAGATATTTAAGAAGAAAATTATGTTTACCAACAGTTAGATCTCTCAAAAATTGACTTCATGAATTTGGTATAGGCCCGGTATAAATCACACCATTCTACAATTAATTATTAAAAATAAAATCCGATAGTGTACCACTGAATAAAAAGGTTGTAACTATTATTGTTTAAGATGAAATGTCTTTGAAGGGAAACATAACTTATAATACTAAAACAGACACTTTGAGGGATTCATTGAATTAGGTATAGATAGGCATAATCAACAGACTTCAACTGACGTAAAAATTTCTGAAGTACCATTTGCAAACCAAGCACTGGTTTTCATTATTCGAGGCATGTGCAAAATTTTAAAGCAAACTACGTATAAGTTATTTTCTATCAAAAGATACAATGCCTGCAGAAATCTTAAAATCACATCTGCTTGATGTAAAAGATAAAATACAAGATACAGGCTTTATCCCTAAAGCAGCGACTGTGCCAGTATCTTCACTGATAAATATTTCAATGTGCTAGTAAATTGTTACATCAAAAATAAAATGGATAATCATTAGCCAAGGAACAAAAGTTTCTAAAGTCATGCACAACTTAATCACAATTATATTTGAAAATACGAGAATTGTTCCATTTCATTTGTACTCCAATAACATTGTAACTTCTTATTAATTTAAAATGTTGTGAACCTTGTGACCTTAAATAAAACTATTGATTTGCATCTTTTATTGACATCAAATGAACACTCTCTGTTTTTCCTCATGTAACCCAGCACGCCGCAAGAAGTGTGTAAACAATCCAAGCCGCTAGATAGCAGCACAGTCACTTTTCGCTGCCGCTTGCAATGCTGAACAGGTAAGCTTTGCAGTATTATTGTTATAGAGTATTTGATAGTAGTGACAGTAGCAGTTCCGAAGATGATTTTATTTTACTGAGTCTTTTAGCTGATGAGGAAGAAAATAAGAAAATAAAAAAGAAAATATGGGGGTCATAACATTGTTGTTTAGTCAACTGTTCGAAGACAAGTCTGAACTCCACAAGTGCCACCAAGAAGGCATCACTTATGAGGCAACTAGGCCAAGAGATAATGGAGTAGGTTGGCCAGTTCCTTTCCCCCTACATTGCCCACTAGCTACATATTACACTAGTCAGACTTCAGATGCATACAAGCAATTGTTCTTCCCTGACACATATCGTCAAGTGAAGTGTACTGTAATAGATGTGGATATCAGCCAGAACCTTTTTTTTTTTTTTTAGTAAGTTATTTAACGACGCTTTATCAACAGCTTAGGTTATTTAGCGTCTGAATGAGATGAAGGTGATAATGCCGGTGAAATGAGTCCGGAGTTCAACACCGAAAGTTACCCAGCACCCCGGAACCTTAATCAGAGGACCAAGGTCATAAAAAAAAAAAAGTGTTTTTGATGAATTTAACCATCTTTTCCCAGATTTGTGTAAAGATCCAGTAATGTTTTTTCATTACTTTTGTATGAGAAAGGAAAAATTTTTAGAACTTCATCTGTTATTAGCACCTGAAATCATAGGTGGAATTATGGGGAGGCATGGGGGCACTTTTTTAATTAACGTTAGAAAATATTGAATTCAAAGGATTTTTTTTTTTTTTTGCTTTTGTTTATGATTAAGTTTTTGTGCTTAAATTGACGAATTCATATCTTCAGCTCATGTGTCTGAACTATAATATTTATTTTAAATTTTTAATGTATAAGAATTTCTATACCTCATGAGGAATGGAAGCACTGTAATGTTTCTTTTGTAACAGCCTGTACTCATGTGTTAGAAGTCTGCAGGTGTTCAGGGCGCCACTTGGAGAAATATGAGTAACATACTGCACAACAATGCAGAAGAAAAAAAAATGATCCTGGTATAATGTGTAAAGACGAGATTAAATAAAATAATTAGAGTTTACAATTCATATATCTTCAGGAAAGCTTGATATAAAAAAAGTTTCTGTTAGCACTGTTACACAGTTTTATTGGTGTATATGTGTTTCTATACGAAAGAGAAAAAAAAGAGAGATTATTTTAAATTACGCCCTATTATAATATAATTTGTAGTAGATCTACAGTTCAAACCTTATACAATTCGGTCCGAAACATCACGGATATGGATGTAACACTGTAAGAAACATGTCCCCCCCGAAAATATTTTCATTAAATGATCATATTCCGATATACTGTACTGTACAATGATCAAGCTGCAATGGAGGAAGGAGGTAAATGATGTTAAATGTTAAAATGTTATATTTTATTTAACGATGCTTGCAACTGCTGAGGTTGTATCAGAATCGCCGGTGTGCCGGAATTTTGTCCCACAGGAGTTAAGTGCCATCAACCTGGCAGGGATCGAACCCGCAACCTTGAGCGTAGAAGGCCAGCGCTATACCAACTGCACCAACCAGGCCGACGGGAAATGATATCCCCCATAACCCCATTATATAGGGATTCTATAGTTTTGCTCTGCCCCCCTCCCCAAGGAAACGGCTCTCTATCTGCCTATGCCTGAAGAGCAATTAGCACTGTTAAAATTAACTTTCCATCATCCATTTTAAGAATAATCTGACTGAACAACGCACCAGTACATGTTGAGTGGGAAAATACTGAGAACACCCAACACACTTTTCTCCGAAGATCAACAAAGACATCTGAATGCTGACGATCGCCATCAGCTGTCCCGAAATTTCTGTTTGGGTTGTGTCGCGAGAATCCTGTCAGTCAGGACCAGCAGGCGATAGCTTCTATTCAGACAAGTGAGCGTGTACCATTTAAAATACATGCATACATCTCATGCAGAATGTTTCCAGTTTGTTCCGGTAGGTTCATGCCAGTGAGTGTCAACCTTTAGAGTCCAGATCAGAAAAACTAAATGTTTTAATTATCATAGAGGAAGAAGTGTTGCAGTTTCCCCATTTTTATACAGGCTTTTTCACAAAAAAGGTCACCGAAATTGAGTTCATGTTTTTCAACAATTAAAGATAACTTACGGTCTGTGTATTTTATTTATTTTGTTTCACAGTTAAGTTGAGTTAATGAGTGTGAGAGCCGACATGCCACAATATGCCGCCCTGGGAATGCACGTGGTGCATGGAACATTATTTCCAGAGTTACGAGACGGGACAGAATGAATGGGCCTTCCCTCAAATTCAACGCAACTGCTTTCCAGAACCATTTCCATAAACCTGCACCACCAAAGGCTATCCTGTCTTGGGTACAAATGTTCCAGCAAACAGGGTCTGTGATGAATCATAATGAGGGACATTCGGGAAGACTCTGCACCACCGGGAGCAATGAGAATGTCGGTTGTGTGATGGAGAAAGTTCTGTAGTCACCAAAGAAGAGTTTTCGGTGCATATCAAAGGAACTGGAATTGCAACCCACAGGTGTGTGGTGCATGGTTAAGAAACTTGATGCTCATTCATACTGGATCCAGGTGTTGCATGAGTTAAGGCCCCCAGATTACCGCACCCACTTGCAGTATTGTACCCATGTACTGGAACTTCTTGTGGACAAACCTAACCATTGTAGAGTAATTTGTCATTGCAACTATTGCATGACAGTTTGTATACACCTGTTCAGTTGTATTTATTTGTGTGTTTTGTCTGTGTGTTAAGATGTTTTTGTAGTGTGTTCTGTATGCAACGTTGTATTTTAGTTTCTTGAATGATGATGCAATCCTGCATGTGTTCTTGTTTCTGTATGTTATGTGATGCATTTGTTTTATTCTTGTGTTTGTGTTGCGTTTTCTTGTTTGTGTTTAGTCTTTCTTATGATGTTGTCTATTATGTTGGTGTTGTATCCATTTTCATGTGCTATGTATTTGATAAGAAGCAGTCGTTGCACAGCTCAAGCAACGATCAGATTTGTGTAGTGGGTGGTACTGAAGTAGGTTCAGTTCAGAGTTCCTATTCCAGCAGTTAACACAGCTGGTGTCGTTGGAATGACGTTTACATGTCGCCAAACATACAAAACGAATCAATATGTTTATATGGTGGCATTATTAGGGAGACTGTGACAAATGATGCTAAGAAAACCACGTTTTACGCAATTTTAGCTGACGAAACATATGACAGATCTGGGAAAGAACTATCTCCTGTGTTTCTCAGAAGTAATTGAAAATTTTTTGGTTAGCTAAATTTTCCACTACAAAATTGTTTAAGATTTTGTTCTGATGACTGTTCTACAATGGCAGGCAAAGAGGGTAGCATATAAATTATTTTAGGGAAAAAATACAATCGAGCATTATTTTTCCATTGCTCAAACCATAAAATAAATCTTATGCTCAATGACGCAAATAATGTACCTGTAATTGGAAACACTACTGCCACTGTAAAGGATACTATATACTTCTTCAGGGAATCGACTGTTGATAGGAATTTGGTATCCAATCTTCTGCAAATGTGCGAGACTAGATGGTCAGAGAAATATAGAAGCATTAGACTATTTGCACAAAATTTTTCCTAGCTTGTCAACACAATGCAAAAACTATTTATCGAAGGAAACTACACTACGAGAAAATCAGCATACCAGCTGCATTCAGCGGTTACCATATCTCCGTTCATCATTGCCCAAACTACAATTGCAAAATACTCAACAGTAATGGAACCAGTAGTTAATGCCCTGCAAGCAAAGAGCATGGATTTTGTAATGGTGGGAGAACACATTAACAGAATCACTGACGGGTACTCAAAAAAGACTGTGAAGATTCAGTCCCAGTCACTGACAAAATACTTTAAAAAGCATAAGGCATTGCTATGGAATCGGAAACAAAATTTCTGTTCCACAGCTCGCTCACAAGCAAACACTGGAGCAATCTGCCATCAGACTGTGATAATGACTACCACAGGCATTCACGTTTCCTTATCTTAATGTTTTTTCTTTTTCTTTCCAAGTGTCACAAAATTGTTTTGTTTACTTATTATTCTTTATGAATTGATTAGTAGGCCGATCTATCGAACCCTTATTTAGGGCGGCTTTTGTTCCTACAAATTATCTACCATATCTTGATTTCCTTACACCATCGTTTCCTTACACTTTCGATTTTGAGCACAATCCCAGCCACTGTGGCGATCATAGAATGGTCCTTCAGTATGTTTCGAAGGGTGAAGCCCTGGCTGAGGAGCACTATGGGAGAGGAAAGGCTGACCAGATTATGTCTGATGAGCAGACGGCAGATTTTCGGTCCCTACACAGTGATAAGACATCACATTCCTTTACTTATGGAGGCAGTGTAGCAATGAGTTCAATGGCCTTCCTGCAACTGAAGTACATCTAACATTCAGTATCAGGACCCAAAATCTGCTGGCTGCTGATGAGCATGCATCAAAATTTTGTTAAAGAAAGTCAGGAGAAGTTCATAAAGGAAGTTCTCAGCAAACCTGAAAAAATTGTTATAATAATAATAATAATAATAATAATAATAATAATAATAATAATAATAATAATAATAATAAATAATAATGCAATATTGTGTTTACGACGACTAATGAGATTTTTTCCAAATTCCGTGCGTGCGTGCGTGGGTGGGGGAGGGGGTGGGGGTGTGCGTATGTGTTTTTTTTAGGAACTTTATTAAACAACATATTCCATTAGAGTCTGTAATACTACATGTTCTGGTTTACATCAATATTGCATGGAATGCATATTACTTAACTTGAATTTCAGTTTTGTTATGTTAATGACTGTTGACTAATTACAATATAAGCTAGTATTATACCGCTATTTGTTTGGTATACTGAAGTTTAGTAAAGTTTATACTTGGTACAATAATTTAGATATGCTTATTACTACTCTGTGTTCTATTCTATTTTAATTGTTTGTAAAGTTAATTGCATTCACATATTTGAAGAAGTCTTTTAAGAACCCTTTCGTTAGGTCTCTTCTATCTGGTTGCCAAACTCCTCCCTTGGTTATTATGCTTCTCTGTAGTGTTTGTCTTTCCATGTTGTATTTGGGGCATTCAAGCAGAAGATGGTCGACAGTTTGGTCTCCTTCTTCACAGGGGCAAGTTGCATCTGGTGTTATATGGAATCTATAGAAGTAGGCTCTTATTCTTCCGTCTGTGTCTCTGTGTGTGTGTGTGTGTTTTTTTTTTTTCTCCATTCAACATGTTCCATTACACGGAGTAATACTACATGCCTTGGTTTTCTTATTAGGAATTTATACATACTTCCGAATTATATAAACACTAAATGCTGTATACTGTAACAATACTAGAAGAAAAGAAAAACCTCTGCGCGTGCGCACACGCACCCCCCCCCCCCGACCACATATAAGGAAATAGTAAATATTACATGTACAGTCACTAAACAAAATTATTTCCTATACAATAGCGAATACTATATATAAACTTAAGGACTAAAGACCATCAATATTCATTATAGCTATAAGCAGAGACATTCCAGCTAAGGTTCTGTGCACGCATAATATTAAATTATGAAGAAAACAAATATCAGACAAAATTACAAATTAGTAGGCCTACAGATAATATGTCGATTACATTTTAATACCGGTATTATATATGGTAATGCAGGCCTAAGTCAGATAGAAAATACTCTCTCACTACATGAATAATATAGGCCTACATTTCCTAATAAGACAGATATGGCACTTCTTATAAATATAAAGTAACAAGTCCACACCTGTGGAGTAATGGTTAGCGCATCTGGCCGCGAAACCAGGTGGTTCAGGTTCGATTTCCGGTCGGGGCAAGTTACCTGGTTGAGGCTTTTCCTGAGGTTTTCCCTCAATCTAATATGAGCAAATGCTGAGTAACTTTCGGTGCCGGACCCCAGACTCATTTCACCAGGATTATCACCTTCATCCCATTCAGATGTTAAATAACCTAACATGTTGATAAAGCATCGTAAAATTACCTACTGAAATAAAAAATAAAGTAACAAAAGCTGATTAGTAAGAACAAAGACCACACACATATCCATCTGTGTGTTTGTGTATGCAGCAGCAGCAATAATTATAATGATCATCATCATTATTATTATTAAAGCATTTTGATGAAGATAAAAATGCATTAAACAACTGATTTTATTTTGTGAACCTAATGAATGCAAGAGTTAATACATGAGTTTCTTTAGTTTTGCATCTTTACTTAAACGGAGTATAAACACAGATTATACAGGGTGTTTAAAAAATACGGGCATAATTTCAGGTATGTATTTCCCACATGTAGACAATCAAAATAGTTCATTACAACATGTGTCCGGAAATGCTTCATTTCCGAGTTATGGCCTTCACAACATTGAAATTCACCGGAACGTTTTTCTTTCTGCAGGTCGTTGTCATTACAGAAGATGTTCAAAATGTCCACCTCCTGCTTGAATACACACCTCACATCGATGTCTCATTGACCTGCGAACACGATCCCAAACTCCAGGAGTATTGCGTATGTCCTCAGAACATGCCACAATTCGATTCCGAAGGGATTCCAAATCAGGCACCGGAGACGAATAAACCAATGATTTTAAATGGCCCCACAAGTAGAAATCGAGAGGGTTCAGATCAGGTGAGCGTGGAGGCCAAGCAATTGGGCCACCTCTACCTATCCATCGATAGCAAACCTTTGATCCAAGTACCGGCGAGCCATACGACTGAAGTGTGCAGGAGCGCCATCATGCAAGAAGCGAATGTGTTGACGATTGATCAGTGGAGTGTCTTCTAAAACATGAGGTATGGTGTTTTCCAGGAAGTTTGTGTACGCCTGCCCCGTAAGTCTGTTTACAAGTACATGGGGTCCAACTAATCGATCACCAATGATACCGGCCCACATGTTGAGGGAGAACCGCATCTGGTGATGAGATGGAACAGTTGCACGTGGGTTTTCATACTCCCATACATGCTGATTGTGGAAATTTGTTATGCCATCTCGTGTGAACTGTGCTTCATCTGTAAATAATACTAAGGCAGGAAAGTTCGGATTTACATCACACTGCTGCAAGAACCACTGACAGAACCTAACTCGTGCAGGGTAATCTGCTGGTGACAGGGCCTATACACGTTGCAAATGATAAGGATACAATTGATACTCTTTCAACAGTCTCCAGACAGTCGTATGAGGAACACTGACTTGCAACACCACCCTTCGTGTGCTGATAGAAGGAGTCATGTTCACAGCCTCCAGATTCTCCTCCTGTACTTCTGGAGTTGTAGATCTTGGTCGTCCCCTTCCCAAACCAGGAGAGTTAAATTTTCCATACTCGCACAGACGGTAATGGAGACGTACAAATGTCTTCCGATCTGGACATTGTCGCTGTGGGTACCTCTCCTGGTACAAACGACGAGCCAGCGCAGCATTGCCATCCGCCTTACCGTACATGAAGTGTATCTCTGCCAGCTCTTGATTTGAATACATGTCGCACAGTCTAACGCCCACACAACACTGAATGTAACCTTCGCCTCGGAATGAACTGTCAGAGTGCCCTCTTAATGTCTTCTTTGATGGCAACGACCTGCGGAAAGAAAAACGTTCCGGTGAATTTCAATGTTGTGAAGGCCATAACTCGGAAATAAAGCATTTCCGGACACATGTTGTAATGAACTATTTTGATTGTCTACATGTGGGAAATACATACCTGAAATTATGCCCCGTATTTTTGAAACACTCTGAATATAAGCTGCTTCAAATTACAATAATTGTAATGAAATGATTCACAAAAAAAGTTTTGTGATAATATTTTATCACTTCCGCATTTACAAGAGAGAGAGAGTGTTCTGAGTGGAGGAGACTATAGACTAAGTCACATGAAAAGCATTATAGTCATCCAGGAGATACAGCAGTACCATCAACTGGACAAAAATTATGTTTAGTATATAGCATGACAATCGAAGCTAGAAAGTATTGCTATTAGCCTACACAGAAAAATGTTTGGACAGAATGACAGACAGCAAGCAAAAAATAATTTTTCTTTGTTATTAGTAGTACAAAAGCAATTTTTTTTTATCGGCAATGCTGAAACTTATATCTCCATGAAATCTCGAAATAATTTTTTTATAGCATCAAACAACTTTCTATCTATAATAATGAAGTAAAACATTTTGAGAATAATCAAGTACTGCTTAGAAAGTTTTTACAAGTATTTGTAAAATAATGTAAAAAATGTTCACTTACTTTGGTCACAGAGCTCTGATGCACGGTGAATGTCTGGAAGAGCTGTGGTCCATGGCCTACTGTTTCTGGATGCTGCACAATTACACGAACAGTCCCTGAGCTTGTCCCATATGCAATCTCAATCCAGTTGCCACACAAACCTAACACAACGAGACAAACAGTTGTATAATAATATTTCATTCTAATATTAAAGTGCAGAACACAATATATCATTGCTTTATATTAAATTTATATATATACAGAATGATTCAAGAAGGTCGTGCTTGGATCTGATTCCTGACATCATATACACATGTCTGATTTTATATAGTTTTGGATAGAATCACGGTTTTTCCTCTCATAACACAAATTCTTGTGAACCTTCATTTCATACATTACAGCTGATTGCAGCAACACACATCTTGAAGTTAGGGTCAGGGATAGAGATAACTAAACTCTGGTAACACCTCTGTATGTGACCTGACTTCGCCCCTATCATTTACAGCGAGTTCAGTATCTTTAGCCAGAGAACTATGCTAGATGAATGCAGGTTTTTTGCGTGAATAAATGGTGATCTTCAGTTGCATCACTTCATTCTGTTTAGTGACGAAGCTCAATTTACTCATGATGGCGTTTTCAATAAAATAATTTACATGTTCGGTCAGAGGAAAATCCCCACGAGATTGTGGTACATAATTTCCATTTGCAATGCATCATGTGGTTTGTTAAACAATAATTTAATTGGTTCAAACATTTTCGAGAGTCATATTATGAGGCAAAAGTACTTGCAATTTTTTCGAGAGATATTACCTCCATTACTGGAGGAAATACCATTACATATATGACAACTAATGGATTTTCAGCACGATGTCGTGTCCCCTGACCTTTCATGAGAAGTAGTGGATTATTTAAATGACAAATTCCCAGGGCTATGGATAGACTATGGCAGTCCCTTTCCTTAGCCAGCTAGATATCCCGATTTTACCCCATTAGACTACTGTTTGTGGGGATGGTTTTAAGACCACTGGAATTAATGTGTAATTCCAATCTTTGGATGAGAGATGCCCTACATCATTTTACTGTTGCCTGCTGAATAGATGTATAAGCAACAACATTGTGTCCTCTGGTATTGTTGGAATATTTTGATGGACAGTGTCCTTGACGCTGCCCAAAGAAAAAGTCTAGTGGCATAAGATAGGAGAACAACCAGGCCAACTGGTCCACCACGTCCAATCCACACCAGGATATTTTCAGCTCACAATACAACGGGATTTTAAGGTAATGTTACCAGACATCTCCATTTCCCCGAATTCATACTGAAATCTGTCCCCAAATTTAAATAAACTTCCCAAATTGTTCCTGTATTCAAAAGCAATTTTATTTTATTATAGTTAAATCGTTATCAGAGACATTAACAGTTATTCATATCATTATTAGGCACGCTAAACAAAGCAAGTTTTGCAGACTTTGTGTATGTAATGTTAAAAATGTCAGTGGCGGAAGAACTTCTGTCATCGAATAAGTGGCAGAAGTCCTGTGCTCTAAATTGTCCACGTATTTCAAAAGTGTTATTCCAGATAAGAATTACATAACAGTTGCACTACAACAAGAAGGTACTTCTGCTTTCCATACCATAACACCATCAGAGTTTCTAGTCCATGGACTGCACATCTGGCCTAGTGAAGACGTTCTATGAATCAAAGTTCACATGTTCCAAAACGAAAGTGGAAGGAATTTGTTTTCTCAGCTATGAACAGTGGTTTATGATGCTCAAAAGAGATATTATTGGCTTATTTTTCCACTCTTTCTTTTTCCCAGTGACATTATTATTATTATTATTATTATTATTATTATTATTATTATTATTATTATTATTATTATTTGAATCAGATTGTCCCAGTAGTTGAAACACAGGGTCAAATCAATTGAATATATTTTGACTTCAGTAAAGTATTTGATGTAGTCCCACATAATATATTACTGCATAAATTAGAAAATATAGGACTCTCTACAAGCTATGTAAACTGGTTTGAAAATTATTTATTTGATCGACAAATATGTGTACGACTGGCTAATTCTTTCTCTGATCCATTTAAGATTTTATGTGACTTCCCTTAGGGTTCTGCATTGGGACCTCTCCTGTTTCTAATATTTATTGATTATTAGTAAAAGAATAAGTTCTTAGTATCTATTATTCACTGATGAATGATGACCTTAAAATTTTTCGTATAATCAAAAGTAGTGCTGTCTGTCAAATTCTTGAAGATGACATCAACTCAATTGTAAAATGGACTGATGATACTGAGACGGAAATTAATGAAACTAAAACTTTTGCAATCTCATTTACACATAAAACTACTTCTTTAAAATTTAACTATTCCCCAAACAATGAACTTATAAACAGAAAAGATTGTATAAGAAACCTTGGCATTTTACTTGACTGTAAATTGTGTTTCCATAACCATGTTGATTATTTACACACTCAAGAATGCTACAACTTGTTCTTTTTCTACAGCAGATTCCCTATTAATGTTATATTATATATTAATGAGATCGAAATTTAAATATGTATCTGTAGTTTGAAACTCTCTTACAATCACTGATTCAGTCAAATTGGAAAATATTCAAAGAAAATTTATATCCTTATGTGCATACAGATTTTTACTTGCTCTAGATATAGCTATGAGATAAATAGTGAATACTTTAAATGTCGAAGTTTATATTATGAACTCGATTGTAATTATATTCTACTGTAAGGTCATCAAGAGTGACATTATCTGTGAATCTTTCATAAGTAATGTCAGCTTCCGTATTCCTATGAAAGAATTGGGAGTACACAAACTTTTCTATACTAGAAATTCTAAATCTCTTTCTCTAGATGCATAAAAAATGCTAATATGCAGAGATGTGAGTTCGATCCATTTAATGTATAGTAGTAGCATATTATTAAGTGTTTTTAAGTGTTGCATTATTAATCTGAAACATAAGACATTTTAATTACTTTGCATTCTCATACTATAAGGGTGGACCCAAAAGTAACCGGAACTGAACTGTTGCACACGCGTGCTTTGTAGTTACGAGTTGTGCTGTTAGGTGGTGTTAGTTTGGGGTCTCCTGCGACCGTCAGTGAGCTGGCGTCAGTCTGAGTTAAGTGGTTTGTTTGTGGTGCTGTGTTGTTTGCATTCCTGTTTCAACCATTTGGTGATTAGTGAGATGGCTGATCACAAGGAACAAAGAGAGAGCGTCAAATTTTGTTTTCTGTTAGGGAAAACTGCAGCTGAGACTGTTGGGATGCTTCGGCAAGTCTTTAATGATGATGCTTTGGGGAAATCACAGGTCTACAAGTGGTTTTTCCATTTCAAATCTAGCAAATGTCAACTGAAAACATGCCACGCCCCAGGCATCCTTCGACAGGAAGAAATGACGAAAACATTGCCAAAAGCAAATGTGCAATAGATGAAGATCGTCGAAAGACCATTGACGAAGTTTCTGAGCAAACCAACCAGTCATTGAGCATGGTCCAGCGAATTTTAATCAAAGATTTGCACATGAGATGGGTGTCTGCAAAATTTTTTTCCTCACTTGCTCACAGAAGACCAAAGAGAAAACTGCGTGAGAGTTTGCCGTGACTTGAAGAGTGAAGTGCAGAACGATCCAAATTTTCTTAAAAGAATTGTGACTGGGGATGAGTCTTGGTGCTATGGGTACAATCCAGAATCAAAGCAAGCATCGAGCCAGTGGAAAACTCCAAATTCACCACGACCCAAGAAAGCACGTCAAATGCGATTCAATGTGAAAACAATGTTGATTTGTTTTTTTGACGTGAATGGCATTGTCCACAAAGAGTTCGTTCCACTAGGACAAATAGTGAACCAACATTTCTATTTGGATGTGTTACGAAGATTACGAGAGAGTGTGCGACGAAAATGGCCCGAAATGTGGAGAAATGGGAACTGGTTGCTTCACCACGACAATGCTCCAGCCCACACAGCCTCTGACGGTCCGACAGTTTCTGAAAAACAACATGGTGCTTATGCCTCAACCACCCTACTTACCCGATCTGGCTCCATCGGACTTTTTTTGTTTCCATGGATGAAGAAATATCTGAAAGGAAAGCAATTTAGTGATGTGGATGACGTCAAAGAAAACATGCTAACAGCTTTGAACAGCATCCTGCCTCAAGAGTTCCAGCACTGTTTTCAGCAGTGGCAAAAGCATTGGGGCAAGTGCATTAATGCACATGGACAATACTTTGAAGGGGACTAAAGTACTGTGAATGTAGAGTTAAAAAAAAAAAAGAAAAAAAAAATTCCGGTTATTTTTGCCCCCCCCCCCCCCCTCGTATATTAATATTAATGTATGTTTGCTTTAATTAACATTACAAGTAGTTAACCTTGTTCATTTTACCTCTTTATTAATACTATGGCATTGTTTTTGAAAGCTGTACACTATTATACTACTTATACCGTTTTATTTACATTACTGTATTTTACTGTTTGTATTGTATTACTGTCCTGGTGCTTCTGATTGAGGTTCTGGCTGATATGTACACCTATTATCAGGCAGTACATCTCACTTGACGGTATGTGTCAGAGGAAGAACAATTGTTTGTATGCATCTGAAGTCTGATCAGTGTAATATGTAGCTAATCGGCAATGTATGCAATGGAGGGGAAAGGAACTGGCCACCTACTCCATTATCTCCTGGGCTAGTTGTTTCATAATTGTTATTACTTGTGAAGTACAGACCTGTCTTCGGACAGTTGACTAAACAACAGCAACTGTGCTGGATTACAATTGGCCAACGGCTCTTGAGCAGCACACAAATATCAATAAATGCATTATTATTATTATTATTATTATTATTATTATTATTATTATTATTACTAAAATAGATTAAATTACAATAAGATTAAAAAACAAGAGTATAGCTGTTGTAGCATAAAATCACATATTTTTCTGATGAGTGAATCCTTTTTAATAATTATGTCTTGTCTAGAAGCAAGCTTTGTTGTAAATTCCTGACATGTCATGGGAAAGTTTTGATGACAATGAAAATAGATTCGACTGTTTTTACATATAATCTTGAATGTTGTGAAGTCCACATCATATGATTTTCTTCATGATATGCTGATATATGTATCAGGCAGTACATATTACTTGACGATACATGTCACAGGAAGAACAACTGTTCCTAAACATTATGAAGTTTAATTAGTGAAATATATTATTAGTCAGCAATGTATGCAATGGAGAGGAGGAACTGGCTCCTACCCTTTTGTTTCCTGGCTCGGTTGCCTCACGAGTGATGCCTTATTGGTATCACTTATGAGACTCCAATCTGTTTTCAGACAGTTGATTAAACAATAAAAACAACAGATAAGAATACTATCCATTATTACCTGTCTTAAGTATTTAAGTTTTCTATTTGTTTCTAGGATTTCTCCTTGCCTAGTTCAATTACAGAGTTTTGTTACACTGCTTTCTGCTTGCTGGAGAATATTAAATACCAATTTAGTTTTTTAGAATCAATTATTAATTTGCTTGCTTTTAACTAGAACAGAATTACATTTACATCAAGTTGCATTTTACTTAGCATATCATCAACAAGGTCATTTCAAAGCTCAGGTCAAACTTCAAAGTGTTATAAACATTGCATTATGAGATTAAAAAGAGTGAAGAGAATTAGAGGAAATCCCTATGATTGCATGTAATGTCTATACAGGAATTAGGATAAATACTGTATGTACAATTCGCTGTAAGTCTTAAGTGTGTCTTATAAACACAATGAAATTAGCTATGAATAAGTCATAACAATAGTCATAATAATAGTAATAGTAATAATGATAATAGTAATACGGTATGCGCCAAAATATACAGTACTGGATTTCGCACAGCCTGCATGCGCATGCCTGTGCATCTGCGTGTTGTTGCATCACCATTATGTACTGCTAGTTGTGTAACGAAGTTGTGCTGTGTGGTTGGAATTGACAATGGGTCTCGCGACGGAGGAAAAAGTGTTCATAGTGGAGTATTATTTTCGCTTGTACAGAAATGGTTATTAAGGTGGGTCGAGTTTAAAGTTAGTGGCGCAACAATTCCCCCGATCTTACACCACCTGATGCTTATGTGTGGGGAATGTTAAAGGCGAACATTTTCAACTGTAATGATCCACCCACAACTGTGCCTGCATTACGTCAGAAGATCGTCTCGTTTTTCAGGACTCTGCAGCAACCTATCTTCTAGAATATGTTTCAAAATCTGCGTGATCGTTATGAACACTGTCAACAGCGCAATGGAGCACATTTTGAACATTTATATTATCATCCCGATAACTAACAACAACAAATAACAGTAACATATTGTTCCAGTACTGTATATTTTGGTGCATACTGTAATAATAGTAATAGTAATAATAATAATAATGATATAATAATAAAAATAATAATATAATAATAATAATAATAAGCTGGCTACCCTACCCCATTATCTCCTGGCCTAGTTGTCTCATAAGTGGTATCACTTGTGAGGTTCAGACCTGTCTATGGGCAGTTGACACAACAACAACAACAACAACAACAACAATAATAATAATAATAATAATAATAATAATAATAATAATAATAATAGTATTTGCAGACAACATAGTCTTTGTAACAACTTCATAAGATGATCTTCGACATTCGGTCTACTCTTTCCAAAATGATTTAAAAGACGGCACATTTTCCAAGGCAATCTTAAGTGCTTATGAGTGTCTTAATATTTTTGTAAGGTATGTAAGATGAAGGATAAATTACTTAATTTAGCTTCTATGACGATACTAATGAAACTTACTTATTTACAAATGACTTTTAGAGAACCTGGAGGTTCACTGCCACCCTCACATAAGCCCACCATCGGTCCCTATCCTGAGCAAGATTAATCCAGTCTCTAGCATATCCCAACTCCCTTAAATCCATTTTAATATTATCCTCCCATCTATGTCTCGGTTTACCCAAAGGTTATGTAGGGGTTTCATAACAAGATCTTTTTTTTTTTTTTTCATGGTGATGAATTGTTTGCCAAACTCCCAAGCTGGAGGACCACCCCTTTTCGGCTGTCTGTGACTGCTTGTTCAATATTCGCAGCTACCCTTCATATCTTGAGACCATCTCTATCCGCAACCTGAGGACGCACCATGCCATGGTGATAGGGATCCACAATACATGGCTAATGAAACGGTTGATGATATTTCTGAGTAACTTCAATCTATTTAAAAGTTTATAATAGACCACGTTTCGGTGCAGTCAACACAGAAGAGAAATATGAAAAAATCATTTAGTTTTTCAGAATTTAAAATCTTTAAAGAGTAATATAATTCAAAGGAACTGCAATGGCCATCTTATTCATACTACTATATGGCTAAAAATGTGTGCAAACTGATTAAATTTCATGTCGAGTGTCTAGTACTAAATGTTTACGAGTTCTCATCTACTAGAACGAAAATACTTGAGTTCTAAAACTTTTTCTGAGTTTGTTGAACAAGAATATTCAACAATTGTACAGCATATTCCCGTTCGGTGGTTGTCCTTGTTGCCAGCTCTAGAGCATTTGCTAATTGGAAAACTATTCGATCTTACTTTCTCTCTCAAGGGGAAGAAGGGACATATTCTTTAATATGGACTTTCATAAAAGGATGAAGGAACAAAATAAATAGTAGCTTACCCTTTTTATGTGCATTTCATACATAAGTATGAAAATGGAATGCAAACTACAGATCTTTATACCAATTTAGAATCACTAAATAAAAACCTTCAATCTTTAATGTTAATCAAAATTTGAAGAAATTAATCAAATCAGATCAGGAAATATTTAGGAAAGTTGTTGCTAATGTGTATCAGTGAAGCCTTGACCACTTAAATAAGTTCGAGACCTCTCCTTTTAAGAAATTCACCATCTTTAGCTTGAAAGATGAAATGACCTTTGACAGTTTTGCGTGCAATTCTGTATAATATGAAATTAGATAAATTATTTTGTTAATGTTATTATTTACATTAAAATTAATTTAAAAAATAAAACTTATTAAATGATCAATATACAAAAAAATGGGCCAAAAAATGAAAATGACATTAAAACTAAGAAAAAAAAAAAGTAAACGGTATTGTAGCTAAATGCCTATAGTATAGGAGTATAAACAGTCACGACGTTCACAATGAATTCGTAGTTCTAAGGAGTGTTATCGAAACTCTTAAAACCTGAGATTTACCAGGTGACCATAAATGGGTTCATTTCTTTAGCAAATCTGCAGCCTCTAACTTATTAAAGATTGTGAAACTGTTCCTGTTAGCAAAACACAAGTAGAACGAGTGTTTTCCTTAGTGAAAAGCTTGTTGAGTGACTAGCACAAAAAAAAAAAAAAAAAAAAAAAAAAACTTCTGGTGAAGCCCGTGGAAAGTGAGCTTCTTGTTAAAATAAACTATGAGTTGCTTAGAGTTCTATCAATATGCTCGACATGAGAAGTAATTTCTAAAGACCACTGCATCACACAAGAAATACATATGTTTATGCATTCCATACCCAGCCAACTGGTTTTTACAAGACACTATGTCCACAAGGTAAACATTAACTTTAACATATATTTTAGAGAAACAAAACGCGGATATATCACTATTAACAGAAATTTAAAATTAGATGTAATAACGTTTGTAGATGATCTTGTTTTACTAACAACATCTGAAGATGATTTGCAATGCTCAGTACATAATTTAAATTTAATAGCTCAAAAATATTCAATGGAAATATCCATTAACAAAACAAAAATAATGGCCTTTTGTGGTAAATACCTAATACCAAGCAAAATTTGTTTAAATAACACAATTTTGGAAAGAGTTAATGAGTTTAATTATTTAAGATATAAACTTTCTTTTGTTGGGAATTTGTATTTATCAGAGAAAATTGTAAAATTCAACAAATCAATGGGCATCATTAATAGAGTTTCTAAAGGATTCCCATCTTATAAATGTTACTATTACTGTACCATCGCAGGATGTTAACCCGCAATCTAACATAGCACAGCACTGACACCGTATTCTAATACAGTACAAGAGGCAAATAACACAGAAACTGACTGACCAATTGCTGTTCCCATGTCCGTGTTTGGGTTAGGGTTTTAAGTGGTCATGCAACCACAAAAAAATCATACAAACTCCTTGTTATGTTATCACACCTCTCTGTTAACTGTCCGTGCTTGACCTGGTCAATAAACCATCTTTATTAATTTTTTAATGCTGCATATATTATATTTCCTTCTCGTGTTTAGAAAACAATGAATTTCCCAATAAGATTCCGAAAATATATAACAGAATGTAAGAGGGAACTAATTAGGGGAGAGTCGGGTAGTATCGGACAGTGCGTTTCTTTCATCTACCACCATATGGTAGTACCTGAATGACATGGTTACGTTTCTCTATGCGACATCACAGAAACGTAACCATGTCAATCAGGTACTATCATCGTGTGGTAGATGAAAGAAACTCACTGTCCGATATTACCCGATGTCCGATACTACCCGATTCTCCCCTAACATCGATTTCTAGGCACCATAAAGAGGTTCTTTGTACTGCAGCCAGTAGAAAGCACTTCAGATATGTGCATAAGTTAACATATGGAGTCTTCTTGGTATGGAATGAAGATTAGGATAACTTAGGGGGAGGGGTTTAACCTCCAAGTCGTCCCCTATGTCCACCTATGGATAACACTTGATAGCGAAACTGCAACTCCTTAGTCATATGTAATAAACTGGTTTGAAAACATTTACCGATGGAACTAAAATGATTCAGATTTTCTTTGCAACTCCGGTTCACAATAGTTGAAAGATATTTTCTTTTATTGAAATGCAGTGGTCTAAGGAAAGATGCAGATCAATGGTCAAGTGCACCGACCTCGATGAATTTTGGCAGTTTCGTAAAGATTACTGAAGTTTATAGGTATTAAAACTGCTTATAGGATGCACCAAACTTAATGATTAATATGTTAATGGCATTAGCTGGTAATCGAACTGAACCTCTCAACTTATCGATTTCTCCACTGAATACAAAACTGAACATATCTTAGTCATTCCATTTGTCGATTATTCGGCTCACAATACAAAAGCTTTCATACTGTTATTAAAATGAAGCCAATTACGAAGAGACAGAGAACAACAAATTTTTCGAAATATGAAGTGAAATTAGTTAGTAAAGATTTCATGTAAATACAGGGACGCAATTTTCCTAACAAATATTAAGTTGATTGCTCACTAGAACAATGTGGAATGGTATGCAGTGAATAACAATTCTTGTCTTCAATTTTCCTAGAGTATTTATATGCTACAGATCTTTTGTAGAAATGTCAATCAAGGGTTAATTACAACGTTTGAAGTACTTCTAATAATAATTTAATTATCTGTAACGTCAAAATAAGATAAATGATTACATTAAATTACAATTTCAATATACAATTTTGTATACATTGAAATCTCACTTTACGAAGCAGCTCGGTTATGTTCACTTATCAGCTGAGTTTCCTTGTTTCCTTATACGGACTGTTATGGAGGAGTTACATGGAGTAGTAGTAGTAGTAGGGTTTAAAAAGGGTGTGTCAGCTACTATGGCTATTTGCGCTCTTATCTAAAATTCTTAATAAAAGGAGTTACATGGAAGGTAAATTGTGCTCGAAGCAGGTTTTTTTTATAGCAGTAATGGATGTGGCTATGAAATAGGGTGTTCCAATCCAAATTTCGCCATGCTTAAAGGAAAAGGAATTCATATTAATTTAATCAAAGATATTGAAGTGAAAGTGAACAAGCGTGTTTTAATAAAATTTAAGTTTAATTCAGAATAGAATAATATTTTATTTTTGTATACCAATTCGGTCACATAGAGCAAGACATATAAATATCAGCAACTTGGGTAACGATTCTACTTGTGAAGGTGATAGGAGAATTCTAAAATAATTTTTTATCTTTAAAGGCAGGATGCAATCCAAATAAAAATTTTCTTAACCTTATTACTAACAATAACATTATAAAAACGTGGAATAATGGGGGTAGGAGGACGATTGATACAAACGAAAGTACTTGTACATTTTTTGATCTTGTTTTTCTTCGAATGTCCTATTTTTATTTAATCGCGCTGGCCTTCATGTCAAATTAGATAATCTAAATACAGCATTTCATCTTCAAAATTATCATTGCAGAATGTTTCTGCTGCCTTGTGTTCTTTCGAAGTAATTAACTATTGTCAACTAACTTAATTGGCCATCAATTACAAATTAAAGCTTACAGCTGTTTAAGCAAACTTTTAACAATCATTATCGTTGGTGCACCATAATTGTGACTTAATAAACATAAAGTTAACAGTTAATGGCTGTTAAAACTTAAACAATGTTGATGCACCTGACCATTAGCATTGACAAACTCATTATACCTATTAACATTCAGACATTTAAACTGCAAGATTCCCGGAAGTAAAAGGCAGTCACCTACACTACACCACCTCATTCTAGTGTGAGTTTATGAAAGCATGGCGCTCTACCTACATGCTCCTCAAGCACCTTTGGGGCATGTAAAGTGGATGCCCTTTTCCTTACATTGCAACAACTTGAATTTCATTTAACAAAAATTAAAGAACGTTCAAAATCTGACCAACAAAAAATGTTAATAGTCACTAAAAGTAGATTAAAATAATGTTACAATACATTTTGAAATTGGGAAAGGTTTTGAATTTGGGGCGAAAATTAATTCATGGGGGAAGAGGGATATCTACTTTTATTTAATTTACTACTACTACTAAACTATTAAAAGGCACTGTATTTAATATACAATCTGTGGACATTCTGTGTCCACATTTTACTAACAAAATGTACAAGTGGATATGTACAGGTCTATCTATGCTTCTCAACAATGTCTCTCATTATGATGGGTGAAATATGGTAGATGACAACTCAAAATGTAATAATCCTGACCAAAAATATTGTCATTCCTTAAAATATTATTAAACTGTATATGTCTTACTTCTTTAATACAAAAATTACCCATGTGATGATGATTCCTGCAAACGACACTTCTTTTTGTGATGTAGTTGAGTAGTCCACAGTGTCATGTCTTGGACTAGTGATAAAGAATAATTGCTGTTTCGAATCCTCATTGAGAAGAAATTTTCTCATGAAATATCAACCAGTGTATGGAACGGGAGTCCACCCAGGAACATAATGAATTTGGAAAGCTACAGCAAGTAGCAAAATCTGGCTTTATAAGCCAGCTATAATGGCTGAGAGATGCCCCTTAGTGGTTAGATGATCATTCTCATCTACTAAGACCTTCTCGGGGGAGGTTGCCGAAGCAGGGGTGGTACATGGACTCTGTAGGGACCGGTCGTTAAGGGGGTCAAGTGGTTAGGTCGGTGCACATAGAGGATCGGTGGACACGCAACTCATCCCATACCGGGGGGTGTACAATAGACCTCAGGTCGTAGTGCGTGGGATGTTCCCTCCTCCTAACAAGAAAAAAAAAAGTACACAGGTGTAAGACTGGTAGTCTATTGGTCTGCTTTTTCTTCCATGGACTGTCACACCACATGTTTGAAGGAGCACTGCATAATTCTAATTAGACCAAACATCATACTAGAATACGTAAGATAGAGCCTATACCATTTCACTTGGAAGCAGAAGTAAACAATGTCCCCACCCTTGTATCCTCAAAGTATATGAGAAGAGTTTACATTAGTACCTGTTCTGAAAAAAAAAAAAATAATTGCTTGCAGTTAATTAATTGCATGCTGTTACAGACGGAGTAATTTAAATGTTACATTAAAAAAAAAAACCTGTTAAGCATCATATGGTAGTGATTTGATACCAAACATGTCAGAATCATTGACTGTGTTGTTTCCGTCTCTTTCATCACCCTCGGTGCTATAGCTGTGGCAGCCACTTTCATTGTTAACATTAATGAGAAGCAAGTCCAAAATCTTCAATGTCAGGAAGACTAATTGCCACATTTTATCTTCTTTCTTAAAGTGGCAAATACGGTTTTTTTTAGTCTCTTTTGTAATGCCTCAAACAATACTCCTGTATGTCATGCGTTTGACTTCATATCAATTCAACTGCATTTTATTTCACTATGAAATGGGGACAGATGTAAAAGTTTCCATTTGCTCTTGGCAGCCATCTTGTGAACTTTATATCGATGACACTCAATTTTCATTTTTGATAGTATGTTGTCAATAAAATGAACTTTATGGTAATCAGATTCGTAGGAAAGACCTTTTGTTTCATATCACTTTCACATCTGATCAAGGGTCCATGACACTATGGGCAACTTTTCCATCTTATAGTGTACAATATTGATGAATCTTCTCAAAGGAGAGGAAGAATTCGTGGGAACTACTTTTCAAAACTGTTCTCACCCATCTCTTTGTGGTAATCTTTTGTTATCTTCGATTCAAAAAGAAGAAGTCAATCCTCAAAATAAAACCCACGCCACTGACAATATGTAGAACAATGAATCTCATGCCCTTGCCATTAGGATTTTTTATTCCCGTCAAGGCTTTAAGAAAAGTTTTCTTTCGTGTTAGTAAGAGTAGTGTCTGTCCATGTGCTATTTGCAGTGTGCCCTGCATTCACCCGTATCTCATCTAAGTACTATATTTTTATTTCTTTTTCTCTACCTTTTTTTTAATATCAGATATATTCTATGCCATCGTACAATATCAATCCCTGTTAATAATTCCTTTTCTCATATTACAATATTTTACTTGCACTTTTTAAAAAAACGATGTAGTGTGGTACATGAAGAGTCAGGAAGACTTCCATTATTATTCACTGTGGCAAGAATATTACCACTACTTCATTGCGAAAATAGGATAGGTGTATTTTGGTATGAATTGCATATTTGGTAGCTCCATTGTGCTTGTTACCTTGTTTCAGTGTCTGACGAGATTTTTTGGAGAATTCAATTTCTTTCCAGATGTTCATTGCTTGTCTTTAGACACTCCATTTACTTCTGTTGTTAGTTTTGCCACCTCATCTATGGACATGTCGGCCTGGGTAGTACAGTTGGTAGAGTGCCCTAGGTTGCAGGTTTGATCTTGGTGCAGGTTGATGGCATTCATGTCAATAGATTTACTGGCATGTAAAAGAACTCTTGGGACAAAATTCCAGCACACCGGTGACACTGATATAACCTTGGCAGTTGCAAGCATCGTTAAATAAAACATAATTTAAATTTAAATTTTTTATGGACATTTCAGGATTGTTGGCACAAAATGTTATTCAATATATTTGAGATACAGGTTTGTTGGTCCTATTGTAGAGATTTTCCTTTTGTATATATGTTCACAGTTTACTCTTCAGCCATAATAATTATACAGAGTGAATTGTAATTACGTACTATAAAGTACTGCAGAGTATTCTATACACCAAAACAAACATATTTTGTCATATAAACATATAGCAGATACTGCATTGTTATCAAGATATGGCAACATTGCGTTATTTCAAAGCTAGTCTACTGATTACCCAAGGCTAAAATTGGAACTAACAATCGGTCTTGTTTTGTGGTTAAAAATATATGTATTCATAGTTGGCCATGTTTTGTAGTTATGGTGATGTTTTGTTGATTCATGATGTTGAGTATTGTAACTGAGATTAGTGTTATTTTTACTTATGTTTGCAGCAGCAGCAGTCCTGCAACTTCTCAGTCTACTGGCATTGTTCATCACAGGTGCAAAGCGACCGGTTTCCCTAAGATGATGTTCAACTGCTATAAATGTTTTTAGAGTTGGGTATTGTTGGGCAGGAAAATGTTCGGCATAGATGCGAGCAGCAGCAGCAGAATTGTTTCTTACTTCACCATAAATCAAGATCATATCAGTCATTTCACTGTTTATGTATGGTTCCCCCATTCTGTATTAGTGCCAATTGTTTTATTATGCAATTCAGAAAAGTAAATATAGCACTAATCTCAGTTATAATACTCAACATCATGAATCAAAACAGCACCATAACTATAAGACATGGCCAACTATGAATACATGTCTTTTAACCACAAAACAACACCGACTGTTAGTTCTGATTTTAGCCACAGGTAATTGGTAGACTAGCTTTGGAATAACGCAATGTTGTCATATCTTGATACAATGCAGTATCGGCTATATGTTTATATGACAAAATATGTTTGTTTTGGTGTATAGAACACTCTGCAGTGCTTTATAGTACATAATTACGACTCACTCTGTATATACTATTTAAACACCATTATGTTCACACTACACTAAACTATTTTACGCTATATACAGTGTACACTTTGTTACAATACAAAACTTTAAACAATTAAAACACGAGAAATCACAAATTGCATATTGATGGCCTAGATCTAATACCATGTATGTCATTTTTATAAAATTTTCAGGAAAGAGCAATGGTTCAAGTAGATAGAATGTATAAATAATAAACAGTTTTATGTCTCTCCTGAAAATTTTGGAAAATCACATATGTGGTATTAGATCTAGGCCATCAATATTATATTTCACACAGTATGGCAAAATAAACATTCAGTACGTGAATAATCATTCAATTCCAAACAGGTGAAATGGTAGTATCATTCTTTTGGGATTTACATTCCTTTCACCCAAACCAGTTGCCATTCCACTGGTGATTCAGTGTCATCTTCCTGAATTTTAGTAATTGAGTCCCATTTTACATTTTTCAACAATGGTAATTAATAATTATGATCCCACATAATGATTTTATTATCCTGTTTAAAGGTTTTCATTTCAAAATCAATTAGGAATACTAATTATTTACTTCACTACTAAGGAGATGTGTTTAACAAAGTGCCCTGGTATCATCAACCTTAACATTTTACATCACTATTACTAGTCTCTTTACTTTTACTTCAAAATGAAATGGTATGAGTACAGTTCGCTCACAAGTGACAGCAACATAACTGCAACCTATTCACAAAGATTTCCCCCCCACCCTTCCCCACCAATTAAAATGTTTTCCAGATAACTGAAAACAAGAGTTCCATTATCTGTATAACTTCTCTTGAAATGTTTTGTGCAATGAGAGGATCTGTTTCACAAGTAGAACCAGTAAACGTTTGCAACATGTTTACAAATTTCTATAACAACATTCAATGCATACGTAAAATTACTTCAAATAAAAAACATAAAATACGAAAACAAAACGAAAAATGAGCTTTCATCAACACAACAAAAAAAGTATACTTACAGACACTAATTAGCTACAGCAGTCTACTTCACTCCCTCTTTGTTGTGCTGCACTTAGTTTAGAATGGCATCTGGCTACACAGTCATATATTATGTCTTCTGCAGTGTAATACTATTTTTGATAATGAATAAGGTAAAAGTTTCAATCTTAATTTAAAATACAAAGACTGACTAATTTATCGAAAAAGGGGATGGGTTAGCCCCAGAGTATTTTCTGGAAGTTCCAAATAAGGAAAAAATGTCCATGCACCTGCATGAGATTGAATCCTCACCTTATGAGTCTGTAACCAGCCACTCTTATCACCTGCTCTAACTTGAATGACAAGTAGAAATAAATATTAAAATTATTACTAATTATTAAATTAATGTGTATTCAATCAGTCAATTCCACACCCATTATACTGTCGTTTGTAAATGTAATTTCAGAAAGGAACTATTGGCAGTGCTACAAGTAAAAGCAAAAGTGCACCACTTGGAATGCAAAGAACCTGAAAATCATGCAAAAGTGGCCAGAATCTACACTCTAAATGTAGTTGCATGTACAACAGGCACACAGCACTCATTCAACAAAAGGAGAATAGAGTCACGTTTTGAATTCTCTTATTCATATGTCTCAATAAGACACTTCAAATTTAGAAAAAATGTAACCGGAGAGAATGACGGTATGTCATGTTTCTTTATAATAGTTTTAAATGGAGAGATCTCTTGGCTGTCCAGAAAAAAAAAAACCGGTGGACTGAGAACGACTGAGACAGTAACAGGTTTTGGACTTGGACTTTATACTTGTTTGGATGATGATGGTGATGATAAATTAAAATCATCTTTCGCAGTACATAATTATTTTTAAACTAAATTTCGCAATTCAAACAAATAATTCAGTTTATTACCTCTTTATTAAGAGCTACTCATTACTGTCAATTATGGCTACAAAGGAAAGAAGTACTATTAAACCATTTTTACATATCGGACAATATTTGCAAACTATTTCTTCCAAAAGACAGAAGTTCCACACCATCTTTTTTTTCAAAACATTTAGTTCCACAGCACCTTCTTTTCCAGAATAATAAGTTCCATGACATCTTCTTTTTCAAAACAACAAGCTTCAGTCTTACTCGTTTCCATGACTGCACGACATTCTAAGTTTCAACAAATTTTCTATGGCTGAAATCATAAATTCCCGTGGCAAAGGGACCATCTTGCACATAGATGGATTTTTATATTACAGACATTCAGAGAGAAAAGGGAAAATTTACTGGAAGTGTAATCGAAATGATCAGTGAAAATTGTAACCAATCTAAAGTGTATCGCTAGAGAAAATCCTGAGATGCTACTTGCGAGAATTCTACGCAATGAGCTCAGAGAAGTGCCATCGATGGTTTAACTGTTCTACCAGATTGACAAAATTTAGGAAAATTTTGCAAGAGAGTGATTAGGGGACATTACAGCCAATCCCCAAACAAATTAAGAACTTCACAAGATTCCACAATGATTTCGATCAACTTTAAATGGAGATAACTTTATGTGTTATGATTCATATGAAGATCAGCAATATGCTAATGAAAGTGGGAGAATTCTTGTATTTGGCACAAGAGACAATATACGCCAATTGCTAAGGAATGCAAACTGGTATGTTGACAGCACTTTCAAAAGCAGCCCAAAGATATTTTTTCAAATATTCACAATTCTGGAATCCGTCAATCAAACCAGTGGGCAAGGTTCTGACCAAATGTTAGCATTACCATTTGATTTTTCTCTTTTGGAATGTAAAGAAGAAGCTGACTACATGAAGGTGTTCAATGTAGTTTTTGATGCAGCAAGATATTTCGGGTTTCAAATAACCATCCCACAAACTGTCATGAGTGACTTTGAATTGGGAATTATTAATGCAGTCCGAATGTTTTGGGGCCAGATTAGTATGCGTTTCTTCCATCTACGTCAAAATGTGTATAGAAGAATCAAGCAGAAGGGCTCCAAGCTCAGTACAGTGACCCCGTAAATCATGAAATAAAATCATTTCCACAGGCAATGTGTGTGTTAGCTTTTGTACCACCAGATGAGGTATTGCAACATTCTGATGAGCTGGTTGAGAACACACCTGAAGATTTTATACCAATCGAAGACTATTTGGAACAAAATTACAATCGAGGAAGACTAGGGCGAGGGCGAAGAAGAACAACAAATCCACGCTTTTCTCCCCAGATGTGAAGCAGTATATGCTGTCTGACAAAGGCTTGCAAGAACAAAGAATTTGTCAGAAGGATTCCATAATAGGTTTCCACTTGTAATTGGGAGCCATCTTCCCAGCTTTTATGCTTTCCTTATAAAATTACAAAAAGAGCAATCCAACACAAAGATGATGTTGAATAAGCTTGATTTTGGCCAGCCAATAAGTAAATCTCGGGGGGAGGGGGGGAGTACGGGATTGTGAACAGAAGAATTTTCAATATTGTCTCTAAATATCTATAAGGAAGAAAACAATGTTATTGGTTATCTGTGTGCCATTGGGCATAATATTTTCTTCTAATTTGTAAATTTCAAGTATAGTCTGAGCGCCAGCTCTGAAACCGCGCCCTATGAGGAGGTGGGGAGCGGGGGAACATGACCCAGCAAGTATAGTACAGTCTACCAAGTTCCACGCCACATTCTTGCCATGGTTTCATAGCTGACGCTCGGACTATACAACCGCTGTAAATAAATTCTACACCTTTCATTAATTTCATTTTCCAAAAATGTACAAATCCAGAAACAAAATTTGGACAACCTGAATTGTCCAAGTTTCAGTTATAACATACTGCACATGCACATGCTCAGTAAGCATTGAGCATGAGCCATAAGCACTGAGCATAAGCAGTATGTTATAACTGGAACTTGGAAAATTTAGGTGGCCCAAATTTTGTTTCTGGGTCTGTACATGGACTGTGAAAGTGATTGATTTGGAAAAATTCATATATAGTGTAATTAAAGGCTTTTGGAAAAACTGTCTGTGGCTGAATTGGTTTTTGATCTGAAGGGATGTGGACATAAGAGTTTTGGAAAAAAAAATACAGCTCATGCATTTTGTCAAGACACTCGCGATATGCAGTATGGGAACAACATTTCTGTGGAGGGAGTAAAGGTAGAAGAGAAGGTCGAGCATGTGTCTACCGAGTTCAGGGCAAAAACTAACCCATTCCCCTATAATTCGTAAGTAGACTCATCCGATCTAGTGTGCAGCTCTATAGGAAGAGTGGGGGAGTGTCTTGACAAAATGCATGAGCTGTAGTTAGGAAAAATTGTCTACTAATTTGTATTTCCAGATAAATAATAAACCTCTTTATCATTGACACACTATGTATCATAATATAAGTTTGTGAATATCAATAAATTCAAATTCTATGCCAGTACTACCATAAATGTCAAAATGAACTTTATATCTCTTCAATACAAATATTCCGAAAAACCAGAAACTCTGTTGAGATAACATTCTCAGTACTGAATAGGATTAAGATCTGTATATAAAATACACAAACTCAAATTTAAGACAATGTGAAAATCCTTAGAAAGATTTGCAGAAAATTCCCATTTTACATGATTTAAAACACTGATGAAAAAATTATCACAGAGAACTAAAGAAGTTCAATAACAATTTATGTATTATGTCCTGGATACATGGAGAAAAAAAGCACGACTTCCCTAATGCTTTCACACTACTACTGGTTATAATATCTCCCACAGTGCCATAAACATATTCTGACATGAGATCTTTTTATTTTTTTTTATTTTATTGGGTTATTTTACGACGCTTTATCAACATCTAGGTTATTTAGCGTCTGAATGAAATGAAGGTGATAATGCCGGTGAAATGAGTCCGGGGTCCAGCACCGAAAGTTACCCAGCATTTGCTCGTATTGGGTTGAGGGAAAACCCCGGAAAAAACCTCAACCAGGTAACTTGCCCTGACCGGGAATCGAACCCGGGCCACCTGGTTTCGCGGCCAGACGTGCTAACCGTTACTCCACAGGTGTGGACTGACATGAGAGCTTTTTTTTTTTTTTGTCTGATATTTATTCTGTTATTTTTGAGGTTCTTACTTCCAGAAGTGCATCATTCTGAAAGGAGTGGCGACACAATTGTTCTACATAAGTAAATATTCATGAAATTCGTGTATTTAACTAAAAATTATTGTTTGTAGTAAGACCAACGTCTTTGAGGCGTGTTTAGGGAGAGAAAAAAGTTATAAACTTACTTTATTATACCAAAGGAAGTATAGTGATGCTGCAAAAGAATTCGATGGTGTTCGGGTAAAGGAGATTAAGTCATTTTTTTTGTGAAAAGAAGGTTTGTTCCCCAGGTGAATACAGAAGATAAATTCTACAAGTGGGTAAAAAGAATTAAGTTATAGCTCTTTCGATATGGTCAGTATGAAAGAGTGTAAAAATGGTTCAAACCAAAAACTGCAATACTGATTTGCGGAAAGGGATTTATGTCACTTATTTCCTTTTACACGTTACACTTTTACTGAGGAAAGGGATTATCTCTTTTTACACATTGTATTTAAACTGACTTCAATTGTGCTACGTAGTAACATCTTTACCAAATAGGATATTTTTTCATAATTATATTATGTATTTCTTGTAGAAGAGTTTCAAATGTAAATGAAATTTGTTTTGAGGGTGTGGGGATTTCAATTGAAAAACAGGACATTGTATTCTGGGAAAGTTCACAATATCCTGTTAATATAATATTCAAATACATCCGGATGACAAAAAAGAAACAAAGAAATAATAAGAATGTGGTGGCAATGTGCATGTCTGCATTAAGAAATGATTCCTATAGACATAGACCATAAGTTCTTGATACCAGGTATGTTGTTGTTTTCTAGTGCCAGGCGTTTGACAATAGTCTTGCACTCCAATATTTTTCAAAGATATTATCATGGCCAGCCACTGAAGCATAGATTTTGAGGTGTTCCGAATCCATTTCTTGGTTTGAGTTGCACAATGATCCCAGGTATACACACCTACATAGATAGCATGATACTGACCATGCTTTAATTGAGAGGAAAAACTACTTTCTACAAATTATTCAAACTACTTTCTAGTTTATCATCCACACAATTAGATTCATCTTGCTTGCTCTTGTAGAAAAACTCATTCTTTCAAAGTATATCTGATGACTCAGTCACATTTCTTGAGTAGGCTATTCTGATTTGTATATGCATTGAGAATGAAGAAAACAATGATGATAGGGAACAGAGTTAAATGGCTGGAATATGTGAAGGGATTAACTACAATGTACTAGTCTACAAAAACACCTTGGATGCCTCTGCAGAATTAAAAAAAGAATTCTTTGTCTAGACAAGGCCAAAGTCATAATCGATTATTACCTCATCAGTCTTGCAATTGACCACTTTTGATTCCAGTTCAGAAAAACAAGATCTTTTTGCCTTGTTTTGCCACATGCATAATCTAGTTCACAACATTTATGAGAGACTTCCAAGGGTAACTCCGGATATTTCCCAACAGCTATTGAAGATAGTGATAAGGAAGAAAATGATCAAAATTAAAAGGAGAAAAATTATGTCTATAAGATCCAGCAAATATATCAAAATGGCCTTGTTTATGCCACTTTCATAACTAAACGTAACATTAAGAGTACCTAGTCTATTGGTTTTCATTCTTGGTTACACACTTTAACACTTGAATATTACTAACGATAACGTTAAATGGACAACTTAATAACTTCACTGTGTTAAATACTGAAACTAATATGATACTTTAACTAGTGACTAGTTTTGGATGAACTTTACGCCTTTCCAAACTTCTGGTGAGGTCTTACGCTTTCTTCTGGTTTATTCTTTCTTGGTACCTTGTTGGGAAAGTATGTAATTAAACACAACATTACCATTGCAAACACATCCCCACCTCTGCCCACACACTTTTCCACCAAACACTCAGAAAAAGAAACCAGAAGAAAGAACAAAATCTCAGTAAAAGTTTGAAAATATTGTAAAGTCCTGGCCAAAACTAATCACTACATAAATACCATAACCGTTTTCTTATTTAACACAACGAATGTGTTTATTTAACAAGTTTAATATTATCATAAGTATTGGTATGTCATTACTTTTTAGCTCTGTCACTTATTCAGACTGTCTTGTGTAGTGACAAGTCCATTTTTGTTATTTTTTAAATAAATAAATTAGAGGTCATCAATACATGTCATAATATGGTTATTTCATTCTCCTACACCTAAATTATTTCACTAGAAATAATTATTTAAAGGTGCAATGGATATAAGTCATCAGTTTTTTTGGTGGAAAAGGGGTTAAGTTGGTAATTTTTATGGTTTTTGCTTAAAAATGTATCCAATCTCAAATTACTTGTCAATTTTATGTTTTGTGTGTAAAAACCAAAGTTATACTATACACATGGGTAAATATTAGTGGCTATAAATATTGGAGAAAATATATGAGTTATCTATTTTCTAATCTACTCAATATTAACTTTAACAATAATTACAATTGTTAGATCACATCAAATAGGTGAGAAGTTTGCTTTTTGGTGCCCACAGATTGGCATATAAATATACTACTGACATTTTAAAACATATGATATGACATCCGAAGATATTAAACATATTTGTTTAAATATCTTAAAGAAATCCATAGGCATTTTACATAATTATTTATATAATGTTTAATTTTTAAACTTTATAAATTGTATATTGTACTATGTTTGCTACCTACTGTATTGATTTTTCTCTCTATTCCATATATGCATATTTTTTAAATTGTTTTCCAGGCCTATATGGTCATATGTTACGACAGACAGATGTATTAATAATAAATCTGTAGTCTCATGGGTGTGTTTTATTTTTTGTAAAAAAAAAATAGGGTCTGATTTGCAGTAAGAGTTCGAAGTTTGATTTTCATTTATCTTAGAACTCATTTTTATGACTTAACCACCTTTACCCAAACACCATCGAATTTATTCCAAGAAATTTATTAAAAAACTGTCTATCCATTTATCTACCTGTATATATGCAGTCTTTCTCCTAAACTGTCCTAATGTGCCTGAAATGAAAAAAGTAACAGGGATTCACAGGATTCCTGTAATTGCACGAAATGTTTACATTCTCGATTGGAGGTTATTGTGATATTTAGATTTTTAGCAAATTGGTTCCCATTTATTGCAAATAATTGATTGAGAGTGAAATACATTTAATGCAACTTGTGTATTATGTATTAGTGATTATTTTTATTTTATATAATACCATTATTAGATCTGTACAAGTATGCAGCAAAACAATACTGAAATTACAGTTCATCTGCTATCCATCTTTCCCCAGGAACCAAGTATTTATTTATTTTATATGATAGTTTGACATATTGTATTATTAGGGTTGGGGTTAGTGCTACAATTATGATTTGATTATTGTCGAGCATTATTTCCGGTCATATGGAATGGAGTGTCAGAATGGACCGAGCTTGTGCCACATTAACCCTTAGAAGCCAGAAGACTTATACCACTATTGCACGCAAATGTGTAACTCTTAACCAGGGGTTCGTATACCTGCATAATTGGGTAAATTCGTGTTGGGTTCATTAGCTGAGCGGTTTAAGGCACACAAGATATGTCCAGCCAGCATATCATGCCAAATATCGCAGGTTCGCATTCTGGCCACTGCAGTCAATTGAGCCTGTGGTAAAGGATGGGGAGGGCCCATGTAAAACAATCGAAGCTGACGAGGTTTCAGTTGACTGCAGTTGAAATTATTTTGCTCCTTTTTTGAGAGAAAAAAAAAAAAAACAAAAAACAAAACAAAAAAATGTTATTGTTTTAATCAAGTGCAATGTCTTCATTATTATATAAAATTAAAGAATATTGACGTATTTCATATATAACATATAATTTATAACATATTATGTAACATCATGACCATAATATTAGCTGGCCATTATAATGGACGCATGGCTCTTAAAGGTTAAAGAACAATACCAGGAACAATTTAACAATGTGGCACTAAATAACACAACAAAGCTGTCGTCGAGAAGTTCCATCGTATGTGATCAGTCTTATGTCGCCTTGCATGTTATAATGACTTATCTTGATTTTCAGAGTACTGAAATTATTACAAACATACTTTTGGTATCACAGATGTCATTTGAAAAATTACGGCCCCACAGATGTCTCTGTAGATTTGTGAAACTAGATAACAATGTATGCATATATAGTCAGCAGTCCAGAGACTGGTTGGAACTCATAAGTGACACCAATAAGGCATCACTAATGAGGCAACTGAGCCAGGAAATATTGGGGTAAGGTGGCCAGTTCCTTTCCCTTGCAAAAATAAGTCAACAATACAGTGTAGGGCTGTCGTCGTTAGCACTCGCTGAAATGGGTAAAGGATAAGCGGAGCTGTCCGGTGTGCCCTGTCGTGCAGCACAAAGAGGTAGAGAGCATACCCACTAGCAGCTACGAATGCACCATAGTGCAGTGTGTTCTCCGCGGGTAAAAGACGCTAGCCCCATGGTGCTCTGTACTGATGACTGCTGCTGTAGGGTATGCTTCCAAAAATACAGTATTTGATTAGAGCACCACCTGTTATCGGAATTTCATTGTTTTTCAAGTATAAGTTGTAGAACACAAAAATATTTGCATAATTGAGTGAGAATTTACTTCTTAAGAGCTATTTGCATATGATATCTACTTTCTTCTGATATAAAAGAAAGTACTGTGATGCTGCAAAGAATTTATTTCCAAATATCAATACAAATTATCAGTATTTACTAAGTTGTCTTACATTAACTTCAGCGCTTACTACGACTCCTTGTAACACTGGTATCATACACAGACAATAGATGTCAGGATTTATCACATTCAATTTAGACATCTCCTTTATTGCACAACTATACAAAATAGTTGCACAACAGATTGTGTATGAATGCATAATAAGAAATTGTGTGAAATTTAGAGTGCACTGTATACTTCTGTACCAGAAAATCTGGAAATAATGTATCTTAATTATTTTACATGATGATAAATTTCGATTAACGCGAAATTTCTTCATTAGAGTTATAGAATGAGTCACAGCAAACATTCCTGGTGTTTCTGTTGGCTGGCCAGCAGCAGGTTCTTCCTGCTTCAGCCACTGCTTACATTCCGCGAACTCAAGGCACTTTGCAAAATTAAAACTTACATACCTAATACGCTACATCATTCACTAAATTTAGTACTATGGGTTGGCCAGGGAATTTACATCTAAAGTTTTCCCTTTTTCTGTCACAATTCATAAAACCCAACAAGTCATGACAAATAAAAAATGTATGGTATTGTGTTAATATTTCATTCTAAATAATAGGTAATAATTGTTTAGATTAGTGGCCAGTCAAGCTGCCATAATCATTTAATTCCTGTACAAGAATATGCCACATTTAATGTGGATATTTTAGAATATTCAGGTAAGGAGAGGACAGATGGTAAGAGAACACAATTTACGAGTAAATACCTTCTTTTTATTGTGGCAAAGTAGTTGGTAATGGACTGGACCACTGTCGTAAATAATTACATAATCCTATAATTATTAATCAATGCTGTTTTAAATATTTTATGTTAAATCTTGTCTGAAGATAATTCACTTATGGATATAGTAAAGTAGTCTACTTCTTAAACACTGTATATCCTAACATAATTCATTGATTTAAAAGAATCCGGTATTTTATTCTTGAAAATCTGAAAATCCTGTCATGAACTTCCACAACAAAGTGATTCGTCTCCTTAGATCACTGTACTTGAATTAAAGAAATAGTAAAATGCTTGGCGAGCATGGCAAAGAACTCGTGATCCTCACCTCAAAGCTCCTGTGAACCAATTACATACGCAAATTGAAGTAAAAGGACAAATAGAACCTCATATGAGTCATGTGTGAACTGACAGTAAAACAGTAAGAATAAGGAAATGGAAGTGAAATGAGTTCTGTACTTCAAATCTTCAAACATTATTGAGTGGCATTCTGAGCTCCTGACGTGAATAAAACCAAGATACTAAGTATGTCGAGAATCTTTAACTTCCGTTGTTTAAAAGCCAAGCATTTTCAAAAACTAAGTCCACAGGTTCAATTGCCGGACATTTGGGTTGATTTTGAAAATCCCCCCCCCCCTCAGATAATAGCCACTCCCTCTCTCTCGTTATTTGAGAGTATACGCGGCACTTACAGCAGTTACATGTACACCTTGCCACTGATTTATATGTCTCAGTTTTGAATATTGATTTTTTAATGAAGCTGCAATCAACTACAGAATTATCTAATGTCAATGGGGTGGTGACATTGAGCTGGTATCTGGCGAATGAATCCGAGGATTCGCCACAGGATTATATGATATTTGAATGAATGAATGAATAAGCCCACTACTCCACGTAAGTTGGATGATTATACATGTTACTTGAGTCTAAATACAGTGTACGCTTAGCCAATTTCACAGTTTATTGTTCACTTTGAGATTATGTCCTAGTTCCTTCCAAGCACATCTGCACCGAGCGGCACTAGACCTGTGAGCTCCTACAAGTTGCTTGAAGAAGTCTGCCCATCTTCTTCATGGCCCGACTTGGTTCCTCTTGCCCGTGTAGGGGTCCCACATGGTGGTTATCTGTGCCCATCTGTCGAGTTGTTGCCTCACCACATATCCTCTCCACTTCCATTTTATGGCTGTAGCACGTTGCCTGATGTACTCTGATGCCATGATTTCCTGAAGCGTCCTGCTGGATATTCTGTCTCTCAGAGATATGTCTAGTACCCTCCATTCCATTCTTCTTTGGCATGCTTCCATGTTTTTTTGCTTTCTTTAAGGGACCAAGTTTGGCATCCATATAGCAGTACTGGCAGGACTCAAGTGTTGAGGGCCCCTAGACTCAGTTTCCAGTTTAAAGCTTTGTCGAGGAGTATGAATTTAAGTGACCAGAAAGCCTTCCAAGCATGTGTCGTTCTCCTTCTTATTCTTTGTCCACTTTGTGGTGGAATGATACAAGCTGACCCAGATATACATATTCGTCCACATAGTGCAGATCTGTTACCGGTACATCTACTTCTATTGATCTTGGTGGTTTATTTAACATTATCTCGGTTTTGTTCTGATTCACTGAGAGGCCAACATCTTTGATGAGCTTGCTTAATTCTTGGAGCATTTGTTGTAGTTCGTAAGATGATCTGGCGAATAAATCCGATAAATCTGGAACAACTTTATGATTTCTTCTTAGCTTCTACAAAGTCGTTTAATTTTATATATGATCATATACAATGAGTTGCTAATTAAACTCTGAGACATCTCCTGTTTTAACATTATATAACGAATCTAACTGCACTCAAAATTCTTCCACACAGGATAATACTCAATGCAATTCACAATGTATGAGCATGCCTTCCTCTACTACGCCTTGCCCCCACTGTGGAAAATTTTATCATGGACAACATGGCATTAAAATTCATATAGCACGTGCCCATCCAGAAAAACACAGGATTGCTATAGTCGAAAGACAGCCCAACTGGCAAAATAGAAAACATAGTAGCAATGAACACAATGATACAACTTTAATATCGTTAGTTAGTCCTGACGTTATTTTGGATTCCATTACCACAGAGAAGTCTCCTGTCAGACAATCTCCACATAACTCCTCTTCTAGGCAGTTAAATCAATATCATCAAGATATGTATCACTGGAAAGCTGAATTTGAAAATATTACTACTGAAGAGGATTTCTATAGTAAAGTTGACAATTTTTCTCAATTTCTTGTAACGTCATTATATTACTCCCTGGCCCGAAACACCCAGCTCGTAAATATTACGAAGCAAGACAGGATAAAAGTTTATTCAACAATCAACGCTCTTACGAGCAGTCTAGCAATCCCGAACGCGCAACAGAGAGAGATAGGGAAAAAGGTCGATCGAAATACATGTACCAACTTACACAATTCCGATATTTTAATCAAAGAAGAAAAGCTGTTCATTCGGTACTGAGACAAAATAATCAGCGCTGTACTATTAACGTCAACAAAGTACACAACTCCTTCTCGAAGAATTTTTCGTCCCTAATAATTGCATTCGTCCTTCTTACGAACATGTCTCCGATACAGATGATTTAACCCCAACTGAAATGTTTAGCATTACCATAACCAAAGAAGAAATTGTAGCAGCTGCTAACAAAATAGCTGTTGATACGTCACCTGGACCCGACCACGTGCTTATGAGAGCAATTCGTAATGTAGTTTGCTATGAAATAATTTCTTTAATTGCAACACGTATGCTGTCGTTGTGTGAAATACCTCCTTGCCTCACAAAAGCACGGACTATATTAATCTACAAAGGAGGCGATGTTACTGACTTCGGCAACTGGCGACCAATTACCATTTGTTCCATATTAAGAAGAATCATCGAGCGTGTACTCGACAAACGTTTTAGGAAAATTGTTACATTTCATGAGTTCCAACGTGGATTCACAAACAGCCCCGGTACTTTAATAAACACTTCCTTACTTAATTCTATTTTAAAAGAGGCCAAATCCAGAAAAACGAACACCACCTTGGTATTCTTGGACATTCGTAAGGCGTTTGACAATATTGGCCACCTCCATCTGAGAAACACTTTATCCTCTCTCAATGTGCCATCTCCCTTAGCCGAACTTATCGCTAAATTACAGGAAGTTAATACCACTCAGATCGAGGTTAACCACAGAAAAACGGAACCTATAGTAATATCAAGAGGTGTGATGCAAGGTTCACCCTTATCGCCTTCATTATACAACATCGCGATGGATCACATCCTTCATGAGATTACTTCCGAAGAACCTGCCGAAGAATATGGTTTTAAACTCGTATCAGGTCTTCCCAATGTAACCGTTCTGAGCTCGCTGATGATATGGTAATTGTTGGGAAAGACTCTGAAGCTGCCAAACATATTGCCGAAATAGCAACTAGAAGACTTCATGAAATTGGATTGGAGATTAACGCGAAAAAATCTAAATGCATCTCTATTGTAAACGGCAAACTTAATACGTCTTCTATTTACCTCGATTCCACTACAGAAGTGCCCGCATTAGACATCAATGAAACCGTCAAATATCTTGGAGTAACTTACAATGACGAAACCGTTTTCGACTCCGCGAGAACTATGGAAGCCCTCCGATCTCAGTTAGAACGTCTAACCACCTCACCCTTGCTCCAGCCTTACCAAAAACACAACGTGGTTTCTTCCTTCATTTGTCCGAAGCTTGTATACCCTTTTCAAACAACCCCTCCTGATAAATTACCTGTCAAGTTCCTCAAAGATGTAGATCTTCTTATTAAAAGCTCAATTAAGGACATCCTACAACTTCCTGGAGATATTCCAGACAATATGTTGTATTCCGACAAAAAATTTAAAGGCTTAGGTATATTCTGCGCACGTTAGGAAGCCTACTTGCAACACGTCAACTCTTGCATGAAGTTGAATATGTGTAATAATATGTACATAAACAACACTAAATGTCTAATGGAGGAAGCTAAACATTGTTTGAACAACCTTCAAATCGATGAAATTGAACACCTAACTTCTACGAGTGGAGTAATAAACACCAGAAAAATTAGGACCGAATTACACCAGCGAGAGTACAACGCATGGTGCAACTTACCTCAAAAGGGAAAAGGCGTTATTCTGTACAGTGAATTCACTCCCTCTAACAAATGGATAACTAAGCCTGATGGAATGACTAGCGGTGAATGGAAGGAGGCTATCAAGATGACTGCCAACGTAAGCGCTGTAAGAGCCATACCCGGTAGGTCTCAGGTGATGCCTCAGTGAGATAGAAACCCTTGGACATGTCCTGGGAGCCTGCCCTTATGGCGAAACATTGCACATACATAGGCACCATGCAATTAGAACTAAATTGGCCGATGCCCTTAGAAAACTAAAATACACCGTCTATGAAGAAGTCCACTGAACCACCGATAATGGCAGTAACAGATGAATTGACATAATCGCCACTAGCGAATCCCTGTCTCAAGGTATGATAATCGACCCCACCATCAGGTTTGAAATGTACAAAGGACAGCCCGAAGACGTACATGAGGAGAAACGAGCAATCTACATTCCAACCATCCTGTACTATAAAGATAAATACCAACTTCACGATATCAGTGTTATGGGATTGATGTTTGGAGCAAGAGGAACGATACCCAACTTCTCTTCTAAATTCTGTAAGACCCTAGGACTGCACAAATCTTTTCTGAATGAACTGGCCCTCCTCATAATTAAAGAGTCAGTCAAACTTTTACGGAACCACCTATATGGACTCTAATTCAGTGTATGAAAAAAATTGACGCACCATTATCATTTTTCTTTTTCCTTCTTAGCTTTCATTGATTCTTTACTTGAATTTTTTTTTTCTTTTGTAAACTGCCATTGTTTGTTTGTGTATTTGTTCGCCTTTTTTCTTACTCTTTTAGCTCTCATCATCTATTTATTCTTGTATTGTTTTGTATGCTTTGTCTAATGGCAGCCTCTAATTTGAGGAAGCTCCGATAAATAAAAATAATTAAAAATAGTACTGATATGATATAATATTTATTCATTAATCACATTTCTGAAAGACAGACCTGTTATAATTCTTTATTACCCCAGATTTGCCTTCTTCTTCTTATTTGGTATTACAGCCCAGGTGGGCCTTAACCTCCTCTATGGCTCTCTTCCATCCTTCTCTATCCATCGCCAACTCCCTCCAATTCCTTATTCCTAATCTATTCACATCCACTCGTACACAGTTCCACCATCTTGTTCTCGGTCTTCCTCTTAATCTGGTTCCATCTGGATTGTTATTGAAGACAATCTTCACTTTCCTTGTTGTTTCCATCCTTGTGACGTGACCCAACCATCTCAGTCTTTGACATCTTATGTGCGCCTCCAAATCCGATTCCTTGTACAGTTCGTATATCTCATTATTATATCTGGCTCTCCATCCATCCACTGTTTCAATTGCTCCGAATATCCTTCTTAAGATTTTCCTCTCAAATACTGCTAGTTGTTTGCATGTATTTTTATTCAGAACCCATGTTTCTGTACCATATGTTATAATGGGTCTTATTAGGGTTTTGTAAATCTTGATTTTGATTTCTCTAGATATTATTTTATTTTTAACAATTGGTAAAAGTGAATAATATGCCCTGTTAGCCAGATTTATTCTTCTTTGTACCTCATTCCTTAGGTCATTATTTGCTGTCAATATTGATCCGAGATATGTAAATTCTTTTACTTTTTCAAACTTATATGTTCCCATTTTAACTTCCTTCACTTGATCATTTTGTCTTTTGGTGACTGACATAAATTTAGATTTCTTTGTATTTATTTTAAATCCCAGCTTCTGAGTTTCCTTATCCAATGCTATCAAGGCTTCTTCAACATCTTGTATCCTTCTTCCGGTGATGATGACATCATCCGCATAGCCTAAAATCTGTTGTGTCTTATTAAAAATAGTTCCATTAATTTGGACTTCTGATTTTATTATTGCAATGTGTAGGGCTATATTAAACAAGAGAGGTGCCAGCCCATCTCCTTGCCTGGTTCCTTTCTCCAATTTGAAATTTTCAGTTGTAATCTTTCCTAATTTCACTGTTGCCTTTGGTTCAGATTTGCCTTACTTTACAATTTTATTCACCTATGCCAAGTCTTGCATTACCCTAAAAACTAATCCAATATATCTCTCCCCCCACCCCCTCAAAACATAACACATTCAATTTAACTACTATCTAATCACATACACACAGACTTCAAGATCAATTTAATACATAATTAGTTTTAACTTTCTCTTCTTATTTCAGCTTCACTATCATTAAAAATTTCCTAACTTTTTAACTCGTTTACATTAGTAAAGTTGTACTACATATTTTCTTATATGCAACACATCTATTAATACCCTAATTTTTTTTGTCTGTTTCTTGACCTTCTAATACTACATGGAACGCGTCTTCTCTCATGCCACAAAGGGGGGCATATATCCTTCTCTATGGACCCCTCCTGTTTTTCAATTTCCATATTTCTAGCCTCCACCAAGCTAAGCCCATTCTCACTTCCCTGTTATTTAAGCTTACATATTCTTGTTCCCATGATATTTTTATGTCTTTAAAATTACTTAATATTCTTAATCCCTTGAGATTTTGATATAACTCTTGTCTCGTAATTTCGTTACACCTTTCTTTTACGATTTTACGAATTACATTCAAATTCATTGTCATCCTAATCTACTCACCCACCTTATTCTTTAAATCTTCCACCCAATTGAATTTTAATTTCGTGTCCCGAAGAAAATGTAAACACTTCTTTTCAATGGTACTATCCTCTTTCGCCATAATATGACTTAAGAATTTTGTTTTCCTTACTAGTATCATTCCCATAATACTATCTACCCCCATTTCGAATCTAGCAGCTAGGTTAGAAGCTTTCCATGGAATTCCTAGAAATGTCTTACAAAATTAATATCTAATTCTACCTATAAGCTGGCTAGATAAATCATTATCCAAAATTTCTATATTATACAATATATTCAATTCTACAAGAGATCTATAAAAATAAACAGGTTTTAAATCTCTATATTCTGCCATTTATTCAAGCTGTAAGTGCACCATTTTCTTTATTAAAGGCCACTTCATTTTGCGTCATCCATTTACCTTACCCATCTGAATATGTGAATTTAGAAATATATTCAATCAAGTTACTGTTCAGAAAACATTTCTCTCTTTTACTCATTTTACTTCCGTTTTTACAAATTAGGATTCTCGTTTTTCTTCCGTTTATTTTCAGGTCCCATTTCATGCAGTAATTTTAAATTTCATTAATAGTATTTTGTAGACCAATAATCGGGGGGGGGGGGGGACAATGGCACAATCATCAGCGAATAGTAGTCCTGGCACTGTTTTATTGAAAATGACTGGGCAATGAGAGTTAGTATTATAAATAGTATCTAAAATATCATATATATACTGAGTAGACATGGGCTCAAAACAACACTGCCTTGCACCCTGCGACTCAGAGTACAGCAACCAGTGGTACAGGGACAAGTTGGGAGGAGTGGAAATGTAAATACAGCTGTTTCGGACTGTTCCCTGGCAGATTCTGGTACTCATTATATTACTGTCTGCAGATGTCTTCAAAATCTGGTTCTTCATCCATGAGAGCAATATTTAATATTGCTAACAAATGTTCATTGCTCAAATGAGACCTACGTTCTGATTTAACATATTTCATTAAGGAGAATAACGTTCACATAGATATGTGGAGCACAACATGGCTAACATTTTGGAATCAAATTTACGAAGGTTAGAATACTTTGAGTTTGGCAGTATTTCAAAAATGCTTGAGCTATATAGACAGTGACAACTACTCTTAATGACTATGTCATTTTGCATTTCTATAACTTCCAACTGTAACTTCAAATGCATACTTCGCACATCAACAGTGACTGGATTAGCAAGAAAAAAAAAACAATCATTTTCCATTTGTTGGAAATCTCTAAATCGCTGACAATTAAATTCTATATGTAAGTTTTCTAATAGATTGCTGTAATTTTGTAGTTTTTGTTATGTCACTAGTTTCGAAATAAATGCTTTCACGTCTCCATATGCATTTACCATATTTTTTTTGTTTTCCCTGCAAATGTGTATTTAACTGATTAAAATGTTCACAAATACTGGTAGAAATGCCAGTTCATTTAACCAATCTTCGTCTTCTAACTTACGAACAGCTAATCTTTATGTTTGCATGAATTCAGCAATTACCTCTCGAAGTTCTAAGAATCTATGTAGCATCCGACCGCGGCTAAGCCACCTCACTTCAGTGTAGTAAATTAAATCTTCATAATGTTGACCCATATCTTTCAGAAATGTTCGAAACTGAAGGTGCTTAAGTGCTTTAGATTTTATTTTAGTGATTGTCTTCACAACAATGTTCATGATGTTATCCAGATTCAGCACTTTTGTACACAAAGACTCCTGATGGATAATGCAATGAAAATAATACACTTTCTCATTTATACCCATCTCTTGTAAATATACTCTCAGTCTACCAACAAAACCTCTCGTTTCACCAATCATAGCTATCTGTTCCAATGGACACTAACTTTTGCCAGGCCAAATCCTTATTTGTAAACAAAGTACGAATTGCTGTAAAAATATCCTCTTCTATTGTTTGTCCAGACAAAGGTATTAAACCCAGAAAACATTCCAGCTACTGTTAACTCCTGATTCACACCACAAACAATTAACCATATTTGGCTAATTGTGCAGTATCACTTATATCAAAACGTTCGTCCAAAGCTATTGAAAAATGTTCAAATTCATTTAATTGCACTTACAATTTTCTATCAATATATTTTGATATGTCCTCTACTCTTGTTACTATGGTGCGTCTGGACAAACATACTTTCTCAGAACGTATTTTTTCTTGGGGACAAATAATTTCAGCTAACTTTAAGACACACTTTTTCACAAACTAACTTACAAAGGTTTTATAGCTTTACAAATCTCCCATGCTACGCAATAACTGGCTATTAATACCTTCTTTGTCATTTCATGTTCATTTGGTTCAGTCTGTTCTTCACTTTGTTTATTATAAGCGTCCTTTAATTATTGTAATAATACTCCCTTTCCATGCCCATAATCTGATGATAATCTTTATGGTTCAACTGATAATGGCATCCAACATTTCCCTTAAAAATGCTTAATAGCGTTATGGAATATAGCAGACAGGTAACATTTTCTCCACTTGCTACATAGAAAAACTCTTCTTCCCATTCTCCTTTAAATTTGCGCTTGTTTGAAGAGGTTGAAGGTTTTGAGAGAGACATTGTAAATGTTAATCTGCCACAGCTTGTTGACTTTTGAAGTAGAGGTCTGCTTATTTCGATCCACACGGCACAGTACCTCATTCAAGACTGTGACTCAAATTAAGTCACAACACAGTGATTTCCCATTTATGTTACCCCTTTTATTTGGCTAATGTATCTGGATAGTTTTCCTTCTGTGAGCTTGATCTTGAACCCTATCTCTTCATATAACATTTTCACATTCTCTATAAATTTAGAACTCATTTCCATATTTTCCATTTTAAACCATAACTTTTCACTATTGACTGAATCAAACGCTTTTTCTACATCTATGAAACCTCAGTACATACATCCTCTTTTTGAGTTCATATATTTGTCGTTAATAGTTTTAATAATGAAAATGTTGTCACTCGTGCTTTTCTTTTCTCTGAAACCACTCTGTAAATCTGAAATAATTTTATATTCCTCTAACCACTTCCTTAATCTACTCGTTAATAACCCAGTATACGTTTTTCCTAAGCATTCTAATAATGAGATTCCTCTGTAATTATTTGGATTATTTTTTTCTGCTTTCCCTTTATACTGTATAATGGAACTGAAATGGCCACCCTCCATAGTTCCCAAATAACATTTTTACTTCTCAAAGTGTTGAGAATTTTCAACAGTAATGTACTTCATTCTTCATTCTTGCCTAACTCTTCCCAACACTGCACTGGGAAATCCATTTACTCCTGCAGAATTTTTATTCGTCATTTTCCTCAAAATTCCTAATAATTCATCTGCTTTGAAGTTTGTGTCCAATATTTCGTTGTACTTCCAATTTATTAAAACTTCCATCAATATTTAAACATCTCTCCTGTAAAAAGTTATTTTCCATTAATTTATTAAAATTATTAATCCAAACCTCTTCCTCAATTCCACTATTCCTATCTTCTCATTTAGACACTGATTTTATAGCCCTCCATGTAGTTGCTATATTATTACTTTTAATTTCTCTAGCTCTTTATTCGCAATGGCTGTTCTTTTAAGTACCAGTAACTCTTTATATCCCTTTTCATATTTTATAAAGTTTTTTTTTTTTTGTTTTCTTCATATTGTTATTCCTTCTCCACTTTTTGTATGTGTCTTTATATTTTTTCTTGCTCATTCTACACTCATGATCATACCAACTGTTCCCTTGCCTCTTATGTAACTTATTTGAAACATACATCATGTTTCTCCCTTCTCTAGCTACCCTCTGGTACATCGAACTTACAGCCTTTCTATATCCTATAATAGCATCCCTTCAATATCTATTTGTAGTAATTCACTGTTGAGTAAATTCGAAAATTATGTCGTATTTTCCTCCTTCCACAATACTTTCTTATAATCACTCTTTCTCTTTGCAAATTTATTAACATCCTAAATACTTCCGTTCTTTTATAAATTTGAAAGTCTAGTTTTAGTTCAATCTTTAAGGCCATATAGTTGCTTAAGGAACAATCCTCTATTATGAAATTGTTTATTTGGTCCCCTAATTCACCTGATATTATTATATAATGTGTCCCTTTCAAATCTCCCACATTTTAATTAATCATTGCTAACAAAGTATGCGAAATTATAAAATGAGAAAGAGAAATTCAAAGAATTTTCGTTGTCACACACTAATACATCTCTACATGTGCACTATTGGTAGCACGAACAATTCATTAGATGATCTGTATTCGATTTTGTTCCACATTCTGTCCAACACATCCATTGATGCTGTTGCAATTATGTCATGAATACGGGTTCGTAAATCTTGAAGATTTTGTATTGGAGTCGCAAACACACGGTCTTTTACGTAGTCCCAGAGGAAGAAGTTCAGTGGTGTGATGTCTGGCGAACGTGGTGGCCACCAAATTGGTCCACCACGTCCAACCCAGCGATCTGGGAAGGTTTCTGTGAGGGAATTTCGAACATCCAGGCTCCAGTGTGGGAAGGCTCCATCTTGTTGAAAGATTACTTGAGGTTGCATATCAGCTACCTGGTGGTACAAGAACTGTTCCAACATGTCTTGGTATACCGGTCCAGTTATTGACTCCTCAGGGAAGCAAAATGACCAATAATCCTGTTCTTCATCAGGCCGCACCAAACATTTACTTTTGGACTATCCTGGACATGTTCATGATAGATGTGTGGATTTTGTGTACCCCAGATCCTTACATTGTGCTGATTGACAGATTCTGATATATGAAACGTTGCCTCATCTGAAAACAAGATATTTCCAAGAAATTGAGGGTCTCTGTCAATACGATCCAGCATTTCAATAGTGAATGTCTGTTGTCATGGCCTGTCATCTGGTTTTAATTGTTGAATAATTTGCACCACGAAGTTGCTTATGAAGCACCTGATGCACAGTTGATCTCAGCATATTGAACTGCTGGGATGCATGGCGAATTGATTTTTAAGGACTTCTCTGAAATCCTGCCCTAATTTCTTCAATCTTCTCTTCGCAGAAACGTCGACGAGAACCTCCGGATTGTTTGTTCACACTTCCAGTCACCAGAAACTTCTCACACCATGCCTTAATGATTTTCCTATCAGGTGCATTTTCTCCATATTCTCTCCGGTAATTTCTTTGCACTGTAATTACTGATTTCGTCTCTGCATACCAGCAAACAGTTTGTGCGCATTACTACAGAGTCGCCATTTTGTTTTATGCCATTGTTGCCCAACATGTGACAGATGAATTACTTCAAACAAATGAAGTAACAATTCTTTGAGTTTCTGCGGAGTCGCCATTTTGTTTTATGACATTGTTGCCCAACATGTGACAAATGAATTTTGAAACAAATGAAATAACAATTCTTTGAGTTTCTCTTTCTTTTAATACCAGTCTCATTTCATAATTCTGCATACTTTGTTATAGTCGGAGGCACCGATTTTGGCAGATGACCTCGATGACATTTCCAGTAGGAGAGCCAATATTGTTTGTGTAAGCTGCGAGAATGAGATGCGATAACATTCTGAGTCGTTCATATTTTCATAACAGCAGCTCATATCAATTATCCTTATTATGAAACACACCACGGTACAGTCCTACTCAAAGAATACCTTTAATAAATGTAAATGACTTCCGTTCGCAATGATTTTACAATACGTCTCCTACATTTTCTAAATTAAATTAATCCTTAATTAAAAGGAAAAAGCATTGCTTTGCGCATATATATAATCCTACCCTTACCAGATCAATTTACAAGATCTGTCCAGTAATAATTTAGGAATCGTCTACTGGTGGTGCGACAATTCAAGTTAATAAAATTACGATTCTTCTTAAGAATCAAAATATAATTTGGTTAATTGGATAAAATTGCATGCTGCGGAAGTTAGATTTATATAAGAGTATAATAAATAGGATTGTAATGGATATTACAAGGGCAATATTTTCTTCACACGCACATTGTGAATAGAACAGAGAAGAAAGCATTTTAAAATATTCTAAATCATACAAAATATCGGAGAAACCAATTTTCCCTGCACAAATTGCACCAATTGAAAAATATAATTACCATTCACAATAAATACTGTATTTTATGAATTCTAAAAAGTTGTTTATTAATCTAGAGGTATTGGCTGATGACTATATTAAATTCCAGCACAACATTCATTCAGAATATGTAGAAATTACACTTTGGATTTTACTAAATGTATAGGCCTACTATCAAAAGGTGTTACATACCCCCTTAAATACTGTACATGTGTTACCTGTGCGATATCCGATGTTTAATTTTTTTAAATATAATTCATAGTACTGAAACTGCCATGTTGAATTCGCACAAATTGTATTATTCGTGATTTTCGTCTCGAAAACCCCTAAGATATCTAATTTAATTTTTCACCCATTTTTGTCCCACTCCACCACTTTAGGGACGGACAGAGTCGGACTAAATAATACCTTATTCGTATAATGTGATCACAAAGATCCCCAGATATCGACTTTCATCGAGATCGGATGACATGAGATTTCTCACTCCCTTCTGCCTTTTCATCAGTACCTTAGGATATGGTATTTAAAAAATCTAAGAATGTTTAACCATTTAATATTGTAGAGAGTAACCTTCATTTTAAATTTTATGTCTCTAGTTAAATATAGTTTAGTGAATTTTTAAAATCGTCGACTTCTTTCTCTCTCCTCTCTACTCAGAAGTAAAAAAAAAAAAAAAAAAACTGAAGTTATTTCAAGGGAGTAGCCTACATGAAATTGAATTTTTTTACTTTCCTTATACATTTTAGAAACAATTCTGAGAGATGAGATGAATAGTCTAACCCAATTTTATGAGTGAATCTTTGTTTTAAATTTAAAGGCTGCACGTCTGCTGGTTAAAAAAAAAATAAATCGGTATAATTATTTTGATCATTACTGCCTCCCATTTTCCATCCCTTAATGTTCGTATTTCGTAAAATTCAGTCTTATCTATTGACTAAGGATTAACATATTTCCATATACATATATATAACAGATTATATTTCCATTTCGTACAATATTCTGGTCACGAGACATAATCATATACTTTGTCTTTTCGGGATTTACTACCAAACCTATCGCTTTATTTGCTTCAAGTAAAATTTCCGTGTTTTGCCTAATCGTTTGTGGAGTTTTTCCTAACATATTCACGTCATCCGCATAGACAAAAAACTGATGTAACCCATTCAATTCCAAACCCTCTCTGTTATCCTGAACTTTCCTAATGGCATATTCTAGAGCGAAGTTAAAAAGTAAAGGTGATAGTGCATCTCCTTGCTTTAGCCCGCAGTGAATTCGAAAAGCATCAGATAGAAACTGGCCTATACGGACTCTGCTGTAAGTTTCATTGAGATACATTTTAATTAACCGAACAAGTTTCTTGGGAATACCAAAGACACATATAGACTACTGTAATATTTGTTTAGTTTTTAGAGGTGACTGTCCAGAGTGCACAAATACTCGGGCGTGCATGTTTACTATTATGTCCTACCCATTCCACTGCGACAGAGATAACAGCCGTTCTTGCAGCGGTGAGGACTCGCTCTCCAGTTTACATTAAGGAAATCCATCTGCCAAAATCCCTGGCGCGACCTATAGCAATGATTAATTAAAATGTGGGAGATTTGAAAGGGACACAGTGTATAATCAAAAATGGCTTGCTCATTAGCACTAACGAAACTGAATTTTCTTCTTTATCTTCTAAATATTTATCATTTACTATTTCAAAATTCAACTCCTCACAGAATTTTATTAATTACCTCTCCTCTTCATTGACTACTTTATCCTTGCTACATTTTAACCTCTCTCTCTTCATACCAAACTATTATGCTATCTATGTTTCCATCCGCTGTTCTCCCATTGAAATCCCTCATGATTAGTATTTCCTCTATTTTGTATACATCCCTTAATTCATTTACTTCTTCTTACAGCTTAACCCAGAAATTCTTATTTGCATATTTGGAATTATTCAGGTGTACATATGTACAGCCTAATATACATTCCACTTTTTTGTTGCAATCTAGTAATTCTCCCAAATCATTTCTTCTAATTTTGACTTAATTTCTACTTTATCTGCTATTTCTATATTGACTAAAAGGGCTACCCCCCCCCCCCCCGGATTTCTCCCTGGCTTTCCAAGTTTTGCTAATGTCTTTGCAATGCAAATAAAATCTTTTATTACTATTTTTTTATTATCGTTCATTCAGGTTTCTGCGATGTAGGCGTTGTCTCAGCGAGATTGAAACTCTTCCCCATATCCTTGGCTTCTGCCCCTATAGTGAGGCCCTTCGCAACATCTGTCACCATGCTGTCCGTTCTATGCTGGCTGAGGCGCTGAAGGAAGTAGGGTTTACGGTCCATCAAGAGGTGCACAGACTAGCCACGCAAGGAAGTGTTTGGCGAATTGATATCATTGCTATTAAGAACAACTCGGCATACATTCTCGATCCCACCATCAGATTTGAGACACATGCAGATCAACCGCATGAGGTGGACAGTGAAAAGAAACGGATCTATGAACCAACAATCCCGTTCTATAAAGATAAATATAGCCTGCCCCACATTGATGTAATAGGTGATGATATTTCCCCCCCCCCCCCTTTCTTAACCGTGAATGAGCACAAACGCTTCTTATGTGTAAATTTTTCTGACATTTTGCATATTCGATTCCCTAACCGTTTCAAATGTATATCATTTTACCTTTCAGGTGTGTTTCCAAATTATATGTAATACGCTTTGTCAAATCTGGCAACCTTTTCATAAGGGAAGCTAAATTTATTTATTTATTATTATGTTTATTCAATAATCTATTCAAATCTTATTATTAATTTCATTCAGAATCCCTTTGATATTAATAAAACAGTATTTCAATGCTCCCTCATTGCCTAGCTTCAGACCCTATGAAATCATACCTTTGGTTGCATTCCTACCTCTACTAAAGCACCAGCTCCTCAGATTGTAGGATCTCTGATCTTTCTTTGAAGTCATAGTTAGTAAACTGCCATTTGGAGAAGATAATGTTACTTCATTAGACGATCTTCTTGCTTGATTGTGCCTGCTCCTCTTATGCCTGTCTTCCTTGAAAATCTCTCTTTGGTTGCCGCTGACGACTCTATCAGCTGGGTGGAATTCACTGATCTTCATGTTCCTCTATTCCACAAGTTTGGTTGCTGATGTGTCTGTTCATCACGCTTCTCTGCTGTGATGAAGTTATGTTCATCACTACGATCCATGTTCACTGGATTCTGGGTTATAACTGCTATCCCTCTTCTAGGCGATTTCCTCATCTAGAATTTAGGTAAATTATAGTTTTACTGACAGCGTTCTAGATCATATATGTTCCCATTTATATTTAATTTATCATTTACAAGAGTCGCAAAGTCTCTCTTCATTCTTGCTTCCTTCATAAATAGTACTAGAAACTTCCTCTTATTTCTCACTTCAAAGCTGAAATCCTAGTCCAACCTAATTTTCATGCCCTTCAGGTTTTTTAATTGGCTCATAATATAGTCTTTGGTGCTCATACTTGCGAATTTCACGATGATAGGCGGATTTCTGCCTCTCCCAGCTCTAAACACTTTCTCTATATGATTCTCATTTTAAAGGGTACATGTTAAAGATCTCTCTGCAAACCTGGGAAACTAGGTCGTAAATGTCTAGCCTTCCTTTCCATCTTCCTTCATGTATTCCGAAGAAAATTAAATTATTCTTCCTTTGATTAGCTTCCAAATTATTTATTCTAATTTGTAGATGACTGTTTTCCTGCTGTAGCTTCCTATGTTCTCATTGTTGGTTCCGATTTTTTGTGCTCATGTAAGTAGTTACTTGAATTCGTTCCCAATCTCATCCATTTTCTGCATAATGTCTTCAAATCTATTACTCATTTCTTCCATAACTGTAGTTAAGGTTGTTTCATCTGCACCCATCGCAGGGCCTGGGTTCACTTCCACCTCATCAATTATGAGCAATACTGCTAGTATTGTTCCTATCGCCCACAAAATTTGCTCCCATCCACTGTAGTTCTTTTTCTTATCCACAACTTTTCTTCTGCTGTTAAAGCATCCAATTGTTGTCTGATATACATTAATATCCACCTTAATTTCTTTCCCTTGTATTATATTTGTATTGGGATACACACTAAGGTTATTCACACTTCACAACTCTGCTTAGCTTCTGCGTTCACACATATCGCATGGAATCCACTCTTACTTGCTGCGTCACTCACTATCTACGGTATATATAGGGCTCTGATTTGGCATATCTATACTCACTCTCTATACTTTGAAATTTTAGATAACATTATAGTTCAGCTTCAGACTAGGTTCAGAGACATTCAGAAATTAGAATTCCTTCACTTGGTAGATTCATCACGATTTAGTGAATTCAAACAAAGTTTACCTTCTAAAGAGTTAAATTCATTAAAAAGTCATTATTCTCTTCACTTCGATTTTTCACGACTGAAAAATGTATTGGAATTCGTCTATTCGGACGATCAGTTCATGTCTCGTAGTGCAATGGACATTATCAAGATGTTTGCGGACAGTGATATACAGAATGTATTGCCAGAAGCCTACAGACTGTTTTGCTTAACTGCAACAATACCAGCAACAAGTTGTAGTGTTGACAGAAGTTTCTCTTGCCTGAACAGAGTGAAGTCTTATTTAAGGAGTACCATGGGACAGAGTAGAGAGACAGCCTTAGCCACAGCATCAATTGAAAGAGAGTTTCTATATTCGTTTGAAAAACAGGAGTCGCGGTATGATGACGTCATTAAGCAGTATGCTTGTAAGAAGGATCAGTGTTCCCCAAGCACCTGCATTAAGAGCAGATACTGCAAGCAAAACATTTTCAGCATAGCATAATATAGAATGGAAAATAAGCACTGCTTTGTGGGTTGTGAGTGCCTGGAATATAGGCGGTTGATGATCACTGTATATATTATTATGTCATTATGTTTTGTAAATTTTGCCTACCTTGGACATTTGACTACTATCCACCACGGCTTAACACTCTATCACTGGAGGCAAATTAGTTTTGTCTTACAAGTGTACTCATGTTAAAAATGGAATTCTACACTGACTAGCAGAGTTCAGAAAAATCTTAGTTGACCATATCTGAAAGCACTATAATCCTACCATGCAGACAATGGTTTAAATGTTATGTTTTATTTAACGACACTCGCAACTGGCGAGGTTATATCAGCATCGCCAGTGTGCCAGAATTTTGTCCCACAGGAGTTCTTTTACATGCCAGTAAATCTACAGACATGAGCCTGTTGCATTTAAGCACACTTAAATGCTATCAACCTGGCCTGGGATCGAACCTGCAACCTCGGGCATAGAAGGCCAGTGCTATACCAACTGAGCCAACCAGGCCAACGACAATGGTTTAATGTGTTTCTTTTGTGTTGTTAAGTGCTCATACAGTAGTCTGTGTCTGTATAATTTATTTTACTTTTAACAAACCTCTTCAAAGACGAGATAGATCTTTATTTACAGACTCCTTTGAACTACATGCAATGCGTCAATGAGATGATCATATGACAGTAATAAGGTGCATTCTACATGGTTCAACTTTTCTTTCAATTTTAAGCATTGAAGCAATGCAAGCAAGATTGATATTTAAAATTAATTTTTATATGTAGTGAAGATGACATTCAAAAGGCGCACCATGTAGACACAAAATCTTCAAGCATCTTAATTGAACGCGCATTTTAAACTTGACTCTTTCAATATTTTCCCAGATTGTATGCATACACACATGAAATACTGAACTGTGTAGACGCAGCTATAGACGAATAGCATATGGCATAATGAAAAAGATAAACATTCCTCACAAATCAATTTCGTAAGATTTGCGATGTATTAGATGTGTTTCTAAGACCTCTTATGGCAACATCTGGGCTGCTTATTAGCAAATATTGCTGACTTTTAAAATTGTTCCAGTTCTTGAATGTTATCATTGATCAAAGAATTTTTACAATATTTTCCTACTTCTTTGCTGAAAATTTGTAAAGTTTCTTTCACAAGGCACTTAGTACGAAGTATTTTTGTAATAAATTTAATTATAGTGACTGTATTTTTCCATTAAAACGATGGAATTATATTAAGATTTTTTAAAACTATAAATTGTAACAATTTTACTTGAAGTAAAAAATAAAATCTCACTTCTTAATGTGATTTTTGGAATATTTTTTTTGCAGCATATAATAAATTAAAACATAGAGTTTATATGGAACATTTTCGAAACGACGAAAATTATTAACTAAACATACATACATAAATGTTCTGTCCATGGACAGGTCTTTCACCATAAACCCAGAATTCTCCAATCTTTCCGATTTTCTACTTTCCTCTTAGTCTCTGCAGTTTGATTAACTAGGCTATGTAAATGTTAAAATTTCATCCACAAGAATAGAAGTGACAAAAACAATTCACTTGAAACCATCAAGCACACTGTCTCTCTAGAAGTTAACTTAATTTCCTTTAATATTAAAAACACGCAAGAAAGCTGTATAAGTACAACATGAATTATGTAAGTTACAGAATTAAATATTACATAAGGTAGCCAAAAGTAAGAAAAATAAAAAGATTATTTCATAATCTCCATTCTATAAAGCACAAGAGTTTTGTGTACAGTTCTGCTAATTCCAAAACGAGAGAGAGAAAGTATTCCTCAGAATACTAGAATGAATCAAATTAGCACACTAATAAGTCTTAATTTCAGAGAGCTTATCACATACACAAAGCAAAACAAATAATATTTTGAAAACCACTAGTTTGGACATATCAAATAATTTATATATTTGTTAGTCTCTAAAAATATTATATTTACTTAAATTTCTTTTTATTTTATTCCGAAAGAAAGTATCATAGTAAGCAAAAGGATTTAAACATTTTTAGAAAGCAGTAACGTCAGACAATGTTATTTACGAGGAAAAAATATTATATGAAATCCACAAATAATGACAGCAACTACACATCACTGATATGTAAGATATACTGTTTTCCTTTTAAATGTTTGCGTGAAAATGTCTGAAAATGACTTGAGATGCAAGTTCAAGTTCAAAATTTACAGTCTGTAGGGAGTAAAAACATTTATTCTCATTTATACTTCAATACCTAAGCCTAAGTGTAACTATAAATGAACTGGTTTCTACTCATATAATCAAGTCTAAATTTTTACGTAACTGCTAGCCCTTAAGATTCTTTCTGAATAATTTTAACTCCAATTCTACTGAATATATGGAAATGGGAAACAAATTCACTCCCCTTTCTCACACACATTCATTCACTTGCTTTTAATAATTTTGTGCCAACTGAATACAATCATAGCATACCTTCCCTCCCCCTCTCTGGTGCTGGCATGAAAACACAAGGATGCTATATAATATGTTGTCACCACGAAGTCATGTCCAAGCAATCAAGTCTCATTTTACTTCATGCATGCATTGGCACGCTCTAAGCTAATAATAACCTTTTATTGCTTTTCAAGTTTTATTTTTAAAGACTTACATTTCAGAATAATAAATTATTTCCAATACAATCAACCACAAATAATTTTGGTCAATATTTCACATTAAGAAAATACACAAAAAATAGTCATAGGGCTCTCAGAACACAGGAAGAATAGACATCTAGTGTCATAAATGAAATCTAAATGAAAACAACTAGCTTCATTCTAAATGACAAGATATTGTTTTGTTCCTGTGACACCAAAATGTTGTAAGAAATTATTGCAATTATTACTTAGATCTAATACTGTCATAATAAATACCCAGACTTCTTTGAAAGAACAAGACAGAAACAGGACAGGGAAATTGTATATATTTACACGTCAAATGAAGTGAATTTGCTTTTCAACTACTGTCAATGGTGAAGGTGAAATTGGTGGTAGTGGCAATGGCGATGATGATTATTGTTATTATTATTATTATTATTAAAACTACGAAAACCAAGAAAGTGATCCAATCATATATTCACTTTACCTTACCTGTTTCACTCGTCTGTCTTTATGTACAAATTTTTCTCATAAACAGTAGACAGATTCTGTCTGTATTAAATATTGATGAGTCAATACGCATGCGAAATATGCAGATGAAATTATATTTCTTTTAACAGGTATAACATTTTAAATTAAGTTCTTACGCAAAAGAGTACAAAGTAACAATTTTCTAATCTCTAATGATTTTTCTTCTAGAATCTTTTCCTTATGTAATGGTCCAAAATTATAGTGCAGCCAAATGTTTCCCATATTTCTACTTCGAAGATCTAGTCCATAAATCATATTATCAACACATTACTGAAACGTTGGCTACTTCAAAGAATATGCAGTTAGAAGCAGAACAGAAACACTATTAGTAAATTTCTTAATAAAATTAACCTATTTCATGTACCTTCTTCCCAATAATATGGTAGGTATTAAACTTCACTGAAGTTATCTGCTACAACACAAAGATACAATAATAAATCCTTTTCAAAAAACTTGAAGCACTGTAGAAGCACTGTTACATAATCTGTCATAGACATCCAAGGCAAGAGAAGTTGTGCACCTGATTAGATTTATTATTTTTTCACGATGCAGTGAATAAAGATGTTTTTGTGATATGTAACTAGCCATACAACAACTTTGAACTAATATCAGTGTTGAATGAGAAAAAACGTGATGCTAAAGATATTTTCATCATTCTCTAAAATTCATTGCCCTTGACCGGGTTTGAACTTGCAAGCCTCATTTTCAATGGCTAGCATAGTAACCACTAGACCACCGAGGACAAGATTTCTGTTCGAGAATAAAGATGAATAATGGCAAAATTTTATGTCCATTATTTCGTTCTCAATTCTCGGTATAAGATGTTACAACAACATCGAATTGTAGAAATATCTAATAAAGAAATATAACAACTCAGTACTCTGTGTGTAACAATACTCACCAGAGTACATATAACTACATAAACAAGGTGTAGCTACAATTTGAAAATAACTTCTTAGGCCGCTCCCTGACGGGCTGGTAGAGCAATGGTATGACATCAGCTTGGTAAGCGCTCTGCATGCCAAGTTAATGTCACAGCCATATATTTGAAATGGCAGTCTCACATGGGTCGACACGGCACAGTACTGATACAACATGTTTTTGGCATGCAGCCTTGCTGCACATTTCTCACGCGGCAAGCAGAATTTCCCGAGTAAAATTGTGAATATTTCTATTTGTAACAAAGAAAATTTTGCCATTATGTCAGTGGAAATATCACCATGGCATGGCGCATCCTCAGGTTGCGGATCGAGGAGACGGCCTCCAGATATGGAGGGTAGCTGTGAATATATTGAATAAGCAGTCGCGGACAGCCGATGAGGGGTGGTCCTCCAGCTTGGGGGTTGGGCGAAGGGCTAACAACCCATCACCGTAAAAAACAGCTTGTTACGAATCCTTCAAATAAGCCTCGCAATGGGACTGATTCTCTGGCATGACGACAGCAAAGTGTTAGTTGGGAGGCTGGAGGGAAAAAGACCTTTAGGGAGGCCGAGATGTAGATGGGAAGATAATATTAAAATGGATTTGAGGAAGGTGGGATATGATGATAGAGAATGGATTAATCTTGCTCAGGATAGGGACCAATGGCAGGCTTATGTGAGGGCGGCAATGAACCTCCGGGTTCCGTAAAAGTAAGTAAGTAAGTCAGTGGAAATACAGTTAGATCTTTTGGTAGGGAAATAACCATGGCTTTACAATTTAAAATTAGTGGAATATTCACGAAAAGACATAACTGAAAATGCATGGAGAGAGGTTGCCAAAAAAACAGGAATCTCAGGTAACATTTTTTTACTAATAGAATAAAATATTAATGAATCAAATCAATCATCTAGTGTCAATTCTCGTGTTACTATAAACAACTTACTGTACAGTTGATATTCCTTTCAATGTATGGATGCACCGAGTATCGTTTCCTTTTCCTTCATAACCTTAAATACTCATAGAATGCAATATCTTCATCACTACATGACATGTCCTTTAGAAGGTTCAATAAATACTGAGAATTTAGAAAATGTCCAGTGGAGTGATGCAGAGAAAAACACATGTATGCCACAGATATGCTGTACAGTGAGGGAGTCCAGTGTAGCACAACATCGTTCAAACAAATGTAGCACAGCAGCTGTACCACTCTTGCACCGACTCATCAGGGAGGGCCCTAATTACTCCATATCAATACTAAAGAGTAAGATACTTATTGTCATGTGCTCAACATCGGAAACCAATCATTATGTGCATTATCTTTGCACACAAAAGAATCTGTCACGAAGATGACACATACATTACATTATACACTTCATGCATTTCGTAAAAATTCAGTTATCCTAACATGTTGCCAATGATATTTACGTTCAATTCATGTTCTTGAACTACCATCCAAAAAAAATACATAAAACAAGTCATTGACTATGCAAACAGGAATAAACTTTCGTTGTACGGATTACATATTTTTTATAATCTGATAAAGATATACGCCTTCGTTTATAAATTGTACAGTTAAATATATGTCTGTCATTGATTTTGCACAAATTCATATATAATTGGTATATTGTAATCAACAAAATATTGGGTGACTCAAATCAAATACCAACAGCACGGAAAAAGCAATAATTACATCTATAGTAGCTAAAACTCAGCAACCATATGAAGAAATTCCAAGTTACAGACAAATATCCATAACACCTGTGTTTGTTAAGTTGAGGGAAGAAATAGTATTGGCCAGAGTGACACACTTTCTGGAGGGCCAAAAATTAACACATGATGAACAAGCTGGTTTCAAACCAGGAATGAGTATAGAAACTGAGATATTAAATATCTCCCAAACAATCAAAGAAGCCTATAAGAAAAACAATGCACTGTTCTCGCCATTTTAATAGGTCAGATGGGAGCATATGGCGCTGGAAAAATAATCTGCTAAAAAAATTACATAGAAAGGTAGTTACCGAAAATATGTAGGATGGTTGAAATAATTTCTCCTTCAACACCAGAAGCAGTAAGATATAATGGTTATACCTAAACAATGAAACAATCCAAAACATATCTCCCACAAGGATGTCTTTATTGTTTATGTAAATAATTCAACATACAGAGTGGCCAATATAGTGTGTTACAAGCTAATAGCTCTTAAATGGATCAATATAACGAAATGCTGACTTTTCCTACAGTTTTTGGAGGAGGGGGCCTTCATGATAGTTTCATGGACAACATTTCAGTGTGCCGCAAAATGGGGTTCCTGGGGAGTAACTTCAGAATATTAAATGGAATGATGATAGAACTTTTAGATATTTTGTTTGTCCTAAACAAATTAAGCAACTTTTGTTTAAAATATTTTTTTCTATACTGAAATTCTGAAATGGTATAGGGTGTTTGAAACGAGACATATCCGATACAGATAAATAATAATAAACCATGCTATAACTTTACATAATTTTATTAATTACTGAATATAACCTTAATTAACATCTAAACACATAGTAAATCTTATCTAAAAAATTTCAATTCCATTTATTTCAGTAATATGATTTCAAAGCCACCTCAACTCTCAAAATATCTGGCTGGCTCTTCGAGATTCAGAAATATGACAGTTTATGATGAGAAAGTTAATATTATGTTAGTGCTAGGTGAATGCAGGAGAAACTATAGAATTGCAGCATAGTGTTTAATGAATGATATGGGGTGCAAATGTCTCACATGAAATTCAAACGACTGGAAACACGGCTGCGTAACAATGGAAGTGTAAAGAACAAAAATCACTTGAAGGTAAAGTCAAAAGTGAATGATTAAAATGCTATCAATATTCTTGCCGCTGTAGAAGTAAATCCACAGATAAGTCGGATACTGTACTGAAGCATCACCATTACCATCCTTATCATATGTATATGCATCAAGACCTCACACAGAGAGATTTTCAGCTTTCAGTTATTTTTTGTGAGTGGCTACGCAAATGTTATTGCAGAGAATGGTTCATTCTTGGCAAACATATTAATTTCAGATGAAGAGACATTCCCAAACACTGGACATGTTAATAAGCATAATATGCATTATTGAGCACCTGGAAACCCCTAATGGAAGAGAATTGTGCCTTTTCAGCATCGTTGGTCACTGGATGTTTGGTGTGGAATCCTTCGTAACTTTGTCATCGGTTCTTACTTCTTTGAAGGCACAGTTACTGCCGACTCACATTGCCATTTTCTCAACCAAGAATTACCTCCCCTCTTGGAAAACATTCCCTTGAATTCGAGAAGAGAAATGTGGTATCAGCAGGATGGCGCACCACCACATTTTGCAATATGTACATGTTAACCATTACATGAAAAATTTGTTGACAGGTGGATTGGACGTGCTGGACCTGTTGCATGACCACCTCACTAACCCGATATAACACCAATGGACTATTGGGGGGGGGGGGGGTTACATGAAACAAAAAGTCATGTTTACACCACCTACAACAAAACAGGACATGAAACGTCGAATAAGTGAAGCTTGTCGCACTATTAGCCCCTGTATGTTGTTAAAAGTTAGAGAAAACCTTTCCACAAGAATCACCAAGTGCTTAGATGTTAATGGAGGCTACTTTGAGCACTTAATGACATAATGTAAAGTAAATAACTTAGTAGTTATTGATTTCCGTATTCATTTTGTAATCTTTTCTACTACTGTATATTTCAATGAAAATACCCTGTAACTGCTCAACAAGTTATATAAAAAAAAGTTTCAATAAAAGTTGCTTAGTTTATTAAGGGGAACAAAAGTATTTTTAAAAAATTTCACGGTTTCATTTAAAAATCTGAAGGGCCCTGAGGAAATATTGCCCATATCACAATTTGGAAGACCCCCTTCTCCAATAAAATTCAGAAGACGAAGTATTCGGTTTTATCTATTCATTTAAAAGATATTAACTTGTAACACTTTATTTGGGCCACTCTGTATATATACATACTTAAGAAGATAAAAGGAATAAAATGTCCAGCAATATACTGTATGCAGATAAAATTGTAACATGGGCATTTTGCAAGAACAACACTGAAAACTATAGAAGTGTCCTAGAAAAGACATTAAGTGAAACAGTATCACAAGTCTCTCAACAACAGCAGTCTATCAACAGCACACTCTTCAACATTTACATCGAAAACACTTTGAAAGATTGGAAAAGAAGTTGTCAAGCCATGGGAATAATAAATAATAATCAGCATATACAGGGCAAGTCTAAAAGAATGAAACAACTTTATGTATTTATTATGAATAAACTATTAAACATAGGAGAACATGCGAGGCATCAATAAACAGCACAATTCTCTAAGTTTTATTTATATCACCAAGATTTACAAACATTCAATGTGGGAACCGTGTTTCATGTGGCATATGTCCAGCCGATAATCGAGACAGCATGTCCACATCTATGGTTTCCATGGCAGTGGCAACATGCTCTGCCATAACTCTGGCAGATCTTGTTACAGGGGCTACAAGTACACAGCGCCCTCCATTTACCACCAACAGAAAAAATCACAGGGATAATGTAGGTGACCTGGGTGGCCAATTGCAACATGCCAGGTCATTGGTAGTAGTAGGACCAATAAACAGTTCATTCAGGTTAATGCCAGACTGCATTGTGATAATGGGGTTGAAACAGGTAGTCGTTGGAGTCCTCATCTACCTGCAGGATTAGTCACTGCTGCAGCATGCGAAAATAGGTCATCCCAGTTATGGTGCCCTCACAGAAGGAGAGTGGGCCATATCTTTTGTCTGTGATATGACGCAAAAAATGTTGATCTTGGATGAATCCCAGACATGCACAACGATGGCTTACCAGTTGTCTGTGTCCCATATTTGCATGTTATGGCGACTGACCTTCCCATTAACAGGGAATGTTGCTTCTTCAGAGAAAACTAGGGGCCTACAAAAATCTTCAACCCCCATGTTTGCTTGCATCTCCATGCAGAATTGGTGATGCATGATCCTGTAATTTGGTTTCAGTCACTTATGAAGAATACACCATATGGTTTTTTGGGGCAACTATAGCTGACATCTGGTTTGGTACGTGGATTTTTGCGGGCTTGCTGTGAAATCTTCTCTCGCATCTGATACATATGCCTGCCCTGTGCTCTTCCCTTTTACATAGAGAACCAATCTTTTCGAACTGATGGTACCAATGGTAGATGTTCTTCCGAGATGGTGGATCTTTAACAAAACATGTGCGGAAATGCTGTTGTACAGTTGAGAGGGAATCTGTCTTCGCAGAATGCCTTCTCCCGATCACTTGCCATTATAACATAGCAACAAAGTACGTGCGATAAGTATGAATAAAACTTTGAGAGGTGTGTGTGCTGTTTATTGATGCCTTATATGTTCTCCTATCTTTAATAATTTATTAATAATAATTGTGTAAAGTTTTTCATTCTTTTAGACTTGTCCTGTATAGGATGAACTGTAAGTAATGTTATTAATTTCAGGGGGTTATTCTTTGAGATATTTCAAACAAAAAATTCTAATACAATTTTGCTAGTTTTTGCTTCCTTTTCGAGATAAAAACTGTTTTATATTAAACATTTCATAGCATGTTTTGGGAAAGCGAATGACTGAATTCCAAATATTAGCAATCTATTATGATAAATGATTGAAAGAATTTTAATTTTGTCCTTTATATGTACAGAAATATGTAAAAAAATGTAACTTTTTGTTCTGCAAGAAATCTTTCAATGTTACATTTGTTCGGATCAAATTTCTGCACATATAAAGGACAAAATTAAAATTCTTCCTATTATTTATTATCATAATACACTACTGTCTTAAACTGACTGTACCAGTGGCGTGCATTCTGGGTAGGCTAGGTCTGCTGCGCCTACCCAGACAGACAGGAAGAAATTTATTAAATTTGTATTTAAAAGTAATGCTGTTAATTTAAGAAAGTCTGCAGAGTCCTTAACTAATTTCAGCAAATTTTGGCTTGGCATCCTATTTTCATTTCCTTTTGGTTGGTACTGTACGTCGCATTTCAATTATTGTCCGCTGTGTGCTCGCTCTCGCGTCATCTTTCGTCACTGGAGAGTTGGGCAGCTCGGCTTGCTGAGCCTCCCTGGCCCTGCAGTGAGCGTAGTGTTTCCCTTCATAATCAGTACATTAGAACAGCTGGCTCATGCGCCCTGATTTACGTGTCTTGCCCATTGCCGTAGTACGTTAGGCTGGTAGGCGCTAATGAAAGCGCTTTTGGTGATGAAATTACTGTATTATAGTGTTTATTTGAACTTCTATTGGCAAAGTGAGTGTGTTATAGAGTTTATTTAAACAAAGTGAGGTAAAACTAGTGCGATATTGTTGTAATATGGCAGAAGATCACTGTATAATTGAACAGATTTTTAAAAGGACTTTCGGTTGTAGATCATTGAACGAAAAAGTTGAAATTGTAACTGTGGGGGGAAGACCAGTGCCGGCGCTTCCGAACTTTAAGTTTTTACATAAAGAAAAGAGTAGAGAATATTTACGTTATTTCAATGTGAACCAATATGTGAAAACTAATTAGCTAACAGGATGCAGTCATTATTTTGCTGGCCATGCTTATTAATTTGTAACGATTTTTTTTGTAGGTTATTTTACGACGCTTTATCAACAGCTTAGGTTAGCGTCTGAATGAGATGAAGGTGATAATGCCGGTGAAATGAGTCCGGGGTCCAACACCGAAAGTTACCCAGCATTTGCTCATATTGGGTTGAGGGAAAACCCCGGAAAAAACCTCAACCAGGTAACTTGCCCCGACCGGGAATCGAACCCGGGCCACCTGGTTTCGCGGCTAGACGTGCTAACCATTAATTTGTAACGAACAAAGTGTGTGGAACAAAGAGGGTTATAATAATTTAAATAATCTCAGCAATGCCATTGTCAAACACGAAAGATCGCAATGTCATTTGCGTTCGGTTGTTCAGCTTTCTTGTTTTGGAAGTGTTCGTATTGACACCCAACTTGATCAACAATTGAAATCGGATGTGGCGCGTCACAATGAAATGGTGAAGAAGAACAGAGAAATAATGAAAAGCCTAATCGACACAACGTGCTTCTTAGCCATGCAAGTACTGCCGTTCAGAGGGCATGGCGAAAGTGAAGATTCACTTAACAAAGGCAACTATATAGAATGTTTACATTTGTTGAGCAGCTACGACACTACTCTTCGAGAACATGTAGAGTCGTCTACAACATTTAAGGGCACATCAACAGAATTCAAAATGACCTGATAGCTGCTATCAGTGGCGTGTTGATGGAATCTATTAAGAATGACATTTCCATGGCCCAGCATGTTGCAGTTATTTTAGATGAAACATCCGATGTAAGCAACAAATCACAACTATCCACCACTCTCAGGTATGTCCATGACCAGACAGCACAGGTTCAAAAAACGTTTATTTCCTTCGTTGATGTGAGTGCAGATAGATCCTGTAATGGTTTATTTAATCATGTAATGGACATAGTGGGATCTTATGATATTAGAGACAAATTAGTTGGTCAAACATATGACGGTGCGGCAGAGATGGCTGGAGAAATAAATGGACTTAAAACCACAGTTCAAGACATTTATCCTAGAGCTCTATTTGTTCATTGTTTCAGTCATGTCCTAAATCTAGTCTTATCTCAGTCAGCTATGAGTATTAAGGAGTGCCGGATCTTTTTTTCAGACATTGAATGGACTAAGTAGCTTCTTCTCCAAGTCTACAAAACGCGCGCATGCTCTTACTGAATATTCCAACAGAATAATTCCAAGAAATGCACCCACAAGATGAAATTTCTCTTCCAGAATAGTCAATATTGTAAAAGAGAACCGTAAATTGCTGGTGGACTTTTTTAAAAATATACTCAACAACTCATCAGACTGGGAAAGTGAAACTGTTGCTCTTGCGCGTGGATATTTGTCTTTCCTTTCAGAGTTTGAGACCAAATTTCTTCTAAATGTGTTATCAAAGATCTATGCATACATTGACATTCTGTACAACATTCTTCAAACGAAGCATTTGGATATTCTGTATTGTGTAGAAAAGGTTAATGAAACAAAACGTATTGTTCTACATGAGAGATACAGATTTGATGCATTATGGAGTGATGTTTGTAATGAAGTCGAATGTGAAGAAGTGCCGCGAAAAAGAAAATGCCTGGAAAATGATGTCATAAAATACAGGAGAATATTTTTTGAAAAAATAGACAATGTGACAAACCATATTACAGATAGGTTTGGAAATCTCCCTCAGTTGGAATTTATTTCATTGCTTGATCCAAACAAATTTCAGTCTTATAAATTAAATTTTCCTAATTCCGCCCTGGATGCGCTGAATGTAAAGCACAGTGCAGTGTTTGATATAGTTCGTCTAAAAAATGAATTGACAGTCCTATATTCAATGGAAGAGTTTCGTGGAGAATACCCTCATGAACTGGTGACACATTTAAAATCAAAACAACTCCACACAGAATTTGTCGAATTGTACAAATTGACCCTACTGGTTTTGACCATACCAAGCACATCTGCATCTGCTGAGAGGTCATTTTCTGCCCTTAAGCGGATTAAATCACTTCAAAGATCAACTCAAGGGCAAGAAAGATTAAGCAGTTTAGCCTTGATGTCCATTGAGAAGAAAAAGCTGAAAGAAATCTGAAAATCCCCTACATTCCACATGTCATTGAGGAGTTTTCTAAAAAGGAACGCAGAATGGAGTTCACCTTTAAGTAAATAAGGTATGATTTATTTAATTACCAATTTATTTTATCATTAGTTTCCGGAAGTTTCTATTTTCTTACCCTCCTTCTGGCTGCTGCTCTGGTTTGATGTCAGAACTCACTAAAATTATATCAAATTATCAATATGTTCGAGATATTGTAAGTTGTATACCTATGTAGCATGCAAACATGAAGAGCCTACCCTAATGCAATAGGTTGCGCACGCCACTGGACTGTACATATTGGGTAGATAGGTAGGTATTTAGAGTTCTTGATATAACAATCGAGTTACTTTCTCTCTTGCTTCCCAGCATTTAGATGTAGGACTTTTATTTTGTTAATGTGCTTCACAACGTATTAAATGATTCATATCCATTTCTTCTTCTTGAGAACACACTACACAATTTAGAATATACAGGATGCCAATTCTATGCAAATGTTTACCCAGACAATCATGATCACTAAGGAATCTGAACATGGCCATAGCAGATTTACATGGTAGGTCAGGAATTAAATGAGGTCTTTCTAGTAAATTTTTCCAATGAGAATTTTCTGTAGTATTTAATATTTGGACATATAATTATTTTTAATTTTATCTTTAATAATTTGTTTTATTGAATAATATGACAAATTATAGTTTTGATTTTGTTCAATTTTAGTGCCTCTCTTTGTTAGAATGTCAGCTCTCTCATTTCTGCTTATACCACAATGTGAGGGAACCAATTGAGAACTATGATTTTATTTAAAGTTTGGATTTGTTTAATCATTGAACAGATTTCTTTTATTTTTTTCCATTTTTGGTTGATTTGTTGATACTACTGATTGTATTGTGGCTACAGAGTCACTTACTATGACTATATCTTACAATGATTGAGGGAAAACCCCGAACCAGGTAACTTGCCCCAACCGGGAATCGAACCCGGACCACCTGGTTTCTCAGCCAGATGCGCTAACCGTTAATCTACAGGTGTGCACTTAAGATGAATTTGTTCTATTAAAAAAAAAAGTGAATATTGTGATATTTTCTTCACATAGCATTCCATGCCTTCACAAGTAGTCAAGATTTCTTTTTTTATTGCTGATTTGGTCAGTGCCTTATCTAATTCTTTTCCATGATGGGGCGCATTGTCCATGACGATTGGAGATGGAGTAGATAGACTGGGAGTCACCGAGTTTTCGAAATTATTAGACCTTGTCTGTCCATGACAATCACCTGTTTCTGTTCTTGCCTTGTATAATAACTCGCATCCATTAGCTCCATCGAGATGGACAACAATGAGTCTGTCGGACACATTTACGGTAGTCAAAACTCCTGTAATGTCTTTATGCTGCCAGCCCCTGTGAAATGTTAAATTGGTGCCTAATCATGTTTCGTCCAGGTATAAAATTGGTTTACCCTCTTCCCTAAGCTTTCTTATTTTCTGTAGGTATCTACACCTCTAATTTACAATGTTTTTCGTTTTCCCTTTCAATTAAAAATTTTCGTTGGCATGCACACTTACTCTACAGGTCATTCATATCAAATAACACCAGCTCACAATCCTACCTTTTCAGATTTTAATGAAATGTTATTTGATCGTAGGCTACATGGAGGTATGTACCTATTTATTTTTCTGTAGGTATCTACACCTCTAATTTACAATGTTTTCCGTTTTCCCTTTCAATTAAACATTTTCGTTGGCATGCAAACTTACTCTACAGGTCATTCAAATCAAATAACACAGCTCACTATCCTAGCTTTTCAGATTTTAATGAAATTTTATTTGATCGTAGACTACATGGAGGTATGTACCTATGCACATTTATAACATTGTAAATAAAACCGTTTTGACACAATGCTGTTGCAAAGTTTAAACATTTTTCATATTTTTATTTTATGACTTGTGATATAAAAATTACTCTAATTTGGGATCTATTAAGTGTAAAGAGTTGATTAAAAAACTGTTAGAAAGCTAATTTCGTACCCTTTCCAATTATACTTAATTTTTTAAGTGTCAAAGTCAGCCAATAGTCCACAGCCTAATGATATACCCAAAGATGCTACACATGCAATGCTAAGTGTGTATAAATAAACTTAAAAAAAAAAATGGGTACTTTTCAGAGACAGCTGCAAGTTTTATGCGTGACTACATCTGTTCAGATGGGATGTTAATTGTAAGGTATCCACTGCTTATATATAGCCCACTCCACTTGCGTTGCATATGCCTGGACAGTGTGAATTTTCTCTCTTGACTCAACATTACTCACGAATTTTTCCCAATTTAACTTGTAGACTCCTGATTGTTGCTGAATTGAGATTGTAGCTTCATTCATTACCAATATTCGACACAACTGTGAATGTTCTATCACTTCACATTCTCGAGTTTGTCTCTGCTGTCATGCGACCCACCAATTTATGCCTCAAATTCCCCCCTCAATCGTATTGCTAGATGACGTCATTTGTTCCAAATCAAGGTCACATTGAATACACTGAGCCTTTGTCTGTCAATCACCGTTTACTTCATTGGTATATGTTGTGCAGCTTAGAAATTACAGGCGTGACAAAACTCGTCTGAAAGTATGCTTTAAAATTCCATAGGTTATGGTACTTACTATAATTTAATTTCTATCTCTTGATCCCATTATCATCCCAAATTCAAACTTGGAACACAGTTAATATATTTAATGATACAGCAAATATATTTTTTGAAAGAAAATTAAGGGTCGCATTTTTTCTGTTCCTTTTTCAAAATTATATTGAATGACTATGAAAAGTTAAACAATTTTTTCAGATCATGTCATATACAATTTTAAAATTCACTTCATAAGTTTTCTGATGACAAACTGTCCCACAACTATATCTTTAATGGTCTTGAAAATATAACACTTTTAAAACTAGTCAATGCATCAAATTTTGACATAATAGCTAGTTTTCAAAGACTGATACCCTGAAAACAAATCACTAAAAAATCTAAAACCAACTACTTTACATCTTCTAAATGTGAAATAAGTTTCATTAAAATAAAAATACAAAGGTTGAGAATTGCACTTTTCTGTGATGATATGATATGGAATGACCCCTACCTGAAACCCAATTCCTTCAGTATTCACCTTAATGTTGTCGCCTTCCATTTGAAATCAATTCTGTCTTGTAACACAGGCAAAAGTTTCTTCCAGCTTGGTACTACTTTCTTGTTCAAATAAGAATCCTCAATGATATATTTTATCGCCCTCCAGTCAAAGTCATCTACATTTGTGTTTTGGTAGTCTGAATGTTTGTTTTTTTTTCATGTGTAAACAACACACTTTCTTCTTCAATGCAGCATTTTATTACATTAGTAATAATATATCTTTGTTCACTGTGGATTGTCAATCCTTGCTTCCTCTCTGTCTACATATTTACAATTAATAAACAAAAGAAACTGTTAACTATGTAAGTCTAAACTACCAGTATACTATAACATACATCCACTAACTGTATTATTATCAACTCTATTAATACTACAAGGCAACGATAAATAAAGCACTACTATTATATTACAAAAACTTGTGGTATACTGAAACCATTCGTCTTGTTGAAACTAATAAAACGCAACCAAAATGCCACTATTATTTCACAAACCAGCATACACTGTCAAAGACACATGCAGTAGATGTTTGTGAAAGAGGAATACTGTCATGAACAGCGTGGTATGCATGCACAACTGTTTCCCCTCTGCCCTGTCTATAAACTTCTGGTGACTCTCCTGGTATGATAACAATACTTAGTACATTATTCTCCAAATTTAAAAAAATGAAGTTAGAGGAAGAAATTAGAGGTCAAATTGGAGAGGATCAAAATGGTTTTAGAGCAGTGCAGTCTTGTATGGGTAATCTGCTTGTTCTACAACAACTAAAGAATGCCAGTTAGTGCTGCTCATCGGAGTGACTACTACCGCAGAGGAATCGGAGATTACGAATAAAGCTCTCCACTGGTGATCTCCGGTACTACCGTAGGTGGAACAGGGGACATATGGAGGGATGCGGTGGTTCAGAGCAAAGCGACAGTTCGAGAACGTAGAGCTCAAGGACGACCTGCGTGTACGGACTGAGGGTAGTTGTGAGTGGAAAAAAATGGCACCAAATCGTATATCCGTTGCATGGAAATTCTTTAAATTAGTTGAAGATAATAATAAAGTCGCACGCTGTGAACTTTGTGGGCGAATTTACTGTAAGGGTGGTGGTACTTCGAATTTGTTAGACTATTTGAAGCGATTGCACAATCGCGAACTTGAAGAAAGTAAGCAAGCAAATTTAACTGTTCAAAACACTTTTGAATTCTTTTAAGAGTGTGTTTACTTTGATTTATATATAAAAGTTCTAATAAATAATTTAGTGGTTTTGTGTGCAGACAGAGTAACATTGCGAATGAAAAACTGAAAAGCAGAAGAATTTCAGCAAAAAAGGACCCTCTAAGATTGATCCAGCATATTGTTACGAGATGAAACGCCAAACTTCAGTGATGAGCAGCTTACTTGAAAGGAAATATGAGTTTGCGATTGTGTTGCCAGAAAAGCCAAATGCTCCTAGGACGCTAACAGGTCAGTATTTGGAAATCTCTATGGCGTGGACCAGGTTAGTTAGATTCTCTGAGTAGGTCTAAATTTTAAAATGTAGGTATGTAAGTGTTTAGGCTAACATTAAGAGCCGCGGTTGTGCTACTCGTACTTGCTGTCAAAAATAAATTATTACCATTCAGATACACATTGACAATTAGTGATATCATCGTTTTCGTAGTTTTAAAATTACGCAAAACATTTGATACGATTTTTTTAACTGCTTTAGTGCTATTTTCCAAAGGTCCGCAGATAAGAAAAAAAAAGACTTGAAATTTCTATAAAACGTAACTTTCGAGGCAATAAAAATCATACATAACTTATATGGAATATTTAAAAGGCAACTTGAGTTATTAGATTAAAATATTGAGTTTCATTCTGAAACTAAAGAAACGTATGGTAATAATATAATTACAATTATCCTTAAGTTGATATCCGCTTATATTTTTTATTACAGAGGAAGAGTGATGCATTTTAGAAGAGACAGTTCAAATACTGACACCCTTTAACACAATGATCAAATCCTGTCTGGTGAAGAATCTTAATAAATTATTTTGGACAGTAAACTTTAACCCATTGATACCACACGTTTCTTTTGTTCCATTCTGAAACTCCCTTAATATATTTTACGTTAAACTAAACCGATTAGAATAATAATTGACAAAAACTGTTTGTGAATAAACGAGTGTTTCCAGGAAAATTATAAATGTTTACATTTACTGAAAAGCTTTACTTCTGCGTTAGTTTTCAGTTAATTTTAATGTTATTAATTTGATCAATGACATAAAACTAATACGCCTTTCCGCATATACTATGAATTTCAAAACTAGAAAAAAAATCTGTCAACTAACATAGTACTTCAAGCAAAACAAGAAAAAAAAGAAGAGCTGAAGAAAGAGAGAGAGAGAGGTAAATAAAAAAGAGAAAATAAACAACAAAAATTACACACTTATTTTAAAAGAAATGTGGGACGTCAACAGACTCCAATCACTACCTGATCCGATTAAAGGAATGCTCAGGGGAAAATGTATGTCTGCGCCGCAGCACATATACAACCTGCGCAGCATCAATCGGAGGTAACTGGAGGTCTCCGATTGAAAGTGCACAAACAACCACTCCGGAGAAAAACCTAATCATAAGCAGCACTAATGTCAGTTGGTGAAGAAGCTCATTTAGTTTTAATGGATTTAGAAAGAGTATGTAATTCCAAGGAATAAACTGCGGGAAATTTTAGAAAAAGGTACCACGAATCGAATTTTGATGGAAATAATTAAATTACATGACAACAATATTGCTTACGTATGTAATAAAAATACCTATCACAATTAATGAAACCTACAAAAAGATTAAGACAAGGCTGCTGTCTCTCACCAACACTCTTCAACATTTACAAACAACATGCTTTAGAAGACTAGAAAAGAAGATGTCAAGCCATGGTTGTCTTAAGAAATAATAACCTTATTACGCTTAATTTTACTGATGACCAGATAGTTACTGCACAATACAATTTTGGTTTAGATTTCACTGTAAAAAGGTTACATGAGTCATGGGGGGGGGGGGGTCCTTACAGTAAATTAAAAAAAAATTCAAATATTTGACAATAAATAGCAATGAAAAAGTTTAAATATAACAAGTACAGCCCTAAATATTTGGATATAATGATAAATAAAACAGAGGGTTGTAGAAAACAAGAAGTAAAATAAAGCGTCGAACAGAGAAACCTATTATATCCTGTTTTAATTCAATTTGGTGGGGGCAAACACCTAAAGAAAGATTAAAAAAATGTATCCTATAAAAGCCCTACTGGAATTAGTTTTGGAATATGGAACTGAAATTTCGGTGTTGAATGAAGATTTTAGAAGAAAAATGAAGGCAGCAGAAATGGACCATCTATGTAGAAATTCCTATTAAGAATACAGAAATTACAGAAAGAATAAACACTAAAGAAATTGTTTTGACGAAGATAGAAATGAAAAGACTAAACTGGTTTGGTAACTTATTGAGAATAATGAGTTGGCCGAAAAAATTATATGAGTGGAAATCAAAACAGACAAGGATAAAAGAAATACTTACAAAGACATGGATATAAGAAACTATAAATTGCACGAAAATTAGAGGTTTAAATGTTCAAGATGCTCAAACCACCAGATGACTTTGGAAGATGGGCATGGAGAAACGACACCCAGAAATATATATTGCATCAGAAGTTGCAGAATGAACAAAAAAATATAATAAATCTACAGTAACAAAACAAACTTGCAGTATTTTTCATTAAAACATAATTTATCAAAATTTCATGTCAATTTTAAAAACACCAATATAAACGAAAGTAAGGAAACATAATACCTTCCAGTTATTTTGAATACAAGACCAACATAGAAAGAAAAGTAATAAATCGTCTACATGCTGACGCAGTCAGAATTTGGCTCTGGAAAAGGGGGGAGGTGAAAAAAAACTGACTATAATTCATATGGTAACAAATGTGCAGAAACAGAACTTCTCATTGGACTAAATAGGCCTCCAACTAAAGCAAAGTAATGGAAATTCATTTGCTGCTGAGTTCACATGGTCACAAATGCAGCATGTGCTTTCTCGGAAACAATGCAGCTATGCACATGTGCAATACATTATCACGACATTCCAGTACCGTAAAAAATATCATTTTTGAATCTTTCACACCAGGTATCGCTTATGCTGATGCATAAACATGAAATGTACATTTTTTGCTGCAGTTCATTTCATCGCATTTTACTGTCAGGACATAGGTTTCATTTCATCGCACTTTTTTAAATGTAGGCACATTCACAATTCAACATGCTTCATTTGGCAATACTGTACAGCAGGGATCGGCGAAAATTTCATCATGATCACTAGCAATAGTGATGTCGCAGAGGCAGCACAGTAAACTGTCTTTGCTTCACCCCCTCCCTTCTGTCCAATTCCCCTACAACTCAAGTACACAGGCATCTATCAGTGGCGGGTTACCTGATTAGATTTATATTGATTCTTTCTCAGACCTTCAACATCTGTTCGGAAACGTGTGTTTAAAGAAGAATGGGAGGAAACAGTATTTTTTTGTGCCGAACACACCACTTCATTCTAGTGCCGAGGTCATGGAAAGCATGGAGCTCTACTTCCATGCCCCCCAAGTGCTTCATGGCATGTGACGGGGATACCTTTTTACCTTTATGTCTGTCTGGATGTTTGTTAACTTTTCACGTGATAATGGCTGAACAGATTTCTATGAAAATTGGTATATAAATTAAGTTAAATTAAGTTAGGCTATATGGCATTTAAAATATTTTCTTTGAAAGGAGGGTTATAAGGGGGCCTAAAGTCAATAAATCGAAATATCCTGCGTATTATAGATTTTTTAGAAAAATACATTATAAAAGTTGTTCAAAATACTGTTTCCAACAAGTTTTATTCTATACAAAAATTTCGATAGGACCAATATTTAAAGAGACATAAGAGTTTTAAAATAACAATGCGTTTTATATCAATGCCACCTTAATCAACTAATACAATAAAGTGAAAACAAATGATTCTGCTTGCACAACAAACAGAAGATATTCAATTAACATTATTTTTATATGAGTATCATTGTAATCTATTATATGCATATAAATGTTTATCATAAAAATACATATATATATATATATATATATATATATATATATATATATATGACAAGAGAGAGTGTTGTGTGTTTGTATGAAGTTATCTCAGAAGATACTTGATCGATGTGGATAATTCTTTCACCATACCACGATTAATATGATTTCTTAAGTGAATATTTCATACAAAATTTAAAAACAATGCTGATATTTAATTACAAAGTGATATACTTATTTGATTTCACAAAAAAAATATCTGCATGAATCCTTTCTTTGTAATATTTTGATACCTATTTATTGTTGTATTGTTATTATAAAATTATGGACAGGAGTAATGTTTTGAATATACTAATATCATACAATTTTTCTAATCAATTCTAGATTTAAATTAAGAAGGATATTCTCAATTGTGTTATTTTGAACTCCTTTATTTTTGATAAGTGGCATAATATACAGGCAAATAATTATACAAAAGTTAATCCAAAGTAACTCAATATAATATAATGTAATGAACTGATTTCACTGATTCGTTAATTCATTTTAAGTAATTAAGGTCACTGTTACAAGTTTTACATTATTTTCAATAATTTACGTAAATTTATCTTACTGTGCTTGGTTTGGGAGCATGTCGAAGTTTCAACAAAAATTAAAATATGATAACAATAAAATTAGTATTCTATGTGGACCAAATAAAGTATAAGTGCACATTACTGTGGCTCACTCTAAATCAGGGTTCATATACATCCCGTAAAATACGGATCATCCTTTTTTTCCAAAGTCCTGTCCCATTGTCCCGATAATCTTTTTTGGGACGCCAAAATATTCCTATTTGATAAGTAGGCCTATATAATACTTAATCATTTGTCTGAATTAACTACTTCAGAATAATTATTTTTAAAAATAGTTTTCAACAAAACAGCACGCCCATATTTTGTAATTTTTTAAAATTACATTTAATATTGGTTGGTTGGAGAACGCATCATTGAAACATTCTATTCAGATTATTTGGTCGACATGTGGTTCGACAGTCGATATATTTAAACATTAGCCGGTTAGCGTGGGTTGATGTAGCATCTTTCTTTTGTATGGTTAGCTTTATTCCATGTGTTAATAGATTGGATTATTGTTTGGCTGTGAATGGTTCTTATTTTGAGAATCTTTTGTAAAATTGATAAATGGTTTGATTAGAATTTTTCAGGCAATCCACATCAGGGCTTGCAGCCTCGACACCCCGCTTTTTTATCATGTGCTACACGTCAGATCATCATCGGGACTTGCAGCCCCGACACCACACTTCATGTGCAACACGGAGATCGTCAGTGCCCACCATGGTGTTGAATTCTCGCCCCGATGTTTCGAGGTGGCGAGTGTCTCGTATGGAGCAAGATGAGGTGTGAGAACATGAGAGAGAGAGAGACAGAGAGAGGAGTCTGCAGGGAAAGTAGCTTTCTGCAAGGTAGGTGTGGTGGGGGTAGAGGGGAAGAGTTGAATCCGTGTTCTGAAATTTACAACTTATAATAGAATAATTTTTTAACTAAGTAATAACAAAGTTATATTTGAAAATATTGGGATACGATCTCGTGACCGGCAGAAGGAGGGCAAGGTCAGTGGTGGCCCGGTAAGGCAAATGAAGTTGCGCGTGCGTCTGCTTCCTGGGGCATGTGCTGTGGCGTAGAGAGGAGAGGAGAAAAGGTGACAGCGGAAGAGAGGGGGAAGTAATGTGCCTGCGACTGAGGGAAGAAATCCAAAGAATTCGAGAGGTGCCATCTTCTGGACATCTGTAGAAATTTCCAGAACCGTACGTTCCCGAAACTATGGTTTGGTTATAAAAGAAGAGACGCAAGTGAGCTGACAGCAGTTAGTTAGTTGCAGTTGTTGTTGTAGTCGTTGGACAGCAAGCCAGCCACTCTTGTGTAGCAGTGAAGCCAGCTTCGAGACCGGAGTTCGACTTGAGTGTGTCTGCAGCTGTGTGAGCGTCCGAAGTCCTGAATTCGAGTGCAGTGGACTGTCTCTGAAGGTCTGGGGTTCGAGATACTGTGAACTCGAGTGACTGAGCTAGAAGAACTAGCCAAGGCAAACGAACTGTGAACTGAGAACTGACAGTTCTGATTTGTAAATAGTGCTTTGTGAACATTAGTTAAAATTAGCAGTACACTGTTGTTCTCAATAATCCAAGTAAATTGTCATTGTCGTCTGTGGAGTGCAATAACGAATACTGTGTTACTGTGTGGAGTAGAAATCCCATTGTTGACGGAAGTGTTTACATTCAATTGTAGAAAGTAATTATTGTTGTTTTGAATAAAAGTTACATTCTTGTTTGTATTAAAAGTTACAATATGATAGATTTAAGTCAATGATATCTATTTGTAACAAGAGCAGCAAAGAACATGGGTATGGAAAGTACTATCATATAAGTGTAAAAAACGCATAAACTAAAAGTGTATAACCGAAATAAATTAACATGGAAAGTATACGAATTTTGTTGGAACTTAAGGAAAAAAAAAAAAAAAATGCATGTGTGAAAAATGCTTAAGTGCAAAACATTTAAAAGAAATTTTACTGTAATTCATTCAGAAAATCTGCTACTTGTCTCTAAAATGCGTAGGATTACCATCTTGCTGAAATCAGATGTTTTCCTGAACAACATTGAGAAACAACCTGTCTGCAAGCTGGGATAACTTCTCACAAAAACTGAAGATGCTTATCAAAATAAATTCCCTTCTACGAAAAACAGAGCAGTTTTGTCATTTCCTGCTCACACATCGAGTTTCTGAGGATGCTATGTCTGCACTTGTGCCATCCTATGAGGGTTGTCAAGAGGCTAACATCGATAATTAAGCCCATCTGCAAATATCATGTGCCTCACAAGATCTGGATTTTCATTTATCTTTCTCAATTAAGGTTTCATAGAATTTAGATCAAGCTGCCACAGTTGTCTAGTGCCTTGAGCACTGAACTTACAGCCTTGTGAACCGAGTTCTATTCCCAGCATACCCCCAATTTATATGATGAAGATTTTCTTGTTCATCAGTTCCTATCATGCAAAGAATTGTCTCTGATGTCGATAGGATTAGACACCTACAGCTGCATTGGAACACAATGAACTATGTTGGAAAAATTGCATTTCAGTGTGCACTAATGGTGCACCAGCCATGGCTAGTCGAATGAGAGACATTACTTGAAGATGATGCTGATCTGTTGAGATGCTACGGAGGAACCAAAGTTCTCAGAGAAAACTCCTGCCTTAACTGGACCATGGACTTGGCCAACGCAAATCATAAATCAGGGCCGTAGATCAAATTTGGGTCAACAGGATTCAGTTCAGTGCTCCAGCCACTTATCCACATTACACAAAGATATAAAGCATGGACACTAAATATTGCGATTTAATCAACAAACTGTAACTTGCCACTCACCATTTCTAGTTTAGTACTGTAAACTAAATTGGAAGTAAGTGTTGATCAATTCATATGCTCTATTAAGGTTCGAGAGTGATAGATTCTTCAGCATTCCAGTGGTTTTGCCAGGGTTCGTGATATATTGAGACAGTTCTCGAATGTTCAAAATGCCTTAATGGCTTAGTCTATAGAGCACTGGCCTTCTGTACCCGAAGTTGTGGATTCGATCGCAGCCCACGTCAATGGCAGGCTCATGTCAGTAGATTTACTGGTATGTAAAAGAATTCCTGTGGGACAAAATTCCTGCACACCGGCAATGCTGATATAACCTTGACAGTTGCAAGCATCATTAAATAAAACATAATTTACAATTAAAAAGAAAAAAAAAACTGCACCATATTATGTTTATAAATTTTCTTTTGGAGCAATTCTCACATATTTGTTTATTTGGAAGGTAAATTACAATTTGAACAATAACTTTTTTTTTTTTTGTATAAGATACAGTTAACAAGTAACATCCTGGCTTTGACGAGGTTGCTTTGGGAATACATATAATTCTTTGGATCATATCTTCAATAATATAGTAAAATGTACTTGAACATGAGATATTGATATTAAATTTTACACTTTCACTTAAAGATGAACATTCATAAAAATTCAACTGAATTTACATACATAAAACTGAGTGAATATTAACTCTCTGATTTTAGATGTCTAATCAATAGTCCTCAGTGGTGGAGTGGTTACCACATTTCACATTAGGGAGGTTAATGCGTCAAACACGTCTAAAGGCAATGAATTTTTAAGTGCTAAAATCCTTAACATAGCTTCTTGCAAAAAGGTGGTATAACAGAAGAGGAGAGAATCACGCAAATTTACAACATGTAAAAGTACCAGGCAAAATTTATCAGCGTATTTTCTCCTATGTCAAGATTCCATTCTTTTAAACATCATCCTCACCACACATCCTATCATTGGAAATCGTGAACCTCACTTTCTAGGTCCCCCACTTCCCAAACTCATAAAAGGATTTCGACCCTGCTGAGCAAGCAGACTTAAATTACCATATTTGGAGGCAATGAAAACCCACCAATAAATTAAGTAATAAATTTAACCTGTAAATATTTATAAATAAATTATGAATTTGGACTACCAGTAAGAAATCAAAACTGTTTGCAGTTGGCCATTTATACAGTCAGTGAACTTTAACACCAACCGTATATTCTGACATATCGATGGCCCAGAACCAGACTGTTCCAAGTCCATTTTACTATTTTTTTTCAGGAGAGCTATTTCAACTCCTGACATTCAAAGCTTCATGAAACAATTTGGAACAGCTTCATAGCAATCTTATGGAGAGAAATATTTACAATTCTGTTCGATTCATGTATGCAGACAAGAACTGGAACACAATGAAACACAGATTTCTTTCTTATAAAAAGTTGGACTTAGAACAGTCTGGTTCTCAGCCATCGATATATGGACGTAAAATCAACCTATTTCACATAAATCACATCTACATGTATCTGTTTATGCTGTGGAACACTCTGCATTAAAACATGCATAAACAAGGATAGGGTTTTTTTTCTGAGAATAATATACACATTCATTATCACTCAAAATTGATTATTATTATTATTATTATTATTATTATTATTACTATTATTATTGCAACATAACTGAATGATTACTTTCAACTTACTTGTTTTGGGTGTAAGATAAACGGAAATGGCAGTAATAGGGTCATTGGAAGGATCTCGATACAACTCCGTCACAAGCAGATCATTATCTTTCATTCGAAGTGGAAACTTCTGCATATCTGTGAATACAAAACAATACAAAATTTATATCTCTTATAAATGAATAGCACACCGCACTAAAACTACTAAAAACGTATCTTCTGAAACTACAAATTAATAAGCCTCATTTAAGTTTCTATATTTCACATTTACATTCAACATTGCTCTATTAAAAAAAAATTAAAATATGTTTCTAGTTAATATAGACTCCCACCTATATAATAGATAGCTCCATTGTTGCAACCTAGTAAGAGGAACGAGCCTGCTGTATCGAAGGATGCAATGGGCACCACATCTTGAATTTGCCAATGTTGTGTCATGGCATGCCATACTCCTATCTTCCCTGTTGGCGACAGAGCTACCAATTGACTACCAATGAAGAACAAGTATTCCACTCTTACATGAAGGTTGAATGTACCTGGAGGAATAATACAGTTCAAAATAAAATATTATATTTAATCATGTATTTTTAAAGTACACTCAAAAAATAAAAATTGGAGATTGGCTGATCTAGTGAAGAACTGCTAAAAATGACATAAATTGACAGTTAAGAAATATACAAATAAAATCTATATACCACTAAATTCAATCCCCACTCAACCGTGTGTAACACAAAAAAATACAAGAATCTTCCTCTCTCCGAAAAATATTGCCAAACCATCAGACTAAAACTGAAGGGCAAGGAAAAAAAACAGGAAATATCAGAGAACAGCATTATAGAGAAAATCAAGTTCTAATGTTGGTTATTCGTTATGTTCATTTTATTATACTTTATGTGGTGATTTTAATATATTATCTATATTTAATATATGTGAATATAGATTGACATTATAACTTTTGACATTAGAGTCATTATGTGAACTCAACCAATTTGAAAAAAAAATGATGCATGATTATCATCAAAATTAACATTATTTTTTTCGTTAAGGGATCTTATTATAACATGCATAATTCTGAAAGGAAAATCGTGAAATGTAAATAGTTTGCATGCCAGAGCTGTCCAAAGTTTTGAAAATTAGCACTGGAATACAAAAACGTGGTACTGAATATGTCTTATTAAAAGCAAATGACTAATAATAAATATTTTACTCACTTATCATTTGAAAGAGTTTTCTCTACAGTACAAACCAGGCAAACAGTTATGTCTCAAAATTTCAAGGATTTTCCACAGGCGTATCACATAACACAGCAAAAAAGTGCTGAAATTTGATATTTTATAATATTTTTTTCAATCAGATTGATTGAAGATAGAGACTTGTTCTTTTCAAGACAGTTACATCTATTAATGGCATATAAAAGTTTGCAAAATAATGAATAAAGAAAAGAAATATTTTGATCTTAATTTTGGCCAAAATTATTTTCTTCCAAGTTTTCACGACTATAGTAGTTGCTGATGTCGGAGAGATTTCAGATTTCATACTTTTTCTTCTTATTCAGTACAGTTTTAGTAGTTCGTGTCGTAAATTTCGTGTTCAAACTCTGACTGGCTCATTTCTTACAAATTTTTAAGAATTACACACTTTTTCAATTTCAAGAAAAATTCGAACACCAAATAACAGTACAATAACTGCGTAACTTTTGTATAACTATATAATAATGGTTCAAAATATAAAAATCATAGTAACAGCAGCCAGAGTAGTACTCCAGGATACTTCTCTTGGTAATATATGGCACATTGTATTATCATAAAAATTACTAGCAGTAATCTGGAAGTTGATTTTACCATAATAATTCAAATCTTTGCATAGCACAAAACAACTTCTTCAAATGATGATGTGTGGTGATTGATGACAACTCTGAAGATGTTACAGGTGCAGCTCCACAGGAGTGACTGCTATTAATCATTCAGTAGTATTATTAACGTTTAATAGTGTTATAATTTAATTAACATGTGGTTTTATGCTATGCCATCACAATTGCACATTACAACAAAGAATGCTTATGCAGACTCATAGGTAAAAATAAGTTCTTGCAGGGAAGTGTGAAGCTTATTTTACAGAGAATTCCCTGACAAGCCTAATCTAAATAATAGAAATAGTGTGCGTAAACTTGCGAAAAAAAAATAAAGGAAATGGAATCTGTGCACGATAAACTCTTTAGGAGAAATCACACTGTGGTTATTGAGTAAAAACTTGGCGAAAATGGGGGATGACTTACACAACATAGCTAGGACAGTATATGGGTGTGAAACATTGAAAATCTTACAAGGGACTTACTTGTCTGCCTATTCAACAGCATAATAAAATTTATGACCACCAGGCCAACACAGCCTCGCACTCTCTGAAATCTTGCAAAGAAAACTTGTTTTTATTTTAGTGGGCTACATATTTGAAAGCACACACTGTTTCAAAATATAGTTTACATTAAAGTAGTGTGGCCAAAATATTATTTCAGTTTTGAACAGTAGCAGACAGTTTCCGTTTCCACGTTGGACAGTTTCCATTTTATGCAAGAAAAATTACACATAATACACACGAAATTTGCTGGGATCAATAAATTGTTCCGAAATAAACAGAATTCCGGATTATTCAGGTTCTGATTTGAACAGATTTCATTGTATTAAATTATAATAATAATCATGAAAGTAAATCAGTTGTTCTATAATTGGTGATGCTCTATCTTGTAAATTTATATTCGCTCAAGAAGCAAACATCTCACAATGAAAAGTGAGAAGAGCAACTAAACTTCTTAAACTAAAACCACACAAAATTAGTATTATTATTTATGAAATGCCATCACCTGGTCGCGTAAATTTCTAGAACTGAGTTCTTAGCAGTGTTGTGAATGATACAGACAACCCACAATTATTACTGACATTGAGTGTCAGTATGCATATTTCCAACAAGATTCAGCCACAGCAAATACAGGAATCTTTAAAATCTTTAAATTTATTGCAGAAGTGTTTGAGGAAAGAATCATTAGTAGAGAGTACGGTGACCAGATGTCCTCTTTTGTCTGGACATATTCTCCTTTTTAGGCCTTTGTCCAGAGTCAGGACAGATTTTTAAAAAATCAAGAAATGTCCTCCTTTTTGTAACTTGTATGTCTGATATTTTGAAATTATCTGATTTGACGCCTTTGTTCAAGTAATTTGCCTGTAGGTGGCAGCAGCATCAATGGAATATACTCTTTGCCAATGATCATAACAACTCTCTTTGCTCCTCCTTGTTATGGTCGTTGCTCAGAGGTAGCTAGTAAATTGAGAAATCGAGATGTGAATGTAAATCTAAATCAAGCCCCCTACAGCTGAGGCTGTGCAGAAGTTTAGAGTAGGGACAAATTGAAGCTTGGATCTGCCGCCATGTTTTGAGAGAAGCACAGGCTAGCAGACGGTTGTACTCATACTATGTAATGTTGAATGATTAATATATACTATATGTTTGTTGTATCTTATAAATCAATCAATATTTTGGCTGCCGCCACTACCACTACCACTACCACTACCACTACCACCACCACCACCACCGCCATTATTATTATTATTATTATTATTATTATTATTATTATTATTAAGACTGACTTCGTTAAATATTGTCTTACAACTATTTTTTATGTAAAGGCATGTTGTACCGGTAACTTTTGGCTGTGTGATAACACCTGCTCTTAATGTACTTTTTTAAATTGATTATTTAACGATGCTGTATCAACTACTAGGTTATTTAGTATCGACGGTATTGATTATAGCGAGATGATATCTGGCGAGATGAGGCAGAGAATTCGTCATGGATTACCTGACATCCACCTTATGGTTGGGGATATTGGAAAAAAACCCAACCAGGTAATCAGCCCAAGTGGAAATCTAACCCATGCCCAGGCGCAACTCCATATCAGCAGTTGACTGAGCTATGCCTGTAGCTCTTTATGTACTTCTATGACCAGTTTAACAAGTTTAAAATATGATTCTTGGGGGAACCTGGGGACCCATTTCCTAAAATTTGTTTCTATAGTTGAAGAAAAATTGTAGAAGTGTTCACCTTTTGGATCACACTGTTTTTCACACGATGCAAGAGAGACCCTTGGATGGTAATATGCCATTGTTCTCTATCAACAAGTGTGTAAATGCTCTTTCACTTTAGAGACATATTTCTATAACACTGGCCAACAAAAAAAAATTTTTTGAATGTTTCCTGCACTTCGTGAGTCAATTCTTACTAATTTTGGGTTGAGAAAAACGAATATGACAATGAAAAATTTTTCTTAGCTCTATTTTCTGTGATACACAATAGGTATTTCAGTTTAACGGATTAAGAGAAAACAATACATTTTAATTACATATGCCAACAACATTGAAAGTGCATTTAATATTTTTTAAATGGCGGTTACATTCTATGAGTTCTAAATTTATGGAAGAATACCTGGCAGATGGTTGGGTCTAAAGAGAATCATACGAGGCCTGTCTAAAATGTATCCGACCTTAAATTTTCCCGTGCAAAGTAGTGATTCTAAGGTGGCGCCACTGTGCACGGTGGAAGGAGGAACCGTAATGCGCATGCTTGAATTTTTTCACCGCATTCGCTTGTGCCAGTCACTGGCTGGTGGTCGCCAAGTAAGGTGCTGTTCTAAGTGTTTGTCGGATTTAGTTTTCTCGCAAGATGACTGAATGAATTGAGCAAAGATACTGCATCAAATTTTGTCAAAAGCTTGGTGATTCTCAAAGTCAAACAATTCGTAAGATTCAGCAGGTGTTTGGGGAAGATGCGATGGGTGTAACACAAATTAAGGAGTGGTTCAACCGATTCAAAGATGGCCGCATATCAGCGGAGAGTGAGCAGCATTGTGGCAGGCCCCAAAATGCTCGGAGTGCAGCTGTTGTTGAGAGGGTGCGAAATCTGGTGATGGCAGATCGTCGTTTGACCGTGCGGGAGATTGCCGAAGAGGTTGGAGTGAGTAAAGATTCTGCACATGCAATTTTGCGTGATGATTTGAACATGAACCGAGTGGCTGCGAAATTCGTGCCCAAGTTGCTGTCCCCGGAACAAAAAGACCTCCGTCGTGACGTTGCACAGGACCTTCTGGACACCGCCAACACTGATCCTGGGTTTCTGAACACCGTGATAACTGGAGATGAGTCATGGGTGTACGGGTACGACCCAGAAACAAAAAGACAGTCGTCGCAATGGAAGCATCCCGAGTCTCCAAGGCCGAAGAAAGCGCGGCAGGTGCGAAGCAAAATCAAGGTGATGCTGACTGTTTTCTTTGATGTCCGTGGAATTGTGCATCACGAATACGCACCGGAAGGACAAACTGTGACAAAGGAGTACTATCACGATGTTCTCCGGCGACTCCGTGATGCAGTTCAGCGCAAAAGACCAGACATGTGGACGGCAAACAACTGGCACTTGCATCACGACAACGCCCCGCACATTCATCCCAATTGATCCACACTTTCTTGGTCAAACATGGAATTACAACCGTTCGCCAACCTCCCTACTCTCCAAACCTGGCTCCTTGCGACTTCTAGTTGTTTCCAAAATTGAAGACACCACCAAAAGGATCCCGTTTTGAGAGTAGAGAAGAGATAATGCGGAATGCGACGACGGAGCTGAACACCATTCCAAAAGAAGACTTCCAGAGGTGTTTCTGGCAGTGGAAGGATCGGTGGGCTAAGTGTGTGCAAGCACAAGGGGCCTACTTTGAAGGGGATTAGGGTCCCAACCCCGTCAGGTATTTGAAATATTTTTTCTGGCTAAAGGTCGGATACTTTTTAGACAGGCCTCGTATATGGCTTCATGAGATCATCATCTTTTAGCTTGCCTCGTGTGAGTTCCGGAGCATCCCTACGCAAAGACCAGCAGTAATCCGCAAGCATTTTTTCATTCCAACGGCCCTGATATCTTTGTTCCACAACAGAAATATCGTGATGGAATCTTTATCCATGTTCATCACTGAAAGCTCCACAACTAGGAGGGAAAAAGTTCTAGCTGGGAGTGGAGAAAATGGATTTTGAGGGACATGTTGCATCCGAGTTGATGGTATTTTTGCAGGATCACTGTCACCAACTGAGTGTAGTTATCATCTCTTTTGTTGCCTAAAAATCCATGAATAACTGCCTTGAAGGCTTTCCAAACTTCCTTTCCTTTCCCCTCCAAAACTTGGTCAAATGCAGGATCCTTTACAAGTTCTCGAATTTGTGGCCCGACAAAAATACCTTCTTGACTTTGGCATCATTTAATTTCGGAAATTTCTCTCTTATGTACTTAAAGGCCTGTCCTTCTTGGTTCATACCTGTGACAAAACTTTTTTATCAAACCCAGCTTAATATGCAGGGGTGGAAGAAGAACATCTTTTGGGTCCACGAGAGGCTCGGCAACAACATTTTTCTCGCTAGCGTTATGATTTCTTGCAGGCCAGTCTGCTTGAATATAATGTGATTTCCTATCCCTGCTGACCCACATACATAAAAAGCAGCAATATTTTATGTACCCGAGTTGCATTCCCAAGAGTACAGCAATGACTTTTAGATCACCACAGATTTTCCATTTGTGTTCATGATATTTGATTGAGTCGAAGAGGGCTGTCATATTTGCATAAGTCTCCTTCATGTGAACTGCATGACCAATGGGAATAAAAGGAAGACGGTTGCCATTGTGAAGTAATATAGCTTTCAAACTAAGCTTGGAGGATAGCCTCCATTCAGTTGGATCATGGTTCAAATTCAAACATTTCATAAGCCATTAATGTCGCAGCAAACAACAAGATTGTTTTTCTTCTCAAAAAAGGGAAGCAGATCCCTGTGACGTTGTCTGTACTGTGAGACCCTGACATCACGTTCGAGAAGATTCCATTGCTGTACTCTAGACCCTAGAATTTCTGCCTTCTCCTTTGACAGGTGGATATCACTCAATTCCGCTTGACTCAGTCTGTGTGGTTTATCATCTTTTTTCCTCAATATAAGGGTCATGGGATGTGGAAGGCTTGTTGGGTTCTTCTTCTTGTTCCACACAGTCTTCATTTTCTACTTCAAACACACAATTTTCGTGGCATTTTTGTAAATTTTACACTTTAAAACCACTTCCAAACCAGAAATTCTGCATTAATTATAGCAGAAACAATATGAAATTCACAGTCATAGCAACAATATCTATGTTTGTAACTTACAAACAGCTGAAGAACATTTGTGTTTTGTTATTTGACAGGTGTGCCAACTCCCAAAACCAAATTTCCCCCAAACTGAAAATATTTACTCTAAAAAATGAAATGTCACTTTATCTCCAAAGCAAGAGCTAATCTGTCATTTTTATGGTGATTTTTGAATTCAGCAGGTGGAAATACATAAGAATTAGCTATTTTTGAGCAAGAAACATTTTCATTGTTGACCAGTGTAATCACAGATGATGGTATAACAAGACTCCCATTATTCTTTCGTTAAAAAAAAGAAGATATTTTGTTCACTGCTGGTACATCCATAAATTGAGCTGATTCATACATATTTTCTTAATGATTTAACAACAAAGTCAGCAATGCATACAATCACATTTTCAGAATATTGTGTCACTGAGAATGATGTAAGAATGAGGGGGCTGTAATGATTGTTTCCAGTTTGGAAGTTCTAAAGAGTCATATCGTCTCTGATTTTCAAAATACTGAGGATTATTATCACAGTGCAGTAGGAGTTTGGAAAATACCATTGGGTATATAGGCATCTTCTTAGCGGACATCCCCCTCTTTGTAACAGAACTTAAGTTATTTACATATTTTCTAACGTATCTAAAATAACATAAGCAAAAATATTCCATGTATTCAGTCATTGGGAATAAAAATGAATTAATACTTAAGTCTATTATGAGCAATATAAAGCATTTATATTTAAAGAAATGCTTAGTTATAGTATTTACATTTACTTCTGTTATTTTATATTATATGTTAGAAAATATGTAAATGAGTTTCCTTATATTACAATGAAAGGGGATGTCCGCTAATATACCCAATAGTATTTTCTACACTCCGAGTGCTTTACAGAACCAATCATTTGTGCTCCCAAAACATGGCGTCATGTAAACCTGTGCGAGTGTGTTCATATTTGTACAGCACACCAGTGCCAATTGTGTGTCTAGATATATAACTACAACGTCTTTGATCTAAATAGATATTTTTTGTCCTCTTTAATAATTATAATTTCCTTGACTTTCATAATATGTAGCTACATAACTGTAAAATCATTATTATTTTTTCATAATTATTTTATAATAAAATAGATATTGTGGTGCTGTTCACCACTTCTATTCTTTTTCCTTTCCCCGACATCTTTTCCGCAGTTTTGTACTTCATATATATTCTTAATCATTTGCTGGTAGTTCTGTTATATGCTATCAGTGCGCGTGGTGTTTTCTTTATTTTGGTTTTTTTAATTATTTTTCTTTTTTCTTAATAGGGTGCGTTAGTTTACTTTATTCCACCTATCATATTTGTTATTTCTTTTTACTCTGAGAGCTGCCATCTCATTGGCTGATTTGTATATAACGGCTCCTGACTTCCGGGTTGTTCGTCCCGGGGGTAGAGATCGGAGCAAGTACAGCAGAGGAGTCTCGAGGATACTTCGGTGGTGAGCGGACCTTGGTGTGGCAGTGGCTGCAGTGCGGGGTGTATGGGATGCCTTGTTACCTATGGAGGGTGATAGCACAGGTTTTGGCGATTGGGGCTGGTTACATCGGGAGATCGACGCACGCGGTGTGTCGGTGTTGCCCAACACCAAACTTCGCAAGGATATTCAGCCTTCAACATGGTGTTGTCGGTATATTTGCCGCAAGTTCTACAAGCCAAGGAGTTAATTCTTGGTGCCAGTGATTGGAGCCGGCTTGCTTATTTTAACATCACTATTGATCTACTAGAACTGGCGACTGACATCTTCATTACAGCTTACACCGGAATATACACCAGGCTATCAATCTGACTGTAAGTGCTGGATGAAGGTAACTAGTGTGTGTGATCCCAACGCATAAACTCTTAATCGAGTGTTCTATGCCCAGCTACATTTCCTTTTATGGTGTGTTGTGAATCTCTAGTCGGGTTTTCCCCATTTTTGGGACTCCTGCGTGGTTGGTCAATATTGGCTTGGCTTTTTAGTGCTTAAATTATTAGCTTTGAATTGGGTTATTCATCTTTTATGGTTAGTTTTCTTATTCATTCAGAGTTGTGTTCAGGGCAAGTGTGTTAAGTGGGTTAGTTTATAAGTTTTTGTGGGTATGGATTTTATAGGATTTTGTTAGGGCACTCGCACTTGTAAGAGTTATATGAAGTACTAATTTCATTGTTAATCCTTACAGTGATTTGTTATCTAGCGCGTTGGTGCTAAGTCTATCAATGTGGAATATTCGTAATCTGGCTTCAGTTTCTGGTTTTATATTGTATAGGAATAATGTTATCAAATGTGTAAGTGAAGTCAGAATAAAAGGCAGTCATTAATTACCCACTATGGATCCCATGGCCTCTTTATTTATTATTAAGTTATGCGACCACAAAGCAAAACCCCACCCTACAATATTAACATACTTTTAAGTTTGGTATAAGCCTTAATCTGTACTGTAAATATTTTGTAATAAAACAAATATTGACGCAATTTAAAGTGTAATGTAATTCTAAGCCTGAACCTAAGTACATATATTCTAGAATAACTCTTCTCGGGTTCTCAGCCAGGTGAGTTGGAGATTAGCTTCCAAGCTTTCAACGGCTAGCTCTGCCATCTTTTTCAGGGATGAAGAGATGTGGGACCACGTCTAGCCGGTATATATGCAAAAATAGGGCTTCCCGCTGCGGGCCAATCAGGAGCTAGTTCCTAGTCCCGACTGCCAGGCGCATTCTGGTTGGTGGATGCGGCAGCCAATCAGGAACTACTTGCTGGTCCCGACTGTCTGCTGTGTGCTGGTGGTCTAAGCGTATTGATGACAGGTTTCCATGCTGTACTCAGTTGTAGACCCCGTCTCTGTTGAAATTATTGCCATCTAGCTGGATTTCGATGGCTTCCTTGATAACTAAGTCCCAGTAACCTGATGTCTTGTCCAAGATGGTGGGTGGCACCGAAATCTATCTTGTGACCAGTTTCTAGGCTGTGTTGGGCTACTGCAGACTTATCAGGATAATATAGTCTTATGCTGCGTTGATGTTCCTTGCAGCGTTCCATAATAGTTCGTCCCGTCTGCCCGATGTAGCATTTCCCACACTCAAAAGGTATTCTGTAGACACCAGGTGTCCTAAGACCAAGGTCGTCCTTAACTGGTCTCAGCAAGTTCTGGATCTTTGTGGGCGGCTTATGGATGGTTTCAATCCCGTGTTTTCTTAGCATTCTGCTAATTTTGCCCAAGATGGGGCCATAGAACGGGATGTATGCCATGCCCTTTGTCTCCTGAGGTTTGTCCGAAGAGGACCTTCTGAGGGCCAAGCCAATTTCCCTGTTGCCGAAGTTGTTCTATTGGAACGTCTTACGTAGGTGACAGATCTCAGAAGGGAGACTCTCTTTGTCCGAAATCCTTCTCGCCCTGTGTAGAAGAGTCGACAGGACCATTCGTTTCTGTGCTGGATGGTGGTGGCTGCGTCCATTGATCGGTATGAGTCGGTTTCCTGTATACTCTGTGACCCAGTGTGCCATCTGACTTCCTAGAGATGAGAATGTCTAAGAAGGGGAGACATCCGTCTTTTTCCACTTCTTTCGTGAACTGGATGTTCGGGTGGATATTGTTCAGGTATTCTTGGAACTCCTGAAGTTTTTCTTCTCCATGAGGCCAGATGACCAAAGTGTCATCTACATAGCGGTAGAAGTGAGCTGGTTTCAGGGGCGCATTCTCCAGGGCTCTGTGCTCGAAGTCTTCCATGTACAAATTGGCTATGGCAGATGACAAAGGTGAGCCCATGGCTACACCGTCGGATTGCTCATAATACTGCCCTTTGTAAATGAAGTAGGTGGAACTGAGCGTATGGTTAAAAAGTCCAATGACCTCAGGCGGGAAGTGAGGTTCAATAACTCCAACGTTTCCTTGAGTGGGACTCTAGTGAAGAAGGACACAACATCAAAACTCACCAGAATATCAGACGGATTTGTTCTGATGCTCTGTAGTCTTGATGAACTCTGCTGAATTCTTCACATGGTGGCTGCATTTTCCCACAAGAGGATTCAGAAGACTGGTGAGGTATTTGGCCAGCCGGTAGGTGGGAGAACCTATGGCGCTGACAATAGGTCTCAGGGGAACCTCCTTCTTGTGGATTTTCGGCAACCCGTAGAGTCTAGGTGGTCTCGTGGAATGTGGAGTCAAGGACTTCGTCACTTTGGCTGGCAGATTGGCCTTCTTTAGTAAGGCTGTTGTGCGCCTTTCTATGGAGCTCGTGGGATCGCGGCTGAGTGTCTTGTATAATGGATCCGCTAGTAGTTCCAGGATCTTCTCATGGTATGTATTGGACTCCATGACGACTGAAGCGTTTCCTTTATCTGCCAGTAGTACCACAATACTTTCATCCTCTCGTAACGAGCGGAGTGCTTGGTGTTCTGCCTTTGTGATGTTGGGTGTGGCTTTACCGGCCCTTATGAGGGCTCCGCAGACGTCCCTGCAAATCTCTTCCGCAGTGTCGGTCGGGAGTTTGTGGACAGCTTGTTCCACTCCGCTTATGATTTCCTTTACACGAGGTTTCTTAGGTGCTAGGGCAAAGTTAAGTCCTTTCGCTAGAGCCAATACCTGGTTCGGGTCCAATGTCCTGCCAGTCAGGTTCACCACCACGCGGTCAGTGTGGTGTGACCTGGTTGGCAACAGACAGTCTATTAAATTTATCACTTTGCCTAGTGGTCGCCTTTCTCCTGTAAAGTTGCTCTTGTGCCGTGGTGTCAATCCACTCCCAATCCTGCGGAAGTCAACTGGAGGTGGATGTCTAGAAGCTCGCGGGCGATGGTGTCCAGTACTCTCCTAGTGTGGTGTATCCAGCAAGTAGCTCCTGATTGGCTGCCGCGTCCACCAACCAGAATGCGCCTGGCAGTCGGGACTAGGAACTAGCTCCTGATTGGCCCGCAGCGGGAAGCCCTATTTTTGCATATATACCGGCTAGACGTGGTCCCACATCACTTCATCCCTGGAAAAGATGGCAGAGCTAGCCGTTGAAAGCTTGGAAGCTAATCTCCAACTCACCTGGCTGAACCCGAGAAGAGTTATTCTATATCAAACGCTGGGAAAGCCTCAAGTCATACATATATTCTGTCCTCTTTTTTTCGAACAATGTCCTCCTTCATGAAGCTTTGTGTTCTCTTTTTTATCGATGTGAATCTGGTCACCCTAGTAGATTGTCATTGCCACTATGAGTTTCCTGATCTTAATACATTATGTGACTTCTACTATGGGAGACCCTAAAAAAGAAGTGTACAAAAATAATTCACACACATATTATACACAAGCTGAAAGGTAACATCAAACAACTGACTGCCACTATTACAGTTCAAAAAATGGAAGGTGTAAATGAGAATTTCATTAGAAGGTGTCAGGAATGTGTTATTGCTGAGAGGAGGCACTTCCAACATCTTCTATAGAAAAGTATGTAATTGTAGCAAATATTAAACACACACACACTGTTATAATTCGAAGTTATATGAGTCCCACCAACTAAATATGTCAGTCCTTTCTCACAAGTCATGGCGCTGTAGCTGATATGAATAGAAGAAGGAAAATAATGGCTCTACAGTTAAATTGATATTTACAATTTATAAGAGACAAAGAGATATGTACGGTATGCACCAAAACAAACAGGTCCATGGTGAAGTTTGTTTATCTGAACTCATTGATTGTTGATACATAATGCAGTGGTTCTCACAACTGAAGAAAAAGTGTTTATTGTAGACTATTATTTCTATTCAAATGAGCTAGGTCGCACAAATGACCCTAGTTTGTAACAAGTTTCAGATGAGTTTCGTGATAAGTTTCACAAAGTTCCGCCGAGTAACGCGGTTTTATTACAAGTTGTTGACAAGTTTCACCATACAGGAAATGTCCTCACTCCAAGAAAAGGCTGCACAAGTTGGCCTGTTACTGTGACAAATAACGATAATCATGGGTGGATCCTGACTCAGGTGTCACAATCTCTGTGAAGACTTTGTCATGCATGAAATATCGCACATCATACTCAATGGTTCGAACAAGATGGAGCCATCTGCCACTCTACCAATTTTCTCCAGGAACATTTTGGTGAATGCATAATTTCCCTTGGAACAGATTTTCTGTACCCATCGCATTCACCTAACCTTACACCACTTGATGCGTATATATATGAGTTATGTTGAAGGAATCAATTTTTCGACAGAACCAGCTGACAACAATTGTAGAATTGCGAGGAAAAATCGTAGTCTTTTTTCGCCAATTGCAACAACCTACATTTGCAAACATGTTTCGAAATGTACGCGAACATTATGAGTATTGTTTGGAACATAATGGAAAGCATTTTTAACATTTTTTTTTATAGAGAACAATGGAGTAAAGTGAGCCATCTTCATGTCCATTATATATATATATATATATATATATATATATATATATATATATAAATTGTATAACTTTTCAGTTCAATAAATATTTTCAGTACTGCTTCTTTTGGCAAACACTGTACAGTCTTAAAAAAGATTTGTTGCACACAAACTTTATAAATTCCAGAAAGGATGCATTGTGCATGATCAGACATACAACGAAACAAAACTAATTTTATTACCTCAACTAGTTGTTCTCTTGTGAACCAGATTGCTCGTCCTCTGATCATGTGCATTGCTTCCTTTCTGGGACTTATAAAGTATATATGCGACAAATTTTTTTTCTAAGATTGTACATCTATTATCAGGTAGTACATCTCACTTGACGATATGTGTCAGAGAAAGAACAGTTGTTATATAAATCTGAAGTCTGATTAGTGTAAGTGTACCAAAAGTAAATCAAATATAGCTCACCAATATTTGTCCTAGTTCCATCCTCGGAAACTCCCCATAAGCGAACTTGGTTACCATAAGAAATAGCCACCATCTTTGATGATGCCTCTCCACTGCCTCCCTGACCCATTTTAGCATTGATTGCTATTCTCTCAATGCAGCTCTCTATGTGAGGACTAGTGAATGCATGCTGCCAGCCACTTGAATCTTTCAATCTACAAATCATGTAAAAGATGTGCATTAATGTTTCAATACACAGAGTATAACATAACAAATATATATATCCATATTTCTGTGCTTATGGACTATGGAGCAATTTATGTAAGAAGTACGAAGCAATGACTTCTTTATTCATCATTAAATGAAATACAAACAATACACAAAGTTTTGAAATGAATATCCTTTATTCACAAGTGAGGAATGTTAGAATAAACACAAAACGATTAGAAGAATAAAAAGGTCTGTTATGCCTTCTTAAGTACTTCAATCACTGTAGATGCTCCACAATAATAAACTAACAAATCATCAATCACAAGTGTTCTCATATGTAAAATATTACAGATTCTCAGACTTCAATCATACTATAACATGTACAGCGAGAATTAATTTTTTTTTTGCCCAGTTATCTTAGCAATTATTAAACTTTGGACATAGTTCAACTATTGCTAGATAGAAATGATATCATCATATATACTCTGTCAGTCCCAACTATTCCAAAAAAGAATTTCACTATTCATGTATTACAGTCTTCAATGCACTGAAAATTATCTTCAAGCTTTGAAAGATCGGGAGAAAAAGTTTACACCCGAATTAATAAATTTCTTCCATTTCCATACCTTCTACTCAACTGGTGAACTTTATGCTATAAATGAGAGGGAGAGTTAGAGGAAAAGGGAAGGGGGAGAGAGAGGGGGAGAGTGAGGAAAGGAGAGAGGGGATATGGAGAGGGGAAAGGGGGAGGGAGGAGGTGGAAGGGGAAAGGGGAGGGAGAGATATGAGCAGTAGGGTAGAGCGAAAAATAGAATTGTTTAATTTTCGAATGCCTAGATTCTAGACAGTTGTATTTTGTTGTAAACAATAGAGAGGGAGAGATAGGGGAGGAGGGTAGAAGGGGAGAAGAGAGGAGAAGAGGAGGGTGGAGAGAGAGGGAGGAGGAGATCGCTAAGTCACTCAAATGAGTGCGCCCCTTGTGTGATGAGATGCGATGACTTAATATTTGTCACTATATATATATATGTTGAACATGGAGTAAGGCTATTAAGGGAAAGAACCAAAAGAAGAAAGATTTGATCTGGCCCCATAGATTGAGCCTCGGCGTAACTCAGTGGTAACAGCACCCAGTATGTAAAGCTGTGGTTCCCAGATTTGATCCTCGGCACCAGAGTGCCTATCTAGGGTTGCCAACTTTGTTTGAAGAAAATACGGCAGGAATCGATAAAATTTCACATATAAAATAGACAAATTTAGAGTATTTTGAGACAGATTTTGTCTCACGTAATAGTTGAAGTTGACTGCAGTTTTCAGTTCTGATTTGATTAAATGTGTCATACTCATGTTTCAAACATCTGTTCAATTATTGTTCATGAGATGAAACAATCTCTGTTTGAGTATTACTACTTGTCAAATGAGCCACAAGGAAAAAACACAGGGAAGAAATTTTGTTTCAAGCTTCAAAAGAAACTCACATTACCATGCCTCAGAACCTTCAAAATTTTAAAGAAATTAAACTCCGATATTAAAGAGAACGTAGTTATTAACCCCATTACTATTGATAAATGGCTTAAGTATTTCCAAAACCTATGGTTCAAGACAGACACTCCTTTTCACCAACAATGTTCTCATACCAGTTTTACAGAAGACATAACATTTGAAGAACTGATTAGAGCTCTTAAAAATTCCAAACATAATAAAGCTCCAGGGGAAGATGGGATAAACATAGAACTCTTTAAATACACTGGACTGCAGTTTACCTATAGATTTCTGTATTTTTGGAACTCTATTTGGAATGGTTCCAACCCTCCTACTAGCTGGCAAAAAGGTCTTGTGGTTCCAATTTATAAAATGGGCGGTAAGAAGAACTGTGACAACTATAGGGGCATCAGTCCATAAACACAGGCTACAAAAATATATTTTAACATAAGCAAAAACAAATTATCTACCTTCTATGGTGACAAATTGGGAGAACAGAATGGCTTCTGACAAGGAAGGTCTTATTGCGACAATTATTTCACACTGAAAATATTGGTCGAAAAACACAGAGAATTTAATAATGAAACACATATAGGTTTTATTGATTTCGTTAAAGCTTTTGATAAAGTTAACAGGCAACAACTCGTCGAGATATTGGCCAATGAGATAATGTACCTAATCGGTTCATTACTGCAATATATAATATTATAAAACCAATAAAATTAGAAAATTCAGTTGAAAGATTCAGCAGTCTGACAACATTGTCATTTCTTTCTTCTCGTAAAATAGATGTAAGAGGTCAACGAACTCAGGTCTGTCTCCCTAGGTGAACTAACTTCCACCTCCCTCTGGCTACAATGCTGCAATCTCGTCGGATTGATCAGTGGCTTGAAATTGGTGGGTTTTAAATTAAATTTACACGAAAATTGGCCATGCTATTGAAATATGCCAGAGGGATAACTGATTCTTTATTAGATTTTCTATCAATGTGGAAAAAAATCACGATCCTACTTGCAACAGTTACCGAATAAGGGGGTGTTGAAATATTTGGAAAAAAAAAGAAAAAAAGAAAAAGAAAACATTTTTCTGAGAAAACTATGAATTTTTCACCAATACGATATTACACTTTTTTGTCACATACAACATGAGCTATTTGCTCTGAAAATCTGCAGGGTATTTCACTTCCACTCTGTATAAATAAAGGAAAAAACATCATTATCCCATTTTTTTAATGTCCATAGAAATGAAGCTGTGTTGGAAAGAGTGGGTGAAGAAAGAATGATGCTGAAACTGATCAGGAAGAGGAAAAGGAATTGGTTAGGTCACTGGCAGAGAAGAAACTGCCTATTGAAGGATGCACTGGAAGGAATGGTGAACAGGAGAACAGTTCAGGGTAGAAGATGATATCAGATAATAGACGACATTAAGATATATGGATCATATGGGGAAACAAAGAGGAAGGCAGAAAATAGGAATGACTGGAGAAAGCTGGGTTTGCAGTGAAAGACTTGCCCTTGGGCAGAGCACTAAATGAATGAATGAATATTTTGTTTAACTGAATAGCACAAAAACAGACGCGTTGCTAATGACAAACGCTCAAGAATTTGCAGGTAAACTTAAACACCATATTTAATAAATCTTAAGGGGGGGGGGGGTGAAACGAAATCTTAATAGGCCTATTAAAAATTCGCTGAGCTTTGAAAACAAAAAATGAAATCTTAATATTAAAACTTCGCTGAGCTTTGAAAACAAATTCCCAAAATTAACTTCGGGTGGGAACTGCTATTATTATTGTTAGTGTCTAAATTTCCGAAGCATGAAAACACATCTAAAACTTTTAGTATGGATTTCTCCATCAACAATTAATTATTATCTCACCTGTAACAGGCCACAAAATGGGCATATGCCACAGCAATCCAGTTATGATGAGCCTTCACTATCTGGACCCTCAATGGATCTGCCCAACTAGACCCTGAAACATCAATAAACCTGTATACAAGTTTACTAAATTAATATTACACAGCTCTATCTTGTAGTTTGTAACCAAACGAGATTTTACAGGGTTTCTTAGGTTTGGAAAAAGCAAAGAGCAGGACTGTTTACCAATTAGAAAACAAAATATAATGATTATCATTAGAGGGGGAGTCTGAAGAATTCATAAAATTGAGAGGTGTGTGACTACATACCAATTACCAGACCTGGTCACAGACGTACAGTAAAATGGGCCAATTTCTTTGGCTCACAAGAAAACATTCTCATGGGGGCAGAAAAAAAGTGTTATCTTTTTCTTCCATCATATTAATAATGACGAAACAATTGCTTATACAAATTTTGGCCACTCGAGTGCAATTATGAGGGCTGTAAAAAATAAGTTTCCCTTGGGCCATTTACAAAAAGAAAACACAATTTCACGGAAAGATTTACTGGAACAGATACAACAAATGTTGAGCTATTTTTCAACATATTCCCCACCGGAATTGAGACAATTGTTATAACATGGGATCACCTTTTATATCTCTGTGTCATAGAAGTCTGCCATATGGGATCGGAGCAAGTGTACAACAGCCATATGCACGTCTCCAATTGGGAATATGTTGAAAAATAACTCAACAGTTACTGTTTCAATAAATATTTTCAATGAAACTGTGTTTTCTTCCTGTAAACAGGCCCTGGAATACTTATTATAATTGCGTTTGAGTGGCCAAAATTTGTACAACCTGGGATACTTATTATAATTGCGTTTGAGTGGCCAAAATTTGTACAATCACTTGTTTTAACATTACAACATGGTGGAAGAAAAAAATTAACTTTATCTACTCCCATGAGAATCTTTGCTTGTCAGCCATATGGAAAGGACCTACGAAAAGAGCTCACAAAGTCATTCCATGTGAAGTACTGTAATACTAAAAGAGAGGATCAAAACTAAAGTAGAATATTAAATACCTTAAATATCATCTACTTCTTAATTTATTACTTTTTAATGAAGGTGAAAGCAATGTTGCATTATTTCGAAAAAGTGAGGCTTAAAACTTTTCCATGGCTGATGATGGATATAGGAATTCACGACGTTTTGAAGATTTGCTCTACCTCTGTCTTAGGTGAAATAAGGGAAAAAGGGAAAGGCAACATTACTGACAGCTACATCCACTTGACAATCCTAAGTAGGATACCCTTCATAACCTCAACCTTCTCTTATTCATCTGAAGACGAAAGTAGTGCCACTCTATGACACGTTGTACATTCTTATAACTTAGTCACAATCAGTAATAGAAAAAGGCCAAGCCACACCCCTTCTGAATATTTTACGACACAGATAATGTTTGGTCAGTGTTGGGTCTTTGACGTCTTGTCAGCCCACTTGAGGTATGTGAATATAAGGGGAAAAATTGATCCAGTGTCTGGTACAATTTCTGGCTAGCTCAGTCAGTAGAGCATTGGCGCGCTCAGCCAAAGGTTCCGGGTTCGATACACAGCCCCGGAACAATTTTTCCCTTAATATTATTTAATTTGTTCTGAAAGAAAGCGAGGAAAAGGGACTAAGTTTACTATTTTCTAGTTGCAGGTCTAAGTTCCAGCCATACCAAATTATAGTCTTCTGTAAATAATTTTATTTAGTCATACGTGGTTATTCTGTTATTTATTTACTTACTGTATTTCCATTTGATTTGTTTTTCTTCTTGTATATTTATGGCGTCATTTTCTTTGAGTAAACGAGTTGTATCTACTAGTGAGTCAATGAATTCATTCTCTATATTAATTACTAATTAATTAATAGAATGTTTTAATTGGCAGACCAATAACACTAGTATGCGATGAAATTCCTGCTTCCAAAGTTTTAATGTTTTTATGGTATTTTTAGCATGCTGAAATCAAGTTCAAAGCCTAAAAGTTCCTATCACGTACCATTTTTTTGTTATTTTAATTTTATTATAATATATTACGACAATTTATAGCGTAGTTATTTAACCTGTAATGCATTAACATATGTAGGTTTAGTATGTTAGGATATGAAAACCAAATGTATTCAACATATGTTTAAGGTGTTTATATTGAAAACCAAGGACACTGGATGTTTCTTAGCAGATGGGGAGTGCAAGCACATAAGGAAGTTAGGGCGAAATAACATGCAGCCTTGTCATTATTTTTATTTGTGAAAGATAGAAATGTCGCCGTTCCTTGGTGAGAGACTGAACTCAACTCATCTAGTTTCTCTCATTTCATTAGTCTGCGTTTCATCTGGAAATGAAACGAAATCAGTTTGAAGCTTTATTGTGAAGTAGAATGTTGAAAGGTTTTAGTTCAGTAAGAAAGTATTTACCATGTTGCATTGAGGATGTCTAAATAATCCAGACCACTTTTGTTATATAACTTATGTATGATATACACATTGCCTAAGCAGAGGTGTAATATTACAGATTTTGTGAAAAAGTCATACCATGCCTATTTTGGAATCAAACTTGGAGACCAAAGTAAAGCTTGGGCATCACACAAAGTATGTAGAGTATGCACTGAAGAACTTCGTCATTTAATCAATTGGAGAAGACCATTGCTATCTTTTGGAGTACCTATGGTTTGGAGAGAGCAGTCGAACCATAGTAATGACTGCTACTTCTGTTCGTGTGATGTGAAGGGGTACGATTCTAAACATAAAAATCAAATCGTGTATTCAGTTGTTCGGTCAGCCATTTTACCTGTGCCTAATGTACCAATCCCTGTGCGACCAGAAAATCTTAAACAAACATCATTCTATTGGTACTGACAACGTGAAATAGGTTTTAAATACTTTTTCTCCGAAGATGATAATCTTGTATATTGCAGTAATGTGAAAGAATTTAAGCTAAAACTTGGACTTCCAAATTACGACCTAAGTGAATGGAGACGGTTTATTAATGCTTCCAAGCGAAGTTTAAAGGATTTCCTCCTTCATAACGGAAACATTTTTGGTTCAGTGCCCGCTGCCTATTCAGTGATCCTCAAAAAATCATACACAAATTTGCAACTGCTGTTATTGCGACTAGACTATAGGAACACAACTGCCAAGTTTGAGATGATTTCAAATTTCTTACTATGTTGCTGGGTCAACAATCTGGTTTCACCAAATTTCCATGCATTCTTTGCGTGTGGGATAGTAGGGCACGAGTTGATCACTGGACTATGAAAGACTGGCCACCTCGACAAAATTTGGAAGTCGGTTGTAAGAATGTTGTGTGACAAAGCCTTGTGAGTTCTTCTAAAGTTGTGCTGCCATCTCTCCACATCAAGCTTGGCTTAATGAAACAGCTTGTAAAAGCTTTAAATAAAGAAGGAGGCTGTTTTAAGTACATATGTGACAAATTTCCACTACTATCTGAAGCAAATTGAAAAAAGATATATATTTAATGGTCCTGACATAAGAAAACATGTCTGGTGCAGCATTTAAAAACAGCATGGATGAAAAGGAGAAATCAGCATGTATGTTGTTTTGTGAAGTTGTTTTAAAATTTCTTGGCAACAAGGATCCTAATTACCGAAACATTGTGGCTAACATGCTTGAAGCATACAAGGAATTTGGTTCTAACATGAGTATCAAAATTTTCTGTTTTCTCAGCTAGATTATTTCGCCGAAAATCTAGGATTTTTCAGCTAAGAGTAAGATGAACTATTTCACAAGGATCTGCAGGAGTTCAAAAGAAGGTACCAGGGATGCGGGAGCATCAGTATGCTTGGTGATTATTGTTGCATGTTAAAGCATGAAATACCTGAAGAGAAACATAAAAGAAAGAGGAACACGAGAACTTTCTCAACTAAGAAGCAAGTAGTGTAATTTTTTGTGCAATAGGCCTACATTGTGATAATTTATACACCCAATAGTGAAGTAAACAAGACAAAACAAAGCAAAAACACTCTAGTGACATGTATGAACAACCATACACATAATTTCAGCAAATTGTGTCTTTTAAATATTGTTTTTGAATTTGAAATAAAAAAGTAAAAAGAAAAAGTTTGTGATAAAATTCACGTAATTATAAAATACATTTAAAGTGATTTTGCAAACAAACCTGACGTGATAGAAACAAACGGATTGAAAATTCGGATTCAGCACATCGACATTATAAAATCACATTACTTAGTTTAGCCAACAAACACAAAGTTGAAATTCGCAGGCTAGTGTAATTAGATGCAATATATATCATAACACTTGAAGCATTTTAAAAATTTTCTAAAATTATACTTGTAAATGCTGCAATGATGAAATTGCTTCTTTATCCACTCATTGCTATGAGGCGCAGCATGTCCAAAATAATTTTCGAATGGTTTACATGGGACACATTTCTACTACAAATGACAAAACAGTGATATTTTACTCTAGATATTTTTTATTTTAATTTAATACTGTTGGACTCAAAATATAAATTTCTCTGTTAAATACATTATTATTATTATTATTATTATTATTATTATTATTATTGTTACTATTATTATTCACTTCCTTCAAAATTAAATAAGTAAAGAATTAAAAGAAAAACAGAAGATAAGATTAGAGATTTTTTAATGAAATTGTGAATATTATGATGACAATTGGTGACGATATGCATTCATAGTCTTCTGCCCAAGGACAGATCTTTCACTGAAAACTCAGCATTTTAAAATCTTTCCTATTTTCCCCCTTCCGCTATGTATCCACATAACATCCATGTAATGTTGATATAATAATAATAATAATAATAATAATAATAATAATAATAATAATAATAATAATAATAATAATAATAATAATAATAATAATATTGATAGAGCAATATTAGTATCATGGAAATCATAATTTACAGTTGTAAATAGCCTCTCCCTTGCATTCACATATTCTTATGTGATCACTAATCATGTTTGGTATAATATTGTAAAGGGAATAATATCTTATACAGTGTTCCTTTCAATTAGCCAATAAAATTGCTTTCTTATAAATGTTTACATTTTAAATTTAGGCCTACCTATATAGCCTACTGCAGTTACTTATCTTCCAATCTCCTACTAAAAGGATTGCATTCACCATTTATTAGATCCGATAAATTTTTATTCCCTTCTTTCAATTTTAAGGGTTTGTTCCCTACCTCCTTCAAATAAATTTTAGATTTTACCCTGTTCTTGATATTTTGCACTTCTTTCGTTATTTTCTGTACATTTACAGAAGTTTAATTATTCTTCAAATCGTGATTTGAAAGCAGCATAAGCCTTTCCTACATTTCTTTAATTTGAAGCAACAGTGATTTGTTTAGGACAATTGAACATTTCTTTAACAAATCGAGAAATACAGCTTGAAATCTTCTGTTCTCTTCCATTTGTTCCATGATGAAGACTGAGGGCAATTAAAAACCCAAGACTAAAAATGACAGACAAAACAATATTAGTTTACACAAGTACTATCTGAAAAGATCCACTCAACCCACAAGAATCAAGAGCCATATTCCACAGGACATTCTACTATACCCTTCAGATTCATCCACTTCATCTGATGAAGAACACATAATTTTATAAATTTATCAAATAACTGCAAATCAAGCTTTCAGGTATAACTCCCTGTAAAGTTGATTTGAATCATTTCGAGGGAAAAATTGTTCCGGGGCCGGGCATCGAACCCGGGACCTTTGGTTAAATGTACCAATGCTCTACCAACTGAGCTACCCGGGAACTTTACCAGACACCGATCCAATTTTTCTCTCTGTATCCACAGATCTCAAAGTGGGCTGACAACTGTTAAGCAACCACCACTGAGTGCACACTAACTCTGTGACTTAAATTGTGGCTTTCTGTTAACGAACAGTGACGTGTATTATGCAAATCAAGCTTTCAGGTATAACTCCCTGTAAAGCTGATTTGAATAATTTCGAGGGAAAATTGTTCCGTGGCCAGGCACCGAACCTGTGACCTTCCATCTCCTTCCTAAAGCAACTATGAGGAAAGCAGCAGTCCAGTGTGGAAAGAAACCAGGTCGGACTAGAATCCTAATTGACACCTCAGAAAAACAGGAGCTGCTAGAAATAGAAAATAAAAAAAAGAAACACGAGCAACTCTGCAATCCAGGCCTCCAGTAAGCCTGTGCCTGAGCATGTAAGGCAGAGGCTTGAACCAGAGACAAGCTCATTACACAGTGAAGGCTCTGTCATTCAATCATTGAATTATATTGATGACTAGTGGCTTGTGCAGCAATTGCTGCAAACTAAAGTCCATAAAAAGTTCAAATAAAAATTGTTCAGATTTATTTTCAATGAAGAATACCAGACATTTTGACAGTTATTTGCTTCCACAATAGTGAAACATACTCCCTCTGAATGTGTTTTTTTTTTTTTTTTTTTTTTTTGCCAAATACTTTTCCTTGAACCTAACCGTCTTCAGTTCTTGAGTTTCAATGCGAAATCGCTAGTAACAATGTCAGGATGATCAGTAGGTTTTTCATGTGGGAGTAATGCAGTAGCTATTTCGGGTCATTGCGGATTGTATGTGAAAGTTAAGAAAATGTAAGGTTTGTCATGCTTTGAACAAAAGACTTAGCATCTTGGTATAGCTGCTGCATGTTTCGTGAACTACCCTGAAATGTAGAGGGCAGAATCACTTTTTCCCACTAAGAGATCTTGCTGAGGTGATCAAGAGACTAAAAAATCTTGTAGGTCTCTTATTTTATCAATAAGTAATACCTTTTGGTCTTTTCTTATGAATTGTAATTTTTTGCGCTTCTTCCAGACAATACTGATCTATCAAATACTGCTGGATTAATTTGTGTAACAATGAATGTTATTTCGTATATTTTCTCTAATATTGGCTGTTGTGAGGAATTTATTGCTGAGATGTGGAAAATGAGGCGAATGATATGTCAGAGCTGTAGAATCTTATATGCGCCCTAAATAAAATTGTCCATCATAAATCATTAGCAGCTTCAGTGTTTCATTTGTTGCTGGTTGCGGGAAATAAACTTACTCATCACAGTAGCAAGAAGTGAAATGGCATGCTATTTTCCCTGCAACAAAATATGCTTGGCAGCGATCACAAATCTAATCAATTAAACCAAAGAAATATGAAATTAATTTTGATGTAGTTTAAAGACGCAGCTAAAATAGGAAGCATGACTCAATTACTACCAAGGAAAGTTAGAGAATCAGACATATAAATATCTATATCACACTGTCATTACATATATGAAAAGGACCCACATCACTTGATTAATAATTGTAAAAGTATTTCATTTTTAATAACAATATTCTTACCTTACGTGAGTTTTATAGTTTCCAGTAACATAAGTTTATATAGGCCTATAGCCGTTACTCAGTAAATTATAAAAATGAAGATCTAATATAAAATATTCTTTCTCTGCGTTTACTTACATAAAGCCCCAAAAGATTTCACTTTGATATCATCAGTATAGCATTATGTGTTGCATTAACTATAATAATATTTCATTTTTAATGGTAATAATGTCATCAAACATTGTTAAGTTTTGTAGTTCTGTAGTTCTTAATATCCAATACACAGCTGTACTCGAATCAGACCTGTAAATTATTTTTTATACGTTATCAAAAAATTGCACAAATTAAGATTGACATATTGGCATTATGATAGGAAAGAATCTGAGCTGTCTGAACTCTATGTCAGCAATCCTGTAGGTCATGGCCTTCGTGTAATAGCCTAATTGTTTATTGTAGTGTGTTTTTTTGTTTTATTCTGAAATGCAACACGGCCGACTTGATGCTCTCTTCGCTTAAGGAAGTGAACATCAAGTCGGCCGTGAATGCAATTAATTAGTTCTCAAAACTGACGAAAGATGGATTTTGGAAAAAAGGAAAATGATGTAAGAAAACTGACATTTCACTGAAAACTACTATTATTCCGAAAAACTTTGGGTTCCAAGCCTCAAAATGAGGGGTCATTTATTAAAATCCATTCAGCCATTTTCCCGTAATTTCCATTACCATTTCAAATTATATATATATATATATATATATATATATATATATATATATATATATATATATATATATATATAGATGTTGATGACCTAAATGTGAATATGGAGGATGAAAAAAATATGGTAGAAGATCCCAAAAAAAAAATGATTACCTTATTGTGACCGTGGCAACGGAAGGTAAAGAAATACTATTTCGTTGCACTTGTTAATGCAATTAATTATGAAAAAAATATCGCAACTTTGACATACCTTCAGAAGTCACGAAAATTCGACCGGCACTTCTCACTTCCTACAGATGCAGAAGCAGGTGAAGTCAATTTAAGTATATAATTTGCAAACTTCCAAAGCTTTCCACAGTTGGTGGCACAAAACGGACAGTAGCAATGTTAGTGTTTTCCATTAATATGAATGCCTATAACCGTGGCACGCAGTTTCGAGTCCTCATGGGGGAAGAAATTTTCTCATGAAATTTCGGCCAGTGTATGGGACCGGTGCCCACCCAGCATTGTGATGCACTTGGGGAGCTACAATAGGTAGCAAAAGCCAGCTATAATGGCTAGGAGGATCATCATGTTAACCACACAATATCTCCATTCTGGTTTGATGATCATCCACCTCTACTTCGGCATGTGGGCGTGAGGCAGCAGCCGGCTGGCCAATCTAGGCCCTTCATGGGCTGTAGCGCCACAGAAAATGAAAGGCTATAATGCCCAGTGAAGGTAACGCATGAATATTATTGTTTATAAACTATATTTGAGTTAATTTTTAATGATTGCTCACAGTGCCCCATGCCATTGCCCACTCTGGCTCATGACGGGGGTACAGTGAGCATTTTGACATGGTCTCCATTTCAATTTTGTATTCTTAAAATTTACAATAGAAAAAGATGTACAAAATTTATAGAGATACTAGATAGTATAGGCTTCACACTGCATATCACACAATCCACATATATTACTATCATTCAGCACAAAAAATTATAAACCACAAAATATGCCCACTGTGCCCCAGGCTTCCCTATTGTCTTTGTGCTGAACTGTAATTGGTCACTGGCTGTTGTACAGCACATTAAATATAAGTAAATAAAAAGAATAAAAATAAATTAGTATTATTATTATCATTATTATTATTATTATTATTATTATTATTATTATTATTATTATTAAGAAGCTTTCTGCATCTCCCTATCAAACCAACCTCAGGTAAAGGGTCGCACTTCATAGTTTTAAAACTACTGCTGCTGAGAGACAAAGATGGAGAGAGTAGTTGTGACAACATCGTGCTCACATGTTATTGGCACTCACAAAACGTCAGGAGATTTGAGCGCAACTGTGATTAAAACGTCAGTGTATTTAAATTCTAAGAATGTTTTTCTTCTAATCTTTTGTTATCTCTAGTGTTTGTTTGATATCCAATTTCAATTACATTTGTTAAATTAAATTATATTTTATATTATAATTGATCAGTATACTTTGTCTTATGGCAGACCATAGAATGCATGGTAAGTTTATAATAAAGGGTCCACCTGTGCAGCAATTTTCATATGTGGCATGCTTAGTTGATGCTGGGTAATATTTTTTCTATACATTTTTGGTACTGCTTAACTAACATGTTCTTCATCACGAGTTTAAGTTCCCATCGAGAAATGATGTTTCAAGGTGCGTGGGTTCGTCCTGTGAACCCTTAAGACAAAAATCACAGGAGTCAGGTCGGAGAATAGGGGGCCACAGATTAACACTAATCTCCTGGAACATATTATCAACTTCTCATACGCAAATGTTCAATGTACGAGCAGTGGCAGAATCCTGTTGAAATGCGTAAATTTCGTTCCATTTCCTTCAACTCTTGAAAAAAAAAAGCATATAATATTGGATTTACATACCTATCGACATTAACTGTTTCTTGAAACAAAAACTAATGGTCCAACAGTTCTTTCCCTACTCATGGCACATCATACACAAACTTTCTCATATCTGGGAATCTCGTGACTAATATCTGGTTTTTCAATGGATCAGTATTGGTAATTCTGCGAATTTATGTAGCCATGGAGATGGAACCAAGCTTCGACAGAGAAGAAAATAAGATGTAGGTTCATTTCTCCATCATGCATGTTATTCACAACCAAGTCATGAAATGTATGCCTTTTCCAGGAATCATCCAGATACAGCTCTGCACACAATTTTGTGTGTGTTATGAGGATTAATTTTATGTGTCATGAATTCATGAGCTATTAATTTTGTATAGTTTAATTTTCAACAACTCTGTAGGTCTATATCTGCAGAAGAAAGAGTAATTCCAGCTAGTTGGGAAAGCCACATAATGGATTTTTAGTGGAATTTTCCAAGTGGTAGTCAATGCCATCTAATGTGTCTTCCATGAAAATATTTTTTCCCTTTCTGTACTTTCTGTAATACGTACAGTCTCCAGAAATTTATGTACTAATTTATAGATTATTACACAAGCTGGAATCTTCACACCAGGAAATCTTTTTGCAAACAGCCTTCGAATTTTACAAGCAGACTCTGTACATACGTAAGAATTATATATTAATACATGATGCTCGAAAGAAAATCTAACTCAGGCACATTACACACTTTTTAAAGAAATACTGCAATCCGAATACACACATCTTGTTATAGCAGTAGTGATATGTGTGATGTAGTTTGATCTTCAAGCAGTAGGAAGCATCCAGTACCAATAAAATCTAACATGTGGCATATGTTACACTGAGACATACAGTAATTTTGTGTAAATAAACTGAAGACCTTCTGACAGAAAGCAAATTCCCTTGTTTTAATAACTTTCAATTTCTTGTGACTTTTTCAATGTAAGAATTAAACGACATGGGCAACTCAGTCCAAACAACAAAGAAACCCTTCTAGAAAAGAAACTAAAAAAAAAAAAAATTAAACGAAGTAAATCAACACAATGTAATTATCCAATAGATACTAAAATAACTCAGCACATAACAGACAAATTTCAACAATTTTCTTACCTTGATGAGCCCCAAACACCAATCCCACGTCATTACGAAAGAGCTTATTCAGATCTGCTGATGAGTTCCGTGTATGGCGAAGGTCCAATGATGCTGCCCTGGAGTGACCAACTGCTGACCGTCCAGCTATATTACGAATATCTGTCGAGCTTCGAGAAGACACTGTTGCACAGCCATTCGATGACACCCGAAGATCCAGAGATGAGTTTCGAGAATGGCCTGACACAGATCGCTGAGGAGGCTGTGGATGTGAGCCAAGGACATGAGCACCTCCTAACAAAATTCCATTATTATGAGAAGTGGATAATACTGGGTTAATAGTAACTGCAGTGGTTGCAGCGGGAGCAAGACATGGAGGGGTTACTACTGGAGTAGCGGGGACTGACAAAGGAGCCAAAGGAGGAACAGGAGGAGGGACACAAGAAATTATGGCAGATGGCAATGTAGGCAATGATGGTGCAGTTGTGCTCACTGCTGTATTGCCATTATTGACAGAAGTAGATGCTGGACTAGGATCAACTGGAACACGCACGATAGAGCCTGGTCGAGCTGCTGCATGTACAGCTGCTGAATTTTCTCCAGGTGGAGATGAACACGTTACACCAGGATCCTGAACTGGTATACCTGCCACAAAATCGACAATATTATTAAAAAGTGAAGATGAGCTATATTTGTATTAATTATAGCTACATATTGGGAAAAAGTCTAGAACCTGTATAATAACTTCAGTCATTCTTGCACAAACGTGACTACGTAAATTTACAGTGCTAACGAGAAATAATTTAAAAACCTGATTAACAGATGCCTCTCTATGCAAACCAACCATCCTCTTCCATTTCTCCACAACCTCCTCTCCTCTTCCATCCTCTGTCTTGTCTTCAGCTGTTACATTTCATCTCAAGACAATACTTTTATTTATTATATTGTACAAGTAAACGTACTTACTACTAGAGCTGGTAGGATTCGAACCAGCAACAACTGATACTCAAAAATAGGAGTCCAATGTTTACTCGTATACTACAGAGTCACACAGAGGTAGTCGAATAACGAACATTCCCCAATAGCTGTCTTAGGGTACGAACACGTTGGCGTCTAGCTTTAAAGCTAGCAGGTTCCGCTATCAGTGTTTATGAAAGACAAGGAAGCTTGGTGTGCACAAATTGGAGCTTGTTTGCAGGTCGCTTTAATCTCTCAGCTGACTCACAGCTGATTAGGTCACCTCCTTGGAATCTTTGTGTAGACTTGATATCGCAATGGATTCAAGTAGTGAGGACGAATTCGATTTGTTAGACAGTGTAGGATCAAAGTGGTTAATTTTACAAGAATCCTCTTCTCGAGAGTGTTCCGTTCACCCTATAAATAATGAAAGAGGTGCGTTTGGCAAATATCATCATCTTTTTAAAAATGTGCGAAACTTCCCAGAAAAATTCTTTAGCTACCTGAGAATGGAAATCGAAACTTTCGATTATCTTCTCAATTTAACTAAAGATTCCATGCAGAAGACTTGGAAAAATTGCCACGGGAATCCTATTTTGCAGGAAGAATGGCTTGTACTCACACTGAGGTAAATACTGTACAATTCTTATAAAATAGTGCCTAGTGAACGTTCTCAATAATTTGATTGATATTGGTTATTATTTATTTTACAAAATACTGCCTAGTAAACATTCTCAATAATTTGATTGATATTAGTTATTTATTTTACAAAATAGTGCCTAGTGAACATTCTCAATAATTTTATTGACATCAGTTATTATTTTTCTTTTTCTTAATTTATCGTGGCATTAAGATATATGCAGAAAGCGATTAAACTCTTAAAATGAGATCGAAGACTTCCATTATATCAATTAGGCCTATTGGTGAACACGTTACACATGTTTGGTGATGTTCGTTTGTCCGAATTCACTATTTGTAATTTTAAAATTGATTAAATTTCAGCTCCAGTTACGAATCTATACGAAAAGTTTATGTCATATTTTTGTAGACTAAAACATCATTTCAATGAAAATTCACGGAATATCATCGGATATAAGAGCTCCTCCAGCCTACTACCAAAATCTGATTTAAATTACATATTTTGAATATGCAGCCTATTTATGTTTTCATGGGCTAACACTGGATTTATACTTATAGGTACCTTGCAACTGGGGCTTCTTTTAAGCACCTTGCTTTTGAATTTCGCATGGGATCTTTTACAGTTGGCTTAATTGTAAAGGAAATTGTGGAGATTTTATGGAAAATTTTACAACCGCTGCATATGCCAGTTCTAACATCAGATACCTTCAGGAAGATTGCGGAAGAGTACTTCAATGTATGGAATTTCCCTAATTGCTTGGGAGCGATTGACGGGAAACACATTCGTATCAATTGCCCTGCACATTCGGGTACGATGTATTTCAATTATAAACACTTCTATTCCATTGTTCTGCAAGCAGTGGTAGATGCAAATTATAGGTTTACTATAATTAATGTTGGTGGGTATGGAAAGCAGAGTGACGGAGGCACATTCCGCTCCTCAGATATGTATGAGTTACTAAAAAATAAGCAACTTAATATTCCTTTGAATGAGTATCTGCCATCAACAAACACATTGGTACCATTTGTTTTCATTGGCGATGAAGCCTATCCCCTTCTGGAGAATGTGCTAAAGCCCTACAGTGGTGAAAATCTTGAAAAAGACAGTGAATGTTTCAATAAACGCCTATCAAGAGCAAGAAAAACAGTGGAGTGTGCCTTCGGCATTCTGTATTCTAAATGGCGAATATTTTCAAAAGCCATAGAAACTACCGAAAGAACAGCTGACAATATCGTCAAAGCTTGCTGTGTGTTATAGAATATGATCATAGACAAGGAAGGGGTGCAGCGCCACCTAAAGGACACTGTTTTCTTTCCAGCCAAAATGGCTATGCAAAGGCCACAACACTCTGGTCGGACTGCCGACAATGCAAAACTTATAAGAGATACTTTTAAAATATATATCTGCAACAATGAAATAGGGTACTTGTAAATCAGCATAAGAGAGAGAGAGGGAGAGGGGGAAGGGGAGGGGGAGAGAGAGAGAAAGAGGGAGAGAGAGGGAGAGGGGGACAGATGGGGAGAGGGGGAGGGGGAGGGAGGGGAGGGAGGGGGAGGGAGGGAAATAGAGGGAGGGAGAGGGAGAGAAGAGAGGGAGGGGGAGAGAGGGAGAGAGGGAGGGAGAGGGGGAGGGGGAGGGGGAGAGAGAGGGAGAGAGGGAGGGAGAGAGAGAGGGAGAGAGAGAGAGATGGGGGTAAAATCAACTCTTTCTTGCAGCTCAACGTAGTCTGGCTTGAGCTTTCTCAGTGATGAGACTGATTTAAGGAACGTTTTTACAAAATTAATAGAAAGTGCAAGACTCACCCTGACCGATTTTACTACATTTGTGGTAAAGTCACTATGCCAATCGATAGTTTAAAATCACTCCATTTGCAAGGAAAATGCACGAATATCATGCCTACTTTGGTGTCAAAATTGGTGATCAGGACAAACCTTTCGTATCTCGTGTGTGCTGCACTTTCTTCAACGCATCTGGAAAGCAAGACTAGCCTGAAACCAGGTTCACACAATGCTCTGTCAGAAGCTCTCGTGGATCCTCAAAAATTCTACTTTCGCCACTGTACATCAAATGTGGCCTAATGAAAAATTTTGTCAAGACACTCAACAAAGAAAAAAGAGCTCTTGCTTTCCTAGGTCAGAAATTTCCACGTGTCAGTGAGGTAAAACTAACAGCAGGTATTTTTGATGGCCTTCAAATCAGGGAGCTTATGAATGGTGCTAAATTCAATGATCATAAAAAGGATAAAGAGAGTAATGCCTGGCTCGCATTGAGGTCTATTATTAAGACCTTTCTGGGCAACCGTAGGAGCTCAGATTACAAACATGCTGTTGAGAAACTCCTGCGGAGCTACTAGGCTCTTAGTGCATGTATGTCCATAAAGATGCACTTTCTCAGTTCGCATTTAGATTACTTTCCTGAAAACTGTGGGGAATACAGAGAGGAGCAAGGCGAGCGCTTTCACTGAGACATTCGAGTGAAGAAATAGAGGTAACAGAATTGTTGGGCTGTGAACATGCTTGCAGACTATTGCTAGCAGGTTACCTCAAGAGGGATGTTCCAGATGCAAAACACGCACGAAAGTCCTTGAAAAGGTCCTTCCTTCCACAATAATGGTGTTCGTGTTTCATTCTATATACATATTTTACTATTTACGCACATCTAAGTCAGACTTGAAACCATAATTAGTATTGTCTAATAACTATAAGATACAATTTATCTCTGAAATATCACTTTTTAAAAAATGCGATAGCAAGAAAATCTGACCTGACTGAGCAAAATGAGTTATATTTCTGAATTCAGCATGCACAAAATATAAAAGAACAGCTATGAACATGTTGACCTGAAAAATGACGCAGACCAGTGTAATGCAAGTAATATGTCAAAAATGAGAGATGCTCTTAAGCATTGTGAAGACTTTGATGTAATTACTTACGGTTGTCCTACCCATATTTTGAACCTTCCATCTCAAGATTTATAAAAAAAAATGCTCCAAATGTAAAAGAACATGTCACAGAAATTGTAAAATACTTTCGCAACAATCATTTTGCAAATGCTAAATTAAAAAATGAAGGTGGACAGTCAATATTACCGTAAGATGTGAAATGGAACACACTTGTGGACTGACTCACTGCATACACAAAACTTGGTCTACGTTCATGAAAATTTCTGAAGAGAACAGAGACAAAATTCCCAGCTCGATTTCGAAAAAAGTGAGTGACTTTCAAATTAAGCATAATGCAGAAGACTTGTTAAATATGTTAAAATCTATATCAGTAGCACCTGACATTTGTCAGAAAAATGATTGCACAATTGGCCAAACTGTCGAAGAATGGAAAGCTCTGAAAGACAACTTGGAAAGAATAAATATAATACATGAAGACAAGAATCATTCCACAACAAAGATATTTCAAAAGTGCTACAATCACATTGTTTGGCTTTCTTGGTTTATCCTAAGCTTCAACATTCCTCCCAATATAAACTAACAGTAGAGGAACGTGAATCTGCACTTCAGTTTGCTCAAACTAACTACAGTGGATCCTCATTCTTATGTACAATTGTGAAGTATGAAGCAAAATCTTGCCCACAGTACACAGATGACTGCACAGCAGTGGTGGAATTCACAAGAATCTATCATTACTAATGACAAAGACGTCATGAATGCAATTAGTCAGCTGCTAACTGCAAGAGCATCTTTGCTAGTGTAGAATGTGTTTTCTCTATATTTGGTGTTGTGCATTCTAAGTTACGCAACAGGCTTGGTACAGAAAAAGCATAAAAACTTCTGATAATCGAACCCAGGTCCTTGGTTCTATGTACCAAGCACTCTAACCACTGAGCTACGCCAAAGTTCAATCCACAGCACTGAATCAAATCCTCTCCTCCAGTGTTTTTTCCTTTGGGGCCTGACTCCAAGTTGACATTTATATTAAGTCAACACTGCCATTATACAGGGAGCACACTCAATTGAGTAACATGATGGTCGGGATTTCACAGTAATATACACTGTTACTCGAAGAATCTACAGTGGGTGATCACATTATTAGGGACACTTGGTAAAAGTAGAATGCCATCTTCAAATTCATGTAAAACACAAGTAATTTGGATTTTCTCAACTGGAAAAGCTTTTTTACTCTAAATAGTGTTTTATAAACAATATTATTACATATTTAATTGTGTAATAATGAATATAGAATGAAATAAACAAGAAAACTAATATTTTGTCACACATCCCTTTGCAGCAATTACAGCATTAACTCTATTTGGCATACTAGAAATGCATTGGATACAATTCTTTTTAATTTCTTGGCTGTGATGCCACACATTGATCAGTTTTTCTATTAAAGATTGTTTATTTGTAATAATTTCTGAATGAACTTGCCTCTTCATTAGCTCCCAAATATTTTCAATCGGATTAAGGTCTGGAGAGTTACCAGGCCAATCTAGAACCTTAATTTTGTTGTCAGACAGGAATTTTGTCACCTTATTTGCCTTGTGACAGGGCGCAGAGGCGTGCATGAACACAAAATAACCATCTGGAAACCATTCACGGATATGTGGAAGAAGCCGTTCCTTCAGAATCTTTATGTATTGATATTGTCTCATCATTCCTTGAACAAAATACAGACGACCATGACCACTAATCACAGACCACACCATGAGGCTTAGAGGATGTTTAACAGTCTTCATAATACAGTCATTATTGTACTTTTCACCTTTACGCCTTCTAACGAACACAGATTTGTCAGCAAGTATCTGTATGATAGATTCATCTGAAAAACACACCTGAAAAAAGAAATGAACAGTAGGCCTACATAAAACACATTTGCACAAAGTAAAATTGTGACTAACAAAGAAATCATGTGAAAGACAAACAACTCACTTTTTTCCACTCATCCACAGTCCAAGATTGATGTTGCTTTGCCCAAGAGAGACGCTTCTTCACTATGTATGGTTTCAGGAATAGTTTCTTGGTTGGAGTGCGACATGAAAACCCTAACTCTTTGATCCTCCGACGGGTTGTCATAGAAGATATGTTGATTCCAGCACCTCTCATTGGCGCCTTTCTATGTAGAAAACTGTTAAACATCTTCTAAGCATCATGGTGTGGTCTGTGATTAGTGGTCATAGAACTGGTCGCCTGTATTTTGCTCAAGAAATGATGAGATAATATCAATACCTAAAGGTTCTGAAGGAACGGCTTCTTTCACAAGTCCGTGAATGGTATCCAGATGGTTATTTTGTGTTCATGCACGCCTCTGCGCCCTGTCACAAGGCAAATAAGGTGACAAAATTTCTGTCTGATAACAAAATTAGGGTTCTGGACTGACCTAGTAACTCTCCGAACCTTAATCCGATTGAAAATATTTGGGAGCTAATGAAGAGGCAAATTCATTCAGAAATTATTAAAATAAACAATCTTTAATAGAAAAACTGATCAATATGTGGTATCACAGCCAAGAAATTAAAAAGAATTGTCTTCAATGCATTTCTAGTATGCCAAAACTATAATTGCTGCAAATGGATGTGTGACAAAATATTAGTTTTCTTGTTTATTTAATTCCATATTCATTATTACATAATTAAATATGCATTAATATTGTTTATAAAACACAATTTAGAGTAATAAAGCTTTTCCAGTTGAGAAAATCCAAATTACTCGTGTTTAATGTGAATTTGAAGATGAAATTCCTAATTTTACCAAGTGTCCCTAATAATTTGATCATCCACTGTATGTAAAGATTAATTTTTAGTCATACAGAATACCTACATCTGTTATGGTAACAATTGATATTAGAGGAGAAAAATTTGCTCTGGCGCCAGGGATCAAATATTCGATCTGGTGCTGTGGACTGAACTTCGGCATAGCTCAATGGTTAGAGCACTTGGTACGTAGAACCAAGGACTTGGGTTCGATCCCTGGCACCGGAGTGATTTTTCTCCTCTAATATCAATTGTTACCATAACAGATGTATTCTGTAGGACCAAAAATTAATCTTTAAGTAGATAAAAACTTGTGTTCCTATACAAACATTTGAATAAGCACACATCATTAAACACAATCCAAGATGAAGAAACTATTTCAAAATAATTTGCTGAGTTTTTATCTATTTGTGATTTTGGAGTGTTGTTGTCTTTTGACATATGTTCTAGTATTATTATTATTATTATTATTATTATTATTATTATTATTATTATTATTATTATTTCACAAATGGGTATGTGAGTGATTGTATCTAGACTTGTGATATCAAACGATGCTAGTGTTGAATTGTGGGGTTTGTGTTTGTCCTTCATGTGGTTCACTAGGTCTGTGTTGTTCTTGACTGCAGTATGACTGATGAATTGTATATTGTTTCTGATGATGTTTTCAATGTATCTATCTAGCTTGTATGCTTATGCAGACATGTAATTAACTAGGAGTCTGATTAGCAGGGAACGGATTTATATGGACTAAAAATATATGAAATATGTAAATATATATGTAGTTATTTTTACCAAAATATGGAATTAAATATGGATTTTTACCAAAATATGGAATTAAATATGGACTTAAAATTATAAAAAAATGACTATGTACGTTAAATATTGGTACATTTTAATCAAACTAAACAAAAAATATAATGGACGTACCTTATCTTCCAATGTAGTTTCAACAAAACACAATTTTTATTGTCTGTTACCATAACAATAGGTTACAAACATTTCTTTCAAGTGCTGAAAAGTGAATCTTCTTCTATTGTCTCTGAGGATAGATTTATACTGACTAAAAGAGCGTTCGACGTCACAAGAAGTAACTGGTACATAATTCAATTTCACAATGTCTGCTGGGGATAAGTCCAAGTTAATCTTCACTGTTGATTCACCACTCATCACAGCAACAACCTTTTGTAGTTCTTCATATCCAGGGTTTTTTGAAAGTACAGTGTCCACCTTAGCTCTTACTGCATCTGCAACTTTACCTCTACCACGATTCAGTTGTTCCACAGTACTATTTATAATTTCAAAACTTTCAGATAGTGAAAGGTGCCTATTTTGGAGACTTTTGAGCGTTTTTATGATGCATGAAAATGTATGCTGAATGTGAGCTAAGTCATTCTTCACACTTATGTCACAGGTAACTGTTTTCGCAGTATCAATTGAGACTGCATCTTCAGAGTCCAATGCAAGGAGAACATTGTTAATAGAGTCTATATGTTCGGCATAATATTCAACTGCTTCTAGCCATGTACCCCATCTAGTTAAAATTGGCTTTGGTGGCAATGGAATTTCAGGGTACATTTCTTTCAACACGTTAACTCTACTGGGAGCTTTGAGAAATACTTTTTTCACTGATGAAATCAACAAATCTACTTTAGGGAAATTGTCTCTGACCACTTCTGCCACACGATGAAATGCATGCGCCACACAAGTAAAATGAGTCAATTTAGGATATACAACAGATAATGCTTGTCCAGCTTTGACCATATAAGGGGCAGCATCGCTAATAAAGAATAACACATTATCGTACATAATACCCTTTGGCCACAGGATACCCATAGCTTCGTTGAACAGTTTAACTATAGTTTTGTTATTGCACTTTTCTAGAACATCACAATGTAAAAGAATTCGTTCAGAATATTGTTCACTTAACAAACCGATAACTACATTACCAACAAGTCTACCTTCTTTGTCGGGAGTCTCATCAATGGAAACCCAAATTGAACTATCTTTAATTTCATCTCTTATCTTCTGTATTGTCTCATCGTAGATGGATGGAGCATACGTCTTCCTAAGTGTTGACTCATCCGGGATTGTATGTTGAGTATATTTTTCAAGGAATTCCCTGAAGACCTTATTCTTTAGTTTGTAGAGAGGAATATCAGCAGAGATGAGAGAACGGCACAGGTCGATGTTAAACTCAGATCTTACATTCGATGTTGTTGGTTGTGTTAAAAACAATTGTCTCTGCTTGGAATTTAGTTGTTTGTTGGCCTGATGTTTACTAGTTGTAATGTGTTGTTGCACCAGGAACTTTTGTGTAGATGATACTGCACACTGACACAAATTACAAAATAATATTTTATTGTCAGTTGATAAACCATCTTCTTTAAATTCTGAAATGTAACTTGTTAGTTTTGATTTTAAATTGACTGAATGACGTACTTTTGGCATATTTACCGTCTTTATAGTATGATTTACAAAACTGAACCTATGTGTACTCTGACTGGCATTTAACTGTTGAGCTGCACAACTGAAGTCTGTTAAAAATTTTAAATTAAATTAATACAGTTTTGTAACTTACTTTCCCATTGTTGATAGGACTGCTAATTTTCAAATAACTCTGATGTTAAAGGGATTACTGAACATGTGTTTAAATCTCTATTGTTGAAATGTATTTTTAAAAGTTAATGGAATTTTGTTTTGTTTTATTGTTAAACCTAATATAATATGGACTGTTTTATATGAAATATGGAAAATATATGGAAATTAACGAAAATATGTACTAAACTCTAAAATATGGAAAAATATGGAAAATAAAAGTAGGATTTTTCAACCCTACACATTGTGAAACATAAAGATAATGCAAAATATAAATTATATTAGCTTTATAAGTAAATATGTATTTACATATAAATCCTTTCCCTGCTGATTAGTATATTAGGCTTCTGTATTTTAGGTTAAGCATTCAGTTTTGGAGCTTCTTCTGGTTTCATTTGTTTCATGTATGCTTTTTTTTTTTTTTTTTAACTTAAAACTGGTAAAAGCCTAACTCCTGTTTGGTCATTGGTGTGATTTGTATTAACAATACCTTGTTTACTTCAATAAATACAATTAAAAAAATTAATTTAAAATATTTATAATTTCAAGGGAAAAATTGTTCCGGGGCCGGGTATCGATCCCGGGACCTCTGGTTGAACGTACCAGCGCTCTGCCAACTGAGCTACCCAGGAACTCCACCCGACACCGTCTCAACTTTTCCCTTTATATCCACACAACTCGCGTGGGCTGACGAAATGCCAGAGACCCACATCGAGTGCACACAATCTCTGTGTGACTTGGAATTGTGGTTTTCTGTTAACGTACACAGTGACGTATATATTATGCAAATCTAGTCTTTCAGGTAAAGCTCCCTGTGAAGCAGATTTGAATAATTTCAAGGGAAAAATTGTTCCAAGTCACAGAGAGATTGTGTGCACTCGATGTGGGTCTCTGGCATTTCGTCAGCCCACGCGAGTTGTGTGGATATAAAGGGAAATGTTGAGACGGTGTCGGGTGGAGTTCCTGGGTAGCTCAGTTGGCAGAGCGCTGGTACGTTCAACCAGAGGTCCCGGGATCGATACCCGGCCCCGGAACAATTTTTCCCTTGAAATTATTCAAATCTGCTTCACAGGGAGCTTTACCTGAAAGACTAGATTTGCATAAAAATATTTAATTAAAAAAATTATTGTAATAAAAAAATTATTTAAATAAAACACCACTGATTTTAATTTTAATTAAAAAAAAAATACATTTTTTCTGCCCTGTAACAATGGGCTACCTGTCATTGGCAGTAGAACTATTACTGATAGTGTAACTTGTCATAAATGTATTCCTTCATCAAAATCTACCTAATCTTGTTACTGACAATTGGGCTGTAACCCATCGTAGTATCAACTGTCATAAATGTATTTCCTCATCAAACCTTATGTAACTTGTCACTGAAAGTGTGGCTATTACTGACATGTGTCACTTGTGACAAATGTGTCTCCTCATCAAACCCTACCTAACACTGTCACTGATAGTGGAACTACTTCTCAGCAGTAACATGGATGTGGTGGCAAGAGGGAACTGCTGATGACTGATTGATAACAGTAGTACATCAGTTGGAATACGTATTCCTAGCAGACAAATGATGATAGCAGAACAGAGAGAAGAATATTGAAAATATGTTGTATGCAACTTGATAGTGTGCAACAATAGCTCGAGTCATTATACAGAATCTAGACTTTGCCCACAATGTGGTTAGTTTTAATAATGTACATACATGGAGGAGGAAGATATCCATAAAACAAAACATCACCGCATGATGATTGGCTTAAGTCTTCACACAGCATTAATCTCTTCACTAATGGTGTAATTCCATAATATTCTGCTTCATGACGAAATGCACGTATGTCTACATTTAAGTCAATATCTCTTGTCCTCAAATAGTTCAAGATTGTAGCAAAAAGCTTTGGATCTCTGTCGATAAATATAGCTCCCATTTCATCTCTCAAACTTGATATTCTGCCACTAAGTAAAGCTGTGAAGAATGAGTCAGGCACCCACATTAAGGTGTGACGAGAAGTTGAAAATCTAGAAATGAAAAGATAAGAAACATATCAGTAATTTTTATCACATGGCACAATATGAATGATCAGGATTAGAATTTTTAGGTGTGCACCTTTTTTAGGGAAAATTACAGATCTCTGAAAGAAACCACTACAGTATGTTAAATGTTGCCTCAGTTGAGAATGGAGATAATTTTCCAGCACCTTTACCCCCCTTTTTGGGATCTTTATCCCTTTTTCGCTTCACTCTGCTCATAATCCCCTTTTCTGTCCTTTTAGTGTAGCCTACTTGGTAATATTTTTTTTCACACCATATTTTATAACTTATTTTAGTTTTGACTTTCATTGCACTGCAGTGAATGTGGGACTGAAGGCAAAGCACACCTGCAACAACGGAAAATTCTACTCCCTGACTGTTGTTAAAATTAAGTTTCCTCCATTTGGTTCATCTGTAAACCAACAGTATGTTTGTAACGAATTTAGTGTACTTTACATCATCAGCTATGAGCAGATGTTGAATGCACAGAGATCATGTGGGGAGTCTACTAACATGTTCCTTGCAGGTTTAGTACACAATTTCATCATGCTGTAAGTATCCAAATCTCGACTTTTCTTCCTGGCTCAGGAATGCAATCAGGATTTCACCGAGACTGATGTAACTGTTGAACAATGCACTGTTTGAAATTCGGAAATCACATTAGATGAAAAAAAAAAACAGCGAAACCACATCCAATAACACATTTCCAGCTCGAAGCATAAAAAGGATAAAGGCTTTTCAAACAAGTACATCCCGACAGTCTCTATTACGAAATGTCTATGAGCAGTGTTCAAGCATCCAAAATTTAACTGTATTTTCTCCAAATCTGCCAATGCAGTTTTGTATTTAATTCAAGAAGTGAAAATGTGGAGACATGTCATATTTTTATAGGGCAAAATCATGCGTATTTGTCACATTATGCTTATGTAATTGACAACATACTATTTTTATTCCACTCATTTTCTCAAATAATATTTTCTGACCTGGGGGGGGGGGGGATTTAAAAAGTGTGAGATTAAAATTTTTTGTAACAGGTGTTCCTAACTGTTGACAATCACAATTATTTTTCAGTAGACTTTTCTTTCTGCCATGTCTATAATATTAAAACAATGAAAGATAATTATTTGTTTCTGTGCCCACCTCACTACTCATCAACATTTGTTTGTCACACAGTGCAAAGGACATTAGTCTGTGTTTGATAAAAACAGAGCAAAAAAATATTTTATAGCATATATTGATATTTATATGCGAAAATACTGTAAACAACACTACCCAGTACCTTTAAAATAAAGCTCATGGACAGTTGCTCAAAGTTGCAGATATTCACTTAAAAACTACGTGTTTTTCACAGTGTCCATTATGTAACTTGCTTTCAAGTGAGCACATATATATATATATATATATATATATATATGTACAGTAATACCCTGATAAGATGCTGTTCAAGGAACTGCATGTAAACCGTGTATTAACCGGGACCACGTATTAGGTGGGTATACTAACTTTGACTTACATACAGTATCTATTAACAATTTCCTTTATTGAAATACACAATTCATGAAAGGTAATACAGTACCGTCATTTCCCGTAACTATGGTCCTGAAACACAACTATGGACCACGATACAACTATTTAAAGAAGATTGTAGAAGTAACATAGACCGTTCATAGAGAGCTGCAGTGACTTGACTTCAAACTATAGTACAGCAAAAATATAGATAAATGAGGTACTATGTTATGGAGTACAAAGCTTAAATGGACCATAGTTGTGTTCCAGGACCATAGTTATGGGAAATGATGGTATTACTCCATTGTGTAATTACTGTACTGTACGTCAAAGACATTTACAATATGTACTATACCGATAATTAATTCTTTCGAAAAAAAAATTATAGTTGTTTGCCGTGTGCATGTTCTCCAAGTCCTCATGTTTACAACACTTCACTTTCCTGCACTTACATCCTCCTCACGTCGCAGCTGCAGTGATTGAGTCTCGATTTTTTATTATCAACCTTAATGTCGATGATGGGATTATATATATATATATATAAAACCTCGATAAGACATGCCTGCTTATTACTCTATCCAGTGTATTATGCTTTTTTGTCCAGTCTCTGCACATTTCATATATGATGCCTTTATAAAATACTCCATTTCTTGCACACAAGTTAGAATTTATAAAACAGTTATATTACCGGTTGTTCTGTATGGTTGTGAAACTTGGACTCTCACTCTGAGAGAGGAACATAGGTTAAGGGTGTTTGAGAATAAGGTGCTTAGGAAAATATTTGGGGCTAAGAGGGATGAAGTTACAGGAGAATGGAGAAAGTTACACAACGCAGAACTGCACGCATTGTATTCTTCACCTGACATAATTAGGAACATTAAATCCAGACGTTTGCGATGGGCAGGGCATGTAGCACGTATGGGCGAATCCAGAAATGTATATAGAGTGTTAGTTGGGAGACCAGAGGGAAAAAGACCTTTGGGGAGGCCGAGACGTAGATGGGAGGATAATATTAAAATGGATTTGAGGGAGGTGGGATATGATGATAGAAACTGGATTAATCTTGCACAGGATAGGGACCGATGGCGGGCTTATGTAAGGGCGGCAATGAACCTTCGGGTTCCTTAAAAGCCATTTGTAAGTAAGTAATATATATATATACACACTGTATATCTGCAATGAAGTGGAAAACAAAGAAATGTACGCATATCAAAAACAATTCAATGATACTTTTGTCATGTTCCTAATGTAGTATGTGAATGTAAGGCCACGGAATATAACACTGTATTAATTCCAAAATATATATCTCTCAAAATATTGTTGTTCATGTCCAAAAATGTGTTACTGCGAAATTCTATCTGTATAATAAACATGTTGCCAATGTAGTATGTTAAGTGTTGTGGAAAGAACAATCTCTTAATTTCTAAAATATACATTGTCTCCCACAATATTATTCTTTATATTAAACAATGACTTCTTACGAAATTATACTGTATCAGTCCACACCTGTGGAGTAACGGTCAGCGCGTCTGGCTGCAAAACCAGGTCAGGACAAGTTACCTGGTTGAGGTTTTTTTGGGGGTTTTCCCTCAACCCAATACGAGCAAATGCTGGGTAACTTTCGGTGCTGGACTCCGGACTCATTTCACCGGCATTATCACCTTCATCTTATTCAGAAGCTAAATAACCTGAGATGTTGACACAGCGTCATAAAATAACTCAATAAAATAAAAAATATATTGTATCTGCATTCTGTTTATAAAAAAATAGTATAATTATATGTACTGAGTTTGCTTGATATAATTTCTGAAGTCATATTTAAAAAACCTGGGTATGATATCTGTAGTGCTCGGGAAAAGTGGCACAAGTCAAAAATGTTAATTTCACAGGAAAAGGAAAAAAACTGACTTCACACTGGTTTATGTCGAGTTGATCTTCTTCTGTATGAATTATTGTAATGGGAGAAATACTTATGTCTCTTTTCCTAAGCGAGCAGACATTCCATAAGTTGTCAATAAATTAATAAAAAATGTTTGTGGAAACTGACTTATGCCACTTTTCTCAAGAATGCAGATATAAGCTGGCATACAGAGTCAAGGGGTAAAATAATTTTCCAATATAAATTAAATTATATACGTATATATTGATTACTTAGTACAACCAATAGAGAAATAAATGTTGGTTCACGATGACACTCCAATGGATTCAAATGTCTCTGAAGTTCAATGAAAGCACACATAGACATGAAATTAAGTGAAATGTATGTCAGCACAGGTTCAGATCAACTTATAATTATTTTATCTCTACCTTTGTGCAACGTCACATTTGCGGGGGGGAGGAAGGAAATGGCAGAAAGGTTGTGATGCCTTTTAATACGCTGATGCCCACTACTAAGATAAGCTACTTGAAATTTAATGGTCACTAACTGACAGACATAAAATGTAAGATCTGGAGAACATTGAGTCCACACTAAGTGGACACATAGGACTGAGGAGTGTGTTCTTGTTTTGATGAACTTTAAGACAATGATAACTCATTTAAAATTTGTGTGACTGTAGGCTGTATAAATTTTCATTTAGATTTACTTTGTTTATAGTTTGATTTTTTCTACTATTTTATTTGTATTTCTGATGATGGGGAGAGTGCCTGAGGCCTTAACTACACCATAATAGAAAAAAATACATATAGGCTATATATAATGTGGCGACAGGCCGGATGCAGTTGCGAGCGTCGTTAAATAAAACATAACATTTAAGACAGGCCGAAATATGCTGGCCGCGTCAGGGAATGGCGCGTGGGAAGGAAGGTGCGGGGGGGGGGGGGAAGCGGAGCTCGAGCTTCGGTGGACGTTTGGCACAGCATGGAGCAAGTAAAAAAAAAAAGATTACAGCGCTAAGTGGAGAAAGAAGGGGAAACGTCTGGAAACAGATTGTTATGGAGGTCCAGAAGTTTCGCGATGCAGAACATTCTAGACAATCGTGGTAAATAAATATAACACCGTGAGTGAGTTGGTCAGTCAGCTGCGAGAGAGCTAGTTAATCTGGACAGCGGAGACGTTTCCTGAGGATCTGAGTTCGAAGTGCAGTGAACTTGAGTAGGTCCATAACTGTAGCAGTATCCAGGCGAGTGCAACGTAACCGGAGGTCTTGAGTTCGACATGCAACGAACTGCATCTGGAGGGCGGGGTTCGACGTGCAGGGAACCGCGTCTGGAAGAATTGAGTTCGAAGTGCAGTGAACTGTATCTAGAAGTCTTCGGTTCGAAGTGCAGTGAACTGTGTCTGGAAGACTTGGGGTTCGACATACCGTGAACATGAGTGAGTGAGCTAGAACTAGCCAAGGCGAACAAACTGTGAACTGAGAACTGACAGTTTTGTTCTGTACATGGTGCTTTCTGAACATTGGTTGAAATTAGGAGTACATTGTTGTTCTTCTCAATAATACACGTGAATTGTCACTGTAGTTCAGTGGAGTGCAATAACGACTACTGTGTTGCTGTGTTGAGGGGAATACCCATTGTTGACGGGTGTGTGATTAAACGTCACATCATTGTTGAATAAAAGTTACAATATATTAGAAAATAGTTGAACGTAAGGCACGTGATGAAATGTTTTCTTTTTGTTGCCTGATCTACAGCTGTTTTAAATCGAGTTAAACCTGGCAGGCATTTGGCTAAGATGTTCATTAATTCATGTAAGTGACACTATGTAAAAATTCATCTTTATGGATAAGGAAAGCTTAGTAAAGACAATTCGTTTTGGTTATCTACTGCTGAATTTCCGAAAAGTCTAACAACCAGTTTAATTAAAAGTAGAAGCAAAAAGGAAAACTAGGGCAACGCAAGGCTCTTTCAGCTAGTTGTGTATATAATGGACATAAATTAGTGTAGTCAGTGATGTATGCAATGAAGTCGAAAAGGGACTGGCCACCCTATCCCATTACCTCCTGACTTAGTTACCTTATGAATGATACCTTATTGGTGCCATTTATGAGGTTCAAACCTGTCTTCGGACAGCTGACTATACAACAAAATGAACATAACGTCATTCGACTTTTCCAATACTCACGTGGCCATGGAGGAGGAGACATCACTATACAAGCAGCTCGCTAGGCCGGGTTACACTAGTCGGACTCCAACTGTGATAGACAATGACACTGCACCTTCTTTCAAAACGTTTTTTATCAAGCTGACCCAAACTCACATAGCTTCCTTGTTGATGTAACAACATTATATTTCAACTCAAATTCATTTTTTTTTCTCTTTTAAGGGATTAGATACATCTTACAGCAGTAAAATTTTGGAAATATTTAACATTTTTTTCCTCCATTACTGTATCTTGTACAATAATGAAAATTGGTATGTGTAGAACACTGTCCTTTTGCTATATGAAAAAAATATTTTTACGATTAAAAAAAAAAATTACTTTTTTTTTTTTTTTTTTTTTTTTTTTTTTTTTTTTCACTCTGCAGTGATAAAGCATTTCCCATATAACTCAAAAACTATCCAACATTCTGTGATGAAATTTTTTGTATATTTACGTATGTTATATCTACAATATGATGCAAGATCAATCCTCTACCTTTGATAGATTATCTGATAAAAATAAATTCATTTAAAAATGGTCAAGTATCAGTAGGCCTACTTTCTTCTAAAACAAAATAAAAAAATATTATTTATTAAGGAATGTAGTTGAAAGAGCATGATATTGTAAACATGAGTTTCAGCAATAAAATAAAAGAGAGAGAGAACATGAAAAAGTTAACAAGTGTATGAATTATGAGGGAAACGCTTCATCACTGCACAGTGAACTGTCACCATTTTGAATTTGTAAAAAAAATATAAATTATTTTTTTAAATCGTAAAAATATTTTTTTAATATAGCAGAAGGACAGTGTTATACACATACCAATTTTCATTATTGTACAAGATACAGTGATGAAGGAAAAAAAGTTGAATATTTCCAAAAATTTTAGTGCTGTAAGCTGTACCTAACCCCTTAAACACTTCGCAATGTTATAAATAATAATTTTACGCGCGTCACTTTTCAAAAGCCTGCCGCGCACATCTGGTTTCCCTTCCATTATTATAAATTACAATCTGTTTTAACTCTACACAATACGTCAAAATGGAATATTAATAATTGATTGAAAAGTGAAAGATTGGACACGGATACAAGTGCTGTTTTGAATAGTTTAGAACGTACTCACTGCGAGACGTCGATAGGGAGTGTATCTACAACACAACAGATCCCCCACCATGACAACCTGCGCACGAACGAACACTGGTTTGTGGCACAGGTTTTAATGTCAGTGATGGGCTATAGCCTATCTGTTGTATACAAATTTACACGCTTTTATATATTATTCATGCACTGTCAATGTAGTGATCTAATTTTGTAATTTTTTATGTTTCAAGTAGGGACGAGGGTGTTCAGGACTGCACATAAGAAAGGTAGGATGTATGTAGGCTACGCACTTTACTTCCAGTAGAGTCATACATACTATAAACAAAAGATAAATTGAACAGTGATGCATGTAAATTTTCTGGTAGGTACAAAGGTAGACAGCAATTTTTCATAAGGTCTAGTATCAGTGACAGGTCAGACTGAATGGTTCATGCTTTTGGTATGCCTTCCATAGACGCATTTTCGTCGGTAGGTGGGATTGGATAGATATCAGCTCTCCTCTGGTAACGCAATTGTAAAGAATTACCGCGTAAATTTCCAGTAATGAAATGACAATTTCATTGAGATGTTCTTAAAGTAATTTTCAATTTCAAAGCTTTTAAGAATCTAATCAAGGGTTACTGTCTGTAAATGTAAATATTGCCTATAGTTCACAGAAATGAGGAAAAAGTAAATAATACAAAAAAAAAAAAAAAGCTTAAAAATGTTAAATAGAATAGGCTAAATGGTTATTCGGCACAAAAAGTTAATCAATATGACGGACATCAGTATCATCGAGAATCAGTGACAGGTTAGGTCTGGTTTTTGGTATGTCTTACACAGGGCTATGGCATACGCCACTAAAAGCCTGAGCAAACCAAATCTCACTTGTAACTGATCCTCGAGTCATGCGGCTGGGTCACTCAGTTCTAATAAAAAAGAAGCAGTTGAGCGAAATTTGGGTAAATGGTCGTAAACTAAGGAAAAATAACACACCGGTATTTTAAAAATCCAAATAGTCGTTAATTTTATTCTCCTTAACAATACAATAATAAAGGAACATGGGGTCTATATGACTATAGGATATCGATAGTATGTTTATGAGAATATATGTTGGCTAGAATGAGGAATGGGGTGATGTCATAAGATTGACGTCATCGGTTAGTAGGGTAAATATAGAGGTCGCTGTGGATTCCGGTGGTTAGGTTGATATAAGTGTAAATTTTATTGGTGGTTGGTACTGATGAGGTTTGAATGGCATACCGGTAAAGCATGTGTTTGGATGGTGTGTAAATCATTCTATTATTTGTTCAATTCGTGAGCAGTTGTGCTACTGGTGATTTGTTTGGCTATGGAGTGCGTTGCTGGCCCAAGAGGAGTGAAACGGAGGGCTGAAGAAGGTCGACGTATGTGAGAAGGTTAGAGGGTTAGTTGAGGTGATATCTCAGTGACATGAGGTTAGTGGGTTAGTTGAGGTGATATCTCAGTGACATGAGGTCGACGTATGTGAGAAGGTTAGTGGGTTAGTTGAGGTGATATCTCAGTGACATGAGGTCGACGTATGTGAGAAGGTTAGAGGGTTAGTTGAGGTGATATCTCAGTGACGTGAGGTCGACGTATGTGAGAAGGTTAGAGGGTTAGTTGAGGTGATATCTCAGTGACATGAGGTCGAATACTGTGAAATCAATGATATAAATACGTTTTCTTTGCCGTGTATAGTGTCGAATTGCCGAAATTTCACCTATGGGCTCATGTTGGTGATATCCTATTTTGAATAAGAACGGATGGGTTGTATTCCAGAATGAGATGTTGTGAAATTGTTTTGCTGATATCCTATTTTGGATAAGGTAAACGTAAAGGTATCCCCGTAACATGTCATGAAGGCACTTGGGGGGCATGGAGGTAGAGCCCCATGCTTTCCATGACCTCGGCATATGAATGAGGTGGTGTGGTCGGCACCACGCTCTGACCGCCTTTTACCCCCTGGGAAAGACCCAGTACTCAATTTTATAGAAGGCTGAGTGAACCTTGGGGCCGTTCTGAAAGTTTGACAAAGAGAAAAAATCCTGTGACCACCTGGGATCGAACCCCGGACCTTCCAGTCCGTAGCCAGCTGCTCTACCAACTGAGCTATTTTGGATAAGAGCGGTTTTATTTACTCGTTGTGTTGGTTTACGTCGGCCATGTTGTGACGTAACTACCGCCATGTTGTGATGTCATCGTTTGTCAAACTTGACGAAAATTAAGCGACATCCTAGGCCTATAATAAAAGAATCCCGGAACATGTTGACTCACACCAACCCATCTTGTTTTCAGTTCTCATCTGTCTGAAATGTTTATCACGCACTAAAATCTTTGTAGGCAGAGGCCCAATTTCAAGAAAACAATTTATATTGTCTCATTAAAGGAACGACTTCAAAATACCGAGTAAGTACATATGTCGTTATTTTTGGTCCAGGGGAAGTATCTTTTGTATGTATTATTTATCTCCCCATGTGTTTTAATAATTTTTAATTTGCACAGTCTTTGTCCATAAGTACTTACGCGGTATTCTGAAGTACAGCGTCATTAAAATACGTAGTGTATGTAATATAATTTAATTCGTAATGCAATAACGAAGTATACTTTTATGGTTATGAAGCGTCGTCATATCCCTGTCACACAGACGTTACCTTGTTCCGCCAACATTTAGGTGTACAATATCACCGCTATGAGTTGGATGGAACGCTGCCATAATTTATTACATAAAAATGGCGCATGTAAGAAATTACGCACTAAATCAACTTTCTTTATAACAGAATAACACTTTCCAAGAATAAAAACTCGAAATACTTCATCTGACATGAAAGTCTGAAGTCTTATACCTCTATTCAGTGTTGCCAACACATACCTTGTATCCCCGTCTGTCACCTGGAAATCCGTCAGAATCAGTCAAAATTAAAAAATATATATAAGATCCACTCAATATATCTATAGACAAATAAAAGCAAATATTTACGCAACTTCCTTAATAATAATAATAATAATAATAATAATAATAATAATAATAATAATAATAATAATAATAATAATAATAATAATAATAATCATACAGTGACGGAATTTCCGTCCTGTTGGCAACACTGTCCCAGTTACTGATTACGAGAATCGATATTAGGAACAGTGTTGCCAATATCTAACTTGTATCCCTGTCAGTATTTTTTTTTTATATTGGTCGACCAGCAAACTTGCTATACAAACCACTGTTATTGTTGGCACAGCATATCCTGAGGTACTAAGATGCAACTTCAACATTTTCCCCCCATTACGTGATCACCAGCTGAAATCTAGTGTTTTTGCAGCGCCCAGGTTCACTTCACTACTGGCAACATTTACTTCAACACTCACATGTTCTAGATATCATGATAGTCATTTTGTAGTTCTTATGTTGGTACACTTGGCATTATTATTCAGGCCTACCCGCTACTCCATTTAAAATTCACTAGATTTATTCAAACGTAATATTGTGCGTGTATTTTATATCGCGATTATAATATATATATAATATATTCCGGGAATTGCGAGTTGTACGTGAAGTTACTATTTCCATCACATCACATAATACAACTATGTGGTGGAATTATTGCTATTATCAGAACTACCGGTATTGTATGTTTCTAGGTAAGTAGACATTTTGGAGCATTATATTGCAATATTACAATAAATTAACATATTAGAATGTTGTGTTATATTAAGATTCACTGTTATTTAGTATGTATTAAGATATTATATTACATAGGCATACTTATATTCTAGAATAGTGAAATTTACAATTAGGCCTACAGATGATTCTGTTGAGGTAAGAGCATTATTTTAACTTTAAAACATTATCCATATAAAAATAAATTATATGATATAACAATTACATTTTTATCATAATATAAGGTATTATCCAGAGAAGCTACATCAAAGAAGGCATGTTTCACTGGCTTATGAGAGATGTATATAGCGATAAACACGTGGTTTATTAGTTTGCTGTTATAAAAACTTCCAACTATCCATTAGAATGTACAGGTATCAAATGACTTCTATGTTGAAAGTATTTATAGCTCCAAACTAAAACCATGTGTTAAAATCTCACAGAAGTCAGTGGAACAAAGGAAAACAATGTCTCCTATGGTGCAGTTATTTTGGAGAATTACGTAATATAATTTTACATAACCTTACAAATATTCAGTCTAATGAAAGTGAATAAAATCAAGATTGAAGTTTGGTTAAATGTAGTTCATATTTTAAAATGCAATAATCACTTTATTTTAAGGTTATAACATGTCCAGAAGGAAAGAGTCTGAAGAACTTATAGGCCTACATCAAGAAAGAAAATACTTTCGTTACAGAGCAGCTTACAATAAGCAGTGGTTAATATGTACAGACAATTGAAGGCTGAAGCAGAATATGAAGATATCTGTCAAACCAAAGCGGTTCTAATGGCAAGAATTGCAAATCCCTTGTAAGTAGGCCTACCTGTTTTTATAGATAATATTTGACGGGATCAGTACAGATCTTATTCCATAAGGATGCATCCATGATAGTGTGTTAAAAAATATTTACACATAATTTAACATACGAAGACTTTTCTGTAACCTAATCTAATGCAACTTCATGATAAACTAGTGCATGTGGTTGAGTTTATATGCAACTGAATTTTGAAAAATTTTAAGCTTACTTAGAAATACAAGTCCCAAATAAAGTAAAGTCCCATCACTGATAACCTTTCGTATGTATAAAAATATTCTTGTTAGAAATTAAGTAAAAAAAAAAATACGTATTCAATAACGCAGAAGAATATTGTTGTTATTGTCCCAAGTACTTCAATGTATTACCATAATCTTTAAGGCTATAGGAATAATTAAAAAGGAGCATATTATATGTTTACTTGTTCCAGATATTGTTACACCACAGGCATGTATGTATAAAAAGCATTAAATTGGACTCTCACTTTGAGAGGGGAACAGAGATTAAGGGTGTTAGAGTGTAAGGTTCTTAGGAAAATATTTGGGACTAAGAGGGATGAAGTTACAGGAAAATGGAGAAAGTTACACAACGCACAACTGCAAGCATTATAGTCTTCACCTAACATTATTAAATCCAGACGTTTGATGTGGGCAGGGTATGTAGCACGAATGAGTGAGTCCATAAATGCATATAGAGTTAGTTTGAAGACCTTTGGAGAGGCCGAGACGTAGATGGGAGGATAATATTTTGAGGGAGGTGGAATATGATGCTAGGGACTGGATTAATATTGTTCAGGATAGGGACGAATGTTGGGCTTATGTGAGGACAGCAAAAACCTCTGGGTTCCTTAAAAGCCATTTGTAAGTAAATACTGTAAATAAAATATATAATCTCCATACTTTTATCACAGCATTCATAGAATGCAGTAGAAATAATTATTACCAAATCTGAAAAGAAGCATATGCTGTCTACACCAGGGAAAAACAAGAAATATCCACAATCTATAACTGGAATCAGATAATTTTTCCAAGGAAGTCATTGCAAGATTTGTATATGATAGACCGAATCGAGATGAAGAAAATTATGGCAGTAACATTTTTTCTTTTTTTTTTAATTTTTAATAAGTTAAAAGACTGTAGACTTTACTCTTATAATTACTTCTTATTTACCACTACCGGTACTATTTTCATTCCTGTTCAGGAAAAAGAGTAACAGCCATGCTGGTACTGGGCCATGTAACAGGAAACTATGATTACATACTTCATTTGAAGGATCACGTTCGTCATTAAGGACAGTTTTGAAGGAAATGTAGTTTAAATTGAAAAAAGAGGGCAATCTCACATTAGTAAGAGAAAGTAAAAATATTAATTTTAAGAGAATATGTGAGAAATATGAAAAGTGAGGGTCCAAAGTTTGTTGTTTTTCTGGATGAAACGTGGATTTTTATGAATGGCAGGCTTTATTACAATATTTTAAGATAGTAAAGGGAATAAATGTTGTAACATTATTAATTCCATGTATATTTCATAGACTGCAACACATTCATGGAGCAAACCAGTATCGTTGGTGGTAAGGTTCAAGGAGTTATGCATCGACCTGCTGTGGAAGGAAGACTGGTCATTGTACAAGCTGGAACCTGGTAATATAACTACAATACTATTAAACTATATATAGTGTAGTAACTTTTATTATGTGTTCTATCTAGAATCTAAATATCTTGTCTCTTTTATAGATGCAGATTTAACTTTTTGCATCCAATTTGAAGACTGGCCAAGATTACTATGGTGCCATGAATACAATCCAGAAGTGGGTGTAAAGGTAGCTTATTGTTGGGTTGAGAAATTTAGGTCCTTCGATTATTGTTATGGATAATGCTTTCTACCACAATAAAATTGCAGAATACAAACCCACAACGAAAGGAGACGAGATCAGTTAATGGTAAATGTAATTTCTGTAGAATCTGAGTAATGAACTGTGATGTTAAATTGCATTATTTATGTTTAAATGTGAATTTTGTAGACATGACTGAGACTGGGGTTACCATTGCCAGACAATGCAAACAGGAATAAACGATACTTGGAAAGGTGATTCTCTAAATGTAAGTAATTCATAAGTAATTCCCCCCCCCCCCCCAATGGTGGTTAATTGTTTGTCATTCAGCCATATGAAGCGAGTTGTGTAGACCAATTTATCAACACAATCATTGCCCAAGGTGTGTCATAGGAGGCTGGTTTTCGATACACCAACCTCTCCACCATCCAGGCCATGAGGGTTACCATTTTGCACGACATACAGCAGGACAGGTGCATCAGAGGCCACCGCTAATTTAAGAAAAGTGAAAATATCTCTGATGATCAGACACCTCATATCAAAACCCACTATTTTTTTAACAAAATATGATATGTCTACGGATAGATTACTGTACATTCAAATACAAGGAAGCTAGATGATCTCATCATTGATAAATTCAAGTTGTGTTTTTTCTGTTGCTTAGGACTTAACGATAGAGTTTCCCTTCCAGGGATTAGCTATCGTGATGTTCCAAGAAGCCAGTGAGGCTTATTTCGTTGGTCTCTCAGATACACCAACCTCTCCGACATCCATGCCATGAGGGTTAACATTTTGCACAATGACTTCCAGCTAGACAGGCATATCAGAGGCCACCATTAATTCAGAGGAAAGTGAAAGTGTCTGATAATATGATGTCTTATATCAGTACCACTATTTTTTTTCACGAAATATGATATAGTTAGATTTGTGTACCTTCAAAAGCAAAGGATTCTGTGAGGGTGGTATTTTGCTACAAAACTTGCCAGATCCTTGAGTTAGATTGCACTGAAAGTTTGGCTTATTTTCAACATTTCTGTTTCAAAGCCTGATGTCATATTTTAGATACCGGTACAATGTTATTTATGCAGTATTAATTTTCATTCTGTGTATAACATAATATATTTTTTATTTTAGTTTTAATTTCCCCCCCCCCTTTTCTACTGATATTTACATCATTAATTGTCCAGTCCAGTATTGTCACCATAATGTCCACTATAATTCTACTAAAAATTAATTCAGTTATTGTTATATGGGGCTATGTGTAATTACTTTCTTATATTAAACATGCACAGATCCTCTTTCAACATTGACAATTTCTGTGTTAAATCAAATTCTGTCTTTCTTTTAGTCTCAAAGGATCCCATGATGCCACCAAACATTATCAAGAGGTTGGTTAAGGAAGAGGACGTCTGGAAATTTGGTAATATAATGACTAATTTAAGAATTATGGCTGATGCAAATGCTGGAGCAAACATAATATGTCTATCCAAAACCATAGTTATTTTCTTTTTATATCATTTTGTATTTTTCAGAAAAATAAAGTAAGTGTGCTGTTACACAGAAAATAATACAGTTGATTGTTCATTGTGTATTTTTGTTGTTGCCTAACTGTGCTTTATGTTAAATTTGTATAATGAAGATATAAAATAAAGTTATTTGCAATCTGTCCTTTGTCGAAGTATTCCCTTAGTCCTGAGGCAAAAGTCGGGATATTAGAATTGTGTAATGCTGAGTCAATACATCAACTTGTCAGCATTCCATATTGTTATACAACAATATTATATATATATATATATATATATATATAATTACATCACCCTTCTCCATTAATCCTGAAATAATAAAAATACTTAAGTTGTCCTTTCATTTGGTTGAAACAAATCCTTATTATACAAAATTAAAGTTTTTTTTTTTTTTTTTGTATAGAGATTGGTCGTGAAGAGTAAGTATGATTTTTAAATTTTCATTAGGCCTACTTGGTTAGTTAAAAATAAAATTTCACTTTTCTCATTGTACTTTTTAATTATATTTATACATGCGTATCTATATCTATTAAAGAGGAATATGTGCAGCAAAAGAAATGGAAAATAATAGTGATGAATGTAATGTAGTTTTAAGAATAATTTTTTTTAAGACATGACCATTTAAATTGTTCTTCAAATTTTATTTACGGCACATAATACCATCTTTCGTGGCATAAATTGTTTTACTTTTCTTACAGAGTTTGTTTTATTCTGATCCACAATTTTTAAATGCTCTCCACTGACAATTTGTTCAATTTATTGAAAAGAATTAATATTAGTGCTTTACGTTCAAAGTCGGTAAGACTGAAGTACGGCCATCTTGGATTTCTTAGTACGTCACTATATGTTGTGCCGAGTATAAATGATGGAATATCACATGCAGAATATCATGCTGAGGTTGGCTCTAAAGGCTCCTCTAATTTAAATTAATTAATTAAACATTTTTGTGAATTATGTGAACAAAAATATGATGATTTTCTGTATTAAATTTATGAAGAGTCGTCAGTATCACTAAGAAGGATGTCTTGAGGGAGTTTCCTTTTAAGTCGAGATGGCTGACAAGATCTTGCTCCAATGTTATATGTCACAGCTCCAGGAACACCAGGAAGTTTGTTGAAGAAAGATTTTGACATTGAATGGATGTACTGTTCTAGTGGAAGAATTCTCAATTCTTGATGCAGTTGTTGATTTCTTACAAACCAGGGGGCATTTGTTGCAGTACGCAGGAACTTGTTCTGGAGAACTTGTAGGCGATGCATGTGTGTCTTATTTGCTGTCCCCCACACTGGCGCTGCATAAGTTAAAAGAGGTCATACAAGCGAGGTGTAGAGTAGCATTGAACAGTCCAATCCAATTTGTGAACGTCTATTAACCAAAGGGTATAATTTTCGAATTCTAGAAGAGGTTAGTGTAACAATGCGAATTATATGGGCATTCCATGTAAGTTTCGTGTCTAATAGTATTCCCAAATATTTGACAGCTTCTTGACTAGAGAGCCATGTAACTTGTTCATTTAGAAGAACCAAAGGAGGTGGATTATGAATAGGCCTTAAAGAGAAGATTTTAGCTTCTGTCTTGGTAATGTTGAGTAGTAATCTCCAGTCAGAGAACCATTTAGACAGCTCCTGTAAGGATGTCTGAAGAGTGCTGATTGCAGTATTTAGGTTACTATGAGAATAAAAGAGAACTGTATCGTCTGCATACATAGCTATGTGTGACGGTTGTAAACATGGAATGTCATATGTGAAGATATTGAAGAGAAGTGGTGACAGTATAGATCCTTGTGGTACTCCGGCTAAAACTGGACGAAGCGTTGATTTAATGCCATCTATACGTACTGAGAACTGACGCTCAGATAAAAAAACTTTTCACGATGCGTGTGAGGAAAACCAATTCTATATAATTTTAGCATTAGACCACCGGGTAGCTCAGTTGGTAGAGCAGCTGGCTACGGACTGAAAGGTCCGGGGTTCGATCCCAGGTGGTGACAGGATTTTTTCTCGTTGCCAAACTTTCAGAACGGCCCCAAGGTTCACTCAGCCTTCTATAAAATTGAGTACCGGGTCTTTCCCGGGGGTAAAAGGCGGTCAGAGCGTGGTGCCGACCACACCACCTCATTCTAGTGCCGAGGTCATGGAAAGCATGGGGCTCTACCTCCATGCCCCCCAAGTGCCTTCATGGCATGTTACGGGGATACCTTTACCTTTTACCATCATGCCAAACAGTATCAAATGCTTGGGCAATATCCAGAAACACAGTGGCAGTATACTGTTTTTCTTCAAAGCCTTTTATAATGGCTTCAGTGACTCTTTGCAGTTGGTGTGTTGTGGAATGTTTTGGACGAAAGCCAAACTGAAAATCTGGTATTATCTTGTTTTGGAACGTAAATTTACAAATGCGATGATGAATAACCTTCTCAAACAATTTCGATAGCGTGGGCAGTAAGCTAATAGGTCGATAACTTGATGGCAAGTGCTTAGGTTTGTTAGGCTTATGAAAAACAATGATTTCAGCAAGCTTCCAGGCTCGAGGAAAGTACCCAATTAAAAGGGCAGCATTGAAAATTATCGTCAAGTAAGTAAGAGCTTTGTTGGTGTTTCTTTAGTACAATGTTGGGTATAAGATCATGGCCTGGAGATTTTTTATTTGGAAGCCTTTGAATGAAGTGAGACAATTCTTGTGGAGTAATATAGGAAATTTTCTCTGGCACAGTCGGCTTATTAATATTTTCTGTAAGTTCTTTTTCAAATTCAGAGGTAGTATGTTCATTTTTATTCTCGTTTGGGGTGAATACATGTTGATAATGAGATGCAAGCAAGTTACATTTCGATTCTGTGTCTGTGGCTATTTGAGAGTCTAACTGAAGTGTCGGGATGACTGTTGGCTCGCGTAGAATACGCTTTGTAGCGTACCAAAGAGTATTATCAGCTTCAGATAGAGATGATAAGTAAGACTGATATGACTGCAGGCGATGTTGTTCAAGATTTGTCTTGACTAATCGTATGAGATGATTCAGCTTCTTCCGCTGCCACGGTTGCCTCTCTCGTTGCCATTGTCTACGAATACGATGTTTTTCCTTAATTAATTGGAGTATGGAAGATGGTAAGTAGTAGCGCGTTATTGGAGCACATTGTAGAATAATTTACACATGAGCATATTGTGTCCGTAAAATGTTGAACATTATTGTCAATATCTGTTGCTGTTAGTGGATTATATTCTGTGACTAACATTGAGTCTAGAGTCAACTGAAATTTATCCCAATCAACAAAACCATTAATAAGGCGTTACATAGGTGTTAATAGGTGTTACATTAGGAGATAAATGGAAAGTAATCAACACTGGACAATGATCTGAATCAAGTGCTGTTAATGATGCAATATAAGTTGGTAAATGCATATTCTTTTGAATTCCGATGTCAAGAATATCGGGAAGATTGGCGGGATTATATGGATAGTGTGTTGGTTCAGTTGGTGCGAGAATATGGAGACCAAGGTTGTTAATGCAGTTGTAAAGACGATGTCCATTTGGGTTCGTTACTCTGCATCCCCATGATGTGTGTTTACAGTTTAGATCGCCCACAAGAAGTGTCCTGTCAGTCTAACACCCTCATAGTTTAGTACATACAGTTGCGAAGCTCAATACTTAATAAATATGCAAAACATAGACAGTTGAAAAATGCATCCATAGAAAGTTGCTAGCCACCAGGATCGCACCTATCGCCTCATCACAGACTCTTTCCCTAGCAGACGATAAAATGTATTGTACTTTTAATATCGTGTTCTTTTGAAAAATTAACACGTTCCCTCCACTATTGAAATACGAAATACATATATTATTTTCATAAAGTATATATTATATTTTATGCTCGATCATGCCGAAATGTAGTAATTATCAGGGGGTTTAAAACCCGGTTCAGACGGTGCGTGTTTCTGTGATGGATTCCAAGGTGGCTCCGCGGATGGGTCGCCTGCGTGGTCACTGGCCGGAAGTAATCCGCTCTGGTGGGTCCGTGGATGGCTAGCTTGCTGGATTTCGAGGGTAGGTTCCTTGCTATTTTTCGTGATGGTTTGCAGGCTGGAAACCAAAGATGATCATATAATATCACCTCTGAAACCATGTCGCCATGTTCGTTGTTTTCCAACTAAACCTACTTTTTTTTTATATTCTTTAGTTTCTAAAAAGAACAACTATATCAGACTTTAGCTGTCTTGTACTTATGGCTTAATTACTTTATTACGACATTTACTACTGTTAGTGTAGGACTTTAGTTGTTTTCCACTCACGGTTTAGTTTGTTTTTGACCATGAGTGTTGGCAACAGATAAAACAGCAGATGATTTTCCAATTTGAATTCTGAAAAGAGCCAGCACCATAGACAAATAAATAAAGCCAGCACCGTGTGAACAACTACAGTCACCGTAGCCAACACGGGAGCCAGCAAGTGACCACGCAGGGCGGCCATCAGCGTTGCCACCTTGGAATCCATCACAGAAACTTGCACCGTCTGAACCTGGCTTAACTATACCACAGTCTAATAGATACAGTCGCGCAACTTCAACACTTTTTTTGCCAACATTCACGACACTAGCGCTCAAGTGGCAGGCAAGGCATTGGTAATAGGGTTGATACAACCAGCACGTGCTTTGAAGGTATGCGAGATGTTATAATAACGTTTTAATCATGCGTCGGAATAAATGCAATGTGTGCAATGACGAAAATTGCAGTAACAACAAGTTTAAATCTCCGAATTTGTCGTTCTTAAGATTCCCTAAAGACCAAGAGAAAATCATAACTCAGTCATAACCTATAATCCACGCTGTAGGTAGCCTACGTATTGTGCTCTATAAAACATTTATTAGTTATCAGTTACCTATTACCTATTTGTACGTCAGGAAGGAGAGTTTAAATAAAAACAAAGTAAATACCTGTTACAGTATATCATTTTTTTTGCAGAGATCATATGTGTAGGTAAATGTGTAACCATTCCGATTTTGGATAATGTATCTACAGTTTTTAATGCAAGTAATTCCATAATTTTTGTATTCGTGTTTTTTTCTTTATATTTTTCAAAAGTTGAATGATGTTATATTGCATTCAAGTAGGGATTACGGTGTTAATTTTTTCAAGACTTCCTGGCGTATTATAATCCTTTTGAAAAATATTCACTTCTTGAATAAATCCAGACTATATCGATCAATTTCTGATGTGTTGGTGTAGATTCATGTGGCAGACGTATTAAGTTCTCAAGAAATAAAACAGCCTTTTTAAATTTAATATAAAAAGCAATCTTTTCTGTAATAATTTGCATGACTGTTATTGGTGTTGATTTTACATTACCAGTGATTATTTGAGCCGTTCAGAGCAGAAGTGGTATAAGTCAAAAATAGGTAATGAGGTTTAAAGTAAAAATTCTGTAAAATACAGCGCAAAGTAGCAATTAATATATCCTTCGTGCTATTCACTGACTACTAATAATTTAAATAAATTCAATATTAACTGCTACTTTGCGTTGTATTTTACAGAATGTTTACTTTAACCCTCATTACAAATTTTTGACTTACACCACTTCTGCTCTGAAAATAAAATTAGGCCTACATTTTCTGAGTTAATTGAAGCTACAATTTTTTCAACAAAGTTGTGTATTCATTTGTTCTCCCCTACGTCATAATAACAGTAAGTGCATGTAAATTACATATTATACAGGTAGGGTAAGTTAAAATTAAGCTTATGTGTGAAAACTGGAAATGTAATGTAAAATGCGGTAAACTTTGCATAAAAATTTAAACCATAATATCAGCACTATTAACGACTCAAAATAATAATAATAAAAATTTAAAAATAATGAACTTCATAAATCAATGTCTGTCAAATTAAGGTTTAAATCTTCCCCTTTTTTATTTTTAAGTTTACCTCAGCGGCCGAGTTTACCCCAATTTCTCAGGAAATAGGGAGAGGAGTTCACCACGCGATGTACCCTACGAGATATGCCCTACAATTTTTACTCTTCTCACAGGAAATATAAAGTTCCAATGGTTTATAAATATATTTAGGAATGAATTGAATTAACCGTCCACGTACAAACAATTATATTATTTCAAACCATGATACGTGATCAGGGCCATGATTCAGTTGTAAGGAGCAGAAAGAATTACGTTTATTCCCAGCTTCTGAAACTTGTAGATTAACTGCGTGTGAAATTCTTCCAGGATTCTAAAGTAGAATTAGTAAGAACCATATACACTTATTGTATAGCATAAAAATATAAAATAAATTACGCAAAACCCGTTTTCTGATGTGTTATCATATGTTGTGTGCACACTTTTAACTTGCCTGCCGCTAGAGGGCTACTGTCGCGCCAGCTGTCAAATGTTGGCATATTTTATACGTATGAGTTGCGTGACTGTATCTATTAGACTGTGACTATACTATTATAACGTCTTTGGCTTAACTCAAATGATAGCTGTTGGATGCTCATAGATGTTCCATAGTTTGCCGCATGTGGTCAGGACAGCGCTGGCTGTTTTTCGATCACAGAGTTTGTAAAATTAGCAGTACAAAACTCTTTGGTTTCGAAAGTTCTTTGGTTATAAGTTTTGCCAATATGACAGTTTTAAACAGATATTATTAATATCCATTATTTACAGGATGTGTCAGTTTTATAATATTCGGATTATTATTACTATTACTATATAGCTAATTTGCATTTTCATTCGAGGACAAAGTAGCCATATTAGTTATGTATGACCTATTAACCTCATTTGTTCAGTTGATCAATTATTGGACGTTGGCATTCCTATTCTGTTTAAATCTTGTATAAATTATGGAATGGACGAACATGGCTGCTTAAGGAAAAAATTTGAACAGATCGAGTTAATTGAGAAGTTACTGGTGCTATCCTGCAACAAGAAATAATTCGCAACGTTAAAGGTAAGAAAGAAATATGTTTGAGATTACATGTACACGGTTCAACTTTTCTTTCAACTTCACACATTCAAGCAATGCCTGCAAGATTGGTAATTAATAATAACGGAAGTGCACACAATGTGCAGGATAATATATTATTTTAGCTTTCGCTGCTGCAGAACTTGGTCAGTGAAACTATAATCGGTTTTTACACTCCATCACATGGTATTTTGGTATTTTAATATTAATATGGCGTACCTTGTAGATAGAAAATCTTAATGTATCTTAATTCAACATGCGCTTTAAACTTGATTCTTTCAATATTCTTCCCAGACTGCGTGCGTACGAGCATGAAAAACTGAACCGTGTAGATGAAACTTAACTGCACCGTCATGTTTTCTAATTTAAACTGAATTCTTCCATCATATCTTAAACGTTTATTAAACTGAGATCTGTAATTGTTTTCAGGGATAAACTTCAGAACGCGATTACCTTCCTTCTACTACTACCACATGATGAACTGACTTCTGTGTTGAATTACAACAGTGTATTAGGCATAACTGCAATTACGCCAAGAGCTTTGAAGGTAGGCTAACAGAGTTAATATACACTTTGCGTATGAACGAACATCTTATTTTTGTATATAGCTAAGTTAAGTTGGTCAGACATCTTAAAATTCGTGGGACAGAATCTGATATGACTAAATACGTTGTTCCCGATGTAATTCTTTACAGTTGCGTTACCAAAGGATGGCGGGGTACCTTAGCTTGGTAACGCAATAGTAAAGAAGTGTTGTTCCCGAAAAGATATATTTTAGAAATTTGACTTTACAGTTAACAGTAGTACCTTTACTGCAATGATTTTGATAAAATAAAAAGAGTTAAATTGCCGGAGATATTTATTATTTTTATAGACTCGTGGATAGAATTCTTTCAGGAATATATCACAAACGTTGATTATACTGCAATCCTTCAATTGTTCTATGAAATGTAGTGTTATTAATGCATTATACTGTATGATACTAGGCTACTGCTGGTTTGTTTCAGTTGATAGAAAGACAAATGGCGGAGTATTACACTGTGAATGTGCTGCAGTGTACTGTCAGAAATTGGATAGTAATGAGAAGACCTGGTTATTCCTGTTTCCTGCGCCAAGTAATGCAGCACAGCTTAAAAGGTAAGCAATGGCATTGGCATAAGCTCAATGCAAAGATATCCTTATACGAGGCCTGTCTAAAAAGTATCCGACCTTTAGCCAGAAAAAATATTTCAAATACCTGACGGGGTTGGGACCCTAATCCCCTTCAAAGTAGGCCCCTTGTATTTGCACACATTTAACCCACCGATCCTTCCACTGCCGGAAACACCTCTGGAAGTCTTCTTTTGGAATGGTGTTCAGCTCCGTCGTCGCGTTCCGCATTATCTCTTCTCTAATCTCAAAACGGGATCCTTTCAGTGGTGTCTTCAATTTTGGAAACAACCAGAAGTCGCAAGGAGCCAGGTCTGGAGAGTAGGGAGGTTGGCGAACGGTTGTAATTCCATGTTTGGCCAAGAAGGTGTGGATCAATTGGGATGAATGTGCGAGGCGTTGTCGTGATGCAAGTGCTAGTTGTTCGCTGTCCACATGTCTGGTCTTTTGCGCCGAACTGCATAACGGAGTCGCTGGAGAACATCGTGATAGTACTCCTTTGTCACCGTTTGTCCTTCCGGTGCATATTCGTGTTCCACAATTCCACGGACATCAAAGAAAACAGTCAGCATCATCTTGATTTTGCATCGCACCTGCCGCGCTTTCTTCGGCCTTGGAGACTCGGGATGCTTCCATTGCGAGGACTGTCTTTTTGTTTCTGGGTCGTACCCGTACACCCATGACTCATCTCCAGTTATCACGGTGTTCAGAAACCCAGGATCAGTGTTGGCGGTGTCCAGAAGGTCCTGTGCAACGTCACGACGGAGGTCTTTTTGTTCCGGGGACAACAACTTGGGCACGAATTTCGCAGCCACTCGGTTCATGTTCAAATCATCACGCAAAATTGCATGTGCAGAATTTTTACTCACTCCAACCTCTTCGGCAATCTCCCGCATGGTCAAACGACGATCTGCCATCACCAAATTTCGCACCCTCTCAACAACAGCTGCACTCCGAGCAGTTTGGGGCCTGCCACAACGCTGCTTTCTCTCCGCTGATGTGCGGCCATCTTTGAATCGGTTGAACCACTCCTTAATTTGTGTTACACCCATCGCATCTTCCCCAAACACCTGCTGAATCTTACGAATTGTTTGACTTTGAGAATCACCAAGCTTTTGACAAAATTTGATGCAGTACCTTTGCTCAATTCGTTCAGTCATCTTGCGAGAAAACTAAATCCGACAAACACTTAGAACAGCACCTTACTTGGCGACCACCAGCCAGTGACTGGCACAAGCGAATGCTGTGAAAAATTCAAGCATGCGCATTACGGTTCCTCCTTCCACCGTGCACAGTGGCGCCGCCTTAGAATCACTACTTTGCGCGGGAAAATTTAAGGTCGGATACATTTTAGACAGGCCTCGTATATCATCAGTAAATAGTCAGGGTTGGTAAACTGTAGTGATTTTTAAATTTAAGTGAGAATTATTTGTCAAATTCATATTTGTTTATTAAAATGAATTTTTGCCTTCTTTTGTAATTCATGTAAACTTAATTTGTGCATTAGTTCCTACATAATTGTGTATTTTGTTAATGTGTTATTTTAAGTAATTAACAGCATCGCTTCAAAAATAATTTACTATGTTTACACATAGGCCTCATTATTAATACATGAAGAGTTACAGCACTAATAACCTGCACTTCATGATAATAATAATTAGCTTAGACTTAGGCAAGATATTATGCTCAGTTTGTTATTCATTAGAAAAGAATTCAACTATTTAGGGAGATTAATATTTACAAATAAATTTATCAGAAGAGCTTAGCATTGTGTGTTTCCAGAATAAATACCTAGTCCATTTGGCATTGTGCAACTTTTACTTTGAATATTGTTATGAGCTACAACTATTCATTTCAATCCTCAGCATCATACTGTGCTTTAATTAGGTGGTGATTCCGAAAGTAGGCTCTACTTGACTACCTGTACCATGTGTTCTGTTGCTCCTTAATTAGGAGTTGGGAAAAGACATATGAGAAGCAAACTTTCAAAACCTGTCCATTTCTTCAGAAAATGCTAGAATTATATGTCTGTAATAAACAAAGATTTTTCTGTGGTGAAATTTTATATGAATTCATAGGAAGAAAAATATATTTCACCATAGAAAATATTTTGTTCATTGCAGAGATGCAAGTTTGCTACTCATATATATTGCTAATAGTTTTAAGAAGCAGCAGAATAGTCATATGTAAAAACGTTTATATATTTTTTTTTTCAGGAAGTTAATTTCTCATCTTAATCATGTTAGGTGCATATAATTTTAATCTGTGATTTAAGTAGTAACAATTATTTGATGTAAATAAAAAGAAAATTATTTTATTTACATCATGATTAAATCCTTAATTTAAATTAATACCAACCCTGGTTTGTGTATTTTTTTAAGATAATAATAGAATTTTGATTGTAACAGGTACCACATGTGGGCAGCTGTGGCAGAAAATCCTCATCCTTACAGAAGGGCCTATATATGTGCAAGCCATTTTCGCAGTAATCAGTATAACGGTGACTTCAGATATAACTTACTAAGAGGGGCCATTCCATCAAGGGATGCTTGGCATCCCACTCAAGAACTACGACCCACTTCATCACCAGCCTACTTACATTAACCTTTTTCACCACCTAACATAATTGCTTCATTCATTGCACTTCACTGTGGTATCAATTTGAACCTGTATTCTCTTTCATTGAGTGATTCATTCATTGTCTTTATCTTTTGACAAAATTGTGTTTAATTTTGTTGACAAGTGTATGGTAATGGTCTTCATTCATTCATTATTATTATTATTATTATTATTATTATTATTATTATTATTAAAGGTGAAAGGTAAAGGTATCCCCGTAACATGCCAAGAAGGCATTTGGGGGGCATGGAGGTAGAGCCCCATGCTTTCCATGAACTCGGTACTAGAATGAATTATTATTATTATTATTATTATTATTATTATTATTATCATTGTTATCTCATTTCGTTTAATGTGTTGATTTCTTCAGTTAATTGAAGGAAAATAAGGGGAATTGATTCATTCATCTGAAAAAAAAAAAGTACAGTACTTGACTTCTACATTATGAGCAATATAATTTTTGTAATATATAGGGCAAAGATAAATCTAACGATCTTTAAGACCCTAAGTTAACATTACATAGTAATATAAATACAAATAATAATTACTAGTACAATGAGCATTTCAGTTGTGTCATCTATAAGGAATAGGAGGGAGTCCAGTGGCAGCGATACGAATCTGTAGCTTCTGCAACTGATGAGATTTGGGTGCATTATTTAGAATTTTTAGAGAGTAAATATGTTGTTGTTTTCTAATGTCAGGCGTTTGACAATAAAGTCATTTGACCTCTTGCACTCCAGTATTTTTCAAAGATATTATCATGACCACAGTAAATATGTTGATGTTTTCTAATGCCAGGCATTTGGCATTAAAGTCATTTGACCTCTTGCACTCCAGTATTTTTCAAAATTATTGTCATGGTCAGCGACTGAAGCACAGATTTTGAGGTGTTCCGAATCCATTTCTTGGTTTGAGTAGCACAATGGACAGTTAGGAGACTGATATATTCCAATTCTATGCAGCAAAATAGTCCCCCAATCGGATTTCTGGGCGGGACTACTTTAATGGTACAGAAGCAACTAAATTTTTTTATAATGGAATGCTTGTATAACATCAGCTAAGAAGAGAGTAATTATGGTACAATATTTTGTCTCTTCTCACTTTGTAGATCTCTTGGATATGGAACAACAAGTTTTGACGGAGAAATCATTGTAATAAGTGAAAGTCTCAGGAATCTTCTATGCCACATCAATAAATTTAAGAATGCAGTTATATTGTCAGACTCCAAAGCAGCTATTCTATCAATAGTCTCTAAATACATACTTTCATCTCAAACAGCAGAAATAACTAAAATGCTCTCTCAATTAATATCACTCAATAAAAGAATTGTATTCCAGTGGATACCATCCCATTGTGGAATCCTGGGAAACGAGAATGCGGATGCTTTAGCAAAGAAGGGCAGCACTGCTACTTGCAGACCTGTTACTAAATCTACGTATTACTCTGTGAAAAGATTTATTAAATCTACATACTTAGACTTCAACAAACAAAATTTGATAACACAAATCTCAAGGGAAAAAATGGAACTCTCTGCATCATAATCCACAGTTAATTCCCGATTTACCACGAAAATCGTCTGTAGCTGCATTTAGATTGGCAACAGGCCATGACTGTCTGGCCAAACAAACACCTGCATAGAATTGGAATATATCAGTCCCCTAACTACCCACTGTGCAACTCAAACCAAGAAATGGATTCGGAACACCTCAAAATCTGTGCTTCAGTGGCTGGCCATGATAATATCTTCGAAAAATATTGGAGTGCAAGAGGTCAAATGACTTTGTCAAACCCCTGGCATTAGAATACAACAACAACATATTTTGAGCAATGGGGCCACAACCAAATCAAACACTCAGTATCAAAGCTCAAAATTAGGAAATGTTGGGAAGTATAGACTTATCTCTAATAAATTGTATTGCACTTTTTCTAATATGTTCAGTGTTTTGAATCAACTATACATCAGAGAATGAAAAATAATTTTTTTACTTGTATTTCTTAATGGTGTTTTTATTAAAAGTCTAAGTTAATTTTATGTCTGTTGTAGACAAATAGTTTTCTTTGTATTCTTTATCAGTGGTGATTATTGATTACTTAGATTTTTAATATCCATATATTAAACTAATATCAGTTACTTTTAAAAATAAATGTTCAGCTCTGACAGTGTAAAACAAATAAAATGGTGTTTTATAAATGTTTATGAACGTGCGTTGTACTATGTCACAGCAAAACATCTTATGACTATTTTCAAGCTAATGTTTGACATAAAAAAATTAAGAGCGAATTATAATTATATAACTGACCAATAATAACTTCGAAGTCAATATTCCAAAGTCAATCTTTGTTTTTATCTTCCAATACATGATACATAACATTATTTAAAAATAGTGCTTAAGGTGTTTTGGAGAGAAGTATCCTATCCTATTCGCATCCTGTATCTCAATTACATATTTGATCTAGAAGATGCAAAAACTTTTATTAGTCAAATTTGATAAATTAATTTAATAAAAGGGTTAAATGACGGTGTTAAAAGAGGGAGTGTGTTAATGGTTTTCAGTTTCATGTTCAACCATTATATTTATATTCACATGTTAAAACAAAAATGTGATATAAATATTGTGGTTAAACATGTTATTTAAACTGATAAACCATTACACACTCCTTTGGCGATATGAAAAATACCAGTATGTGTTGGTATAATAGGTATCTGCAGTACCGATCGTGCTCTAATATTGGCATAACGGATACCTGTAATACCGATCGGGCCGAGCATCAAGGGTTGTAGTTCCGCATTCTGCCGCTATGTGTAACGAGATGTAGTTCCGATGTTTTGCCGCCAAGTGTCTCGACGTCGCGTCAATAGCATGTCGAAGGTAATGCATTGAGTTGTGGGTCTTTCTATTTATTTGTCTATGGTAATTATACACCTGGTAGCTGACCTTTAATGCATGTCATTAAAGTACACCTACTCATTAAAGGGCAGGTCTTTCAGCCAATGACGACTCAGATTACAACTGTTCAGCCAATGACAGGTCAGCTTTCTACCGTTATAAAACCGCAAGTATCGATTATTCTCGGATATGCAATCGAAAGAGAATTAGCGAAAAGTCACGGAGGCTGGAAATGCAATACTGTCGCAGAAGGTTATGTTCTGTTACTATAATAATTAGCGTTAATTGTAAATAATATTAAAATAAATTCAATTTGTCATCTCGTTTTTCAATGTCTAATTTAATTTCAATGTTATCTCTGTAGATTCTTATGGCCTATGGTCAATGTGGACATCTGTTCCTCGGAAAAAATCAATACTTTCGCGTCTGCGCACATCTCACAACATACGGGACATTGCTCCAGGTCAGCTTCAATAAAATTAATAATATCAAGTTAGAAATATGGTCGAGCGTAAAAAGTCGTATGAAACTCGTCTATAATGGTAAATAAGAAGCTCGTATGAAAATTATGAAACTCGCTTGCGCTCGTTTCATAAATATCCATACTCACTTCTTAATTACCTTCATTATAGGCTCGTTGCATAATGTACTATTATAAACTCACCTTCCTGGATCTTTCGGAAGGATAAATCTGATCTCTTTTTCTTAGAATTTATAGTGCAACAAACGTCTCCTTGTCCCATATTATTACTCAAATTATTGTATTTTGGCCATTTACAGTTATTACAACCGATAACTAACATTTCACAGTTACATAGCTTTTCACAAAATTGCGAAATACGGCACAGTCAATGCTTTTTCGATCTAGACCTTCGTAATGTTTGCTCGGGTTTTCTATTTCAGTGTATGGAGGTCAGTGAATCATTATATTATAACTTTATTGCGTATCATAGCTAAGTTTTATTTAGTGTAATGTGTCCATAAATTCCCTTTGCTACTTGTTGCATAATATGTTGCAGAAATTATTACAAAACTGTGTTATTTTAATGTGAAGAGAATTTTACATGTTAACATAATCTTTTCGCATCAACATTTTAAGTTTAGAATGGAAGCTATTTTGAGGTTTAATAAAGAAGAATTTATATTGTGATTTTAATATAGCACATCTACCTTCCTTGATAAAGACAGAAAATTTATCATATCACTCTTATGAAATTAATGTACATACGATTGTTATTTCGTCTCTTAGGTAGTAGATAAATACAGTAATTCAACACTCAATTGCAGTATTAAAATACAGACAAATTGAATGTGCGGAGTATCATACATGACACTATGCTTAATTATAATGTATAATTGCGAATTTAGGAATATAAGATATAGTTAACATAACCAATAATATTTCCATATGAATGGCGGGGAACTGGAGACCACTAAAATTAAACAGAAAAGGGCAACTGGGACAGTAAATATAACCTATAATTTCAATATATCTTAATATTCGTGCGGTACAACTGAAAATTATTGATTCGTGCATAAATGAATGTACAATAATTTCACAATATTTAATCGAAATAAGGGCAGGTAGGTCTATTACACATACGAACGACATCATTTTCACACCAAAAATAATATTACACCTTAACTCGCAAGGAATTATGTCTGAAGTGTCTCCTAATCATTGTTTTAAATTTTATTAATGCAATTACACTACATTTTAGAGAAATATATGTTGCTTTTTATGCATTCCAATTAATTTATGGTTGAAACGCTGCCCTTCGTGATCGCGTTAAGCGAGTCACATGGTCTGCCTTACGGCCTGTATTAGATCACAATGGCAGTGACACAGTCTATTGTTCCTAGTACACACAACGCTCCAAGCGGCTAGAAACTATCACGAGAAATGCAAAAAATCACCCCAAGCTTCGCGACTGTATATACTAGCACGGCCGACTTGATGCTCGCTTTGCTTCTTCCTTACCGGCCTTGACAATTCATGTTGATCCATGTGTTATACCATAGACAAATAACAGATAGATATGCAGCTCAATGCTAAAACAATGCCAATATAGGCTGCCAGGACGACCGTAAAGCCATCTGTAGTCTTTTGTAAACAAAACGGTAACAGCATTTTTACCACCCACCTCTACTGCTGTGTCGGTAACTACTATACCAAGCCATTCTATTTACTAGTACAGGATGAATTATTTCTTTTAAAACATTTCACTTTTGGTGGAAATGTTTGAATGCAATTTTTTTTTATTGTATAATATACAATATTGCATATATATCTTGTAAAAGGCGAAGGTCTATTTGAAAAAAAATCACTACAATGTACAGAACTATTTATATTGCATTTTGATTATAATTTTATCCTCCTTTCCCAGCCCACCTGCCTGTAACAACAATCAATAGTTCTCAGCTTGGTATTTCAGTTTGGGAAGGAATGGAAAGGGAACTTTTAAGGATTTAAATTTCCTTCTCCATTTTTTAAGCTAGCGACTTAATTTCTGTATTCAGGAACCTCTTGTTATTAGTATTAATGTCCGTAAGTTCCAGCAGTACCAGGTGAAAACTTTAGAGTTTATTATTATTTTATTTTCACCTATTTTAAAACATATCTGTTCCCACAAAATATGGACATGCATATGTCTATGATGCATATAATTTAACAGCAGATCCATAATTTGAATTTCGAATGCAGAGAGTTAAAAATCTTTAATTCAATTTTTATGTCTGACTAAATATTTCACATATTAATTTTGAAAATATTTACTTTACCCAAAAAAAGTCTCAGCAGTTTTGTTAACCATACTTGTCAGAATATGCTGTAAAAATGTCAACTTTTTAGCATGAAATCTGTTGAAGCTTATATTATTTGAATCAGGAAATGGAGTAAAAGTAAAATGCGAGAATGACTACCATCACAAAAATCTGTTTGTAATTGTGAAACTAAACTAAACCATACATTTTGAGAAAGATGATGGTTATAAACTTGCCCCACATAAAAATGAAAAGTCACGGATAATTTTAATTCTGCAAATTGCATTTTTCTCGAAACCTAACCAAAATTTCACTCATCTCCCTCCACACATCCATACTACCCTCATATTTCACACAGCCGCCTCCTCCTCCTCTACAGCACAATATGGATCGAGCAGAGCAAGCATAGTTACAAATGAACACAATAGACACAATAGTGTTCCAGAAATATTTATTTGTAAAGTAACATAAAAGAATGTGGAAGAAGCACAAAGAACACAAAATATATTGTACAGGTATTATTACTACATTATCAAAATAATAAGGAACAACTCTCAGTGATCATTATTACTATTATTATGCATTCGTCTGGCTTTTAAAAGCCACTTTATTCATGCACTAACAGGGCACACTCTGTGAGTCTCCGTAGTGATTCTTTTACATTTACATACTTCTATTAATATCAGAAATACGCAGTACATTGCCATTTGTAAGTAAAAATTGTTTAAATTCGTATACTATGCAAGTGTTCAAGATTATAAACCATTTTAACACATTTTTCTCAGCAAAGTACAATGTTTATTGTGAGGAAATGAGATATTTATGTCGAAGAATGTTTATTTATGTGCTACTTCTGTAATTTCACTGGAAAACAAACTGATACAATGACATGCTGTATGAAAACAGTAATATATGTCTGGTGTTGGTGGGACTGGAATGTGTTCTTTGGCAAAGGAGGAGGGACACAGGCCTGTGGACTTTCTTTGATAGGTTTTTGAGGGTTGTAGGAATTTGAGGTCTTTTTGAGGAGACAATTGGGTAAGTTCATTTTCTGGTAAAAGTCGTATAGTTGATAGAATGGATGAAGGATAAGAAAGTTGTGCGGATGAAGAGTAATTCGATTGTGAGTCTGAATGTGCGCTTGTGATTGATCCATCCAAAGATGGAACTGCCGACCAGTTGAGACCTTTTCTCTCTTTTGTTTTAAAATCAGTCTCTGAAAAGTGACGACTGCATACTACTATGTTGAACAGTGTCGTAGCAGTATGTTCGGTATAGGTTACACCTATACTTTCTGCCCAATGTACAGCCCTGTAAAATGTAGAAGTATTAATTAGAATTACCAGTAAATAGAATAGGCCTACTCTAGTATCATACAACCTTGGGTCTATTGTATATTCTGGGGCATTTAAGAACTACGAATTTTATGATACTGTTCGAAACTCTAAGCTCGTATATCATACAGATCGAGTCTCTTTCTAGTTCTATGATTATGTAACTAGCAAAATATGCAATTAGGTAGTTACTTTGTAGAATTTCTAGGCATTTTTGACAATGCCGGCTTTGTTTTCAACAACAATTTGTGAAACGGGAGTAGTCCAAGTTTGTACATGCAAATGCAAAAACTGTTGCGCATTCTCAGATACTTTCATTTCAAGTAGGGTTGTCTAGTGACAGTACTAAATAAGAACCTTTTCTTTTGATTCATTTTTATATTTAATATGGTATTTTTCCTGAAAAGCTACACCAAAAGAGACACAGTTTCCTCTTGTTTCACTGGATTCTGTGTGATTTATATAGTCATAAACATGTGATTTTAGTTTCCACGCACAAATAATTTCAAAATAAAAATCCTATGACATCTCTTTATACTTATGTATTGTTGTAGCTCCTCCCGTATTTGTTACAATGTTACTAATTTATTACCAACATAACATGTGAGAGGCCAATCTTAATTAGGTTACTAGGGAAATTGTCTATTTCTCTAGTATTGCGTTCTTAAACTCTCTAGTGTTATACTTGTAAGAAGTGGAGAGACGGGCTATAACAATGCATTAGAATATACCGTACAGGTAAGCATTAAACGATTTTTATGCTGAAAGTATTTGTGGCTGCAAAATAAAACCACGTGTTTTACATTATACTGTATAAATCTCACAGAAACCTGTGAAGCAATAGAAGATTGCACTTTATTTGGTGTAGCTGATCTGGGCAACTACTACTGATATTTTTATTATTACAAAACATGTTTGGCTACTGCAATATTGCACAGCTAATCACGTGCTTAAATGTTAGGTTAGGTTTTAGCATATAAAAATGGACTCGCCTAAAAAAAACATTGCTGTATTACTCTCTGTAGGTACAAATACAAGAGTAATTTAAAGGAATATAGATTAAGTAATCAATATTACTAACCTCAACATTTTTCGGGAAGTGGAAAAATGGTAAGTCCGAATCTCTTCTATTTGACCCCAGACAACCAGGCACAGAGCAAGTTTTTACCCAGGTTTTCTGGGACATGCTGGAATGACAGACAATACTAGTGATTTTTGTTACATCCCTAATAAGTAATTAAATAATAAATACATATTATGTTAATCAATCAATTAAGTTAATTAAACATATTATGTGTTTAATTCTTGCATTGTTTGCTTGAAACGTATCAATCATGTCACCTCATAATAACTTCAATCACAATGTGTTAAAACTACATCACAATAATTATTCACTTATAGTTATAATTTCAGCAAATAAATCTCCATTTGTAAAATAATAAGTACTAAATATCACCTCCTTCTCAGAATAGAATAGGTGAACACATGTAACACACGTTAACAAAAGACACGAATACATAAATAAACAACACAATAAGTGCTCATTATGTTTCATTTATAATCTCAGATCTCCAATGCAAAATAAGTACGTAAATATCATCTTACCTCAATAGAAGAAAACACGTGTAGCACAAAACTTCTGAGTAATATTACCCAAAACACGTTGAAATACGAATGAAAACACATACCGGTACGCAAAACATCGACGCAGAATTCGATTTGTTGATTTGTTTGCCATCTATTGAGGAATTATTGAAGGAACGAGGACTTATTGCTTACCAATGTCGGTAGATGTCTCTCAGTTAACGTTGTAAATAACTCAAATCAAGTTGCACCCCCCTGTGTTATACTAGGGGCAGGAGAAATAGGCGGGTATGGCGAACCCCTCATTCACTACCCCGACTCCTACACCCTCAGAACCTGCATGGTGTATGGTCCTGTCCCAAATAACTTACTCGTCCATTCACACGTTTTGCACTATCGGAAAACTTTAAAGAACAAATAAAATAATAATGTGATTTCTAGTAATTACAAATACCTGATTTACTGAATATTGTTGTTTTGTTTAGCCAACTGTCCGAACACAGGTCTGAAACTCACAAGTGACAACAAAAAGGCATCGCTCATGAGGTAACTAAGCCGGGATATAATAGGTTATGACGGCCAGTTCTCTTTCCCCCTCCATTGCATACATCGCTGAATAGTAACATATTACACTAATCAGACTTTAGATGATATTATCATTTATAATATTTAGCAAGTTAACCATTTCACAAATGTAATAATTATTATAATGTAATGTAAACTTAATACGAGAAATCAAATATTTAGCATCACACACAATTAGACCTATTTTGTTTTTATGTGTTTTCAGAATATTATATTGAAATAGTAAATACTAAAATATAATGTTTATACAGTTATCAACTTTGTGAATCATGAGAAAATAAAAAATTAAAGTGTAAAAAATTAATATATTATTTTGTACTATGTGTAGAAAATGTACACGTTATATGAAACATGAAAGGCTTAGCTTAACAAAAGAAATAACACAATAAGTATGACTAAAAAAATCGTTTTATAAATAAAATTAGGCACTCAACAGTACTCCAAATCTATACGATGAGTTTCGTTCAGTCTAAATTTGTTTATGAGTCTGTATTATTGCAATCCATCAATAATTAAATACAAAAATAATCTGTGGATATGCATTATTAAACTAGTTGGTCCACATATAAGTTACACATCGCGGAAACAGTAAAATGTATTGATTTCAACTCCGATCAAAGTAGGTAGAAATTATAAACAAATAAAACATTCAATGTAATAAGAAGCACTGCCATTAATGTGTTTGTATCATTTAATTATACGATTATAACTTTCATCGTCGTCATCATCTCAGTCTGAAAATTTGTCAATTTTGTCAGTAATTATACACGTTAGGCCTACACAACAAATTATTCACTTCTTCACATTTAAGGGGATATTACTTATCCGGTATAAGCAAAAAATATTGTCATTATCAACTCCACATACAGTGAAACTTTTAGAGAACTGATAAAAATACAGGCATCATAAAGTTCAATTTGTTCATTGTTTAAAAAAATCCACTACTTCGAAAACATGTCAAAATTCACCGTCATTATCACTGTCTACTTCAGAACTGTCACTTGCTAAATTTACTACAATTCTTTTCATTATCACATCCCTGGCCACTTCTTTCATAAAATCCTCTTCCTGTATTTTCTCAGAGTGCGTCACACATTTTTTCCAGTCATGCACTGTTACTCTGTCCAAAGCTTCCTCCAGCAACATTCTAACGTCTTTAATTTTAAATGTTTTATTTTTTTCTGCAACCTCCCCTTTTACTGTCGCCCATATTAGTTCGTTTGGATTATACTGACAATGGTAAGGCGGTAGACGAACTACTTCATGACCCATCTCTGCAGCAATGTTGTCTAACTCATACACTTTGGGGAACAATCCTTTATATTTATCCACAATCTGGAGTAATTCAGGAACGGACTTTTGAGGATCATGAGGAATTTCTTTACTGGCGAGCCAGGACACAATTTCTAACTTTCTGGAATTTGTTGTGGGAATTTTCTCGAACACGCGCGAATGGTACGATGCATTGTCCATGACGATGACACAGACTCCGGAGAAGATCGATGAACCACTCTTTAAACACATCGCTGTTTATTTGCTGATGGTAGTCACCACTGTTGCTTGCTTGAAATACCATCTTTGCCCCTTCAATAAATCCATAGTTCGATGAGTCTGCATGACAAACAATTAGTCGTGACCCCTTTCCAACGGGCACCGTAAGACCACCAGATGATGATGAATCAGTCCATATATATATGTATGTATGTATATATATATATATATATATATATATATATATATTCTACTGTCGTTTTGGTTCACCCACGTTTCATCTATATAAATTATTGGGCGCGGAGTTTCTTCTTCTCTGATGTCGTGCATTTTCCTTAAGAAAGAGATTCGTGCTGCAACGATGTCGTTCCATTCCACAAGAAAACGTCTGCCGTCATTGCTCCTCTTGTTTGTATATCCAAGTCTTCTCAGAATTTTGCCCATCGAACTCTTAGAGCCTTCGAAATTAACAGCTTCCATCACTTTTTCCCGCGTGGGGGTACGTACCTTGGTCATAAAATTCTTGAATTTTACGCCTAATGAGATCCTTCTGTAAATCGTCTATATCAGTGACAGGCTGCTTATGTTCTACAGTCTTCTTCGGAGACGAAAAAGATGGCTCCGCAGCATTGTTTTCTGCTGTTCTCCCTTCTGCATAAATTCTCTGAACCGATCGCAGAGAAACACCACACGCCTTGGCAGTAGCTGTCTGCGTTGATGATAGTACACTTTTAATGTCCTCACAATCTTTAAGTTCTTTCAAGAAACAGTAAACTTGATAAATAACGCCTTTAGTATGACTTCTGATATCAGGGCTCGACTGAGACATGATAGCGATTACTTGAATGATTAGTATTTAAAAATACTGTTTGTAATCAGTAATTAGTATTTAAAAATACTGTTTATTGTTGTATATATTTGCGAACAAGCTATAACACAGTAGTATCACAGACGAGCACTTGTCAACAACTAGCATTCGAACGCAGCGACAGGAAGGTCTCTTTGTTCAGGTCATAAACCGCTAGGGAAAGTGTGGAGTGAGTCGTTTCCGCACAAGACCAAAAACCCGCCTATTTCTCTTGTCCTTACTATAAAGCCAACGAGTTAGAAATCTAACTCGATTTCTAACTCGTTGGTTAAAGCTGTAATCGAGAAAATATGAAATTTCCGCCAGATGGTATTAGCTGCCAACGTTCGCTGAGGAATGTGTGTATGGTTTCTTGTGCGATTATACTAAAATATTGTGCATCTTTCTACTGGTAAATGAGTTTATTGTGATGTGATTCAAAATGACGAATTGTTATGTACCATTGTATACTTCGAATAGAAAAAGAGTGGAGGAATAATAGCATTCCACGAATTTCCGAGTGATAGAGAAAGTTGCGAAAAATGGCTTAAAGTGATTTCACGCCAAGACTTCGTTCCAAACAGCAACTCCCCATCTTCAGTCGGTTGTAGTTTACATTTCAAGGAAGAAAATTATTCTAATAATGGAAAATTTAGACGATTAAAACCAAATGCTGTGCCAACAATATTCCATCATTATCCTAGGTAGAAAGTGACAAATATCAAAAGACCAAGACGAACTATTGCTAAAACTGATCTCCCTCCACAAAAGAAACGCAAATCTTTTAGTAATATTGGTTTTTCACTATTTGAACAAGATGTCCCGAGTGGTTCAACATCACTTAGTGACATATCCTTCTTGCCAGTTGAAAATGACCATAAAGCCACGCAAGCAGACGCTGTCAACATTGACGAGCTAAAAAGAAATATTAACAGATTGGGTGTGAAAATTACACGACTTGTTACAAGAGAAGCAAGATAAGATAACGAAAACAACCTAAAAACTCCAACTAATTGAAAGAGATCCGTTACATAAGGAACTGGAAAATGTAAAGAAAGATGCAGATGAAGGCAGTATTCATGCAAAATTTATCCTCGATCAGCTGCTTAATCATCGAAAGAGAATACCAAGGTGGAATATTGAGACAATCAGAGAATGCATAATACTGCAATACATATCTCCTAAAGGTTATTCCCATATACGATCAAGAGGGTTTTTTAAACTGCCTTCTAAGAGAACACTCACGAGATATTCTCCTCCTACGGATTGCTCGTCTGGTGTCACTCCTTTGATTAAAGAAAGGTTGGTCTTAGAGGCAAAAAACCTCACTGTAGTTGAGCGTTTTTCATCACTTATTGTAGATGGGGCTGCAATCAACCCTAAGATAATATACGATCGCAAGCTTGATACTTTTTTGGCTATAAGGAAACAACAGAAGCACAAAGGAATGAGGATGAAATACTTGATATTCTCAAGAAAGAAGTAGTGGCTAATCGAGTCTTGTGTTTTGTTTCAAGGGGGCTCTCAACCAGCTACCGTATACCATGTGCATTTTTCTTCACAAAACAATTATCAGGGCAAGAGTTACATATACTAGCATTGCAAGTGATTAGTGAAATCGAGAAATGTGGTTTTATAGTTATTAGAATTGTTTCTGACAACCATAAAAGCAATACTACAATGATGAAGCATTTTTCAGGTGGTTCATTGAAACCCGTGACCACACACCCTTGTGATGGAAACAGAAAGATATTTCTAAGTTTTGACCAGTGCCACATATTGAAAAACATCAGAACCCAATTCCTGGAACGTGAAATGTCTGATGGTACTGGAACAATCTCAGGGAAATATGTGAAATTGTTACACAAACTCCAAAAAGATGATACAGAGAAACCTGTCAGATATCTCACGAAAAAACACGTGGAGCCTACTGCATTTGAAAAAATGAACGTTCGAAGGGCAAAAGAAATATTTTCTCCATGTGTAATTGCTGCTATCAGAACATTGAAAGAAAATACAAGCTCACACCCTGAAGCCCACAAATTCAAAGATTCTGATGCGACATTGACTTTTATGGAAAATATCAACAAGTGGTTCGCAATGCATGATATTAACAATACACATCATGTGGAAAGTAGAAATCATGATAAGCAACAGTTCTTCTCTTTGGATGATTATCGTCTAGACTGGCTAGAAAATTATTTCCTTTCTTATCTTCATAAAACGAAGTGTGCAAGTAGCACACGTCAAAAACATTTCCTAACTAACGAGACATATGAAGCTATCACGTTGACAACAAAATCAACTGTTCTCTGCATTAAATATCTTTTAGAAAATGGGTACCATTATGTTCTTACTAGAGCATTTTCAAGTGATCCTGTTGAGTCGCTCTTTAGTACATTGCGCCGTATTTCCGGATCAAATGACATGTTGGATGCAAGGGCAGTGAACTTCAGTTTACAAAAGATATTGAAAACGGGTATTTTGTGCATGTCAAACTTTAGCAGTGTAGAGAACCGTGCATCTGACATCACAAATGGACGACCTATTCAAGAAGTAGATATGCCAGATACCGCTGCTGCACCATATAGTATTCCTGAGTCAGTTTTGAACATCCTGCAACAGCTACTAAACCGATCAGGTAAGCTATAGGCATATTCAATGACATTATTCATTTGATTTACAGTACTAGTAATTGTTACAGTGTTTCATTAAAATTTTCTGTGGTTCTTATTATTTATTATTATTGATTTTTTTTTTTTGTAAACCAGGAATGGATTTTTTTTACAGACATTCCATTACCAACAATGAAAACAGCAAATTTGACATATATTGGTGGCTATACATGTGTAGTACGAATAGTGGAAGAAAGGGTCTCCTGCATGGGATGCTTAGATTGTATAGCTCAGAACACTAATAGCTCTCCATTGATGAGTCTTATTGCAAATCAAGATTTAGGAGCCCTGCGATATCCGAAACCTATCTTTGTTTCAGTGTTATCAGTCATTCATCGTTTTGTTGAACGGGCAGTACCATTCATACCAAACAAGAATATATTAGAAAAATTGTGTTCGGAAATTGAGCCGTTACTGTGTAGATGCCCTCTCTTGCAATGCCCAATTTGTGACGAAGAGTCCGCACCTGTGGAGTAACGGTCAGCGCGTCTGGCCGCGAAACCAGGTGGCCCGGGTTCGAATCCCGGTCGGGGCAAGTTAACTGGTTGAGGATTTTTCCGGGGTTTTCCCTCAACCCAATACGAGCAAATGCTGGGTAACTTTCGGTGCTGGACCCCTGACTCATTTCACCGGCATTATCACCTTCATTTCATTCAGACGCTAAATAAATTAGATGTTGATACAGCGTCGTAAAATAACCGAATTAAAAAAATAATAAAAGTGACGAAGACGGCCAAAAACGACTTGCTAATGTAATTACTGTGAAATTTGTTAGGCCGCTTCTAGATAACATTGCAGCAGCTTTAACTGAAAAGCTTGTTCCTTCGAAGAATGCGGCTTATAATCCACTGAGTCGCAAAATCTTGAAACTATGATTCTTGAATCTGCAATATCAAGTGGAATGTATCAGTGCAGTGAGTGAAATTATAAAACTCAGTAAAAGTTATGGTAAATATTTACCATAATGATTACTTAGAAACATCGCAGTTTAGGCTAGGGGTGCTACTCAGCGAATGAACTACAAAATTACGCCTCTGTCATGTTACTTAAACTGAAAAGGTTACTATGTGTTATCTTCCCTGCTTTTAAACTCACGCTTTTACCATAATTAACAGAACTAAACATAATAACACTCATTATTTTCTTATTTATTATTTATAAGTGTTATATTTACTCTTTAATCATTTATTTTAATTCATATTGAGTATTTCTTCTGTGGACACCAGAGCTTGGCAGACAGCGCCTCGTGGTGGAATTGAGAAATTATCCAATTTCAAGAAAATATTACTATTGTCAAGGCCGTATACAAAAAAGCGAAGGTAACATCAAGTCGGCTGTGATACTAGACTGTGATCTAGGCTAACACCTATAAAATATAAATCCGTCAGAATCAGAACCTTCTTTAGTTACAAGCCGGAGCATGGGTAGGTTTGGCAACGCAGAGAGGAGGCGGGCGGAGGCGAAATAAAGGCATGACGTTTCACGTTTTAGTGCTTTGATTTCGTTGTCACATGTACATTTTCGACATTAATTGATACAAAACTAAGTGCATATGATCAAGATTCAGCGTATTGATGTATGAAATTTATTACGGAATCCGAAATGGTATTTTATTTGAATTTCAGAATACCGCCTAAGTACTTGCATACAGCCACTTATAACTTAAAACAAATTAAAATCATACGTGTTTTCAATTGATGGTACTAGGGAAAATAAATAAATACTTTAAGAAATGTTATTTCTACCAAAAATAAATAAAATAACGACGTACTTTCGCAATACCCTATTCAAATCAACCATTATGTGGCTATTAAATTGACAATGTTTTGTCGCTTTATGTTGTTTCACCTCTGACGTGAAAGGTCCAGAATATCATATAGGCCTACATTTTAATTCCATGTGATTTGTCGTGCTTTTCAATAAATATTTCCGATACCTAGGAAGCCAGTTTTAGTTTGAACCTCGCCAGTCATCATAACAATACTGTTATCCTAAATTATTTGTTATAAATTTAAAAAAATATAATTTTAAATAGGCCAAGGCCAAGTAAGAAAATTACCTTCAACATACGTAACAAAACACATCATTATCTATTAAGTATGTGCCAATTAGCGTAAACTTAGTGAACTTTAAATCCTGTAAATACGAAGTGAAAAGAAACATGTTTATAACTAATTTATTACAAAAGGAATAATATCAATAAATAAACCTTGAAAACCAACAAAGTGAGTGTATGCATCTACAAATTATAGATAGTTCTGACGTATAGCAGGCATTCCGAATCTTCAAATCTGCAACTTATTTTATGGGATCACAAAACAGCTGTTTACAATGAACTTGAAAATCAACGGCGTAACTTTATTGATATAGCAGGCGAGACCCAACAATTTGGCTAGAATTCTGATACATCACAAACCACAAGTAAGACTATAAAAATGTAGTTAATACAATATTTAATATTTACTTTGTCATCACTAACCGTAAAAATTTCCAAAGACTGCAACCATTTTTTTTTTTTCATTTATTGTCTTGATTTTATTGCCAACACGCACATAGTTTATAATACATTAATAATGAACGTTTGGTACGACCGCGAACATAATTCCATCGACACACTTATAGTGTAACATTAATTTACATTGAAAATCGGCATTAGCACAAACACGTGTACTGTATGGTCGGCCTCCGGCTGACAATTACAGTGTTGCCGACGTGTGGCTCCGGCTTGCAATTGAAGAAGGCTGTCAGAATCCATCAAAATTAAATAAAATTAATAAGGTTAATTCATTATATCTATATATAAATAAAAAAACAAATTTTAACACAGCTTACATACAGTGGCGGCTCGTGAACTTGTGGATTGGGGGAGTTGCAGTAGATTTTGGTACATACAAATTTCACTTCTTGATATCATTACTAATATGTGTAGGACAAAAATAAATGCACTACATATCGAAAAATCAAAACTTCCTGACTTAGTTGGGAGGTGTCTGTAGCATCATTTGCCATAATCGCTAAAAAAAAAAACTAATACCATCGATTTCAGTCTGAATTTCGGATCGGCAGACACTCAACTCGCAATCTACCAGTTAATTCTGAATTGTTTTAGAATTACCTTTAAACAGTGGCATGTTGCAAATGATTTTGAAAGGCTCGTTTAGATTACTGTAGCAACCAACGAAATACACCAGGGTTCTTCGAATCGTTTTTTCATCGTGTCCCCAAAGGGGAAGTTCATATTGGCCACAAAATTTGATACAATCAATATTTTTTAAAATAATTTTACGATTATTTCTCACTTCTTCGTTATGTTTGAGAATGTTTGTTTTGTTCGCTTCACTTAATTGCGCAGCAATATTAGTTTTGCCTAACATTGCCAATGAAACAACATTTTTCAGGTAAGACTGCGAAGATTCGTGCTTTTTAATTTTTAGGGGCAAATGTCCTAAATCTGTCACACCGCTCCTAGTCTATGCAGTATCACCACAGAAGAGGAGTCAAGGAAAACAAAATACAGAATTTTTTTGTTCACATCCACATAACCACAAATGCTTAGCGTAAATTTTATTGTTATACCTCCTTACATATGCACTATTTCGCCTGGATGAAGCTTGAGTAAGATTTAAGTCGGGTAACGGACGACCCTTTAATTTCACTTCATTACATCAGTCTTCTTCGCAAGGGAAAGTTGAGAAAAATCATCATCATCAACAATACGATTTGGGCCCATTGGCCCGTTTCGTCTCCATAGCAATATTAAAATTGGTCTTTCCAGCGTTTTCTAGGGCGTCCGATTTGTCTTCTCCCTTGGGGTTTATAATGGTGTAGTCGGTAAGGAATGCGAGTTGGTTCCATCCTACATATATGTTCATGCCATTTATTCCTATATTCTGTGATAGTTTCTATAATATTTGGCATATTTAGTTCCTGTCGTATGTCTTCATTTCGCTTGTGGTCCAATAAGCTATATCCTGCTATTGGCCTTAGCAGTCTCATTTCAGCTGCTTCTATTCTTTTCATTTGTTGAGTTGTCATACACCATGTTTCGGACCCATAGGTTAATGTTGGAATCGACATTGTTTTGTAAAATTTTAAAATTGTGTCAGTCCTAACTTTCTTCTTTAGTGTTCTTTTTATCGTGCCAATTAACTGCTGGAATTTAGAGAGCTTCCTATCTATGTCGTTAATTTGTTCATATGATATCATGCAGCTTAGGTAATTGAAACAGTTCACTTGCTCTATGATTTCATTATTAATAATTATTTTTGTTCTTAATGGCGTTGTTCCCTTAAAACCCATCACTTTAGTCTTTTTAGTAGATATCTGAAGATCATATTCTTTGGCGATGCAGTTCAGTTTAAACAAAGCTCGTTGGAGGTCATCTTCTGTAGTTGTAAATATAGCCTGATCATCAGCAAACAATATTGTATTTAGAGGTGTATTGGTTCGGTTAAAAATTGTTTCCATATGTAATAGCCACCTTCTGGTGACGTCGTCAATGTATAAATTAAATAAAACAGGTGATAAAGAATACCCTTGTCGAACACCTCGTGTTATTTCTTCGCTTTCTTCGCTTATTCCATTCTTTAGTTTAATTCTAATTTTAGTGTTACTATATAAGCCTTGTATTACCCTTATTAGATGATCTGGTATTCCTTTAGATCTCAATACTTCCCATAATTTTTGACGATTAACAGTGTCAAAAGCTTTATTGTAATCAATAAAGGCAATATAAGTTGGGATGTTGTATTCCCTATTTTTCTCAATCATCTGGCTTATGGAGAATACACAATCGATACAGGATCTATTCTTCCTAAAACCATGTTGTTCTTCCAGTAATATATTTTCTGTTATAACAGCTAATCGGTTTGTTATTATTTTAGAATATATTTTATATCCGGTATTTAGAAGACTGATCCCACGATAATTTCCACAATCTCTCCTGTCTCCTTTCTTAAATATTGGGATAATTATAGTTTCTTGCCATTCTTCTGGTGAATATCCATATTTCCAGCAAACATTTAAAAGATTTAGTAATCTGTACATAAAGTTTTCAGGAGCATACTTTATTAATTCCATATTAATGTCATCCGGGCCGGGAGCTTTTCTGTTCCGGCTGTTCTTTACAACATCTTTTAACTCCTCTATCGTAATCGGATCAACGTCTTCGTTATTTATAGATAAATGTTCAAAGTTGTAATTATGCTCAGTTGTCCATAATTTTTCATAATAATTCAGCCATGTATTTTCACTAATTGGGTTCAATTCTAAATCATCTTTCTCAGTTTGATTCAGTTTCCTTAATATTTTGTATGCTTTCGTTTGTTTGCCATGTATATCGTATTCTACATCACTAATAAATTTCTCCCAACTTTGCCTTTTTAATTTCCTTATTTCTTTTTTTACGAGTGCTGATTGTCTTTTATATTTTACATGATCTTCTATTGAACGTGTATGTAAGTAATTTAAATATAACTTCTTTTTAATTTCAATTAATTCCTTTAATTTTTCATTCCAAAAGTGTAAGTAGCGACTATTTCTTCTTTTTTTCCTTTTTCCTAGGGCTTCTGATGCAGCCTGGTATAGAATTGATTTTAATTCTTGCCATTCAAGATTTATATTATTATTCACTGGCATATATGAGGTGAGATTCTTAAGTCTCTCATGGTATAGACTTCGTATACTCTTATCTTCAAGTAGATTTATTTTAAATGTTTCTTCTTGGGCTTTGGGTAGGTGTTTTGGTCTCTTCCATCTATGCGGTAAATTTATGGTAGATATCAATAAGAAGTGATCTGTGTAGACATCATAGATTCTATACACTCCAGTGTCTTGTAACAAGGATGTTAATTTATTGTTTACCAGTACATAGTCAATTATGGACTTGCTGCCTCTTGCGCTCCATGTATATTTGTGCACTTCTTTATGTCTGAAAAACGTATTCGTTATTCGAAATGTTGAGAAAAATAAAATTAATATTCTGTAATTCACACACACTCATGCTTGCACATTTGCACGGTTAAGTTATGGTACTAAGACGTCACACCAAAGCAACACTCACATATAAGGCGCCCGAGATCAAAATGGGCTATGTGACTTTTTTTCATAAAATGAGTTATTGACGTCATTGGCAAGTTTGGGTTGAATACTTTACACTGTGAAAGGTGCAGTTTCAAAATGGTTTATTTTAGACATGTAAAATGCATGGAGAAAATTAGTACATGTATCAAAATGGGATATGTTATTATTAATGAATGAATCAAAATGGGATATGCCAGCCGTTATTTGAACAGATCAAAATGGGCTATATTTCACATCTTTACGTTATATTTGCAGAGCACATGAAACAGAATGGTCTATGTTTGCCAAAGCTTGCGTGGTTTAAGTCTTTCCTCTAGATTTGTCAGAAAACTAACATGGCTTAGACCTTAGTTGCACAGTAATTATGCCTCTACAATTCTGTTCTAATTTATAAGGCAAGGACTGTATTGCTATGAAAAATATTTATTTAAACTAATGTAATAGGCTTTAATTTATGAATTACGTTAATACTACGTCAGACAGAAGATTACAGGCTATGACTGCTCAACGTATTCATCTGCTGAGAGTGAAAGGTTTTTATGAAATCAAGAATGAGATATCTCCAGACCTTCTCACTTTGATCTATGATTGTCAGCAAAATTTGACATTTCCACGTCTTCTAACCAAGCAACATATTAAACCAAGCAATATTACACGTACAATGAAACAGTAGTTGAGCAGAGATAAGACAAAATATTGAGACATAATGCATTTTCTTACACATGCTAGAACATGAGACTTCTACATTCTATTTAAGATCTCAGAATTTAAACATCTTTTTTCTTCATCTTATTTGAAGGACGAGCATGTTTACGCTTTTAGAGCAAACAATATTTATCATAAGGACAGTGCAAACAAGGAAATTTTTCTGTAGGTTATCAATACATCGATACATCATGGATGTAGAGGGATTGTTGTAGAAACATTTTGGATTGTTCTGGGAAGAAGACCATTCGCAGATAAGCCTCCAAATTCGTATGACTAAGAATGTGCCAACAAACGAACAAGATGGAGAAGAGGATGTTAATGGCCATTGCACATGCTTTTCCCTTGTTAGGTTAGGTTAGGTCATGGTGGCTACGGGCGGTTAGGATGACCCTTTGCACATCGGTCATACTAAGACCTATTGTGCACCCCGAATTTATGGGATGAATGAGGATGAGGTTGTACCAGCCAACCGGCCGCATCTCACCCCTCATCTGCTCAACCAATGGAGGTCTCCCACCCTCATACCGAAAAGGCGACCAAGCAGCATAGAATCCATTCCAACGGGCCTTCCAAGGTGTCGGAGTGCCCTTGGAAGTGCTCTTAAGGAATGAATCCTGACAGAGATATAGCAGAAGGTCCACACATGTGGAATAACGGTTAGCGCGTCTAGCCGCGAAACCAGGTGGCCCGGGTTCGATTTCCGCTCGGGGCAAATTAACTGGTTGAGGTTTTATCCGGGGTTTTCCCTCAACCCTATATGAGCAAATGCTGTGTAATTTTCGGTGTTGGACCTCGGACTCATTTCACTGGCATTGTCACCTTCATCTCATTCAGACGCTAAATAACCTAAGATGTTGATAAAGCGTCGTAAAATAACGTACTAAAATAAAAATAAAACATATAGCGGAAGAGTGAGAACCAAAGAACGGTTGGCTATTGAATGAGATGAGAAAGATGAATGATTTGATATGAAAATCGAAATTCTTTTTTCTACACGGGAGGGGAAGAGAAAATGGAACATTGCAATGAAAATTCCAACCCGGCATTTGCCTAAGCAACATTCAGGTTAGTTGGTCTTGGAATCGAACCACGGGCCCCCCGAATGCGAGTCCCATACGAAACGCTCGGATATTTTCCTTGTTAAAAATTCCTGTGAACATGTTTGAAGAGTGATTTTCTTATAATTTTCGTAAAACCATGCAATTACTCTAATAATTAAGTAAAACACTTTCAGTTTTTGAAGTTTCTTGTGACTGTTTTGGGAATAGTGCTATTAAAAATAAAATAAAATTATTTCGAAATCTTTATTTTAACGAAATCATGTTCAAAAGCACAATTAGATCAAGCAATGTAAAATTAGAGTTATGAGTTTCAAAATAAATGCATCAAAATGGGATATAAAAATTTAAATTTTCTTACACAACGAATATTTGGACATTATGATTTGAATAAACATGGAATGCATGTTTACTACTGACGTCTTCATCAATTAGAGTCATTTCCGCATTTGTATCTTTCTTCTATGAGATGTAGGACATTCTTGCATTTTTCTTAAAATTTACTTTGGATGACATAGCCCATTTTGATCTCGGGCCCCTCATATACTGATAGTCAACAATGTTCTAAAGCTCGAAAAGAAGTCTCTTTCGTATTTTACGTGCTATATCACAAGGATTCTACTCGTGCAATCATTTTGAGTTAAAGCAAATATTATTTCTGCTGGAGGCTGGATATATACGTAATAATAAGGCAAAAGAGAATATTAATTTCGTTATATTAACTCGATGAGATTCTACAACAATAATTATGTGAAGAGAAAATAAAAGTGTTGTCATTAAGTTTCAAGGGAAAGGAGAATCCATTTGACGTAGCATTACAATAGCGGTGTGGGAGTGGAGGAAAGATCTTCCCTTGTGACCTGGCTCTGCAAGCCACTGCAGAGAAATATGGGTTTTAAACAGCGGCAGTTTCCCTCTGCTTCCCTTCACCTCTATACCCCCTGACCAAGCAAGAGACACTCTCTATGAGCTGTTCCACCCTGCAGATCCCAGGACGACTTTGAATGCAGTGTCAATTCCAGTACAGTCGACGCGCAAAAAGATTATGCGTAAGATAAAAGTACATATTCCCGGCCAGATGAAATATATAGCAATCTACCAATAAAAGCTGTAACAATTCTTCTACAAATTAAAAAAAATATTATTTTTATTTTCCTCTCAAAGCAGGGAGTGCTGCAGCTTCGCAGCTCTTATGGACGGGCCGCCCCTCCTTACTTATTAATCTTGATTAAAATAAAAATAACATGGTACGGCATGGGAGAAGCTGTTCAAAGAAAAAATAAGATCCGCCAAAAGTTAAACAATTAAAAACTACAGTAGCTAAAAAAGTCAAAAGGTGATGCAAATCATAATTTCCGCTAGAAAATCCATCACCCGTCAAAGCCTATCTTTTCCCTTCCAGTACGTTGAAATTCCATCAGTTTTGACGGAATTTCCGTCTAGTTGGCAACACTGATAAAGAATCCAAATACAATATCGTAGACATATTCTTATATAATATAACTTTATTTTAGCATTACAATACGATACAAATTTACTACTTACTGGCTTTTAAGGAACCCGGAGGTTCATTGCCGCCCTCACATAAGCCCGCCATTGGTCCCTATCCTGAGCAAGATTAATCCAGTCTCTATCATCATATCCCACCTCCCTCAAATCCATTTTAATATTATCCTCCCATCTACGTCTCGGTCTCCCTAAAGTTCTTTTTCCATCCGGCCTCCCAACTAACACTCTATATGCATTTCTGGATTCGCCCATACGTGCTACATACCCTGCCTATCTCAAATGTCTGGATTTAATGTTCCAAATTATGTCAGGTGAAGAATACAATGCGTGCAGTTCTGTGTTGTGTAACTTTCTCCATCGTCATGTAACTTCATCCCTCTTAGCCCCAAATATTTTCCTAAGCACCTTATTCTCAAACACCCTTAACCTATGTTCCTCTCACAAAGTGAGAGTCCAAGTTTCACAACCATAAAGAACAACCGGTAATATAACTGTTTTATAAATTCTAAATTTCAGATTTTTTGACAGGAAACTGAATGATAAAAGCTTCTCAACATAATAATAACAGGCATTTCACATATTTATTCTGTGTTTTTAATTTCCTCCCGAGTATCATTTATATTTGTTACTGTTGCTCCAAGATATTTGAACTTCTCAATCTCTTCAAAAGATAAATTTCCAATTTTTATATTTCCATTTCGTACAATATTCTCGTCACGAGACATAATCATATACTTTGTCTTTTCGGGATTTACTTCCAAACCTATCTTTTTACTTGCTTCCAGTAAAATTCCCGTGTTTTCCCTAATCGTTTGTGGATTTTCTCCTAACAAATTCACGCCATCCACATAGACAAGCAGCTGATGTAACCCGTTCAATTCCAAACCCTCTCTGTTATCCTGAACTTTCCTAATGACATACCCTAGAGCAGGCATGTCAAAACCCTGCACATTGTGCAGTCGCGCACATTGTGCAGCTGTCTCTGTGGAATGTGCAATTCCTATTCCCCTACCTGGAGGGAGTGAATCAGGTTGGAGGGGCGCGCGTCAGGGCTATACAGTATCTGCAGCAGCAGACCAGCATTTGTTTCAGTAACTCAGATCGGTACGGGTGCTGATTGACCTGTAAATGTGAATGCGTTATGAAAAATAAAGTGAGGACTCCACAGATATAACGAAGAAGAGGAATCACGATCATATAACATAATTGTTACGTTTTCCTCAGCCAACAATAATTATTTTAAAATGAAAGGCTTTCATCAACCCATGTCGAGGTAAGAGCCTTGTGACAGTTTAAATCAGATGAGTAAAGTTCTCAAAATATGATATTCCCCAGTGCTTATTTCTTAATCAGTACTCTCGCGGCAAAACGAAATTGACAATGGCGTTGTTTTGGAGTCTGTACTAACACAGGCATCAAAGATTAGGCGACTGACGACTTCTATTTCATAAGCTGCTAAGTGATGAGAATATAGTGAGGAATACTTGACGTTGTAAGGAGCGAAGAAAGCAACTATTTGCAAGGTGGAAAAACTTTCTGGAAAAATATATAATGGCAAATTTTCCATCTATATTATGTTAATATACTTACATTAATAAATCTTTAAACCTGACATAAAGAGAATGCCATCGCGTTACAGCTTGTGAACTACTGGTACACTTCTAATTTCTTTCAGTAACGCTCACGACTTGTCGATACTTGTCTCAGATTTTTCAAAATAAACTATATATAAATTTAAATTCAAGCTTAATTTATCCAATTTATTAATAATAATGTGAATTTATATTAATATACAGCAAGGAAATGATTCTAGTGTAAAAGCCTCACAATGTCCTATTGCATGTAATTGGGAGTAAAATATTTCTTTAACATTTGTGCACCAATGGTCCCAATTATGCTTGAGGAACAATGAAAGAGTATTACTTTGAAATAATTAGTACCTACTACGTAAAATGAAATACTGTGTTCGTTTTTTGTTGTTTCGAAATTACTGCAATATTTATATTTTCTTAAAATACTGTATACAAATCTTGTAAATAAATTATTCTTCACAAACGACTGCCTTGTGAATTGTAACTAAGTAAATCTATTGTTTCTTGTGTTACAATTATTGCCAAATATAGTCACTGACAATAATTGTGTTTTTTCCTTCTGCTAAGTATGTTTATATTGTCCAAATGTAAATTTAATTGAACACTAGAAGTGCAGAATAGATTCTTGTACATCCCTCCCGCTAAGAACTGGTAAGAGCAACACGTGAATGACGCAATCTGCACAGACCGGCGTTCCGCACACACACACTGCACTTTCAGTGTCTGATTTCTGACATGCCTGGTCTACATCATTCACATTCAGTGAGTTCTATACTACATTGGATGCACGACTCAATGCTCTAAAAGTGTTACGCGAATGCTGAGCGCCGGAGCGTATTACTATCTCTTTCTAACATACTGTTGTCCTTGTCTCTCTTATGCCACATTTCCACTATTGCAACTGCGCAGGAAGAATGAGAGGCAAACAACTGTTGCAGATTTTCTTGCGCACATCTCATTTCTATTTGCGCACATATTCATTTTGGATAACCAAATATCACAATGGAAGGGCTGAAACTAGAATGATGATCGAGGAAGTGAGCTGGCCGAAATATCACTTTTTTTTTAATTACGCGGACATCAAGATCAGATTATGAAATTAAATTACAATTGATTGGACCAGGGAGAATTTCTTATCGTGAATCAGTTTCAGCAATTACCACACTGGCCATGTGTGTAAACCCGGGTTCAAATCCCGGCGCCGGAGAGAATTTTTCTCCGTTCCATCACTCTTTCATCATGTGATGACGCAGAATATCTGCATGGAAATATCATATGTACTTCGGTACATCAAAATATATATGATATGCGTAATAAATCACTTTGTTATTTAAGACGGCGCCCATACCGTCGGATCCCGGCCAAACAGTCACTCATCTGAGTGCACCTCAACACATGAATGGACTTCGGTCCTGCGTTCATAGACATCTATGACGTAGTGCAGAGGGCGGCCACTAGAGGGAACCCAAGAGATGGAGCTTAATCTGAGACGATTCTAAACGGCGTCGGGGTTGTATCCGGCGTGGCTTAGTGGATAAAGCATCAGCACGTAGAGCTGAAAACCCGGTTTCAAATCCCGGCGCCGGAGAGAATTTTTCTCCGTTCCATCACTCTTTCGTCATGTGATGACGCAGAATATCTGGAAATATCAAATGTACTTCGGTACATCAAAATATATATGATATGCGTAATAAATCACTTTGTGATTTAAGACGGCGCCCATACCGTCGGATCCCGGCCAAACAGTCACTCATCTGAGTGCACCTCAACACATATATGGACTTCGGTCCTGCGTTCATAGACATCTATGACGTAGTGCGGAGGGCGGCCACTAGAGGGAACCCAAGAGATGGAGCTTAATCAGAGACGATTCTAAACGGCGTCGGGGTTGTATCCGGCGTGGCTTAGTGGATAAAGCATCAGCACGTAGAGCTGAAAACCCGGGTTCAAATCCCGGCGCCGGAGAGAATGTTTCTCCGTTCCATCACTCTTTCGTCATGTGATGACGCAGAATATCTGGAAATATCATATGTACTTCGGTACATCAAAATATATATGATATGCGTAATAAATCACTTTGTTATTTAAGACGGCGCCCATACCGTCGGATCCCGGCCAAACAGTCACTCATCTGAGTGCACCTCAACACATATATGGACTTCGGTCCTGCGTTCATAGACATCTATGACGTAGTGCAGAGGGCAGCCACTAGAGGGAACCCAAGAGATGGAGCTTAATCTGAGACGATTCTAAACGGCGTCGGGGTTGTATCCGGCGTGGCTTAGTGGATAAAGCATCAGCACGTAGAGCTGAAAACCCGGGTTGAAATCCTGGCGCCGGAGAGAATTTTTCTCCGTTCCATCACTCTTTCATCATGTGATGACGCAGAATATCTGCATGGAAATATCATATGTACTTCGGTACATCAAAATATACATGTGTGTAAGGTTTTCAGCCACTAGTGACAACGTTCCAATTTTAAGATTCACTTTCAAATTGTCAGGTTCTGCTATTTGACGCTATAAAAGAAATTTTCCTGACGATTGTGAAGGCTCTCTAAACTCAAGTAAAAGGAAGATTTTATTAATTATTATTATGTTACTAAATTAATTTATTGTGAAACATAACAATAAACAAAAATAAGTAAGACAATAGAATAAATGTCTTTTTTCTGCAATCAAGGTCCTTTTTTCAGAGGAGTCCAATAATTATCTGGTTAAAATTATTTATGATTAATTGGATTATCGGGACAGAGTATAATACGTAACCGTAGGGACAGAAGGGCAAATAAACCATTACTTACTTAAAAATGGCTTTAAGAAACCTGTAGGTTCATTACCGCCCTCACATAAGCCCCCCATCGATCTCTATTCTGTGCATGATTAATCCAGTCTCCGCCTCCCTCAAATCCATTTTAATATTATCCTCCCATCTACATCTCGGCCTCCCCAAAAGTCTTTTCCCCTCTACATGCATTTCTAGATTTGCCCATAGGTGCTACATGTTCTGCCCATCTCAAACATCTGGATTTAATGTTCCTAATTATATCAGATGAAGAATAAAATGCGTGCAGTTCTGCATTGTGTAACTTTCTCCATTTTCCTGTAACTTCATCTCTCTTAGCCCCAAATATTTTCATAAGACACCTTATTCTCAAACACCCTTAATCTCTGTTCCTCTCTCGAAGTGAGAATTCAAGTTTCACAACCATACAAAACAACCGGTAACATAACTATTTTTTAAATTCTAACTTTCAGCTTTATTGAAAGCAGACTGGATGACAAAAACTTCTCAACCGAATAATTTCTGACATTTCCCATATTTATTCTGCATTTAATTTCCTCTGGAGTGTCATTTATATTTGTTAGTCTTGCTCCAAGATATTTGAATTTTTTCACCTTTTCGAAGGATACATTTTTAATTGTTATATTTTTATTTCGTAGAATGTCCTGGTCACGAGACCTAATGTTATAGATTGTCTTTGCGAGATTTACTTCCAAACCTATCTCTGTACATGCTTCAAGTGAAACTAAAAACGAATGAATGAATAAGTGAATGAATATGTAAGTGAATGAATAAGTGAGTAAATAAGTGAATAAATAAATAAATAAATAAATAAATAAATAAATAAATAAATGACTAAATAAACAAGCGAATGAATAAGTGAATAAATGCATGAATAAATAAATAAGTGAATAATTAAGTGATTAAATAAATGAATAAATAAATACGTGATCAAATAAATGCATAAGGGAATATATATCTGTGTGTGTCAAAAAATAAATACGTGAATAAATAATTAAGTGAATAACAAAAGAAATAAATACGTAAATAAGTAAATAAATGAACAATGAGACAGGTGTATACAGACAGACAGGCAGATCATTTCAAACACGTTACAAAGAACACATCACAGCCATAATCAAATTACAAAACTCTTCCACATACGCAGAATACATCACAAACGCCAACCACACCTACAGCAACATGAACATAGATATGGAAATTCTACATCTCCAACCGAAAAACCAGACAGAAATGAAACACACTAGAACAATACGAAATATACAGACACACAAAAACACACCCGCATCAAATCCTGAACACATAACTCAATTTCAGAACACACACACTTTTTGACTCCACATTACACTATATAAACATAGTCCCAGAGGAAACGCAATCATAAATCGCAAAGACCACCCAGTTCTGAGGATAACTCACAGGCTGAAACTAGTCAACAAGGTAACTTAGTTATTTAACACGTGGAGGCATATATATATATATATATATATATATATATATATATATATATTTCATATTCCAAGTGATATAATGTTAAAAGTTTTATGATCAAGATGTATAGACTAATTAATTCGGTTTTCTTCGCTCCTGCGTGATGCCTATGAAAGTGGAATTTGAAACTTTTAATTTTATAGTTGACTGCTTTTGTAAATCCCACCTCATAGATTTCTGCTAAAAATTGATGGGCATCCCCCCTTTTCTGACGGTCCTTATAATCCGGTTCTGAGGCTCGCCAAAGACCAGGATAATTTATGTATTCTTCAGTAAACTCTACGCTTTTCTCATTAGACCAGTTCATCACACTCTCACATACAGATAACTTATGAAAAAATACTCGACAAACTAGTCGAATGCACCGAACCTATACAAATGTTTGGAATGAAAACGGCAGCTCCTACGGAAGGCCTGAAATCAGCTGGTGAAGAAGCAGATAGTTGCCAGTGTCTCCCGGTCCCAGAGCGGGAGAGGATTGGGCGCACACAGTCTATTCCTGCATTTCGCCTTGAGCATATCTGCCTAACTGGCAACTGTTGTTTGCCTCTCGTTATTCCTGCGCAGTTGCAAAAGTGGAAACGACGTTTTAAGTGGAAACTGTTGTTTGCCTCTCATTATTCCTGCGCAGTTGCAATAGTGGAAACGCGGCTTTATTGCTTACTGCGCATGTGCAACATCAACCTCACGAAAGACTCATTGAAACACGTTAGTTAGAAAGAGAGAGCAATACCCTCACCAACAGTCACGCTTTCAGACAGGAAAGAGCATTGAGGTGGTACCTCCTGTTTAGTATATAGCTCACTGTTCACACTACGGTTTGCCACCTTATTTCAGGTTTACCAGCATGCTATCTGATGCTTCGTAAATCACGAAGTATTAGGGTAACATGGGCATTACCTTAACAATGTCTATATTATCTGAGTGTCCATATTTGCCTGATTTACCTTATTATGTAAACTTAAACAAGGATTAGCTATAGGCCTACCTGGTATTATAATTACAACTAATTTGTCGTTTAACTAGATGACAATATTACTAAGGAATGCACTTTGAAACAATGACAGCTCCAAATGGCTGAATTCGATTCTTGGGGAAAAACAGCGTTATTATCTCCACATCGCAAGATCATAATTTGTACCCTTTGTATAAAATGTGTCCTGAACCTTGCTATTCACAAAGAAAATTCCTACTTTCGACTGTAGGGATGAAGTGAGCTAACAGAACTAAATTCCGGAAATGATGTAGTATGTCTGATTTTATTTCATTCTATCCTACTTTGCAGTGTTGAAATTTTAAAATCTCGCATTAATCATACTTACAATTGTAGGTTATCACGAAGCCGGACATTCATCTAAGACAGTGGTCGGCATGGGAGCACATTCTGTGAGTGGGTATACATGAGGAGGCGAGACCTGACAAGTGAGCTGTGCGAGAGGAGACAAATTTTTAAATTACATTTTATTTAACGACGCTTGCAACTGCCGAGGTTATATCAGCTTCACCGGTGTGCTGGAATTTTGTCCCGCAGGAGTTCTTTCACTTACTTTCTTACTTATTTACTTATTACTTACTTACTGGCTTTTAAGGAAGCCGGAGGTTCATTGCCGCCCTCACATAAGCCCGCCATCGGTCCCTATCCTGAGCAAGATTAATCCAGTCTCTATCATCATATCCCACCTCCCTCAAATCCAATTTAATATTATCCTCCCATCTACGTCTCGGCCTCCCCAAAGGTCTTTTGTCCCTCCGGCCTCCCAACTAACACTCTATATGCATTTCTGGATTCGCCTATACGTGCTGCATGCCCTGCCTATCTCAAACGTCTGGATTTAATGTTCCTAATTATGTCAGATGAAGAATACAAAGCATGCAGTTCTGTGTTGTATAACTTTCTCCATTCTCCTGTAACTTCATCCCTCTTAACCCCAAATATTTTCCTAAGCACCTTATTCTCAATCGCCCTTAACCTATGTTCCTCTCTCAAAGTGAGAGTCCAAGTTTCATAACCATAAATAACAACCGGTAATATAACTGTTTTATAAATTCTAACTTTCAGATGTTTTGACAACAGACTGGATGATGAAAGCTTCTCAACCGAATAATAACAGGCATTTCCCATATTTATTCTGCGTTTAATTTCCTTCCGAGATCTAGCTAGTTCTTTTGCTACTAATGTTACCCATCCTGTTCTATACAGACTTGTAAAATTCCAAGTACCAAGTCTCAAAACCTTATTCCTTTGCTGTGGTCGTGCCAGAGAATCAGTCCCATTCCGAGGCTTATTCGAAGGTTTCGTAACAAGCTGTTTTCTTTTACGGTGATGGGTTGTTAGCCCTTCGCCCAATCCCCAAGCTGGAGGATCACCCCTCATCGGCTGTCCGCGACTGCTTATTCAATACATTCACAGCTACCCTCCATATCTGGAGGCCGCCTCCTCGATCCGCAACCTGAGGACGAGCCATCCCGTGGTGATAGGGACCCACAATACATGTGGAGTTCTTTCACATGCCACTAAATCTAGTGACATGAGCCTGTCGCATTTAAGCACACTTAAATGCCATCGACCTGGGCTGGGATCGAACCCGCAACGTCGGGTGCAGAAGGCCAGCACTATACCAACTGCGCGACGAGAGGGGATAAATTGAGCTATGAGAAAGAGGGTTTGTTTCATGTTGGTTAATATTATACGAATCTACTAACACGGACGTTTATCTCAGACTAAAACTTATCTTCCCCAGCCATACGTCTTGGTGATATAGTCACGGCGCATGATAAGGTCACAGGCCAAGTATTACCTCCCCTACTGTACCTGCTGCTTGCTCTGTGTCTTGACTGGACAGGCGACCATACCACCTTTAAAGTATACTGGATCAGTGGCGAGTTCATCACGGCAGGGCAAGTGATATCGAGCAAAATAATTGATAAGGAGACCCGACCTGGTAGTCCGTGGCATTTATAATTAACGGACGGCGGTAGAACATTCTTCTATGTAACACAATTATTACAGCAAGTAAATGTGATATTCAAAAACACTGCAAAGATAGCCACGCGGCCACGTAGAAGATGAATTAGGAGAGGATGCACACTTGAAGATGTTGAGAGACGTAATGTCATCGAAATAGTTATTTTTTGGAATTGTTATATCTTACTATTATGATTTGTTACTTTTTATGTTATTGATACATTATATTTTATCGATTTCTTGGAATTTTATTTAAGCTAACTTTGATTTAGTTTTAATAATAGATTTAGCAGCTCAACGGTTTAATTTTGTACAGTGGACTCTCCTAAGTTCGACAAAACAGAATTGAAAGTTCAGTCCAATAAAGGTGGTGGATGTGGCAGGTGAAATGAATACAAATTCTTATTGGTTATTTATCAACGAATACAGTACTGCACTTGCATTTCCTGTCCACCCCGAGACTTGTGTATGCGCACAGTGAGTTTCGACATTTCCGTCTCACAAACGGCACAATTCTGAAATAGAAAAAGAAGTGTTCATTAATTTAAAGTCAGTGATTAAATATGGATGTCCTAATCAATAAAATATTCTGTTTTTCTTTAACAAAAGTATCACTACAAGACACAGGACCAATTCCTATTTAAATGGCAAACCCATTTCTTAGTGTCCGTAAAGTGGCGTGTCTAATTCTCCTACGTAAGCAGTCGAACTATAGGATGTCGAACTTAAGAGTTTCCACTGTACTTTATTATTTATTTTTTGAATAGCGAGCAGTTTATTGATATTTTAAACAACGTTTCATCTTTTCACAACATCGAATTTTGGAAAGAAATGATCTACCCCTTATTATGTAGTGCATCCAGCACACCGGCGACTCTGATATAACCTCGGTAGTTGCGAGCGTCGTTAAATAAAAAAACATAATTTAATAACAATCCACAAATAGCATTTTTAATCTACCTGTAACGTTCATGAAAACATGTAAGTCAATTTTTTACGTTACAGACAATTCTACGCCTGCAAAATGGGAATGTATTAGCATTGAAGATGGGAATGCTGAGACGGAAATGAATAACGAACCAAAAATCCTTCGGACGGAACTGACGCATGACAAAAAAATTATTTCAACGGAACTATGGTAAAAAACTGATCACAAAGGGACGAATTGATTATTCCAGAACCACTCAGCCATCACAAGCATCTGTGGCAGCGTTACGCAAGCACACATTTCAGTATGCGTTCACATCACAAAAAAACAAACATTCGAGTTGTCTCGAACATCTTGTAGCCATGTTTCACAGATGACAAACACAAGACATGTGCTTAAACAAGTTATTATTAAATTTAGGATTTTTTGCATTATGTAGATATCTCTTTCCTCAAAGCAAACCACCGGCAAAAAACTTTCATGTTACTGTTTATACGGATTGTTTCTTGCTAATTATTTGTTTAATAAATAATCATAAAAACGGCCAATGCATTTCCTGTAGAAGTACGTAATTTCAATTGCATTAATCAGATAAGTTAAATTATTGTTACTCATTCCACTGACAAGCAACGCATTTGTCAAAAAGGTTTTGTTTGCAATATGAAAAGGAAATGTTATTTTATCAACATTTATTTACTATTATGCCAAATAATAACAATTTTTCAATGTTGATAATGACAAAGTGCCTTGAAGAATTTTAACCTTAATAAATTTTTAAACAACATGTAAATATTATGCTTTATTTATTGATTTTAAACAAAATTCATCGGCTGCTTCGAAGTAGGCCTAATTATCAAAAAAAAAAAAAAAATTCTGTCGTAAAACAACTTATAGATACAAATTATTGCAATCAAAGCAGGGGCGGCTCGTCTATAAGAGCTGCGGAGCTGCAGCACTCCCTGCTTTGACAGAACAATAATAATATTTGCTTTAATTTGTAGAAGAATTGTTACAGCTTTTATTAGTAAATTGCTTTATATTTCATCTGGCCAGGAATATGTACTATTATCTTAGCATAATCTTTTTGCGCGTCGACTGTATTGGAATTGACACTGCATTCAAAGTCGTCCTGGGATCTGCAGGGTGGGCAGCTCTTAGAGAGTGTGTCTTGCTTGGTGAAGGGGTAGAGAGGTGAAGGGAAGCAGAGGGAAACTGCCGCTGTTAAAACCCATATTTCGCTGCAGTGGCTTGCAGAGCCAGGCCGTAAGGGAAAATCTTTCCTCCACTCCCACGTCGCTATTGTAATGCTACGTCAAATGGATTCTCTATTCCAGGGATGTCGAACAGCGCTCTCGAGGTGTGAACTGCAGAGCCTTCACTCTCCTCCCTTACCATGCAACGGTTGAACACAGGTTGCAGGCAGTTCGGCCGAATGATAGTAAACAAAAGCGAAACTGCGGCGGCTGGTACTTTGATAACTTTTATACATCTTACCAATTGATTAGGAACTCAGTTTAGATTTGCACTTGATGAACTCCAATAAACAAAGAATGTAGCCTACATGAGGATGAATTATGATAATGATGATGATGATGATAATAATAATAATAATAATAATAATAATAACAGAGTTTTATCTACTTGGTCATTCCATGAATGTTGTTTGTTAGTGACGGAAATAGATCATAATAATAATGTTGTTAATATCATGTTTAAAATATAAACTTTGTGTGTATGTCTTGTAGCAGTGCAACTTCAAGTTCGGAAACGTAAACTGTCTTGATGCATAAAATTAATTATTTTTAGCGTGACTTGAAATTTGTTCATAGTTTTTGTTACAGATTCAAAAATATCTCCTCGAGTTCGATTCTTTAGTGAAATGACATCTACAAGATCTCCATGAACATTGAAATCTGAATCGACACTCCTTATGATATACTGTAGCTAGCTGCGCCGTATCTTTCCGGTCGGTACTTTCATCAAGAGCTATAGTGAGTAATAAGTGAAAGTTTTCATTCTTGCTATCAGTTGTTCCTCCAAGTTATCTCCCATTTATGATACGCGCTCTGCAACAATATTACGAGTCAAACATATAGATTTAAAATCATTAACATATTCCGGACATACCCCTTTTGCAACAACTATGAGACAGCCTTTCACAAATACTCCGTCACTAAATAGCTTTGAAGCCGTTGCAATAATTTCACAAATTTTGTAGCTAGCACGAACCAAGCTTATTCTACTAATACTCGATGATGATGGTTTTCTGAATCCAATCTTGATTTTAATTCTTCTACAGCCTTTTCACGAGTGAAACCGGATAACTTTTCTGGTCCATAAGTTTCAGCATGACGTGTAGAATTAAAATGCCTTTTGATATTATGATGGCTAATGTATCCAAGTACTTTTCTACATATTAAGAAATGTGCCTTTCCGTCCTTTAAGATAAATAAATATTTATCTGTCCACTCACTATTGAATCGTCGTTCCATATCCATACTAGCCGCCAGAGTTGATAAAGACACTGCGTACAGAACACTGCTACAGCGAGCTGGCTGTCGTTCCAGCTCAGCTACGGTAGGAAACAGATTAATCGGTTCACAGTTTGAGAGCACTGTTCGACAGCCCTGCTCTATTCCTTTGAAACTTAATGACAACATTTTTATTTTCTCTTCACATAATTATTGTTGTAAAATCTTATCGAGTTAATATAACGAAATTAATATTCTCTTTTGCCTTATTGTTACGTATATATCCAGTCTCCAGTAGAATCGTAGGATTTGCCTTAACTCAAAATGATTGCACGAGTAGAATCCTTTTGATATAGCACGTAAAATACGAAAGAGACTTCTTTTTCAGTTTTAGAACATTGTTGCTTTGGTGTGACGTCTTAGTACCGTAACTTAACCAGTGCAAATGTGCAAGCATGAGAGTGTGTGAATTACAGAATATTAATTTTATTTTTGTCAACTTTCCCTTGCGGAGAAGATTGATGTAATGAAGTGAAATTGCAGGGTCGTCCGTTACCCGACTTAAATCTTACTCAAGCTTCATCCAGCCGAAATAGTGCATATATGTAAGGAAGAATAACAATAACATTTACGCTAAGCATTTGTAGTTACGTGGATGTGAACAAAAAAAAAAATCTGTATTTTGTTTTCCATGTCTCCTCATCGGTGATGATACTGCATAGACTAGGAGTGGTGTGACAGATTTAGGACATTCGCCCCTAAAAATTAAAAAGCACAAAACTTCGCAGTCTCACCTGAAAAATGTCGTTTCATTGGCTATGTTAGGAAAAACTATTATTGCTGCGCAACTAAGTGAAATGAACAGAACAAACATTCTCAAACATAATCAAGAAATGAGGAAAAATCGTGAAATTATTTAAAAAAATATCGATTGTATCAAATTTTGTGGCCAATATGAACTTCCCCTTAGGGGACATGATGAAAAAACGATTCGATGAACTCTGGTGTAATTCGTGAGTAATCTAAACAAGTCTCTCACAAATCATTTGGAACATGCCACTGTTTAAAGGTAATTCTAGAACAATTCAGGATGAACTGGTAGATTGCATATTGAGTGTCTGCCGATTTGAAATTCAGACTGAAATCGATGGTATCAGTTTTTTTTAGCGATTATGGCAAATGATGCCACAGACATCTCCTAACTAAGTCAGGAAGTTTTGATTTTTCGATATGTAGTGCATTTATTTTTGTGCTATACTTATTAGTAATGATATCAAGAAGTGAAATTTGTATGTACCAAAATCTACTGCAGTTCCCCCAATCCACAAGTTCAAGAGCCGCCACTGAATCAAAGTGAAAAAAGAAATTTGATGTTACTTATCAGCAGGCAGCGCACGTGTGTTCCCAAACGTACAGTGGATCGAGTAGTTTCTTCTTGTACATCTATTATGTCACGTGAATGCATAAGCAGGGTAGAATTGCAGGAAAATCACAGTTAAGCTTTGAGCACTAAGCATTTCAATCTTTCAATTGCTTCTGCTGAAAAATGTATTCCAAATGACATCCATCATTCTTGCAGTGGACTCTTCATTTGTAATAGTACTGAAGGGGGCCAATTCGAACACGTTAAGATAAAACCATTGTAAAAATTATTAAAATTACTCTCCTAAAACTACCGTCTGTATTCTGAACAATAATACAAGCGTAAAACAGTTACGTTTTTGTTATTCAACTTATATTAGATACAAATTATTGCAATCAAAGTAAAAAAAAAGAAATTTGACGTTACTTATCAGCAGGCAGCGCACTTGTATTCTCAAACGTACAGCGGATCGAGTAGTTTCTTCTTGTATATCTATTATGTCACGTGAATGCATAAGCAGGGTAGAATTGCAGGAAAATCACAGTTAAGCTTTGAGCACTAAGCATTTCAATCTTTCAATTGCTTCTCCTGAAAAATGTATTCCAAATGACATCCATCACTCTTGCAGTGGACTCCTCATTTGTAATAGTACTGAAGGGGGCCAATTCGAACACGTTAAGGTAAAACCATTGTAAAAATTATTAAAATTACTCTCCTAAAACTACCATTCTGTATTCTAAATAATAATACAAGCGTAACACAGTTACGGTTTTGTTATTCAACTTTTCATGTCTTGTAACCCACATGTATTCTTCTATTAGTATATTAATTTTATATTATATCTCAAGTAAATTAATCGTCGAATTTATCTCGAGCAGTTTATGTCTTATAAATTGTATATTATAGGCTAATCCCTTTTTATTATGTAACTGATTTTGAATATATGTAATTTTATACTTCTGTATATATAATTTGAACTGGTAATGGAAATTACGGGAAAACGGCTGAACGGATTTTAATAAATGGTCCCTCATTTTGAAGCTTGGAACTCAAAGTTTTCAGAAAAATAGTAGTTTTCAGTGAAATGTCAATTTTCCTACATCATTTTCGTATTTTCCAAAATCAATCTGTCATCAGTTTTGAGAAATATATAATGGGTTTTCAGAATAAAACAAAACACAAACACACTACAATGAACAATATCTCACGAAGGCTACGACTTGCAGGATTTCTGACATATTTGAGTTCATATGGCTCAGATTCTCTTACACTATAATGCCAATATGTCGATCTTCATTCGTGTAACTTTTTCAGAACGTTTCTGTAATATTGGTTATTAAAAACTTCATGACTTATTAAAAAGAATTTACATGTCAGATTCTCTGGTGTGTAATTTTCTAAGTACAGCTGTCTGTGTATTTGATATTAAAAACTACAAAACTTAGAATGTTTGATGACATTATTACCATTAGAAATGAAATATTATTATAGTGAATGCCAAGATGTATTTTCCACTAATTATACAGATTAATGCTTTATTGATGATATGAAAGTGAATCGTTTGGGTTTATATAAGTAGGCGTAGAGAATATTTGAAGTAAATCTTCATTTCTATAATATTTACTGAGTGACGGATGTGTAGTATTCTATACAAAACTTACATAAGGTAACAATATTGTAACTTTTATTACAAAACAATAATGAAATTTTATTGTTTCAACAATAGTCACTTCCAATAATTTAAACTCTTCCGTCAACAATGGGATTTCCACTCCACACAGTAACGCAGTATTAGTTATTGCACTCCGCAGACGACAATGACAATTTACTTGAATTATTGAGAACCACAATGTACTGCTAATTTTAACTAATGTTCACAAAGCATTATTTACAAATCAGAACTGTCAGTTCTCAGTTCACAGTTCGTTTGGCTTGGCTAGTTCTTCTAGCTCAGTCACTCGAGTTCACAGTATCTCGAACCCCAAACCTTCAACTGAACTTCGAACTCAGGTCCCCCAACTGCGGTCCACTGCACTCAAACTCAGGACTTCGGACGCTCACACAGCTGCGGACACACTCAAGTCGAACTCCGGTCTCGAAGCTGGCTTCACTGCTACACAAGACTGGCTGGCTTGCTGTCCAACGACTACCACAACTAACTAAACTGCTGCTCAAGTTCACTCGCGTGTCGTATTTTATAACCAAACCATAGTTACGAGAAAGTACGATGCTAGAAATTTCGACGGATGTTCCAGAAGATGGCACTCTCGAATTCTCTGGATTTCTCCCCCTCAGTCACTAGCTGCTTTACTTCCCCCTCTCCCTTCGTCACGTCCGCGGAACAGCGTGTCGCCTCCTCTCCTCTCCTATCATCTCCCCCCGCGTGCCGCTCCACAGTCTCAGTGGAGCCCGTACCGACTCCCGCGCGACCTGCCCTCTTGCGGGACGCGTGATCGAGTCTCGATGTGGCTGTTACAATATTGTTTTTACAAGTGAAATATTTGTATAATTATTAATCAAGTGTTATGGGTATTTTTTATATTATATTTAATGGTGGTGTGGTGTAGATATTTAAAGCTGAAAGTTAGAATTTATAAAACAGTTATGCTACTGGTTGTTCTTTATGGCTGTGAAACTTGGACTCTCACTTTGAGAGAGGAAGAAAGATTAAGGGTATTCGAAAATAATATGCTTAGGAAAATATTTGGGGCTAAGAGGAATGAAGTTATAGGAAAACGGAGAAAGTTACACAACGCAGAACTACACGCACTGCATTCTTAACCTAATTAGGAACATCAAATCCAGATGTTTGAGATGGCAGCGCATGTAGCACGTATGGGTTAATCTAGAAATGCATATAGAATGTTAGTTGGAAGACCTGAAGGGAAAAGACTTTGAGGGACGCAGACATAGATGGGAGGATAATGTTAAAATGGATTTGAGAGAGGTGGGATATGATGGTAGAGACTGGATTAATCTGGCTCAGTATACGGATCGATAGTGGGCTTATATGAGGGTGGCAATGAACCCCCGGATTACTTAAAAGCAATTTGTAAGTAAGTGATATAGATATTTATATGTGTGATTCTCTTAAGTATTGTCTGGAGGAAGCGCAAAAATTATAATGCCTAAGGGAAGACCAAAAGGTATTACTTACTGAAAAAATAAAAGGCCTATAAAACGTTGTGTCCCGATCACTTTATCAAGATCTCTTGGCAGGATAAAATTATTCTACCCTCTACATTTCAAGGTAGTTCATGAAACAAGCAGCAGCTATACCAAGACGCTATGTCTATTGTTGGAAAGCATGGCAAATCTGATATTTTCATAACTCTAACCGCAATAACCTAAATAGCTATTGCTTCACTCCCACATGTAAAACCGACTGATCGTCCTGACGATGTTACTTGCGTTTTCGCATCGAAACTCAAGAACTGAAAATGTATAGATGTATAGGTTCAATAAACAATATTTAGCATGAAGAAAACCATTCAGAGGAGTATATTTCATTATTATGGAAGGAAATAACTTCCAAAATATCTGGCATTCTTCATTGGAAATAAATTTGAAAAATTTTAATTTGAACTTCTAATGAACTTAGTTAGCAGCATTTGCTGCACAAGCCACTAGTTATGATATATAAGTAAATGGTTTGTCTCGACACCATTTTATTTATTTAAAAAAAATTCAACATTTTCAATGTATCTATGTAGTCAATTATAATACCACCCAAGTGATAGACAATTTAATCATACAATTATTCCAGTAATAGATTTCATATTTTAAAAATTTGGAGAACGATTTCTTATTATTTTTAAACCCATTTCTTGTTGCTGTCCGACATGTTCGATTAAATTTGCAGATAGAGGTTGTCTACAAAATGACACACTTACCAAAAGTAAATGAACTAACATTGTTGGCTTGGACATACATAAATAACTTTGTAAATTAATATACCCAAATCTACATAGTTTCACTATGAAAATTGTATCAATGTTTGGCTCCACTTAGATATGCGAATAGTTTTTTACGCAGATAAAGCTGCTAAACCAAAATCGAGATCCAGACTTACGGACGTTAATTTAAAGTATCAGCTTACAATAATTGCAAAGACTGGTATTATTCCCGATTTCAGACAACTACACTTGTGGGATGATGATAAGTGATTTGATAAATTTGATGGATTTGTTTCTAGTAGCCTATTTCCTAATAGCACATTATTTTGATTTTGTTTATTATTTTGTAATATGCATTTTGAAGTTTATAGTTTAAAATGTGTATGCCATATGGTGTAGACCAGTAGTGTCAGAGTTGTAAGCTCCAAACCCGGTTGTGGAGCTAGAGAGTACAGTCGGAGGGTGAACTTGCTTATGTCTGTGGAAACACCGGAGCACGCAACGAGTCATAGTGGAGCGCTCTGCTCCGTTTAGTCTCTCTCTGATAACGCTAGTGTAGACTTACAATATTTTGCAGCCCACCGAAAACAGATTGAAATGAATACGGAAATTATTTTATTTCCATTGTTGCAATGTACACTCTTCGAAACAAAAAATTAGAGATCTCCTGTAGCCTGAATTTCTCTTATATCTCTAATTTACCCCTTGAATAGACTATATCTCTGTTCTAAATTATTTATAACGCTTGATTTGTAAACAGAAATAACAACAAGACATCAAGACAAAAGAAAAACAGAGCGGAGTCTTGCACTCATACACTCTCTTTTATTCATATTCAATCCTAAACATGTAAGGCGTACATATTTAAAACTAGCTGTACCCGTGCGCTCCGCTGCACCCGTTAGAAATAAATATAAAGTAATTACATAATTAAAATAGGACGTTTGATCCAGGGAACATTCATGTTTGATAGAAGGATAAATCGTTTAATATGCTACTTAATTTAAATTGCATCCAAATAATTAAAATGCGATCATTTTGGTCCAGAGACATTCATTTGGTGCAATGACAATTCCTTTAACCTGTTTCTTAATTTTTATTACATGCAACCATAGTTTAATGAAGATTGACATAATTTAGATTTAATGTGTATATTTTATTTTACTTGTTATATGTTTCCATTGATATATGGTAATAACTAATAACTTAATTTTAACCCTTGTTTTCTACGCATTCAGTAAATGGCGCTTGGCCAACTATGGTTGTGAACCCTTCAAATAACTTAAATTATATAATATAATATAATATAATATAATATAATATAATATAATATAATATAATATAATATAATATAATATAATATAATATTATATTATATTATATCAGAAGTTACTGTAATAACATTATAGCATTATGTCCATCTAGAGAAACTAAACTTTTCAATGGTGAAATAATAACACTAGTCTACAACATTTTTTGTGCCGACAAACAGAATGCTGATTATTACCAAGTCTGATGCGCTGATTACGAATATGTAATCAGATTTTGCCCATCACGTCAGGTTTCTGAGCACTGCAACAATGTTATATTTTATGAATAGCCATAAATACAGTGCGGGCGGGAAGTAACTAGGTATTATTAATTGGCTGTAGAATTTTTAATGTCGATGAAACCATAATGAAAATTGTGTGCATATATAAATCATTTAATAGAATTTGAACTTTTGTTCGTCCATAGTATAGATGATGGCCGTGAGGTGCAGTTCGCGCAACAATAGCAAAGATGGTCGATCACCTATGTGTTCGCGAGAGTGCGCAGATTGCTGCTCGCTATGAAGTGTGGATTCCCGTTGTTTTCGTTCGAGATGGTGCCAAATGGAGAAAGGAAGGAATGCCATAATCCGTTCAGAGACGATAAAGAATTGGAATCACGGATTCGGGGCATTATCACCAATGCCCCACGCAACTTCCTCCAGAAGACTGTGGATTCCATTACCGGCCGCTTGAGGAAATTGGTGGAAGCCACAGGTGCCTAAGTTTAATTTTGATATATGCATACGTATTCCCATTTAGCAAGGTACACATGAAATAAATTTCAATAATTTAATGTTGTAAATATAGAATTTATACACATTTTTCAATACCTAGTATATATGTAGCAGCGCTTCTTTGGTTTCTATCCATTATGCCAAGTCCCTCTTCACTTGACACATCTGAATCATGGTTTGTTGATATTTGAAAGATAAGATAGACTTATAGGGTACCTGGTAATGAAAACAGAGACAGTCTGTACTTTGTTTAGTTCGAGTGTAGAGGTTTTGTTAGTAGTGTGAGCTGTTCTGTGTGAAATGAAATGAAGAAGCAAAGGCGTAGTTTTAAAAACTTTCCGAACCAATGGTATGGTGTGAGCAAAAAAAAACCACTAAGATGATTGTTATTTCTGCTTAATCAATGTTACTGGATTTTCTTAAAAAAATAAGAGACTCATTCAGTATCCTAATCTCCCGTCAGCTATAAGACCAATACCTTACGGAGAAAATTTACCTGTTCCCATTCCACCTTCTACATACCAAGAAGAATCGGAACCTGACATAACGTCATCTGATGATGTGCAGCCCTCTACACCAAGGGATGACGTCTACATCCCAGATGAAGAGAGAGAGAAGAAAAGCCACATTTAATAACATAGGTAGAACTCAATGGTTGGTATACGTGATTTGTACTTAACTAAACAGCTGACTGAGCTTCTAGGATCTCGTCTTCAGGAATGGAAGGTGCTGGATAAAGATGCTAATGTTTCAGTATTTAGAAACATAAATAAGGATCTACCATTTTTCATAGTTACAGGTTCTGGAGTTTGTGCATGCAGCGATGTAAATGGACAGATTAAAACTAGGTATTACACATAATGCTGAAGAGCGGCGCTTATTTATAGATGCTTCTAAAATAAGTCTGAAAGCCATTTTGTTACACAATTGCAATAAACTTCCCTCCATATCTGTAGCATACAGCGCAGCAATGAAAGAAACATACAGTACAAAAACATGTGTCGTATTCTTGAAGCCATTAAAATATGAAAACCATTGTTGGCATATTTGCGGGATCTTAAAGTCTTCTACATGAAATGCAGAGTGGATTCACTAAATATCCTTTTTCCTGTGCCTTTGGGACAGCCGAGATACCCAACATCACTATACAGTCAAGGAATGGCCAAGAAGAGAAGATTTCACTCCTGGAAAACATAATGTAAAATTTAAACCTTTAGTGGACCCACAAAAAATATATCTCCATCCTTTACACATTAAATTAGGGCTCATGAAGAACTTTATGAAAGGTATGGATACAACAGGCGAAGGTCTGAAATATCTAAGGAGAATATTCCCTGGTCTGAGTGATACAAAATTAAAAGAAGGAATATTCATTGGACCTCAGATTAAAAAAGTGATGGGTGACCAATTTTTTTAGAAAAATTAACTCCAAACGAACGTGCAGCATGGGACTCATTTAAAAGTGTTGTGAATGGGTCCGTCGGCAACAAGAAGGAAGAAAATCATGACGAACTAGTTCAGAATCTTTTTCAAAATTATAAGAATTTTGGATGCAGGATGTCTGTCAAATTCACTTCCTGCATTCTCATTTAGATTTCTTTCCTAAAAACTTGGGTGCAGTGCGTGACAAACAAAGGGAACGCTTTCACCAATACATTTTACAGATGGAACAGCGTTATGAAGGAAGATTGGATCCAGGGGCGGCTTTCGAAGAGGGGCTGCGGAGCTGCAGCACCCCCAGACATTTGTGGCTCTTGTCTCGTTTAATGTTGTGAATTACATTTATTATACAGTCTATATTTAGCGGGTCGATTTTTTTTTTAATTTCGCTCTCAATGACATGCACGCAATCGTTAGTGAAGTCACTTCCTCCCCTGGTGCTGCCAGATCGAAACCAGAGACAAGGACTATGGGGTGAAGCCATTTCCTCCCCTGGAGCTGCCAGTCTCGTCTCGGATGCTTTGCGCTTTAGTTTTACCCCTTCACCCTGCTGCCCCTTGCCGTGATTCCAGAGTTCCCAGGCGCTGCAAAATTTGCAGCAGTTTGTCAGTAGCGCGCAGTTTTAAATACATTTTCTTTAATGTTGTGAGCAAAGACGTTGTATATATATATATATATCTAGACACACAACTGGCGCTGGTGTCGTGTACAAATTTGAAACCTCTCGCGCAGGTTCGCGCGACGCCATGTTTGGGGAGCACAAATGATTGTTTCTATAAATCATTCCGAGTTTAGAAAATACCATTGTGTATATAGGCGTTTTCTTAGCGGACATCCAACTGCACTGTAATATAACTAAACTTATTTACGTATTTTCTAACGTATAATAAATAAATATAAATACTGTAACTAAGCATTGCTTTAAATATAAAAGCTTTATATTGCTCATAAATAGACTTATTAGTTTATTTATATTTCCAATGACAGAAAACATGGGATGTTTTTACTTATGTTATTTTATATACGGTAGAAAATACGTAAATAACTTATTTAAGTTATATTACAAAGAGGGGGATGTCCGCTAAAAAGATGGCTATATATTCAATGATATTTTCCAAACACATAACGCACTTTAATAATAATCCTCAATGTTTTGAGAATCAGAGGCGATATCACTCTTTAGAACTTTCAACTGCAGACATTCATTGCAGTTCCCTCATTCTTACATCATTCTCAATGACAATATTGTGAAAATGTGTTTGCATTGCTCGCTTTGTTCTTAACATTAAGAAAATATGGTCAATTTATCGTACATATTAGCAGTAAACAAAATCTCTTTTCTTTTTTCTTTAACGAAAGAATAATCGGAATCTTATCATATCATCATTTGAGATTATAGAAATGTGTCGCTTAAATGAAAGAGCGATTATACAGATGTTGAGAGAGAATATAGCAGATTACCATCCAAGGGTCTCTCTTACATAGTGTGAAAAACAATGTGATAACAGTAGAACATTTGTACTATCTTTCTACAACTATAGGAACATATTTTAGAAAATGGGTTCCCAGATTCCCCCCGAGAATCACATTTTAAACTTATTAAACTGACCATAGAAGTAGGCTTACATGAAGAAGCGTAGCTCAGTCGAATAAGGCCTGCCGATCCGAAGTTGCGCTCGGGAGCGGGTTCGATTCCCGCTTGGGCTGATTACCTGGTTGAGTTTTTTATTTCGATATCCTCAATCGTAAGGCTAATGTCAGGTAATCTATGGCGAATCCTTGGCCTCATCTCTCGAAATACCATCTTGCTATCATCAATACCATCAATTTTAAATAATCTAATAGTTGATATACCGTCGTTAAATAGCCAACTAAAAGAAAGTACTACATAAAGAACAGGTGTCATCATATAGCTTAAAGTTACCAGTACAACACGACTTTACATAAAAAAGTTCAAAGACAAGATTTAACGAAATCAATAATAATAATGATGAACCAATAGGCAAGATGTTCTGTAAACTACACCTCAGTTCTATTAGGCCTATATGACTGATTCATGCATGTGACGTTTATTTCTTACTACAGTTGTGATAATAAATTAATGTATGGTAGGCCTACTTATATTTCAAACTAAACATTATGTACTTGTTTTTATTTTACAGGTGTCTATTATGTGAAATGAAAGCAGATAAATAATAATTGTTCGTTTCTTGTTCACATGAAAGCAAACCTGTGTTTAAAATATAGGCCTAATGTAATGCCTTACATAGCTGGCAGTGTTTTGTTAATAATAGTTAATACTGATAATTTTCTTTTCATCTGAACTATTACTACAATATGCATTTGTATTTCTGTTCGCTATATATGTTATCAAATAACTATACAATGTCTTTGGTTTCAGTATCAAATTGTTCCAGTCTTCTTTTGTTTCTTGTCAAACTAACGTAACTACTGTACGCTTGGTTATGTCCATAACATGGTTGCTTTAAATGTTAATATAATTTTTTTTCATTTATCCATTCAGATTGATTTATAAGATACACAAACATACGAATTAAACATTCAACATTGCATAACACAGCCTTCTGCTATCCGGCGCTTTCCCCAAAACATGGCGGCGGACGCAAGCTTCAATTTGTCCGTACTCTAAACTTCTGCGCAGCCTCGGCTGTAGGGGCTCGGTTGTGAGTATAACAAGTGCAACAATGTTTAATTCTGTACACTATTTACAGTCTATTCAGTTCAGTACCTTAACAATTCAGGAGAAATGTGAAATGAAGTGCCCATCATAATGGAAAGAGCCGCTAAACATAATACAAAGGCTCGCATATTTTTTGCTAATTTATCCAGTATCCCTGCTTTCTTCTGTCGATCTCCACACAGTCTGTATTAGATTAATGTGTTTCAAAGATAATTCCATCAGCTGGGGCAACAAGATGGATTTAAAATGAGAACAGTAAATGTTATTCATGAGAATAAGTAGGCATTGCTAGAATGTTTTCAAACCATAATGGAATCTGAAACATCTAACATCACAATAAATGAGGCAAGCGCCCTGGTCCGTACTCTTGAATATCCTGAATTCAATTTCTGGCTCAGTTATTTTTTTCATTTATTGATGTATCATGTATATATAACCAACTACAACATCGCCAGTTAGATATTTCTAAGGTTCAAATCTTCATATAAAAAATTAAATTATGGTTTATTTAACGACACTCGCAACTGCAGGGGTTATATCAGCGTCGCCGGTGTGCCGAAATTTTGTCAGCAGGATTCTTTTAAATGCCAGTAAATCTACTGGCATGAGCCTGTCTCATTTAAACACAATTTACAAGATAAGGCGCATGGAACTAATCTTTTAAAAAAAAAGTTGCTTGGTTTATTTTTGTATGCAGCCCCCCTTAATTCAATACCCACGAGCCGCCATTGATTGGATCCATCTATGATGAGTGATTACTGCTGATTCATACTAAGAGAGAATATTACAACATACACAAAAAAGTGTTTTAAAGCGATGCCTGCCTTCCACTACGTAAATATAAATAGCCATTTACATCATTATAATATGAAGGATACTTTATTTTTAGTACTAACACCACTATAATAGTGGAAGATTATGTTTGTGCATTCTGCATTAGATATTAAAAATGTGGAACTGCTTAGTTAGTATCGAACTTTTCAGAAGTGTAATAAGGGTAATAACTGAAAATCTGAGGGTGATGCTGAAAAATGGGTTCCATTTTTGGATTCAGCATGGCAAATATATGGATAGTAACAATGTTTCATTTCGGCACAATTTTCAAAGTTAAAATTTGTAGACTAGTGTAATTAATTATAGAAATCGGTTAATTTAGCTTCCGATATTACTTCATACAGACAGAAACATTCTCTGTAGGCTATCTTTCATAGCTTTCGATTGTTGCTGTCCAAGGCCCCTTATAGACGAAGCCATTTGTTTTTTAATTCATTACACGGCCTTAGATGGCAGTTATTTTAATTTTAAAACTCATTTATCTCATTAAATATCAGTCCTATCAAAATGTTTCAAGGAATAAAACTTATCGAAAATTATTTTTAAAGAAACTTTTGTTATGTAACATTTTTCACAAAAATCAATAATAAGCGAGATATTTCGATTTATTTAATTCAGGCCCCCTTATAACCCCCCTTTTAAATAATGTATTTTGAATGCCATATAGCCTAAAATCTAAGTTACAACGAACTTAATTTATATTACAATTTTTATCGAAATCCGTTCAGCCATTATCGCGTGAAAAGGTAACAGACAGACAGACAGACAGACAGACATACAAACAAAATTAAAAAAAAAAAGATTTTCGGTTTCAGGCTGGTTAATTGTATATGTTAGGACCAATTATTTCTGGAAAATCGAAAATTACCAGAAAAATTTCGGCTACAGATTCATTATTAGTATAGATATTATTTCTGAACCTAATGTGGGCATGATCGCTGAAGTGTCCTGCTGGTGAGGTTAACTTCATCACTTCGAGCCCACCCCTAGGCAAAAATACGTGTTAAACTTAAATATAGGCCTAATGATACTGTAGGAAATTAAGATAGTCGGTATTAAGAGAAAATATTGCGAGAGAGAGAGCGGGGAAGGATAGAAGAGAGGGAGGAGGGAGGGAGGGATAAAGAGGCGGTGACGGTAGATAGAAAGTAAAAAAAATTCAACGAAATCAAAGTTCATTGAAAAAAGGCATAAGTAACTAGCATAGTATTAGTAATATAATTACCGTCTTTCTTTATTATTCGAATTAATATTATGATAATGTCCATTGTCCACGTGCGTTAATTGCGTAAAAGAATAAAGGAAATCGTATATATTTTGATGTACCGAAGTACATATGATATTTCCATGCAGATATTCTGCGTCATCACATGATGAAAGAGAGATGGAACGGAGAAAAATTCTCTCCGGCGCGGGGATTTGATCCCGGGTTTTCAGCTCTACGTGCTGATGCTTTATCCACTAAGCCACACCGGATACAATCCCGACGCCGTTTAGAATCGTCTCAGATTAAGCTCCATCTCTTGGGTTCCTTAATCTGAGACGATTCTAAACGGCGTCGGGATTGTATCCGGCGTGGCTTAGTGGATAAAGCATCAGCACGTAGAGCTGAAAACCCGGGTTCAAATCCCGGCGCCGGAGAGAATTTTTCTCCGTTCCATCTCTCTTTCATCATGTGATGACGCCGAATATCTGCATGGAAATATCATATGTACTTCGGTACATCAAAATATATATGATATGCGTAATAAATCACTTTGTGATTTAAGACGGCGCCAATACCGTCGGATCCCGGCCAATCAGTCACTCATCTGAGTGCACCTCAACACATGTATGGACTTCGGTCCTGCGTTCATAGACATCTATGACGTAGTGCAGAGGGCGGCCACTAGAGGGAACCCAAGAGATGGAGCTTAATCTGAGACGATTCTAAACGGCGTCGGGATTGTATCCGGCGTGGCTTAGTGGATAAAGCATCAGCACGTAGAGCTGAAAACCCGGGTTCAAATCCCGGCGCCGGAGAGAATTTTTCTCCGTTCCATCTCTCTTTCATCATGTAAAGGAAATCGGTTAAAAAATCGAGGCCAAGAAGCCTCGTTTTTCCAGTTTCCTCGATTCTGTTATAATGCACTTACTGTGTTGTCAGCAATGCAGGGAGAAAACTTAATGATATGATCAAGTATACAAGATTTAAAATATTTCAATACATAAATTTTATATGTACTTGCAGTGGAAATAAATAATTGTCATTAAAATAATTTTACATAAATCACGGGAAGGTAAAGTAATGGTTCTGCGATATACATATTGAATAAATCGTCAATTTTTCAATAAAATTAAGAAGCACTTGTGTTAGATTGAGAACGGTGAGGGCGTTGTTGATGGAGTGGCAGAGTAGAAGCTTCAGATGGGGGCGACGGCGTTTGGTGCGACTGTGGCCATGATGGTACTGACCTGCACCAGGTGGACGGCGAGGGCGTTGTTAATGGAATGGCGGAGTAGGAGCTTCAGATAGGGGCGACGTCGTTTGGTGTGACTGTGGCCATGATGGTACTGATCTGCACCAGGTGGGCGGCGAGGGCGTTGTTGATAGAGTGGCGGAGTAGGAGCTTCAGATGGGGGCGACGGCGTTTGGTGTGACTCCGGCCATGATGGTAATGGCCGGCACCAGGTGGGCGGCGAAAGCATTGTTGATGGAGTGGCGGAGTAGGAGCTTCAGATGGGGGCAACGGCGTTTGGTGCGACTGTGGCCATGATGGTATTGACCTGCACCAGGTGGACGGCGAGGGCGTTTTTAATGGAATGACGGAGTAGGAGCTTCAGATGGCGGCGACGTCGTTTGGTGTGACTGTGGCCATGATGGTACTGATCTGCACCAGGTGGGCGGCGAGGGCGTTGTTGATAGAGTGGCGGAGTAGGAGCTTCAGATGGGGGCGACGGCGTTTGGTGTGACTCCGGCCATGATGGTACTGACCGGCGCCAGGGGGGCGGCGAGGGCGTTGTTGATAGAGTGGCGGAGTAGGAGCTTCAGATGGGGGCGACGTCGTTTGGTGTGACTGTGGCCATGATGGTACTGATCTGCACCAGGTAGGCGGCAAGGGCGTTGTTGATGGAGTGGCGGAGTAGGAGCTTCAGATGGGGGCGACGGCGTTTGGTGTGACTCCGGCCATGATGGTACTGACCGGCGCCAGGGGGGCGGCGAGGGCGTTGTTGATAGAGTGGCGGAGTAGGAGCTTCAGTTGGGGGTGACGGCGTTTGGTGTGACTTCGGCGATGATGGTACTGGCCGGCGCCAGGTGGTCGGCGAGGGCGTTTTTGATGGAGTGGCAGAGTAGGTGGGGGCGACGGCGTTTGGTGTGACTTCGGACATGATAGTACTGGCCAGCGCCAGGTGATCGGCGAGGGCGTTGTTGATGGAGTGGTGGAGTAGGAGCTTCAGATGGGGGCGACGGCGTTTGGTGTGACTACGGCCATGATGGTACTGACCGGCGCCAGGGGGGCGGCGAGGGCGTTGTTGATAGAGTGGCGGAGTAGGAGCTTCAGATGGGGGCGACGTCGTTTGGTGTGACTGTGGCCATGATGGTACTGATCTGCACCAGGTGGGCGGCGAGGGCATTGTTGATAGAGTGGCGGAGTAGGAGCTTCAGATGGGGGCGACGGCGTTTGGTGTGACTACGGCCATGATGGTACTGACCGGCGCCAGGGGGGCGGCGAGGGCGTTGTTGATAGAGTGGCGGAGTAGGAGCTTCAGATGGGGGCGACGGCGTTTGGTGTGACTTCGGCCATGATGGTTCTGACCGGCGCCAGGTGATCGGCGAGGGCGTTGTTGATGGAGTGGCGGAATAGGTGCTTCAGATGGGGGCGACGGCGTTTGGTGTGACTTCGGCCATGATGGTACTGGCCGGCGCCAGATGGTCGGCGAGGGCGTTGTTGATGGAGTGGCGGAGTAGAAGCTTCACATGGGGGCGACGGCATTTGGTGTGACTTCGGCCATGATGGTACTGACCGGCGCCAGATGGTCGGCGAGGGCGTTGTTGATAGAGTGGCGGAGTAGGAGCTTCAGTTGGGGGTGACGGCGTTTGGTGTGACTTCGGCGATGATGGTACTGGCCGGCGCCAGGTGGTCGGCGAGGGCGTTTTTGATGGAGTGGCGGAGTAGGTGGGGGCGACGGCGTTTGGTGTGACTTCGGACATGATAGTACTGGCCAGCGCCAGGTGATCGGCGAGGGCGTTGTTGATGGAGTGGTGGAGTAGGAGCTTCAGATGGGGGCGACGGCGTTTGGTGTGACTACGGCCATGATGGTACTGACCGGCGCCAGGGGGGCGGCGAGGGCGTTGTTGATAGAGTGGCGGAGTAGGAGCTTCAGATGGGGGCGACGTCGTTTGGTGTGACTGTGGCCATGATGGTACTGATCTGCACCAGGTGGGCGGCGAGGGCGTTGTTGATAGAGTGGCGGAGTAGGAGCTTCAGATGTTGGCGACGGCGTTTGGTGTGACTTCGACCATGATGGTTCTGACCGGCGCCAGGTGATTGGCGAGGGCGTTGTTGATGGAGTGGCGGAATAGGTGCTTCAGATGGGGGCGACGGCGTTTGGTGTGACTTCGGCCATGATGGTACTGGCCGGCGCCAGATGGTCGGCGAGGACGTTGTTGATGGTGTGGCGGAGTAGAAGCTTCACATGGGGGCGACGGCATTTGGTGTGACTTCGGCCATGATGGTACTGACCGGCGCCAGATGGTCGGCGAGGGCGTTGTTGATAGAGTGGCGGAGTAGGAGCTTCAGTTGGGGGTGACGGCGTTTGGTGTGACTTCGGCGATGATGGCACTGGCCGGCGCCAGGTGGTCGGCGAGGGCGTTTTTGATGGAGTGGCGGAGTAGGTGGGGGCGACGGCGTTTGGTGTGACTTCGGACATGATGGTACTGGCCAGCGCCAGGTGATCGGCGAGGGCGTTGTTGGAGTGGTGGAGTAGGAGCTTCAGATGGTGGCGACGGCGTTTGGTGTGACTTCGGCCATGATGGTTCTGACCGGCGCCAGGTGGTCGGCGAGGGCGTTGTTGATGGAGTGGCGGAATAGGTGCTTCAGATGGGGGCGACGGCGTTTGGTGTGACTTCGGCCATGATGGTACTGGCCAGCGCCAGGTGATCGGCGAGGGCGTTGTTGATGGAGTGGTGGAGTAGAAGCTTCAGATGGGGCGACGGCGTTTGGTGTGACTTCGGCAATGATGGCTCTGACCGGCGCCAGGTGGTCGGTTAGGGCGTTGTTGATGGAGTGGCGGAATAGGTGCTTCAGATGGGGGCGACGGCGTTTGGTGTGACTTCAGCCATGATGGTACTGGCCGGCGCCAGGTGGTCGGCGAGGGCGTTGTTGATGGAGTGGCGGAGTAGGAGCTCCAGATGGGGCGACGGCGTTTGGTGTGACTCCGGCCGTGGTGGTAGTGACCTGCACCAGTAGGGCGGAGAGGGCTTGGATCTGGAAAAAAATGAAGTACAGTCAATTGCGATATTATTGCAAAGACTTGAAGTCTTTTGACATACCAGATACTGTTAACACCATGGCGAGAACACATTAAAATTGTCACGTTGTTTATATTAAATTTCTCATATTAAAATATTTCTTATTACTTAGTTTTAACATAATACTGTATGTTAACATTAATTATAAAGCAATATAGTAATATGATATTGTGACAGCCGAGATGCGATCTAACGACCTGTCAGAAGAAGGGCAAGTTCGGCCGTGGTTAGGGTCGGAAGTTGCGCGCGCATCTGCTTCCTGGGGCATGTGCTGTGGCGTAGAGAGGAGAGTAGAGATAGCGACAGCGGAGTGAGGGGAGAAATCCAGAGATTTCGAGAGTGCCATCTTCTGGACATCCGTGGATATTTCTAGCATCGTACTTTCTCGTAACTATGGTTTGTTTATAAAATACGGCACGCGAGTGAACTTGAGCAGTTGTTACAGTCGGTGGATAGCAAGCCAGCCAGTCTTGTGTAGCAGCGGAGCCAGCTTCGAGACCGGAGTTCGACTTGAGTGTGTCCGCAGCTGTGTGAGCGTCCAAAGCCCTGAGTTTGAGTGCAGTGGACCGCAGTTGGGAAACCTGAGTTCGAAGTTCAGTGGACTGTCTCTGAAGGTCTTGGGTTCGAGATACTGTGAACTTGAGTAACTGAGCTAGAAGAACTAGCCAAGGCAAACGAACTGTGAACTGAGAACTGACAGTTCTGATTTGTAAATAGTGCTTTGTGAAAATTATTTAAGATTAACAGTTCATTGTTGTTCTCAATAATTCAAGTAAATTGTCATTGTCGTCTGTGGAGTGCGATAACGAATACCGTGTTACTGTGTGGAGTGGAAATCCCATTGTTGACGGGAGTATTTAAACTAAATTATAGAAAGTGACTATTGTGAAACGATAAAATTACATTCTTGTTTTGTAATAAAGTTAGAACTGGTGTCGGAAGCAAGATACTATCGACATAATAGAGAACCTACAACAAATCCTGAAGCCATCACGGCAATGAAAGCAGAAATGAAGAAACATATTAGTGAGGTGAAGAACGACATAGGTAAAGTGAAAAGTGACATAAGTGGAGTGAAAGGCGACATCAGTGAAGTAAAAGCAGACGTGAAAAGCGACATAAGTGGTGTGAAAACGGACGTCGCTATGCAGATTGGTAGCGTTTCAGCCAGGGTAGATGGAATTGTTACCATCGCGAAAGACGAACTTATAGCCGATTTTGACAGACTAAATGAAAATTTTCCAACTATAAACGAGACAGTGGCCAAACTAAGAAAGGATGTAGACCAGTTTGACAGCAAAATTCGCGCTCTCGAATGTTGTCAAGAGGAAACAAGTGAGTTGCTGGAAAAGACGAGTGTGTTAATGGACCAACATGCTGAAGAAAACAAGCACATACTCGCATTGGTGAATCGCCAGGCTAGAGAACAGAAACAGATAATTGCCGAGGAAGTTCAACGGGCCGTGGAAAGATCGGCGACAGAATTGAGGACCTCATGTAGTGGCCCTGTGGAATCATAGCCCTCAGCCAGACATTGCCACGTTAAGACGCCGAAGTTCGACGGTACGACGTCTTGGGCGATATTCCGTCGCCAGTTCGAGACCATCCCAGAGCACAATGGGTGGACGCCAACACAGAAAACAACTCAGCTGCTGGGCGCGCTTCAGGGACAGGCGTCAGAGATTCATCACAGCGTTCCAGAAGACGGGACAGCCGCTGAGATAATGGCGGCTTTGGGGGGACGTTATGGTGACCTTCATCTTGCGGCAGCATTCAGGACCCAAATGAAAACGAGGGTCCAACAGTCTGGCGAGTCACTACAAGAATTTGCAATGGCGCTGGAACAACTGGACCATAAGGCCCTCAGGGGCCTACCTACTGATTTCATCGCTGGAGATGCGGCCTACAACTTCGGCAGCGGAGTTCGAGACCCCGAAATCAGACAACAGCTACTCTTGGCAGAGTATCGTACCATCAACGCAGTTCTGGCGGCGGCCCTAGGAATGGAGGCACCCAAGTTGACGGCGAACGTCTCGGCATCGCACCGGGCTAAGAGCGTCGCGGCGGCCGACGTCGAGGAACGTCAACCGAAGTCACCCGAGCTACGGAGACGAGGAGTTCCCACCTGCTGGTCCTGCGGCGAACACGGACACTTAAGGAAGAACTGTGACCGATCTGGTCACAGAGAGAAAAACTAAAAGGTGCCGATACGAGGAGGGGCATGTCGGCGCCGTCATCACCATCCCCACGGCTGATCACGAAGACGGTTAACAGAAGATGCGACGATGGGCTGATTGCTGACGGATGGATAAGAGGCCGCCCATGCAGAGTACTGGTATACACCGGGGCGTCGCTCACCACCGCCAGACCGGAAGTCATGCGTGGTCTACCTGGGAGGACGCCGTTGCGCTGATATGAGCTACGTACTGCTTCAGGCGAGAGCCTTCCCATCCAGAAAGGGGTTTTCCTGGATTTGACCTTGGGAAAGAGGAGACTGGAGATGTGTGTGTTCGTCGCCAACATCACTGAAGACGTCATCCTGGGACTCGACCCCATGCGGACCTTCGATGCAACGGTGGAAGTCCGGCGCCGTATCCTCCGATTTGGTCAGGATGAAGTGTTCCTGAGGGACGTCGAAGACCAACCCATGGCCAGCAGACTCGCCTTGGAGAATCAAGTGACAATCCCAGCAGACTGCGAGATGGTGGTGACGGCAAGACTGGACGGACAACCTAAGAGAAACCTGCTCCTCGATTCGCAGACAACTCCGATAGATGGGGTTTATATTGGCAGATCCCTACTCCAGAGCCAGAAGGTGGTACCGGTGAGGGTCCTGAATGTCACCAATCGGGACAAGGAGGTGCCTAGCGGAACTGTACTAGGTAGCGCCGAACCTGTAGTGTCTGTGACGTCTCTGGAAGATAACGAGGTGTACCACCGACCATGTCCAGCTCTAGAAACATCATTGAAAGAGCTGGCTCGAGAATTGACGGAGAATTTAAGCACAAGAGAAAGAAGACAAGTACACGATCTACTGACAGAATTTCAGGACTGTTCAGTCTGTCTGAAAATGACTACGGGAGAACGGAGAAAGTTCATCAATGCATCGACACCGGAAATGCTCACCCAATCAGACAACCTCCTCGACGCGTCCCTATAACTAAACAGAGGGAGATTGACAGTCAACTGGAGGGCATGAAAGCCAGAGGGGTCATCGAGGAATCCGACAGCTCTTGGTCATCACCTGTGATGCTGGTGTAGAAGAAGAATGGGGATCTGCGTTTCTGCGTGGACTACAGAAGACTGAATGACGTCACCAAGAAAGACTGCTTTCCCTATCCACGAATTGACGACACCTTGGACACCCTGGCCGGAGCAGAGTGCTTCTCGACGTTGGATCTCAAGTCAGGATACTGGCAGTTGGCGTTACATCCTGAGGACAAGGAGAAAACGGTATTCTCTACAGGCCAGGGACTATGGCAGTTCACCGTTATGCCGTTCGGCCTCTGCAACGCCCCGGCTACATTCCAGATACTAATGGAGTCCGTAATGAGAGGCCTTACATACGACACCTGTTTGCTGTACCTTGAAGTCATCGTGGTCGGCAAGACCTTCGGCGACCAACTGTCGAACCTGAGGAAAGTGTTCGAGAGACTGCGACAAGCCAGGCTGAAGTTGAACCCGGAGAAATGTCATCTGTTCCAGAAGAAGCTGCTACTACGGGCATGTAGAAGGAACCAACGGAGTGGCCGCGGACCCAGAGAAACTTCAAGCAGTCAGAGGATGGCCGAGACCTAGGGACAAGCAGGAGCTGCGCCGCTTTCTCGGCCTCTGCACTTATTACAGAAAGTTCGTAGCTGGGTACGCCAACATCGCTAAGCCTCTAACTCAGCTGACCAAGGAGAAACAACAATTCCAGTGGACGGACGAGGCGGAGTCATCCTTACAGTCACTGAAAGAGGCGCTCTGCACTGCTCCTGTACTGGAATACCCCATCCCTGGAAGGAAGTTCATACTCGACACGGACGCTAACAACGTAGGCATCGGCGGATTACTCTCTCAGGAACAGGACGGACAAGAGAGGGTGATTGCCTACTTCAGCCGAACATTATCCAAGGCTGAGAGAAACTACTGTGTGACACGTAGAGAACTGCTTGCCATTGAGGAAGCCCTGAAGCATTTCCCCAAATACCTGTATGGCCAGGAATTCCATCTGTGGACAGACCATTCTGCACTCACCTGGCTATTGGGCTTCAAGAATCTGGAGGGGCAGATCGCCTGTTGGTTTCAATGTCTGCAAGGGTACAACTTCACCTCTGAACCGCCAAGGGAAGAAACATTCCAACGCTGATGCCTTGTCACGACGCCCATGCCCGGATGGCTGCAAACATTGCCTGAAAGTAGAAGAGCGAGATGCCACCCACGCAGTCCGAGCTTTTGCCGCCCAGCCGAGCCCAGGATGGGATAACACCGCCATAAGGAGGGAGCAGCTGGAGGACCCAAACATTGGACAGCTACTGCGTGATGTGGTGTCTGGGCACGAGGTTCCAACCAATCTTCGGACTGCTAACTTGACAGTGACTATTATTTATTTTAAGACTATATTTTTGTAATACGTTTTCTCATGTGTACATGAAAAACAATTATTGAAATGTGAATCAATAATTTTCAATCCCGCAGCCACTGCATATCTGTAAGTCACAGTTGTCAAGAATCACTGGTAGTGAACGGACGCAAGTTGAGCGCGGCTCTGACGTTGCAAGATAGAGGCATTGCCCTCAGGAAATGTTACAGGAGATTCAATCCAAGAAAGTGAAAATGCATAGGAGTGTACAACAGAAGACATTAGCAGGGGCGAAAGAGTTAGTAGATCGGAAAAAGGAGATTTAAATAATGAAGAAAGAACAAATAATAATGAATCAAGTGACTACAGACAAGAGATTTAAAGTGTTAAGACAAACATAGAGGGAGACAGTGAGAAGACTGAATTGTTGAGACAAGAAATAGAACAAATGAAGAGGAAAATTAAGCAGTACGAAATAAATCAAAGAAAAAGGACATTGTTATTCTTCGGAGTAGACGAAAAGGGTCGTGAATTCGCAATAAAAACCGGGGAGGCAGTACGCAGAGTATGCTACGAGATCTTCAAACTGAAGGTAAGAGCAGAAGACATCGAGGAGACTTAGAGAATCGGATTAGGATATAAAAGGCCTATTGTGATAAGATTCTCAAATATAGTAACCAAAGAAAAAATATTAAGGCACTTACCAAAGTGCGAGGAACGGGAATGAGAGTTGGAAATGACCTGAGCTACGAGATCAGATGTAAAAGGAGGCTACTACTCCCTTTTATGAAGGTGGCAAGAGCGAATGGACACTTTGCAAAATTACATGAAGACAAATTAAAAATCAATGGGAAATTCTATGACGTAGAATTCTGCAAGACAAATGAAGATCATCCAATATTTGGATTAAGTACGAAGAAGCGAGAATATCAATATGCAAAAGAGCGGAGGAGATCTGAAGACACGAGAGCACAAGGTACGAATGGGCAAACTGATGGAATTACAATCGTGAGGAAGAAGAATGGTCAAGAGAAAAATAAAATGAAGCAACCGCAGTTATCGCACAAAGTGGAAAGTGGGGAAATTGAAGAAAATCATTGGCATGGATTAATACCGACCAGCCCAACTAAACAGAGGTTAAATGAAGATCGGAATTCGAACTGGAACAAAATATACGTGACAAGTGATGGAAAGTCTGCTCAATCAGTAATTGTGGTGGAGAGTTACTATCATAACAAGATCGTTGACCAGGTACGTGTAGACGACAGAGAATTTGCTGAATTGCAGATCGCGCCGGAGGAAGCGAGACAAAACCAGGAAATGCTGAGATCAAGAATACAGAAGAAGAAAACATATGTGAAGAAATCAGATATGAGATGCGTAAGTACCACAAATGCAATGAAGTTTAGTGACACGAGTAAAAATTCAAGGGCCGTATTCATAGATATTCTTAGCGCGAGCTTCCGGTGGATGATCAGCGAACTAACGTTTCTCGCATTCATAAACCAGTGTTAGCGATAAGATATGATATGATATGAATCTCGTACAAGTAACAGTCGATAGCCGGGGCTAGTTTAGCACGCTCGTAGCGCGGACTCGCGAAATATCTATGAATAGAACCTCAAGTGATTTAACCAGATTAGTGGGAAGGAAGGTCAGTGCCGAGAGGAGAAGTGAAATTGTTTCTGTGAGTGCAAGAGCTGAAATGGTGAGAAGTGAAGTGAAGAAAAAGAATGACGAGTTTGTAACAAAAAATGGTGAATTGGACGTTTCAGGTGCAGAGACGGCTATGGAAGAGACGACTAAGGACTTAGTAAGTAAATTGAAATATGAATTAGAGAAGTGTAATAGGAAGTTAAATAAGACGATAGAGGTAATGAAAATAGGTAAGTAATATGGTGGAGGAGGCTAGCTAGGATAGCGAAGTATAATATGTAGGAAATTAGTGAGCTCTGAAAATGAAATGTACACAAGAAACAGAACAAGTATTATTAGAAACAGTGTGTGTTCGATATAGTCTAAGTGAACTGAACATCAAGAACGGAGTGTTAAAAGTGTCAATTTTGAATGAATTAGAGGAGTGTAATAGGAAATTAAGTAAAACGATAGAGATAGTTGAGTAGTATGGTGGAGGAGGCTAGCTAGGATAGCGAAGTATAATATGTAGAAAATTAGTGGGATCTGAAAATGAAACGTACACTCTTAGAGAAAAAAAAAAATGACCGGGCTCCAGAATCTATGTCCGATTCGGAAGACTTCGGGTGCATTCGTCAGAGCATGATATACACGCGGACGAATTTCTTCTGTAGTAAATGTTTCCAACATTCCACTGTCACCACTATCTGATGATTATATAAAATTCTTCTTAAAGAGAACAGTTATCGACTCTCTCTCGCATAGCGTAGTCGGTAGTATTGTGGTCTTGTATTCGAGAGGTTTCGAGTTCGAATCTCAGTTTATGCTTTGTTTTTTCATTCTCATTTTTTACTTCTTATATACTGATAATAACCAGTATTGTGAAATATTTAACAGAAAGTTAAATATTTACAAAGGGCAAGCTAGATATACAGGCTAATAGCATTCCTTTCCCTTGTATCTTGTATTTAAAGAGATAGGAATAAACAAACATAATCCTTTTCTTTGTATTAAATAAATAAAGAAATACATCTCGGAGACCAATAAACAAAAATCAAAATAGACAAAAAAAATTCAACACCGGGTATGTAATCCCTCCGCATGTATAACTGCCTGCAACCTACGGGTTATGGATGCGATCAGGCGTCTCAGGTACTGTCGACGTGAAGATACACGATCCCAAGCGTCCTTTATAATGTTCCAGAGTGCATCTTTTGTGGCATTGTATTTATCATCGCGTTCACAGTTTTCTTCACCTCCGACCACACATTTTCTAGGACATTCCGATCTGGTGAACAGGGAGGTCATTCTATCAGTCTGATATATGGCCTCTCTGAAAACCATCTCATGATCTCGGCACATGTGTGAACACGATGGTTATCCTGTTGAAATATGATCTCATCATTATCAGGATATATCATCCGTACAGAGGGAAACATAACATTTTCCAATAAGACCTTGTATTGTTGGGCAATAAGATTTCCGTCGAGACGCCATAGAACACCCAGGCCGTCACTGGATATCCAGCCCCAACATGGAACAGATACACGGCCACTGCGAAAGCGAGTTGTCACATGGGTAGGATCGTATCGGGATCCCCGTGAACGGTAGACTACTTGCCGCCCGTAATTGTCAGAGGAAAAAGTAACTTCGTCTGAAAATATTACCTTATTCCAATCGAAATTAACATTTTCCTCTCCAAATGCAAGGCGGAATAATCTGTGGTCATATCAGTAATGCACCCTTTCGTTGCTGCCACTCTTGGATAATGTCCTACGTCCCATAGACGCCTTATGACAGTGCGAGAAGATCCAGGGAAACGGGCATTTACTTTAATTGAAGAAGCAGATTGATGAGGGTTCGCTTCTACTTCTGCAACTAAAGCAGCATTCTATGCACGAGTTTAAACACGTCTTGTACCAGAACCTGGTTAACGTTGTTCAATTCCTTCTCTGGATAATCTTACTCATCTTCTAGCTGTGGAATCGTGCACTCCTTTGTGTATTAAGGCAAGAAATTGAAAGAAATATGTGTATATATATATATATATATATATATATATATGTACCTAACATATCTATTAATATTAATAATAATGGATATTTTATTTGCACAATCTGTCACTCGTATATTTCAAACAGAAAAGAAATAACTGAACTTGGATCGTCTAACTTAATCGGAGAAATTTCTTCAGTCAAAGTTGACTTTAGTTTGAGACAAATTAATCTCAGATTAGACTTTATACAACACAAAATTCCAAGTTCAGCTGAAACAAGGATCAATTTAACCTCTGATCTAAGATTAAATGGTTTATACAATCGGGCCCTAGTCGCCTACCTGCCACAGTAGCGGAAAATCCGGCCTCCCTCACAAGAGAAAGAAGATCTTGCCTACACGTATCTGGCCTATGCCTTCTGTCAGCCATGTTACCCCTGATAATGACAAGAGAGAATGGTTGTTTCACGTTTAATATGCGCAGTTACATGTTTTCAGAAGTTCCAGATCTCTCTAAATAAATTACACATCAGTATAGAAATAAACATCTGACGTTCTTACGGGGTACACGACCTTGAATCGCCTACACAAGAAGCAAGGCTGTTACCACGGAGTTTTTACTAAGCAGATATGTAACGGCACTATTTACGAGTGTAACCAATAACTGGAACGTATTGGTTTTGTCTTTAACATTATTCATCTCGTTTTTGCAATACTATTAACATAATAATAATAATAATAATAATAATAATAATAATAATAATAATAATAATAATATTATTATTATTATTATTATTATTATTATTATTATTATTATTATTATTATTATTATTATTATTGTGTTTGTAATACTATGAATATAATTATTGTTGAATTTAAATACTATTATAGTCACAATCATGCCATTGTATGAAAGAAAAATTTCACCTCGACATCGAGTCGCCAGTATGAAAGGATAATTCCAAGCGTTTGGCGTGAGACGAACTCGATAGCTCAGTGGTAGAGCGCCTAACCGGAGAAAAAAAATCGCAGGTTCGATTCCCGCTCGAGGTTGTGAAATTTTTCTTTCTTACCATGGCATGATTGTGACTATAATAGTATTTAAATTTAATAGTATTTAAATTCATTAATATGTCACATCAACGGACGTGTATACGTCACCAAACATCCTAAGATGAAGATTACATTTATAATTATTGTTATTATTCTGGTTGTTTGCAATATTATTATTAGACTATTATTATTATTATTATTATTATTATTATTATTATTACTGCTACTACTACTAATACTAATTTTAGTACCGGTAACTGAACAATACTCCTTATGGAGAAGGGAGAAGATCCAAGAACTGAGCATCTATTTTAATTCAAGGGTAATTAGGAAGAAGTCTCCGATATTACTGAATGTTTTTGTTTAATTTTTTAACTAATCCAAACTCCTGTGCACGTTAATAAATGTTTAATTTGTTTCTAGGTAGAGAAAAAAATAAAACGAAACAATATATATATATATATATATATATATATATATATATATATATATATATATATATATATATACTTATGCGAAGGCGGATACGAGAGTTTTACCACGGAACTATGACACATACACAGTTCAAACCGTTGTTTGCCGATATAAGAGTATTGTACCGTATAGTTTCCCCTAACTGTGGTCCACATTTGTCACATTTTTCTTTGTATATTCAGTATTATTCATCCAGATTAAGTGAAATTTTGGCTTCGGACTCTTGTAAGTTTATATTAAATAAATAATGGCATATGTGTGTAAAATTATTTAATTACAAATGTTAAAAAAAATAATAAGCATTGGTACATAGTGGTATTCTGAGTTGCCCAACTATGGTCCACTAATATATTCATGCTTGAAAGCATGAATGGACTATAGCTGGAGTTGTAATAATTCGTAAATCACTACATTGAGTTTCTAATTTAAGGGTAGAAACATAATCTAGCACAGAAATACGAAAAATAAATGAAAAGTACATGGATTCTTTTTATTAGTACAAATTACATAAACACTCAATAAACAAGTGAAATCTGAAAGTCATTTTTCTGCAATAAAGAACAACTACACTCACCGGCAAAAGAACCGGGCCACCTAAAGTTTCTCAATTTTTTACGAGGTGAGAATCAGAAAATCCTTTATGAAAAATGAAGGAAACATTGCTTCCCAGAAAAAAAAACTTATTCATTATCATTTGCGCTATTATTTTCAACGCCAAACAATGGATATAATTAAAAGGTGTAAAAACTTACAAATTATATCAATTTTCTTCCAAATGTTCAACTCATTTTGTGGCCACCCAGATGTTGGTAATAGCGGGTATTACCTCCCATTCGCCGATTCAACCCTTCGATCAGATTCTGGATGTCAGTCTGGTCGATTCTATTCCATTCTTTACTTAGAACATTTCGGAGCTGCTGTAAGTTGCTGTGAGGAGTTAGAAGGCATCTAACTCGCTTCACTAGCAGTCTCCACACATGTTCAATAGGGTTTATGTCAGTACATCTTGCTGGCCATGCCATCTTATTCAATCCAACGTCGTGAAGGAACTCATCCACGATCCTTGTAGCATGAGGGCGTGCATTGTGATGCATTAACAGGAACGTTTCACCAATAAGTGGGTCATATGGTACCATAATGTTAAATTAGATCTTCTTCGATGTATCTTGGAGCAGTCAAAGCACCTCCATTAATGAAAACAAGTTCTGTGTGAGCTTCATACGACATGTCACCCTATATCATTACTGACCCACCTTGGAAACTGAAACATAAACTGAAGGAACATGAAGAAGAACGTTCTCCTCTTCTCCACACTTTTTCACGTCCATCTGTAAACTAAATCTCGATTCATCTTTGAAGAGCACTCGTCGCCTATCCCCCAGGTTTCAATTAGCATGATTGCGAGCAAAACGTAATCGTTCAACATGATGTTGCTGGAGCAATTCTGGGCCTTTAGCTGGTCTTCTGAAATCTGCCCACATTCATCTAGACGTCTTCTTACAGTTCTCTCACTCACATTAACTTGTCTTATTTTCTGGAAGGCTCTTCTAGTCTCAATAGCTGTGGAATGGCGATTTCTTAATGTGTTTAGGACAATAAAATGGTCGTCACGAGCCGAAGTTACTCGTTTTCTCCCTGAACCGGGTCTCCTGGAATAACCTCCTGTCTCTCTAAAGCGATGGTACATTCGTTGTAAGGTCGATCGAGGAATCCCAAGAACTGCAGCCACATAACGCTTCTATCAATGCAACCCTTTTGCTGAATCGGTAGGACTTAGTGACGTTTGTATACAATGAAGTACTCCAATACTTCCTCAAAAGAGCTTACCAGTCTGTAGACATCCCCAGCTTAGCTCGAAATGAGTCCAAGAAGTTTATACACAATATTACAAGAAGAACGAATCTTCTTTTCAGATCATTGTTGGCTATTACGTATTCAGTATTACAGTGTTACGTATCACAAAATAAATGAATAACAAAATGAACCTCAGCACACCTACAATCTTTTAAAAAATTCTATAATTTTCAAAAATTTGAAAGAAAATGTAGATGGCCCGTTTTTTTGCAGGTGAATGTATATCAAAGAACAAAAGTAAGGTATCAAAATAAACTAACATATTCTTAGCAAAATATTAAGCAAATCAATTACTGATAATGTTTATTTATCGTACTGAGAACTACATTCATTAGCCTTATTTCGATCCTTTGAATCTCCACTTCTCTTGTAATTCTGAAATTGAATCATAATCTGTATCCAATTCAATTTCATCGCTTGTTTTCCTTCTACCCTGAAGTTTTCATTTTACCGGACCATCATTCGTGCTAGTACCATTGATGCTGGAACAGCCTGTTTCTTTGCTTACTTGCCTATTATGTTAAATAGTGTTTTAGAATATACTGAGATACCGTATTTGCAGAAGTAAATAATCACATTGATCACATTTTATTGTAACAAATATTTCAAAATGAAATACAACTATGGTCCACGAAAAATCGTGGTACATAGTTGAGGACTGACTTCTAGCCTTGAGGTTAAACATTTTTCACGCAGAGTCCTTACCCTCTGCCAGTGTAATTATTACGTGAAAGTAAACACTATATAGCCAGGTTTAATTGTACAAAGAATCAGGTATCTATAACGTACTAATTCTACAGAGGAGATCTTAATAAAACATAATCACAAACTGAATGATTTCATGTCTTCACACATACAATAGAACGATGCACACTGATCTTGTTAAGCATCCATATCATTGCCACGTGTAATGGTAGATAGAAGCATCTATGGGGAACACAATTCCATCAAAGTGGCGCCTTAAATGGCAAACACCGAACTCTTGGGGGACTAAATAGAACATAATGCGTTTTGGACCATAGTTGGGTGCCTGGACCATAGTTATGGGAAATTTCGGTACGTTCTTGGATCTTGCTGGTTTCGTCCTTGCTACTCTGATTTTTGCCTTATGTATCAGGCGCACAGCCGAACGGAACTTAGACAAATTTACGCTTCAAGAGTCCGGTCATTTTTTTTTTCTTTTTGTCTAAGGGTGTGCACAAGAAACAGAACAAATATTATTAGAAACAGTGTGTGTTCGATATAGTCTAAGTGAACTGAACATAAAGAACGGAGTGTTAAAAGTGTCAATTTTGAATGAATTAGAGGAGTGAAATAGGAAATTAAGTAAAGCGATAGAGATAATGGAAATAGGTGAGTAGTATTGTGGAGGAGGCTAGCTAGGATAGCGAAGTATAATATGTAGAAAATTAGTAAGATCTGAAAATGAAATGTACACAAGAAACAGAACAAGTATTATTAGAAACAGTGTGTGTTCGATATAGTCTAAGTGAACTGAACATAAAGAACGGAGTGTTAAAAGTGTCCATTTTGAATGAATTAGAGGAGTGAAATAGGAAATTAAGTAAAACGATAGAGATAATGAAAATAGGTGAGTAGTATGGTGGAGGAGGCTAGCTAGGATAGCGAAGTATAATATGTAGAAAATTAGTGGGATCTGAAATTGAAATGTACACAAAAAACAGACACAATAACGAACTTATTGGACAATTAGTATGTTTTAGTAACAAGTATTATTAGAAACTGTGTGTGTTTGATATAAGTGTACTGAAAATCAAGAACACAGTCGTAAAAGTGTCAATTTTTTAATGATCTAAATTTAGTTGTTAGATTTTAAAGGTGTGAATGCTGAACAATTTAAATGAGGTCAAAAGTTAAATTATAAGAGCGTCTATAAAAGGTATATCTGTAATGAACGTAATTGTGGCACCGAATAGGCTACAGAAATTGTGAGGTCCACATGACATGGATGTAAATGTTGACATCAAATATATATATATATATATATATATAAAACTTATATACTGTAAGTTGAATGTGTAAACTCATACCTTATTACAATACGTCAATATTCATTATGTATGAGGTCTCGCCTACCTCATTGAATATTACACGTCTACAGTACTATGAAGTAGCCAATGTGTATTATTACCATTTAATACGAGAAAAATTCGTATCGGCACCGGGAATCGAACCCAGGACCTCCCAGCTCTGCGCGCTGAGCGCTCTTTCCAACTGAGCTATGCCGGGACACGATCCACGGCGCCGGCCGAAACATTACGAGAGAGGTTAGGCCGGCGCCAAGGATCGTGTCCCGGCATAGCTCAGTTGGAAAGAGCGCTCAGCGCGCAGAGCTGAGAGGTCCTGGGTTCGATTCCCGGTGCCGGTACGAATTTTTCTCGTATTAAATGGTAATCATACCTTATTGTTGAGGGGGTGGGGGAGGGGGCGAGGACGGTTTGTCGTCCCCCTTCTTTGCATCTTGGCCCTGTTCGGGAATTTCTGGAGCTATGTCTTCTGAGTAAACTCTCTTCAACTCCCCCCCCCCTCCACAACCGTTAAGTGCCCGGTGTTTCTCTTGTCGTGAGGAATAAAGATGCTTGGCGGTGGGGTTTCTTCTCCTGTCAACTGCCCGCCCTGACCAGTCTGGTCTGGCTCTTGTCCTGGCTCTGGTGGTCGAGGCTTATATTTTGTGTAGTCGGTCACCTTGATCTCTTTCTCTGATGGTGAATTCAGGTCCTCCTCCCGCAGTCCCGGCCGCCTGTGCCTATCCTTTAATATGACCTCTTTGGGATAGGGGCCCTGAGGAACAATGCGTTTGTCGCCGGTGATGATTGTATATATGCCGTAATCTGCGCCTAACAGAGACCCTACTTCGATTGATGTTACTGCAAACTCCCGTAGTCTTCGGTTTTCGGTAAAATATTTGAGCGCTGTTCTGAATGAACGGAACATCTTGCAATGTATTCAGAACGTATGTAACACAGAAACGGCATTGCTATTGTTGTCATGCATCGTCTCCATAGAGACCGCAGTTGTTTCATGTAGATCAGCGGTGACCAAACTGGGTATCGTGATTACATCGTGTAATCAAAGTCATTCATACTGGTAAGGGGAGTTTCCTGTACATTGCTCTCTGTCTCGCTCACATACTGAAGGTATCAGTGTCGGTAAAAATGTCGCTCTACAAACCCTCTGTCTCTCTACGAGCAGGAAAGAACGTTTCGTACAGAATGGGAAGAGGAATTTATTCGCTATTCTGTCGGAGAAAATGTTAATGTTCAATTAGTAGTCGTATATAGAAGCGACATTACAGAGCATTACGCTGAATACACAGGAACATAGTGAGGAATACATGTGAGGCTCTTGAGGTTGTAAGGAGAGAAGAAAACAACTATTTGCAAGGTGGAAAAATTTTCTGGAAAAATATATAATGGCAAATTTTCCATCTCACGTCACAATATTAATTCAATATACTTATATTAATAAATCTTTAAATCTGACATGAAGAGAATATAGTCGCTTCATAGCTTGTGAACTACACTTTTAATTTCTTTGAGTAACGCTCCCAACTTTTCGATATTTACTCTCAACGTTTTCAAATAAACTATGCCATATGTGTGAATTTAAATTCTAAGCTTAATTTATATTATTTATTAATATTATTATTAATTTATATTGACATACAGCAAGGAAATGATTTCAGTGTAAAAACTTCACAATGTTCTACTGCATGTAATTAATTGTAAGTATAATATTTTCTTCAACATTTGTGTACCAATGGTCCCAATGAGAAACAATGAAAGAGTAGGGTCTATTACTTTAAAATAATTAGTACCTACTACGTAAAATGAAATACTTGTTCGTTTTTTGTTGTTTCGAAATTACTGCAATATTTTTTCTTCAAATACTACATAAAAATCATATTAATAAATTATGCTTTACAAATCACTACTTTATAAAGTATAACTGAGTAAGCTTAATGTTTCTTGTATTACAAGTATCAAATGTAGACACTGATAATAACTTTTTTTTTCCTTCTGCTAAGTGTGTTTATGATGTACAAATGCCTATTTAATCCAACACTAGAAGCGCAGAATAAATTATTGTACACCCCTCCAGCTAAGAACTGGTAAGAGCAACTCCTGAATGATGCAGTCCGCACAGAACGACGATCCGCGCACATAAATGCACAATGAATGCCTCATTTCTGACATGTCTACTCTAGAGCAAAGGTAAAAAGTAAAGGTGATAGTGGATCTCCTTGCTTTAGCCCACAGTGAATTGGAAACGCATCTGACAGAAACTGACCTATACGAACTCTGTTATACGTTTCACTGAGACACATTTTAATTAATCGAACTAGTTTCTGGGGAATACCAAATTCAATAAGAACATCATATAAAACTTCTCTCTTAACAGAGTCATATGTCTTTTTGAAATCTATGAATAACTGATGCACTGTACCCTTATACTTCCATTTTTTCTCCATTATCTGTCAAATACAAAATATCTGGTCAACAGTTGATCTATTACGCCTAAAACCATACTGATGATCCCCAGTAATTTCATCTACATATGGAGTTAATCTTCTCAAAAGAATATTCGACAAAATTTTGTACGACGTCAACAAAAGTGATATTCCTCGAAAGTTATTACAGTTAGTCTTGTCCCCCTTCTTAAAGATAGGTACGATTATGGACTCCTTCCATTGTTCTGGTACAATTTCCTTTTCCCAAATAGCAAGTACAACTTATAAATTTCGGTAGATAATGCGCTTCCACCATCTTGTATTAATTCTGCTGGAATTTGATCGATACCTGGAGACTTATAATTTTTCAGATTTTCTATCGCAATTTCGACTGCAGAAAGTGTGGGTTCGGGTATAAATGGCTCAGCAGCTTGTATTTGAATTTCGTCCCGATCATTTCTATTTGCCCTATGTATATTTAGTAGTTGTCCAAAATAGTGTTCCCATCTGTTCAGGATTGAATGAGCGTCTGCAAGCAAGTCATCATTCTCATCCTTAATCACGTTTACCCTTGCCTGATATCCATTCTTGAATTCTTTTATGCCCTTATACAAATCTCTAATGTTTTTATTTTTACTATTTGTTTCTACCTCATTCAGTTTTTCCTTCAAGTAATCTCTCTTTTTATTCCTAAGCGTACGATTTGCTTCCCGCCGTTTATTGAAATAATTATCTCTATTCGCCTCAGCTGGATCCTGTAATAATTTCAATTTTGCCTGTTTCCTTCTTTCTACTACCATGCAACAATCTTCATCAAACAAATTACAGTTACTTTACAATTTAAATAAGCTCTTGCTTTATGTAGATACGATTTACATATTAAAAACTAGGCTATGGATATTAAGCCTCGCTCACACTTTTCAACTAACTTCAATTCAGTCACTTGAAAAGACGAACTTGAAAAGTGTGAACTATGTTTCAAGTTGACTTGAAATCAATTAACGGTTTGGATTTAAGTTTCAAGTGAAGTTTGAGCCCTTTCTACTTTTTACTTGACTTGAAAGGACACTTGAAAAGTGGGAACGTCACTTGATAACTTGAATTCAAGGAGAAAAGCGCGGGAATTTAAATTAACAGCTGTTTTAAGAGCGTTAAATTAACAGCTGATTGTTTTTTCAGTTCTACTGGGAACTTAAAAATAATAGGAAACAGTAGTAAGTGAAATAATTACCAAATATTTGAGTTTATGAAGTTGTATAAAATTCAGGAAGGCCTGCGAATTATAGAAACTGCAGAGTTTCGTAATAGAAATGCAAAGGAAGTTGCCAAGAAAGGAAGAATTCATTGAAGAACTGAAAAGCAGATATTTTAACGTGGACACAGATGAGATAGCCTATGAAAGACAATAAAAAAACTCATTAAACTGTAGATAGAGAAGAAGTGAGAAAGATAAGAGGGATTAAGAGGAGAGGAGTTTTGCTTGGAGGGATGAGATTTATCGCCGAAACTGGCATGATTCAATGTGGTTGATAGATTTTTTTGGAAACTGTAGCAGCTTCAAGATAATCATTTTCAATTATGGCAAATCAAACTTGCTCATATTTTATTACATTTGCGATAAGAATTATTAAATCTACTTGAAGATTTCACTTATTCTATTTGTAATGGTCAATGGTCGTGTATTTCTCTTACTAATCTAATTCCTACTGAACAATGCGTCGTTCATGTCTTCAATATATTTATCATTTTCCTGGCACGGAGGCTTGCTACTACAGAAATTCCTAATTATAAAACATCCATCGACGCCATTTTATCCTACTTCAAAACAAAATAACTTGAATATGTCTGAACTGCGACCTGATACTTGAAATCACGTGACTTGAATTCAAGTTACTTGAAAAGTGTGAACGAGGGTTTATGAACTAGAGATGGGTAAAAAAATCTGGAACAGTTTATTTGAAACTGTATCGAAACAGTTTCGTGATATAACCTGTTCCAACTGTTCCAAAGAGTGTTACATTGCTCCAGTGATAACTTCAACTTTCCACATGGTTCCAACAGATAAACAGTTCAGCATGGATGAATATACAGAATGTTTAAAAAATACGGGGCATAATTTCAAGTATGTATTTCCCAAATGTAGACAATCAAAATAGTTCATTACAACATGTATCCGGAAATCGAGAGGGTTCAGATCAGGTGAGCGTGGAGGCCAAGCAATTGGGCCACCTCTACCTATCCATCGACCAGGAAACCTTCGATCCAAGTACCGGCGAGCCGTACGACTGAAGTGTGCAGGAGCGCCATCATGCAAGAAGTGAATGTGTTGACGATTGATCAGTGGAGTGTCTTCTAAAACATGAGGTATGGTGTTTTCCAGGAAGTTTGTGTACGCCTGCCCCGTAAGTCTGTTTACAAGTACATGGGGTCCAACTAATCGATCACCAATGATACCGGCCCACATGTTGAGGGAGAACCGCACCTGGTGATGAGATGGAACAGTTGCACGTGGGTTTTCATACTCCCATACATGCTGATTGTGGAAATTTGTTATGCCATCTCGTGTGAACTGTGCTTCATCTGTAAATAATACTAAGGCAGGAAAGTTCGGATTTACACCACACTGCTGCAAGAACCACTGACAGAACCTAACTCGTGCAGGGTAATCTGCTGGTGACAGGGCCTGTACACGTTGCAAATGATAAGGATACAATTCAACAGTCTCCAGACAGTCGTATGAGGAACATTGACTTGCAACGCTACCCTTCGTGTACTGATAGAAGGAGTCATGTTCACAGCCTGCAGAATCTCCTCCTGTACTTCTGGAGTTGTAGATCTTGGTCGTCCCCTTCCCAAACCAGGAGAATTAAATTTTCCATACTCGCACAGACGGTAATGGAGACGTACAAATATCTTCAGATCTGGACATTGTCGCTGTGGGTACCTCTCCTGGTACAAACGACGAGGCAGCGCAGCATTGCCGTCCGCCTTACCGTACATGAAGTGTATCTCTGCCAGCTCTTGATTTGAATACATGTCGCACAGTGTAACGCCTACACAACACTGAATGTAACCTTCGCCTCGGAATGAACTGTCAGAGTGTCCTCTTAATGTCTCCTTTGATGGCAACGACCTGCGGAAAGAAAAACGTTCCGGTGAATTTCAATGTTGTGAAGGCCATAACTCGGAAATAAAGCATTTCCGGACACATGTTGCAATGAACTATTTTGATTGTCTACATGTGGGAAATACATACCTGAAATTATGTCCCGTATTTTTGAAACACCCTGTATATTTATCCATGAGTTCAGTTTCTAAACAGTTTTCCTATTCTTTATTGCCTGCAAAGGCCATGTGTAGCGCTATCATTGACCTCCAATCGAAAGTACATATAATATCCATGTTCCACACGGCCTTCGTGCAACAGTAGCCTATGTTTGATCGCACAATTTAATTGTACGAATCAAATTCCCTAATAAATCTGATATTAATTATTAGCTGTCCATTGATGGATGGAGAATATATATGTTCATTGTGCTCTGACATAGTGTTAATTATTAATATACCGCGAAAAATATCATCGGCTAAAATAATCGTTATTGAACTCTCCTAGGTTTATATGCGTTTTTTTACTGAAATCGATTTATTTATTTTGAATTGTAGTTATTTACTGTACCCTTAACAGTAACAGTAACCTACGAGAACTATCTTTCGTTGTCATAATGCACTGATTAGGTGATTTAAAGACGATTCAAGGGCCTTGAAACATGTTCCCGAAGCAGATGAGAGGTTGAAACAATAGGAACACTTGGAACAGTTGGCACTGATGTTGCCACATCCAGTCTGTAGGAACTAGCGAAGATTTTGAAGGTCTAATGGAAGATGTTAGGCATTTTCTCACACAGCAAATGACTGAATTGCCAGGACCCCAACACCCAGCCGTGAAGCATTATCAAGCTCGTAAAGTAAGTAAAATTAACAGTAAATGTAATTATCAAACAACATCCAATCCACAAAAGAAATCTAAGAGACAGCGAATGAAAAATAGGCAAAAATATGAGTATGAACTAACCCAGTATCAATTTTACAATCAAAGACGTAAAGTATCAAGAAAAGTTTTACATGTTTTAAATCACAAAGCTACTTGTAAAATCTCGACACGTCTGATAACCGAACATTTTGAACATGTTTTTAGTACTACAAATAATAGCTCCCCTCTGTCTGATGAGGATGAAGATTCCATACAATTTCCTGAAGATATAGTGATTACTGAGAGTGATATTCATAAAGCGTTATTTGGTATTAAAGTTGACACTTCCCCTGGACCAGATAGAATAACAGTACGCGTTTTAAGGCATCTCAAAACTACCAAATTTCTTACACTGCTTTGCAAGCACTATGCTTCATTTTAATCATGTTCCAAAATTCATGAAATTCGCACGTACAATTTTAATCCATAAAGGAGACGACGTGAACGATTTAAAACATTGGAGGCCAATTACTATTCACTCTGTCATTCGAAGAGTCATTGAAAGAGCCCTTGACATTAAGCGTCGGTCTTATATTGTATTAAATGCTCATCAGAGAGGTTTTATTAATATACCTGGAACTCATATCAATGCATCTTTATTAAATGGCTGTCTTCAATCATCTAAGGTTAATAAGAAAGACTTTTGTGTCGTGTTTCTAGACATGTCTAAAGCCTTTGATTCTGTTGGCCATGAACATATTCTTAGAGCCCTTAAATCATCTGGCGTTCCGCAGAACTTGTTCAGACTTATTGGTTCCTTATTAACTAATAATACAATTCAAATAGAAACTAACCACACAAAAACCAAGCCAATAAGCGTAAAACGAGGCGTTGCTCAAGGATCTCCATTGTCTCCAATACTTTTCAATTTGGCACTGAATTGCGTTCTTGAAAATTTAACAGATCAAGAAATTAGCAACCAATATGGTGGTTTTACACTTTCCAATGATCTTCAAAACCTAAGTGCTTTTGCGTTTGCTGATGATTTGGCTATCGTTGGAAAAGATGAAAATTCAGCAACAGCTCTCATTGATATGGCTGAAAGTAAATTAGATGAACTAGGTCTTGAAATTAACACTATTAAAAGCAAGTGTATAATTCTCGAAAGAGGTGTTTTAACGAAAGGAGCTCTCATTTCACTTCATGGATCAACCATACATAGTACTGAAGATAAATCTGAAACAATTCGATATCTGGGAGTTGATTTTCGCGACAAGATATTCTTAGATAAAAAGAAAATTACAACAAATTTAACACGTGATCTTAACAATCTTACACAAACTCCATTACTGAAGCCTGATCAGAAATTGAAGATTGTGAATGAATATATATGGCCTGGGCTCATCTATCCTTTGCAATGTGCTCCACTTTATCAGCTCCCTGACAGCTTCCTTAAAGATCTGGATAAAGTAATTAGAAGTGCTGTCAAAGAAATGATATCTCTTCCTGATGATACACCTAATGACATGCTATATTCTTCTAAAAAAATACGTGGCCTAGGGCTTATTAAGGCTGAATGGGAAGCTAATATTCAGCATTTTAACATCTGTAAACGACTCTCACAAGTCAGTGATGATCATCTCCTTCTTGTCAGGAATCTTGAAGAGGAGAAGAAAACTGCTCTCAAGCGCCTGAAAATTCCTGAAGCCAACATAACACCTCGCACAACTGGAATACATCTACGTGATGAATTGCGAAAGAGATCGTTTGACTCCAGGGCCTGTTTCCCAAAAATACTAGTTTAGTAGTTCACCAGTTAGTAGTTACCAGAGTATATTTCACCAGCTTTAGTAGATTCTGTTTCTCAAACTATTTTACCAGTCTAGTAACTTGTGATAATTTTTCACTAGTCACATGATCTGTTTCACTAGTCAGCTGATTGAGTTCATTTGTTTATAACCATTGGTAGGTCAGGGTAGGTATTGTTATTTGAGGTTAGAAGGCTAAGTTGTTTGTGTTTTGGTTCTTACTTCTCTCTTCTCTTGAAATTCCATTAATTGAAAACAAATTAACTATACTCAATATAATTAATGACTCAAAGGATATATCATTCGGTGCTTTTTCAAGCATAATAACAAAAAATGATAAAGTAAATGAATGGACAAAAAAATTTGTAATATGTGAGGCTATGGAACTGATGCCTCAGAACAAAGATTATGCATACGTTAGGGACACTTACAGGCCCAACATTAAGAAAGCAACTTTGACGAGTAGCCTACCAATTCAAGTTCACAGTATAATAATATGAACACATTATGTAGCTAATGGGTCTACTGGCGACATGAATGCCACTTATGACTTGAAAAATTCGCTAATTTTTTTTTTCAGTTTTACGATTGATCTATTCGTAAATTAGTGTCGTTTTGTATTTAATTTGTAGGCTAAATTTGAAAATGTAGAAGAACTGGCAGTGGAAGAAGAAAGCCAGCAAAAATTACTGCAGTTGATGAATTGGTTTCAGATTATTAGGAAAAAAAATTCTGCATGTGTTGCTGGTCTAGGACAGAAAAACCAGATGGCATTGGAAAATAATCAACATCCCGATTTGTAGAGCAATTTGTATTTGAAGCTTTGCTGATAATGCATGACTTCTATTTGTTTGTCTTGTTATGGCAGGTCCCACTATATTTAACAACTCTCCAAGCTTTTCAACACTTTATTTAAACCATTCATTATATTTAAACACTGCTCCTGTAAAGGAATAATAATTGTTCCTTCTCGATATAATTTTAGCTCTTCTCACAACTTCTTTACTACTTCAATCAGAATCAATAAAACCACATATTAAAAAAATAACTGATTATCTGAGAAAGATTGCCAGTGGTAACTGATAATATAGAAATCACCCGTCTTTAGAGTCTTGTAGGAATATTCCTGTTGAATACTAGTATAATCAACTAGATTAGCATTTTGAGAAACAGAATCTCTTAGGAACTGGTGAAATCGACCAATATTACTAGTCTGTGAACTGGTAACTATTACTTTACCCTTGTAGTTTCTAGAAACACAGACTTGTAAAACAAACTATTATTACTAGTGTACAGACTAGTATTACTAGTCCGTGAGTTTTGAGAAACAGGCCCCTGGTGTCAGTTACCTCATAAGGGGAAAGGTGTAGTCATCTATGAAGAATATCCAAGAGCCAATTCATGGGTCAGCACCAAAAGGAATTTGTCGTCTTCAGAATATATTAATGCAATCAAGATGTCCTGCAACCTTACTGCAGTGCGCTCCGTTCCTTGCAGAGCTTTCAGCACGACCCGTTGCCGTCAACCAGGCTGCAACGAGACAGAAACTCTTGGCCACGTGTTGGGCTTCTGTCGGAAAGGAGAGTTATTGCGTAACAACAGGCATCATAGAGTCCGTGGAGCTACCGCCTGTCTTCTTCGGAACAAGGGTTGGGAAGTTCATGAAGAGGTCCACTGTATTTCTGAAGACGACTCTCACAGAAGAGCGAATATAATAGCAATAAACAGGCAACAACAAAAGGCTATTATCATAGATCCAACTATACGCATGGAGAGAGATCTAAACCAAGCTCATCAGGTTGATCAGGAAAAGAGGGCCATTTATGAACCTTGTATTCCCTACCTTAGTGCCAAGTATAACATCCTCTCTTCAATTGGTCAGTGACAGGTTTATTTTTTGGTGCTCGGAGTTCTTTACCAAAATTTACATATCATTTTTTAAAACAATTATCAATATCATCTTTTGAAATTCAAAAAATCATCTCGCAAATTCTCAAAGATTCCCTGCAGATTATACAATTTCATTTATACCACTCAGAAGGCCTTAATTAAGAATATGCTAATTTTAAATAAAGTATTTTATTTATAAGTATAATTTTATAGTCATCTTCTAAGATTTTATTTTACAATTGATAATCAATGGTGCTTAATTATTACAATTTATTTTTATAACACTATTCATATTTAATTAATTGTATTTGTTTGCTATTCATTTCCGGATCCTCGTGGCCATCCTTAATTAAGGCTGGATGAGTTTCTCTCTATCTCTCTCTAATTATTGTTTCTTTGAACTGTTATTTTGGAACAGTTTCGTTCATGAAACAGTTACAGTCGAAACTGTTTCTTAAAAAGAACAGTTTATCCAGAGCCTTCTTTAGTTACAAGCCGGAGCCATACGTCGGCAACACTGTAATTATCTGTCACCCGGAGGCTGACCGTGCAGTACACGTGTTTGTGCTAATGCCGATTTTCAATGTAAATTAATGTTACAATATAAGTGTGTGTCAATGGATTTATGTTTGCGGTCGTACCAAACGTTAATTGTTGATGTATTATAAACTAAATGCGTGTTGATGATAAAAAAAACAAGACAATAAATGAAAATAAAATGGTTGCAGTGTTTGGGAATTTGTACGGTAATGGATCACAAAGTAATTGACTACTCTATTAAATATTGTATAACCACATTTTTATATTATTTGTGGTTTGTGTGTATCAGAATTCTAGTCAAATTGTTGGGTCTCGCCTGCTATATCAATAAAGTTACGCCTTTGGTTTTCAAAATCATTGTAAACAGCTGTTTTATGATCCCATAAATGTTGCAGTTTTGTTGAAGATTCAGAATGCCTGCTATACGTCAGAACTATCTATAATTTGTAGATGCATATAATCACTTTGTTGGTTTGGTCAATGTTACTTATGTCCCTCCCACTATAGAAACATAGGCCAATTTTACACATATTTAGTATAACTTGTTGCTTCTTTGACAGGTTAGGTTTGGTTAGTTTAAGTTTTTGGTATAGCCTACCTTGCATATACGATTATAGCGCAACATTGGCAGTGATAAAAGTGAAATATTCGTTTAGTGGGCGTTGGATACTCTACATTCACCCACTTGGTATTTACAGGATTTAAAGTCCACAGAGTTTACGCTAATTGATACATACATGTACTTAATAGATAATGTTGCGTTTTGTTACGTATTATGTTGAAGGGATGTGTTTTCATTTTTTCATAGATTGTTTTACCTGGCTTAACTGTATTTACATCCTCATACTTTTATTATAATAGGAATGTCAATAGTTTCTTCTGTTTACATTTTATTTTAGGCCTATTTGCATAATTCACATTCCTAGCTTGTTTTCTGTAGCTATATTTATTTAAAATTATATTTTAAAAAGTTTATAACAAATAAACTTAGGATAACAGTATTGTTATGGTGACTGGCCAGGTTCAAATTAAAACTGGCTTCCTGGACATCTGAAATATTTATAGAAAAGCACGACATAATCACGTGAAATTAAAATGCATATGATATCCTACACCTTTCATGTCAGAGGTGAAACAACATTAAGCCGCAAAACATTGTCAATTTACTAGCCACATAATGGTTAATTGATTGGAATAGGGTATTGCGAAAGTACGTCATTATTTTATTTATTTTTGGTACAAGTAACATTTCTTTAAGCATTTATTTATTTTCCCTTGTACCATCAATAAAAAAACAAGTATGTTTTTATTTTTTTTTAATTATAAGTGTAGTTGCTACGACACATAGGCACACAGCACTTTCTAGGCATCTGAAATATTTGTAGAAAAACACGATAGATAATCGCATAAGATAATATTAAAATATATCCTAAACCTTTCACAGATGAAACACCATTAAGTCGCAAAATATTGTCAATTTGCTAGCCACAAATTTGTTAACTGAATGGAACTTACGAATACTGCGTAGGAACTTACGTCTTTATTGCATTATTGATTTTATTACTTTCGGTGCAAGGAATTACTTTTTTATTTATTTATTTATTTATTTATTTATTTATTTATTTATTTACCTTCGTACTATCAATAAAAATATGTTGTTTTTTTTTGTAATTATTTTAAGTGGCAGCCTTTGTATGTAAGTAGCCTACTTACGCCGTATTCTGAAGTATAGCTAATTGATTGCAATAAAGCACTATTTTCGAACCCGTAATAATTTACATCACTCTCTGAATCTTGATCTTACCTTTGTGCATGAAGTAATATTGAAAAAATACGCGTTACGTATAATGAAAGCAATGAGCAAACACAATATCACTCTAAAATCTCCCGCCTCCACTCTGCGTTGCCAAACCTACCCATGCCCCGGCTTGTAACTAAAGAAGGCTCTGGTTTATCCCATAATATGAACCACAGTCTAATACTTACAGTCACGCAACTTCAACACGTTTTTTGCCAACATTCCCGACACTAGCGCCCAAGCGGCAGGCAAGGCACTGGTCATAGGGTTGATACAGTCTCGTTCAGCCAGCACGTGCTTTAAAGGGATGCGAGATGTTATAATAACGTTTTAATCATGCGTCGGAATAAAGGCAATGTGGGCAATGACGAAAATTGCAGTAACAACAAGTTTAAATCTCCGAATTTGTCGTTCTTCAGATACCCTAAAGACCAAGAGAAAAGCATAACTCAGTCATAACCAACGAGTTAGATACTATAGAGAGGACAAAGACCTCAGAAAGTTGAAGACAATTGAACATTGGTCCGCCATGTTTCGGTTAGTCAAAACAAAGGGGCGTGGCTCGGATGTTGTAGGAAATGGCTGTGATGAAGTTAGTATTATTGTGAATTGAGTTACATATTAAGACTATGTTAATAAGTAAAAAGTAAAATACACACAAAACTTTACCTTTTATAACAGCTGTAGGCCTAGTTTTATTAGTTTCACTAAATATAGCCCAGATATTAAATGACAAGCTATACTCGATGCAACCAAAGCAAAGCAACTAAAGATGGATGAATTTAATCGGAAGAAGAAAAATAAATAATTTTTTGACTTCGTCACAAATTTAATTACCTTACAGCTAATCTAACCTAATATGAAATTATGTAATTCAGTGCTCACCAGGTGATTTCAAGAGAGACGACGTATGTAACTAATAGAAGTAAAATATAGGAGAGGTAGTGGCGAAAATTAAAAAAAAATCCAGTAATTAAGTTATTGAGAAAAATTCGTTTGAAATTGGAATTAACATAGAGAACTTTTGAAAACTGCAATTATTAAAACTACGAATAACCTCTTAGCATGCAACATAATAATTAAGGAATGGCACTAATAGAAAGTTACTCATGATCATAACTCACCACATTTATTGAAAAGATAAGATACTTATGATTAACATTGTTATCAGAAACAACAGAAGCCACAGCTAGGTACACTTCTTTTCGCTTGATGGAGACATCATGTAGTCTAATATAATTTGAAACAAATATTGTCGCGTGATGGAGACATCGTGTAGTCTAATATAATTTGAAACAAACATTGATCTCACACGTGTCTCGCAACTAGGCAGAGGCTTTTGCAGAATAAAACTGTTCTTACATTATTTTGAACAATAATGACAAATTGTGTGTGATGCAAGTGCTAACTTTTCTCTTTATTCACAAAAAGAGCCCTACGCATTAATAAAAAGAAAATTGGAGTAGGCCCTATAAACACAATAAATACTAAACTCTTGATGGTACAAACTTATTAATACAGATATTTCGCTTATGCTCAGTCCGTCTTATCTTATAATTCTCTGCGGCAATGGTACCTGTATTGAGAAAGTTTAATTATCCAGCAACGAATATTATGATTTACGGTACATTTCATTTAAATCCGAGGGAATGAGACATTTTTGGAGATTTTAAAGTCTTAATTATTACTTTTTCATTTATAAATCAGCTTTTTACAAAACCTATAGCGAAATGTTTAAATTAAATATTGATATATCTGAAAAATATAATACATGTACCAACTCGTTGCAGTGTACCTTTGATAAGCACTCCTTGCGGAGGCTGGCGGTACTATAGACCGCCATGTTTTTTAGGGAACGATCCATAGTACTGTTGGCCTCCGCAGGGAGCGCTTATCAGAGGTCTTCAGTCCCTCTATAGTATCTAACTCGTTGGTCATAACCAATAATCCACGTTGTAGGTACCCTACGTATTGTATTCTATAAAACATTTATAGTTATCAGGTACCTATTTGTATGTCAGGAAGGAGAGTTTAAATAAAAACAAGGTAAATACCTGTTACAGTATATTATTTTTTGCAGAGATAATATGTATAAATGTGTAACCATTCCGATTTTGGATACCGGTAACGTATCTACAGTTTTTAATGCAAGTAATTCCATAATTTTTGTATTCGTGTTTTTCTCTTTATATTTTTCAAAAGTTGAATGTTATATTGCATTCAAATAGGGATCATGATGTTAATTTTTCAAGAAATCGTGGAGTATTGCAATCCTTTTGCAAAATATTCCCTTCTTGAATAAATCCAGACTGTGGCGATAAATTTCTGATCTGTTGGTGTGGATTCATTTGGCAGACGTATTAAGTTGTTCTCAAGAAATAAAAGAGCCTTTTCAAATTTAATATAAAAAGCAATCTTTTCTGTAATAATTTGCATGACTGTTATTGGTGCTGATTTTACATTCCCAGTGATTATTTGAGCCGTTCAGAGCAGAAGTGGTGTAAGTCAAAATTAGGTCATGAGGTTTGAAGTAAAAATTCTGTAAAATACAGCGCAAAGTAGCAATTAATATATCATTCGTGCTATTCACTGACTACTAATAGTTTAAATAAATTCAATATGAACTGCTACTTTGCGCTGTATTTTACAGAATGTTTACTTTAACCCTCATTACCCATTTTTAACTTACACCATTTCTCCTCGGCAAATAAAATTAGGCCTACATTTTATGAGTTAATTGAAGTTACAATTCTTTCAACAAAATTGTGTGTTCATTTATTTGTTCTCACCTACGTCATATTAACAGTAAGTGCATGTAAATTACGTATTATATAGGTAGGATAAGTTAAAATTAAGCTTATGTGTGAAAACTGGAAAAGTAATGTAAAATGCGGTAAACTTGCCATAAAAATTTAAACCATAATATCAGCACTATTTGTGACTCAAAATAATAAAGGAAATACCGATTCTTAAAAAATGGAAAAATAATGAACTTCATAAATCAATGTCTGTCAAATTAAGGTTTAAATCTTCCCCTTTTTTTAAGTTTACCTCAGCGGCTGAGTTTACCCCAATTTGCAGTATGGTAAATAGTTAATTTCTCAGGAAATAGGGAGAGGAGTTCACAACGCGATGTACCCTACGAGATATGCCCTACAATTTTGAAGCTGCTAATTTTGACTCTTCTCACAGGAAAATAATATAGAGTTCCAATGATTCAAAAATATATTTAGGAATGAATTGAATTAACCGTCCACGTACGAACAATTATTATTATTTCAAACCATGATACGTAATCAGGGCCAAGATTCAGTTGTAAGGAGCAGAAAGAATTACATTTATTCCTAGCTTCTGAAACTTGTAGATTAACTGCGTGTGAAATTCTTTTAGGATTGTAAAGTAAAATTAATAAGGACCATATACACTTACTGTATAGCATAAAAATACAAAATAAATTACGCAAAACCCGTTTTCTGATGTGTTATCATATGTCGTGTGCACACTTTTAACTTGCCTGCCGCTAGAGCGCTACTGTCGCGCGAGCTGTCAAATGTTGGCATATTTTATGCGTATGAGTTGCGCGACTGTAAGTATTAGCACAGTCTAATATATACAGTCGCGCAACTTCAACACTTTTTTTGCCAACATTCGCGACACTAGCGCCCAAGCGGCAGGCAAGGCAATGGTCATAGTCTCGTTAAGCCAGCACGTGCTGTAATGGGATGCGAGATGTTATAATAACGTTTTAATCATGTGTCGGAATAAAGGCAATGTGTGCAATGACGAAAATCGCAGTAACAACAAGTTTAAATCTCCGAATTTGTTGTTCTTCAGATTCCCTAAAGACCAAGAGAAAACCATAACTCAGTCATAACCAATCACCCACGTTGTAGGTAGCCTACGTATTGTGTTCTATAAAACATTATTTTATTGCTTATCAGTTACCTATTTGTATGTCAGGAAGGACAGTTTAAATAAAAAAAAAAGTAAATACCTGTTACAGTATATTATCTTTTTGCAGAGATCATGTGTGTAAATGTGTAACCATTCCGATTTTGGATAATATATCTACGGTTTTTAATGCAAGTAATTCCATAATTTTTGTATTCGTGTTTTTTTCTTCATATTTTTCAAAAGTTGAATGTTATATAACATTCAAGTAGGTATCATGGTGTTAATTTTGCAAGAATTCATGGAGTATAATCCTTTTGTAATATAGTCACTTCTTGAAAAAATCCAGACTGTGTCGAAAAATTCCTGATGTGTTGGTGTAGATTCATGTGGCAGACGTATTAAGTTCTCAGTACATAAAAGATCCTTTTTAAATTTAATATAAAAAGCAATCTTTTCTGTAATAATTTGCATGACTGTTATTGGTGCTGATTTTACATTCCCAGTGATTATTTGAGCCATTCAGTGCAGAAGTGGTGTAAGTGAAAATCAGGTAATGAGGTTTAAAGTAAAAATTCTGTAAAATACAGCGCAAAGTAGCAATTAATATATCCTTCGTGCTATTCACTGACTATTAATAGTTTAAATACATTCAATATTAACTGCCGCTTTGCGCTGTATTTTACAGAATGTTTATTTTAACCCCTCATTACCCATTTTTGACTTACACCACTTCTGCTCTGAAAATAAAATTAGGCCTACATTTTCTGAGTTAATTGAAGTTACAATTTTTTCAACAAAATTGTGTGTTCATTTATTTGTTCTCACCTATGTCATATTAACAGTAAATGCATATAAATTACGTATTATATAGGTAGGATATGTTAAAATCATGCATTATGTGTGAAAACTAGAAATGTAGCCTAATGTAAAATGCGGTAAACTTGCTATAAAAATTTAAACCATAACATCAGCACTATTTGTGACTCAAAATAATAAAGGAAATACCGGTTCTTAAGAAATGAAAAAATAATGAACTTCATATTAATGTTTAAATCTTCTCCTTTTCTTTATTTTCAAGTTTACCACAGCGGCCGAGTTTACCCAAATTTGCGGTATGCAAAATAGTTAATTTCTCAGGAAATAGGGAGAGGAGTTCACCCGAGATATTCCCTACAATTTTGAAGCTACTAATTTTTACTCTTCTCACAGGAAATACAAAGTTCCAATGATTCATAAATATATTTAGGAATGAATTGAATTAACCGACCACGCAACGAACAATTATATTATTTCAAACCATGATACGTGATCAGGGCAATGATTTAGTTGTAAGGAGCAGAAAGAATTACGTTTATTCCCAGCTTCTGAAACTTGTAGATTAACTGCGTGTGAAATTCTTCCAGGATTCTAAAGTAGAATTAATAAGAACCATGTACACTTATTTTATAGCATAAAAATATAAAATAAATTACGCAAAACCCGTTTTCTGATGTGTTATCATATGTCGTGTGCACACTTTTAACTTGCCTGCCGCTAGAGGGCTACTGTCGCGCCAGCTGTCAAATGTTGGCATATTTTATACGTATGAGTTGCGTGACTATCTATTAGACTGTGATATCCTAGATCATATATAAAACAGATTGACCAAGCTTATATCACAGTCTAATACACACAGTCGCGCAACTTCAACACTTTTTTTGCCAACATTCGCGACACTAGCGCCCAAGCGGCAGGCAAGGCACTGGTCATAGGGTTGATACAGCCAACACGTGCTTTAAAGGGATGCGAGATATTATAATAACGTTTTAATCATGCGTCGGAATAAAGGCAATGTGTGCAATGACGAAAATTGCAGTAACAACAAGTTTAAATCTTCGAATTTGTCGTTCTTCAGATTCCCTAAAGACCAAGAGAAAATCATAACTCAGTCATAACCAATAATCCACGTTGTAGGTAGCCTACGTATTGTGATCTATAAAACATTTATTACTTTTCAGTTACCTATTTGTATGTTACCTGTTACAGTATATTATTTTTTTGCAGAGATCATATGTGTAAATGTCTATTCACTTCTTGAATAAATCCAAACTGTGTCGATAAATTTCTGATGTGTTGGTGTAGATTCATGTGCCAGACTTATTAAGTTCTCAAGAAATAAAAGAGCCTTTTTAAATTTAATATAAAAAGCAATCTTTTCTGTAATAATTTGCTTGACTGTTATTGGTGTTGATTTTACATTCCCAGTGATTATTTGAGCCGTTCAGTGCAGAAGTGGTGTAAGTCAAAATCAGGTAATGAGGTTTAAAGTAAAAATTCTGTAAAATACAGCGCAAAGTAGCAATTAATATATCCTTCGTGCTATTCACTGACAATTAATAGTTTAAATACATTCAATATTAACTGCCACTTTGCGCTCTATTTTACAGAATGTTTACTTTAACCACTCATTACCCATTTTTGACTTACACCACTTCTGCTCTGAAAATAAAATTAGGGCTACATTTTCTGAGTTAATTGAAGTTACAATTTTTTCAACAAAATTGTATGTTCATTTATTTCTTCTCACCTACGTCATATTAACAGTAAGTGCATGTAAATTACGTATTATATAGGTAGGATAAGTTAAAATTAGGCATTATGTGTGAAAACTGGAAATGTAATGTAAAAAGCGGTAAAATTGCCATAAAAATTTAAACCATAACATCAGCACTATTTGCGACTCAAAATAATAAAGAAAATACCGGTTCTTAAGAAATGGAAAAATAATGAACTTCATATTAATATTTAAATCCTCCCCTTTTCTTTATTTTCAAGTTTACCTCAGCGGCCGAGTTTACCCCAATTTGCGGTATGCAAAATCGATCATTTCTCAGGAAATAGGGAGAGGCGTTCACCACGCGATTTACCCTACGAGATATGCCCTACAATTTTGAAGATACTAATTTTTACTCTTCTCACAAGAAATACTAAGTTCCAATGATTCATAAATATGTTTAGGAATGAATTGAATTAACCGACCACGCACGAACAATTATATTATTTCAAACCATGATACGCGATAGGGCCATGATTCAGTTGTAAGGAGCAGAAAGAATTACCGGTACGTATATTCCCAGCTTCTGAAACTTGTAGATTAACTGCGTGTGAAATTCTTCCATGATTCTAAAGTAGAATTAATTAGAGCCATATACACTTATTGTATAGCATAAACATATAAAATTAATTACGCAAAACCCGTTTTCTGATGTCTTATCATATGTCGTGTGCGCACTTTAACTTGCCTGCCGCTAGAGGGCTACTGTCGCGGCAGCTGTCAAATGTTGGCATATTTTATATGTATGAGTTGCGTGACTGTATGTATTAGACTGAGCCTATATTAAATTTAGACGCAACTGGAAAATAACGGACGCTATGCGTCGCTAGTGTCGAGAAATGAGCTTGCAATAACAAACACTAGATGGCAGAGTACCTGAACAGTACATAGAGTAATACGACTGTGGGATGACTTTTTTACGTCATGCCACCTCCAAATTTCTTTCTCATTGTAATGTGAGGTTATGTTACATGACTTTGATATGACTTTGATGCAACGAGCACAGAATGCATAGAGTAGATATAAACAGCTTGGAGGTGAAGCCGCTTTTGTGGACAGTCGCCATTATGATGCTACCAAAACATTGCTCTCCCGGTTAGCACATGGGCAGTTGATTGTGATGTTGCAGCGTTGTTTTAATTAATAAATTAACTAATTTCAATATGCCTACATGTTCTGCGTATGGCTGCATAAACAGGTTTCCAAAAAAAAAAAAAATCCTGGAATAACTTTTCACGGGTAAATATGCATGTGTGAAATGTACTTATTACCGGTAGGCTAGATACGGTAATGAATGATTTAGCCTAAGTTAGTCGGTTAGATTCGTATTGTTCACGTATTTGTTTGATTAAGAGAAAGGATTAGTGTATTGATATTATTGTAATTAATTTTTATAATCACGAAATCAGACATGCTTTGCAGACTTAGCATTTACGAGCGAAGCTAACCTAACAACCCATGTTGGAAGTTTGTGTCGAGTGCTATAGAAAACTGGTGTACCGAGGTTTCTCTTAAACCGAATGCACGTATTCGTTTGATGAAGAAAAAGAAATAGTGTATGAATATTATTGTAATTAATTTTTATAATCACGAAATCAGACTTATGCTTTACAGACTTAGTAGCTTCATTAACTCGGTCGTGAACTGACTTGACCCACTTGGTAATAAAACTTCACTTTTGTTCGCCGTTATAATCTAATTATATACTATAAACGAAGAGCCTATCAAATATTATATGGTTAAGAGCATTCCATATTTTCTCTAAACAAAATCGGGACATCTATACGAAATACTGGCAAAAGGAAGAGAATGATAATTTGCGTTAAGAAGCAAGTTTCATTATTAAATCGAAGCAAATGGATCAACCTATAAAAGTAATTATTATAGGGTAGCATTTTTATTGGACTAGTAGCAAAATAAGGTCAAACTGTTATTTTCCTTTTTTATCATTATTGTTTGTTTAACCTTCCAGATTATCTATTAAATACCATACTGCAATTTGAAGAGCTGCCAATTTAAATAACCTGTATACATGTGATTTATCGATGACAGTTTCGTAATTTTTGCTAAAAATACCGTACGTGCATAGCGATTCTGTATTACGAAACAAACAAGAAAGTGTGAGTCCTACAAGAAATTAGGGACATATGGAATTCTTATTATCATAAGATCTTCTATAACGTAATAGCTATTTTGCAATGTTTTGGTAGCAACAAGATGGCGTCAGGTCCATCAAACCGGCTTCACTCCGTCCAATGGTATTAAGATGCTAGTGTCTACTCTATTGTATTCTGTGCTCGTTGCTTTGATGTGTCGCTAAATTGTAGTATACAGAAGCTTGTTTTACCCAAATTCATCAACACACATAGATGACATTTTGGTACATGGCTGATATAATGTTGTTTGCGTTCAATATATAATCTGTCATCATTTGATGTACGAAATCTAATTGTTTTTAATTTTCAGTATACAATACCTCCCTAGCAACAATTATCACAAAATACTAAAAAGATCAGATTTGTCTGCGTTTGTTGAATGCACATCATGATGCTCACGAAAAGGCACTAATTTGTTTTGTGTGAACAAGATTACAATTTTTGAATATGAAAGAAAAGCAGGTATCCCTCTTCTGAAATTTATCCGAAAGGGGAAGAATTACAACTCCCTCCCCCGAAACTTGTTTCCTCTTTTCTAGGCCTATATGTTTTCATTTTACAGGTGTATTATATGATGCGATATGGAAGCAGGTAAATAATAACTGTACGTTTCTCGTCCACATTAAATTCAACGTGTTCATAACGTAGACCTGATATATTGCTTCATGTAGGCTACACAGCTGGCAGTGTTCTTTTTACGAATAAGCAGTCGTACAAATCATTTTCTTTTCATCTGAACTATTGCTAGAATATGCGTTTGTGTTTTTATTTGCTCTGTATGTTGTTAAATAACTACTGAACATCGTCTTTGGTTAACAAATTGTTCTAGTATTCGTTTTATATCAGTCTTACGGTATTGAATTATGTCTATAACGTGGGCGAGATATTATCAGGCTGGAAAATTCGCTCTGAATGCATTTTTTACACAATATTCTAATTTTCAGCAGATTTACGATACCCTGTGCGGTTTCTCTGCCAATGCAGAGTTAATTGCAATATACGGTAATTCTGTTATTTTCCTGACACTTTTATATCCGTTCTCAAACGTACTGATTTAGATTCTTTACCCTACTGTAGGTATTTTGCTCTCTACAAATCATCGTTAGTCAAATGAAATAGCCTATAATAGTTGTTTGCAACGAATTAGTAGACAACCTCAATCCCTCCTGATCGCCTCCCTTACGAATTTCTTTCTCACTTTAATCAAATTTACTTTATACTGGTCCTTAAATTACTGAAACTAGTGCTGAGGTAGTTACGGTGATTTCTGAAGTGAAAATCGTTCAATTTATAAGGATGAAATCAAAAATAACTTTTGTAGCCTTTCCTTGTCCTTAATTGGAAATTTGAGTAACTTCATATGACGACAATATTTCTTCCTTCTTCTACAGTTAACATAATCGCAGATGGGCATTTCTAAATGAAGTTTGTTACACAGAAACCTTTGAGACAATATTGACACTTGAAGTTCTTTATATAGTTCATCTATAAGAGTTAAATTAGCGCTGAGGTAGTTTCCTTCATACTCAGCTTATTCACCTTACATACATGAGTCTGTAACAGGTTAGGTTTGGTCAGTGCTGTCATGGTAATTTCTTTTTTGGCCATACACCCCACCCCTTGTTTTCTCCCATGAAATATATTTTACTCTCCTCTCTCTATTTCTCCAACTGTTATTTAATTATTTTTTTTAATATTAAAGAAGAAGTAAAGAAATTGTTTTGCTTTACAATTTAATTGTACAAGTTTGATTTAAAGAATACACCATGTAGCACCACCATAGATGCACACTTGTCTCGATGAATCTTGGAGTGTATATTTGCAGCACTTCTTGTTTTTCAACCATTATTTTATATAATTCTGGATTCCAGTGCTGAAGAGGTGGATAATTTTTGTTTATGAACATCAAACAAAATAGGCGGTAGGTACAGTAGGAACAGGAAGAAATGATCTAAGATCTGTATAGATCTCCACATACAAAACTTAGGCACCCATATGCCGTATGGCTCCTTACAGACAAAATTTTCATTTCCCCATACGATTAATTAAAAAAAATTGTAGGTTCCATACGATATATGGCCTCGTGTGGCCTCCATGACAGCACTGGGGTTAGTTAGTTTAGGCACTTTTACACATTGCATATACAATCAAATGCATCTCCACAAAAAAATTCCTTATAAATTGAACGGTTTTCACTTCAGAAATCACAGGAACCGCTTCACCCAGGTAAGTAGCTAGCAGTTAATCATTTCAAAGCTCTTGTTATATTATGAAATAGCATCACACAATGCTGCCAAAATAAATGTTCCCAGTGTTAAAATTACAGAGTGTAAATTTCGCTTAGGACAGTTTTTCCTCTGGAAAATTAAAGGAAACAAACAGTATATCAAACCAGCAGCTGAGACACAAAGCACCTGAAATTCGAAAGTGGTAAAAAATTTTTATATTTCGTTCTTTCTTATTTACCAGGAACAGAAGTACCGATATTAGATTTTTTGCAGAGCTAATATCAGAGGCCCCTCCTATTAGAGAATGTTTTGAATATTATTATATTCTGGAAAACTACATTGGCACATCAACCTCCCCTCCCCCCGCCTGAATTCTGGGCTGAAGCACGAAAATTTCAAAATGTACAAACTACAGATGCGGCAGAATATTACCACAATGGTCTTCAGCAAGAATTTTGTAAGACATTTCCAAATATCTTCATGGTCATTATATGTATTAAAATAAAACATATACTACCTGTGAAGTACCTACTAAAAATGAGAGAAATAGAAATGGGAAGGACAATAAAAAAAGTGGAATGGACAAACACTAAGAAACTATTCATCTTGAATCAGTATGAATAATAGGACACTTTTTTTTTGTGTTAGTGGTATAGAATATGAAATTAAGTTGCATCAATAAGTTTTTCGAGTTTAGCATTACTTTTTAGTATTTATTGTCCCCCTGTTGGAAAGATGGAATTACTTTGTTTGAAACTTGATGAAATTTTATTGTACCTTAACTCAATTTATTAAGGTACAATAAAATTCAAAATAATAACTGCAGGCCATTTTAAAATAAATCTGTTGGATGTAAATTATTTCTTAATTTATTAGGACCATAAAGGTATTGTTACAAGCGATAGATTGAATCATTTTTATCTTAATAATTTAATGTAGGATGATTATTTCGGGAATTGTTATGCTCTAAATTGTGAGGATATTTTAATACTTTTTTAAAATATAAATTTGGAATATGTTTCCAGTTAGTAAAGAGTAATTCAGAGAGACAGAGATCTCAAGCATATTTATTGACACAAGCCAGAATTATTAAATATGAAAAAAATAATTCTTGCACTAACATACTGTTTATAAAGTAACCAAATCTTAAGAAATACAGTATATGTACTGGTATTCTATATAAAGGCATAGGAGTGAATATAAATCTGTTTTAAGGAATTCCTATTTAATATTCCTGCTGTAGGAACATGACAAAATAAATACAACGCAGCATGGAAGCTAATTCAACTCTTTATCGAGTATTGTTGATGAGATGTGTTATGAAGGTAGACCGAATCATTCAATATAAATGTATAAATAGGACGAATAATAATAGATTAGTTTCAGTGTATGTAGTATCAAAACTGAAAGCGGTAACTAGTCTATGAATGATGTCTTAACAAGTATAAATAAAATGGACTCTTGACAAGAGACACACATTTGGCTTCAGTAATAACTAGGACTTCAAGGAATTTATGGTAGCTCACCTGTCAGGCAAAACTCTGAATAGTCAGCATTGTCGAACTATAGAAGCGCGATTAAAAAGTATTTTTTTCCCCACCCATTACATATGATTGCTTTTTTCAAGTCCCGGTAATAACATTATTAAATTAATTATCCCACATATTTGGGTGGTGCCTTTCTTTGTTTCTGACATAATTTATGAGAGTTTCTCTTTTACACTTCAATAGAGAAATACAACTATCAGTGGACAATGAACATGTAACTCTAATGGAACTCTAAGAACCACAGCATTAATGTTTTCTTCTTTTCTTTCATGCCCTTTAGTTTTTGTTGCAGATAATATCATGCTATTGGATAATTATACATGCACCTTTCTAATAAAATTGGCATATATTTCACTGGTCTCAGAAGTAAAATTAAATTTATAATAGCTTCTCGGTGCAAAATATTTACTGAAAATTATTGTAGGATTTGACTAGAAATGTCACTTCTCAGGCAAGGTTATTCGTGGATGACTGTATAATATACAGAAAAAAATGAGTGATAAATCTTATATCACCACCTTGCAAAACTAGCTTGACGTTATTGAAAACTGGACTACAACAAATAAAATTAAAATCAATGTGAGCAAAAGTAAATCAATATGTATCCTTCTGTAAAACACAAAATTAAATTCGTCTCATATACCAATTAAATGGATCACCAGTGTCACAAGTAACACTTAGGTACTGTATATATTTTAGTAACAAACTGGTTGAAATAAGTCACTAATATTACAAGGATAGCCTGGAAAACACTACATTTCTTTATGCGTATTCTTAACAAAGCTAACCGAAAGTCAAAAGAATTAATGTACATAACCCATGTTCGGTCCACTGCTGTGGAGTAATGGTAGGCACATCTGACCGTGAAATGAGTGGGCCCGGGTTCAAATCCTGATTGGGGCAAGTTACCTGGTTGAGGTTTTTCCGAGGTTTTCCCCAATTGTAAGGCGAATGTCATGTAATCTATGGCGAATCCTCAACCTCATCTCGCCAAATATCATTTCACTATCATCAATTCCATCGAGGCTAAATAACCTAGTAGTTGATACAACATCGTTAAATAATCAATTTAAAAAAAGACGTCAGATAAGCAGAGGAAGTTACAAAAGCTTATAGTGGCGAAGAATTTAAAGCGTCTGTGTTGTTAAAAAAAGGGAAATAGTACAAATGGCAGAAAAAGTGGATAGCTTATATTGATGTATTTGTTACGTGACATTACACAGGAGATATCACCACATATAGTTGTAAACAACCGTGGATATTTTAAATCTGAAAGTGTACTTTAGTGTAATTTTTTTTTATTGGGTTATTTTACGACGCTGTATCAACATCTAAATTATTTAGCGTCTGAATGATATGAAGGTGATAATGCCGGTGAAATGAGTCCGGGGTCCAGCACCGAAAGTTACCCAGCATTTGCTCGTATTGGGTTGAGGGAAAACCCCGGAAAAAACCTCAACCAGGTATCTTGCCCCGACCGGGATTCGAACCCGGGCCACCTGGTTTCGCAGTCAGACGCGCTGACCGTTACTCCACAGGTGTGGACACTTTAGTGTAATCAAGTGTTGCTTTGTATAATAAGAACTGTAGACACAGTGTATACGGTAAATCTCTATATGCATTTGAAAAGATTAGTAATCAACTTGACAGAAATGTTCGTGTGTCACAATATAATTTGTAATATTTTATTTGTTAATGGCACTGTTATTTTTATTAAAGTATGCGATTTAGCAGTTACATGTACTTCACAAATGTCTTAATTGTTTCAAAAACAATTAAATGCATTTATGACATTTGGCACAATAATATGAACATTTTCCATTTTGGTAATAAATTAAGTGGCAAGAAAATGTTCATGTGTCACACCATATAATATTTAATATTTTTTACATTATTAATTATTCCTTTTCATTATGATTTTCTGTTTATATTTTGGAATGCTTACGTTAAAAAACAGTGATGTGTCTTTCATGAACTCCTAAGTATTTGATTAAGTATCCTGTGAAGATCATAGTTACTTCGAAAATGTTACGTGTGTGACTATGGAATGACCCATCAGTATTGTTAGTATTGTTACAAATTACAAAACCTGAAACTGTTAGAATGGGATCAGGAGTAGTGACAAAAAATGTAATGTTGTAGGCCTACATCAACATGACTATTTTAATCCAGTTTCTAATAGTTTTTAAGGTTTGAAGGCCTTTTAAGGTAAACAGTATTGAACATGTGAGGGAAGGGCTATTTCTTGGTAATGGATTAGGCCTGTATATTTTATAATATTATTAACTATATATTGTTAAAGTACCTAGTAAATATCGTAATATGTATATTATATAATACTGTAAACGAGACAATATCACAGGCTGCAAACTAGATTATTCTTGTTTTTGTATAATTATACGAACATGTCTGAAATAAACAAGACTACCATTGGTTAGGTTAGGATAGGATTAATTATATATTGTAATCAGGCTATATGCACAATTTTTCCAATATACTACTATCATAACTAAATAGGTAATGTTAACATTAATTTTCATAAGTTTTTGTGGTGCAAATTAAAATAATTCAAAGTAAAGTATAACAAAACTCCGACAACATTATAATTATGAACGTCAAATTCTCTTATTTTATTTATTTTTCAGTGTTTAGTCCCTTATTTCCCATTGTTCTTTGGATTTATCATTAGTGAAATATCAATTAACGGATAAATTATGTTATACACTCAGTTGATAATATAAATAATATTCACGACAAATATATAAAAACAGAAGAGATAACGAATCATAATTTAGCCCACCCATAACTTTATAACATGGTCTAAAAATTCTCGGTAGATTGGCTTTGCGCGAGAGACTGCATTGTATTCTATTCAATACAAAGGCGTACTTTATCTTATCTCTCCGCTTCGCCCACGTGACAACTATAATTAGAACTCCCTCGTTCCGAACTTGCCTAGGTCATATAGGCCAATAATATTTATCCATGGTCATCAATTGTCGACAGAATATCTCGTAAGCAAGAAATAATCGATTTAGACCGACCAGACCGGTTCAGAGCAAAGAGTTTGTAATATATAACTAGAGACACCAACGGCGCTAGTTTCGCGTAAAAAATTGAACCGCTGTTCGGCCGCCATTAAAGGGAGTTGATGCTTCGCCGGGAGTGCGAGCAGTTCGTGCTTATTGAGGAGTACGAATAAATATAAGTACACTTGAAGGGAAATAATAAGAAAATGGTGAAATACTGCGCCGCAAATAATTGTTCGAACATAGCTACTATTGTAGGATGCTCAAGAAAGCATGCATATCTTAATATTTGAAAGAATGTTCCAAATGCAGTTCCTCCTTTGAATGTGTTTACAGAATGTCGGAATATTTCTTGGATAAAGTTTTTCCAGAAACAAATTAATCAGGTTTACAAGGTTGGTTTCAACAATGTCTGTAACGGTTAGGTGCCATCATATTACAGTGGATTATAATAGCAGAGTGCATAAGAAAATCCTCAGACTATATCTGTCTAAAACTGTTTTGTTTCACAATAAATGAATTAATAATGTAATTTCCGTATTGTACAGTATGTACTCCTAGTTTTTGGTTGTATTAAATGCAAAGAAATTAGTGAAAATATAGCTGATGGCCTAGTTAGGCGCGTCTGGCCGCGAAACCAGGTGGCCCGGGTTCGAATCCCGATCGGGACAAGTTACCTGGTTGAGGTTTTTTCCGGGGTTTTCCCTCAACCCAATACGAGCAAATGCTGGGTAACTTTCGGTGCTGGACCCCGGACTCATTTCACCGGCATTATCACCATTATCACCTTCACTTCATTCAGACGCTAAATAACCTAGATGTTGATACAGCGTCGTAAAATAACCCTAATTAGGCCTATTATTACCACTACTACTAGGTCTACTATGACTACTACTACTAGGCCTACTATTACCACTACTACTAGGTCTATTATAACCACTACTACTAACTAGATCTCACTACTACTAGGCCTACTAATACCACCAAAACTAGGCCTATTATTACCACTACTACTAGGCCTACCATTACCACAAAAATTAGGCCTACTATTACCACTAATACTAGGCCTACTATTACCACTACTACTAGGCCTATTATTACCACTACTACTAGGCCTACTATTGTCATTACTACTAGGCCTACTATTGCCACAAAAACTAGAAATACTATTACCACAAAAACTAGACCTACTACTACTGCACCTACTATTACCATTACTACTAGGCCTACTATTACCACTACTACTAGCCTACTATTACCTCTACTCCTAGGCCTATTATTACCACTACTACTAGGCCTACTATTACCACTAGTACTAGGCCTACTATTACCACTACTACCAGGCCTATTATTACCACTACTACTAGGCCTACCATTACCACAAAAACTAGGCCTACTATTACCACTAATACTAGGCCTACTATTACCACTACCGGTACTACTAGGTCTATTATTACCACTACTACTAGGCCTACTATTACCACTACTACTGGGCCTACTATTGCCACTACTTCTAGGCCTACTATTACCGCTACTAATTGTATTAAAAAGTCTGTACTGACCTCTAACTTGGTGGTCATCAACTACACAATGAATAGATTGTTTTATGATAAAATTTATTCTCATTATATTTTAAATCTGTTTCCAGAATTTTTATGATCTCATATTTCACCACTAAATATTTTCTAAGCCTCATATACCTTCCTCTTCCTTTGCTTGAAAGGACTGACATATAGATCACTTGAAATATTACAGTAAATATCCATTATTATGTCCTTAAAACAATACTAGTAATACTGAAAATTAATGCTGACATTGCCTTTATTCACTATTTCACATAGTTATCCCGAGTGTATGTGGGTGATTTAATTTATTTTTTAGAATATCGCCAAAGATGAACCATTATAATACTTTAATAAATATAGCGCTCCTCTGTCATTCATGTTTATTTCATCACGGCTCATCCTTTGTAAAAGATGTTTAAAACAGTGTCTATCACCAGGCTACATCAATGTATTGTGGTACTGTTTTCGAATTTTGCGCCGCAAACACTCCCTTTAATGGCGGATGCTAGCCGATTCAATTTGTGACATTTTTCTTGCCTGCCACTCACGGGTATGTGTCTCTAGTAAGTATTACAAACTCTTTGGTTCAGAGTTCGTGTCTCGTGATGGTGTTGGTCATTGTGCCATCTGTTGACGATTATTGAACTACATCAAGCCGGCCTCGACTGCAAACCCTAAAGCCTATATAAAAGAGCTATCTGTTAGTATATATGATCTAGGGTGATATGAACTCTTTAAGTTTCGATCTTTTAGTCGATATATAATCGATAGTATGCGTTGACTTTTGTTGTCATGACAACCGAAATACATAGTTTTGCGAATAATGGTAGTGAAGTGAGTGTATATTCGTCGATGTGACATGTTGATTCAGAATATACCAATTAAGGATGGAGAGTACACAAAGACAGTTTATACAATGGTAATATAAATAGCCTATGTTATACACGGAAGTTAAGTTTCTGTAACTTATCTATTTTGTTTTTGTAGCCTAAATTCTTTTCGAGTACTGTTATACATTTAGTGACATCGGCGAAGTTGCTGAATTCTATCTTTTTAAGATTTGACTAACTTAGTAGATGCTCTTGCAAAATATCAAGTTAAACTGAGTAATGTGTTTTGATCGGCGAATAAAGACGATTATTTTCCGTGAACCAAAAAATTGTACTTTTCTTTTGTACAAAAAAAAGTACATAACAAAATAAATAAAAATAAATCTGCGAAAGAAAGGTAAGTCAGGGTATTTCCCTGGAATGATTTCTTCACAAACTTTTCCCTATACTTAGCCTTGGTTTCTGGCAATGCTATGGCACAGGTCTTAGCTACTTACGAATATTCTACTCTAGAGTTGTTCCAATAGGATCTATGTAACTTAGACTTAAAAATAAACAAACAGCATATGATGACTTTTCACTAATACAGAAATTAGTGTAGGTTCACATAGCACCCTAAGGCTCCCCCACTGTTAGGCCTACAACTATTATTTATAGTTATTAAATAGAAGTAGGATAAAATTCTTCTCAGGTTTCTACTTCGGTAACTTATGTTAGCTGAATAGCCAGAGAGACAATTTTTCCATACCAAAGACTCGGATCCAAGTGCACTTTCTAATGAACAAGAGCTGTATTCGCGAGGTACTTACAGTAATCTCTCCGTATTCATGGGGGATACATTCTGAATCCTACTGCAGATAATAGTAAACCCTCTAAATATTCCCTTAGTAAGTTGCTGTTGTAGTGTAGGCTATGTCAGTACAATTAAATTAATAGAGGGGTAATGCCACGAAGGGCAATGTTCGTGATTGATATTACCATAGTAAGATGACTTTTTTAAACTGTCAATATGAGGCAACATTACAACATTTTCTAAGTCAGCGAACACATAGATTGTTTCAAAGTCAAGGTTCTTATTTACATGATTCCTGTAAAGTGAATGACCACTGGAAACTCCAATCATTGGAATTTTTACATTCAGAGTAGGCCTCCCAATAGTATAGATAGCTACAGAGACTATTTTCTTTCAGTGTAGCCTGTATTTACTGTTTTCTGTCATTATTGAAGTTGAATGGCGGGATTGCAATACAGTTTAAAAAAAGCAGTATAGGTACAGATACTGCTCTCTTACAGTGTGGGTAGTGCATACTGCTTTTTGTCACTGATGAAGTTGAAAAATCGGCAAAAGTGATTTTTCGTTTTAATTTGAACAAAAATAATTTTTACTACATTTAAAGGTTGTAGGGCCTATTACGATGCAAAACATCGAGACGAATCCAACGATACCAAACACGGCATATTTATGATTTTTATAGTTACTGCCTTCTTAGCATGGCAGTATAATACTGAACCCACGGTTATTTCCAAGAAGTCGTCACTGAACGATTCACATTATTTCCAGTTTAGTTGAATCAACTCCTCTAGTGAACGATATAAATCTTAAAAAATGTATTTCTCTTTTTGTCTACTAGGTGTCTCTCTTCCTTCTCCTCGTTTATACTTCACTCTACTCTACACCCTTTTTACTCCAATTCTACCATCTAATTTTACGTATCTCTAACTACATAACAACATGAATAAGTGCAACTTTTTACTTACGTTGATTTAGACGAGATTCGAATCTTGAACTTCCTGGTCTATAGCACTGCCCCTTAACATTCTCAGCTAATCGGCCAAGTTGAGAAACAACAAATTCGATGAAACTTCTATGTTACGATAGTGTGTTTTCAAAATTAAAATACGTATTTTAGAATTTATTGTTGTATCGAAATTATTTCCGATGTGGCAGGAGGACGAATATACATATTTAGACCAAAATTTTATGTAAATTGTATCAATTATAAGCCATTATTAAATAAACAGTTCTCGTGACGTCATTGCTATAGCACCCTCATAAACATGCATTGTTAGTAAAGGCGCCATTTTCAAACCATGGCTTTTAATTTACGCAAATTATATAACTCTTGTAGAGATATTGAAAGTTGCATAGATTTCTGTGCGTCCACAAATTATTGCCCAGCAAAGAAAATAAGAAGTGTATTGATTGTGGAGCCGAAGGAAAAGTGGTGTGGCAGAAGAGAAATAAGAATAAAAATGTCCCGTATTGCTTGAAGTGCAGTAGTTGTCACAAAGAAAGTGCGATAGCAGTCAAGACCTGGTTTGAACGTACTAAACTGACTCTTGCCCCGAGTTTAACGTTAATTTATCTCTGGCTACTCCATATAAAGATCTTTGAACGCTGCAATCGAAGCCGAAGTGAGTGCCAATACTGTTGTGGACTACTACAGATTTTGCAGGGAAGTTTGCTATGTTATCATTACTAACAGTCAACGGAAGATTGGTGGTGTAGGACATGTAGTTGAGGTGGACGAATCACACTTATTTGTTAGAAAATATAACAGGACGACTCACAAAACAGGAAAAGGAACATATTTGGATTTTTGGTGGCATAGACCGAGACACCAAACAGTGTTTTGCTTTGAGGGTAAATAGAAGGGATGAAGAAACACTTTATTCCTTAATCAAAAACTTCATTTTACCAGGGACCAAAATATGCATTGATGGCTGGAAAAGTTACAAGGATTTAGAAAAAGAAGGTTACTTGCACGGTATTGTTAACCACAGTGTCGAATTTATAAATAGTGAGGATTCCACAGTGTATATACAGACTGTAGAAAGGATGTGGGAGACTCTAAAATCAGAAGTGAAGCGTAAAGGTCGTGAAAGTGAACATGATGATTTATGTATGTTTGAGTTTCTGTGCAGACAAATGTAGAGAAGAAATGGACAAAGTGAAGCTGGGACAATATTTTTACATTTCCTTGAAGATATTGGCAAAGTGTACCCTGGATATGGTTTAAAAATGCTAATTCCAAAAAGTTATGGAGAGTTTGAAAGTGGTGCAGGATGGACTATTTACACAATAAAGAAGAATAAAAATTAGCCGTATTGTTTTAATGTGCAGTGATTGTCGTAAAGAAAGTTCGGTAGAAGTGAAGATCCGGTTTGTACGTATTAAATTAACTTTGACTGCCTCCGTGGTCTGTTGGTCAGCATGCTTGCCTCCAGATCAGGAGGTCCCAGGTTCGATTCCCGGGCTCGGCTCTCGGTGAATGTTACTTATGTCCCGCCCACTATAGGAGATATAGGCCAGTTTTACAGTAAACATATTTAGTATAACTTGTTGCTTGTGTGCCATCACAAACCTCGACCTCCACCCGTAAGAGCGCTGGTCCTTATATACCCGTCAGTCAAGGCCCATTGACAAATAAAAGCAATTGACAATAGATATCTCAGTCATGACAACCTCATAAAATATCCTATCAATTGAATAATCGATCTTGCTATGTACAAGATAATAATATTATAACTGACTTTCTTTGCATTTTTTTGACTCATTATATTAAACAGAGAAATGGAATAACTTCACAAGGCACAAATTAATAAATATATCACGTTTAATAAATTAAATTTACACAATTCTACTCAGTAAACAATTCGCAAAAAAAAAAAAAAAAAAAAAAATCTGTGGTTCCAAAGCAAAAAATGAATGTCAATTTTTGGACATACTGAGATTTTGCGATGTGTGTAAATAAAATTATCGGCGATTTTACACTTGCAACAAATTTGCATGACTAAAAATCACTGAAAAACAAATGTGAATATAGGAAGTGGAGTGAGTACGAAATTATTATTATTTTTGGCGCATCATTTTTACGTAAATAACGACAAATAAAAAGGGATTATTAGCAAGTACGTACACTGTGTTTGTCAAATGCGCATCATCATGCTTTCGAAAAGGCACTTTTCAGTGCCCGACACCCTGCTTTTTTTCATCATGTGCTATACGTCGGATCATCATCGAGACTTGCAGCCCTGATACTCCACTTTTTACATCATGTGCTACACGTTGGATCATCATTGGGACTTGCAGCCCCAATATCCCGCTTTTTACATCATGTGCTACACGTCAGATCATCATTGGGGCTTGCAGCCCCGATACCCCGCTTTTTACATCATGTGCTACACATTGGATCATCATCACCCCGCTTTTTGCATCACGTGCTACACTTTGAATCATCATCGGGGCTTCCAGCCCTGATACCCCGCTTTTTACATCATGTGCTACACGTCGGATCATCATTGGGGCTTGCAGCCCCAATACCCCACTTTTTACATCATGTGCTACATGTCGGATCACCATCAGGACTTGCAGCCCTGATACCCCACTTTTCACATCATGTGCTACACGTTGGATCATCATCGGGACTTGCAGCCCCAATACCCCGCTTTATACATCATGTGCTACACATCGGATCATCATCACCCCGCTTTTTACATCATGTGCTACACATCGGATAATCATTGAGGCTTGCAGCCCTGATACCCCGCTTGCTACATACAACACAATTATATTATATTACCCATTTCAGCGAGTACTGACGACCACTGCAAAATACGATAATTTGGTCCAGGGAGCATTCTCTTTTGCGACAAGGATGGTTTATGTAACATGTTTCTAAATTATTAGTCTTTTAAATACCGGTACATTCTTTAATAAATCACTGAAAAACAAATGTGAATATATAGGATGTGGAGTGAGTACGAAATTATTATTATTTTTTATTTTTGCCACATCATTTTTGCGTAAATAATGACAAAGAAAAACTAACATGTCACATAACATTATTTTAAGAAATACAGGAAACAAGCATGAATAATATTCACCATTCTTAATGATCTTGGGATAGAAAAAAAACTTATGGAATAGAAATTACATACAAATGTGCGTGTAATACTGTAAATAATAAGCAAACCATCTTCGATTAATCATTTCAAAACAACGTGAATATAACGTGGATTGTGTAGGAAAATAATTTCTTATATGTTGCTCCCAATGTGCTTCATTGTTAACTTATGAAAACAAATGAAAATGGCATATAAAAACTAAGTTATTTGAAGAAAGATAGGAGATATTAAGTAATATTCAGTGTTCTTAATGATCTTCGGATGGAAAATAACAATGAAATATGTATAAAATAGAAATTACATACAGGTGAGCATATAAAAAAAACAGTAAGTAGAATCATATCTGATTAATAAGCTTAAATTACTCCAGGTTTAGTGTAAGAGTGGTCTATATCTAACGATGTCTCCCAGCAAATTACGTAATTCATAAAAACAAAAAAATTGTGTTAGAAAATTGAATTTGTGTATTTTCTCTGAAACTTTCCAAATATCTGTAGGCAGTCTTTTACATTAGATTGCCGAAAATTGGTTTATGGCGCAACATTGGCAGTGATAAAAGTGTGAAATATTCGTTCAGTGGGCATTGGATACTCTGCATTGACCAATTTTTCTTGAAGAAGAGGAATTCCCTGGGTGTCTAGAGTCTGGAAATTTGTATGAATGTGAGTGTGATTGTGAGTGTGCCGGGTTAATATTAATTAACCAATCATCACAAATATAAAATACATCAGGACTGTCGCTGGGCAGTAACTTGAACACACATTTGAGCGTCACATTGTTGACAAGTAACTCCATCTGTTAGCACAACCATAAAGCATCTAATAGATGCTATAGATTTACCAACAACGAAAAAAAAAAAAAATTAAATTAACTCTTGTCCAGAGTGAACTGTGTGCATAATTTCAGCTGCAAGGACTATTTGTGTATTTAGGCTGTTTCCTATAATTTTGCGTTTAGTTGCGAGTATGCTAATTTGTTATTAATGCTACATTATTATCTTCCCTACTTTCATTGGTGTACTATTTATATTAGTTTGCGTTTAGTTGCGATTGCGGTATTTTGTTATTAAGGGGTGGGGGGAAGCTTCCAAACTCCTATCTCCCCTACTCCCTTGCTGCGAAAATGGATATTTTTGAGTAGAAAATTGACTAATTACTATATTCAACTTAAGAATGATCAATAGTGGCATCCATCTTGAAAATGTTGTGTAACAATAGATAAAGCATGAACAAGTAGCAATTGAAATAAGATATGTTGAAGAAAACGTGAAAACCCATGAATCATTTGAAGGATTCTACTGGACAGAAAGATGTGATGGAGAATCACTTGCTATGTTATTGTAATCTGTAATACTTTCTTTGGCATTGACATTAAAAACTTATGTGGGCAGTGTTACAATGGTGCAGCTATATGCGTGGAATACACAAAGAGGTTGCAACAAGAATACCAACAGAGAATCCAGTTGCAATGTATGTACACTGTCATGCTCATTTATATACTTAATTTATATATTGTCAGTTTCTGTAAAGGAATCCAATCGATTCTAAATACTTTTCATATCCTGCAAAGTCTCTGTACCTTCATTGAGGGATCAGCTAAAAGACACAGTATATTTGAAATGATCCGAAAAAGTAGTAAATCATTTGCCAATGGAACTCTGACTTTGAAATCTCTAAGTGACACCAGATGGTACTGCCGAGTGGAATCTGTTCGATCACTTCATGACTTTGAAGTCCCTTCTCTGCTAAGAAGTTATACCCATAGGCGGAGTTATGGGGGGCTCTCCCAAACTTGTCTGACGTCTTTTTTTTCTATTATTCTATTAATTCAAAAGATCTTTTTTGTTTTTGTTTATGATTAAGTTTCTGTGCTTAAATTGATGAATTAATGTTTTCAGATCATGTGTCTGGACTATAATACTGTATTTATTTTAAATTTCTAAATGTATAAGAATTCCTATACCTCATTTGAGGAATGGAAGCACTATAATGTTTCTTTTGTAACAGCCTGCACTCATATGTTAGAAGTTTGCAGGTGTTCAGGGCGCCACTTGGAGATGTATAAGTAACATACTGCACAACAATGCAGAAAAAATAAAAGTGATCCCGGTATAATGTGCAAACTTAAAGATGAGATTAAATAAAATAATTAGAATTTACATTTCATAATTTGATATCTTCATAAAAATTGGAAATTTATCCTTTGAAGAGGTGGAAAAATTAAAATACCTGGGAGCAGCAGTAACAAATACAAATGATACTTGGGAGAAAATTAAACACAGAATAAATATGGGAGAAGCTTTTATCATCCAGTCTGCTGTCAAAAAATCTGAAAGTTAGAATTTATAAAACAGTTATATTACCGGTTGTTCTTTATGGTTGTGAAACTTGGACTCTCACTTTGAGAGAGGAACATAGGTTAAGGGTGTTTGAGAATAAGGTGATTAGGAAAATATTTGGGACTAAGAGGGATGAAGTTATAGGAGATTGGAGAAAGTTACACAACACAGAACTGCACGCATTGTATTCTTCACCTGACATAATTAGGAACATTAAATCCAGACGTTTGAGATGGGCAGGGTATGTAGCACATATGGGCGAATCCAGAAATGCATACAGAGTGTTAGTTGGGAGGCCGGAGGGAAAAAGACCTTTGGGGAGGCCGAGACGTAGATGGGAAGATAATATTAAAATGGATCTAAGGGAGGTGGGATATGATGATAGAGACTGGATTAATCTTGCTCAGGATAGGGACCAATGGCGGGCTAATGTGAGGGCAGCAATGAACCACCAGGTTCCTTAATATGATATCTTCAGGAAGGTAAACTTCTTATAAAAATGTTTCTGTTAGCACTGTTACGTAGTTTTATTGATGTATGCATATGTTTCTGTACGAGAGAGAAAAAGAGGGAGATTGTTTTAAGTTATGCCCTATTATAATTTGTAGTAGTCCTACAGTTCAAGCCCTATACAACTCGGTTCGAAACATCGCGGATATGGATGTAACACTGTAAGAAATATGCCCCTCAAAAATACTTTTATTAAATGATCATATTCCAATATACTGTACCACAGTCAAGCTATAACGGGGGGGGGGGGGAGGTAAATGATGTCTCCCACAACCCCGTTATATGGGAATTCTATGGTTTTGCTTTGCCCTCCAAGGAAATGGTTCTCTCTCCGCCTATGGTTATACCTCTAATCTGTGTATTTACAGGTGAATGAGAAAACTGTTTTAAAAAATTAATTTCTCTCAAAATAGACAAAATTTTTATGTATGTTTGTACTTTGCAAGATCTCCTACTTGCGGACAAATTATTAGTTAACACTCTAGTTCTGTGAACATAATAATAATAATAATAATAATAATAATAATAAAATAATAATAATAACGTAGTTATTCTAAATAATAATGTAGTTGAACTAAATGATCAATTTTGTGGTTGCGAGGTATCACTTTGTAGCCATCGATATGCTACACCTGTGTGAAGACTCAAGCTCCAGGTGGTCCAGAACGAGATAGTTTGGATCATAACAAAACTCCAGACTGCTACGAGACTGAAGTTCCATGATGAACTAAACAGACAAGTGAAAAGTTCATCACTCATCTATCTAGGAAAATATATACAGCTGTACCTCTAAATTAAAATTCACTTATATTCATCCTTGACCAGTATAATGTTATGAGGAGTGGAGATGTGATGAACGGCAAATTAGATAAATGTAATTAAGTGTAGTGGTGATGTCATATACAAGAATTGTGACAGAAACCACTACATGAAAGCCATTGGATGATAATAAATAAATGAAGAAATATACATTGAAATTGAAGCACAGTATTAAAGATGGATTATACAAGGTAAAATATTGTAACTTTTATTACAAAACAATAATGTAGTTTTATTCTTACAACAGTAGTCACTTCCAATAATTTAATTTAAACACTCCCGTCAACAATGGGATTTCTACTCCACACAGTAACACAGCATTCGTTATTGCACTCCACAGACGACAATGACAATTTACTTGGATTATTGAGAACAACAATGTACTGCTAATTTTAACTAATGTTCACAAAGCACTATTTAGCCTACAAATCAGAACTGTCAGTTCTCAGTTCACAGTTCGTTTGCCTTGGCTAGTTCTTCTAGCTCAGTCACTCGAGTTCACAGTATCTCGAACCCCAGACCTTCAGAGACAATCCACTAAACTTCGAACTCAGGTCCCCCAACTGCGGTCCACTGCACTCACTCACTGCTCCCACAATTATGGACACAACTCATGTCGAACTCTGGTCTCGAAGCTGGCTTCACTGCTACACAAGACTGGCTGGCTTGCTGTCCAATGACTACAATAACAACTGCTCAGCTCACTTGCGTCTCTTCTTTTAATAGCAAACCATAGTTTCGGGAAAGTACAATGCTAGAAATTTCCATGGATGTCCAGAAGATGGTACCTCCCGAATTCTCTGGATTTCTTCCCTCTCTGCCGCGTCGCTATCTCTCCTCTCCTCTCTACGCCACAGCACATGCCCCAGGAAGCAGATGCGCGCGCACTTCATTTCCCACGCCGAGCTACGGCCGACCTCGCCCTCCTTCTGCCGGTCGTGAGATCATTTCCCGGCTGTCACAATATAATACAATACAAACTTAATATCGAGGTTCACTCAGCCTCCTATCAAATTGAGTACTGGATCTTTCCTGGGGTTAAAAGGCAGTGGCAACCACACCATCTAATTCTAGAGCTAAGGTCAAGAAAGTGTGGAGCTCTACCTCTATGCCCCCCCCCCCCCCCAAGTGTTTTTATGGCATGTGAAGGGGCTACCTTTACAAACTTAATACTAGGTAACAAGCAGACTTCAGCTACAGGGCCCGTCTAGGAGTGTTCATTTCGACCTCTTAGGTACCTGATACCCCTTTTGGGCTCATGGCAGTGTTAACACATGGAAGTCTTCAAGTTTCTGTGGCATGTGTGGCATTGTCTCATCCAGAATGTCTGTTTCTCTCCCCATCCTAGACCTCAGATCTGACTACCTAGGACATAAAACGAGCAAGAGCAGTATCAATCAAGGAGAGAAAGTTAATTACTAAAGCTTCAAATTTCGACATTCACTCGTGTAAAATGGTATATGTGTCAATAAAAACGTTTTGTACGTTTTTTTTATATTTTTTTATTTTTCTATGTTAAGTTAGTTGATATTTTATATTAGTTCATTGTATAAATTGCTGCCTCTATATGATATACTGTTAAGACTTCTGGTGAGTCTGTGGTAGTTAAAATGTATTGAGCACTTTCAATTTTTCACAAATTATCCACACCATACTGCCATATTTCAATGTTATTTTGATGTACCAGTAATATGTAGTATTAGAATTTTTGATTCTGTATTCCTTTTATTTGTTTTCAGATAAAAGAACAGCGATACAGTGATGCAATTCAAGTGCTGACAAATGTACTGGAAACAAACCAACCTGTAAGTTCAAGTCATTATCCAATGAAACAAGTAGGCCTACTTTTATATTCTTTCTCCCATTTTTCTAGGCGAGTACGATTTGTAGTTTTCATATCAACCATTGTTGGTAAGTATTGTGAAGTTTTATAACTCTATTGTTTATTAGGCCTAAGGTGAGATTTCAGTACAATAGCTTAAATTTAATTAAATTCTTTATTAAATAAGAGTGAAATTAAAAGTTGATGACACAAATAATATCAGTGACTTAACGGATTTTCAGTATTAGAGTTTCACTGAATCCCATATTTAGATAGTACTACGCCCATGGGCTCGAAAAGTTCTGCGCCTCCACCAACTTATTTATGCAAAATTTAGACATTTACTATTGAGAACAGAATAATGTGGAAGTAGCGATGAAAGAGAGTGCAAACAAGTTAGGGCTGACAAAAATGATAGAATAAACACAGAAAAGAAAGTGATAAGTGAGAGAAGTACGTGCAAGTAGTGGAGTAAGATAGATATGGAAACAAGGAACTAAAGTAAATACCTAAGTGTATAATAGTAGGCAAGGAAGGGATGATAGAGAATAAGAGAGAAAGGATAAAGTTGAATGGGTGAATAAGGGAATCATTAAAAATAGGTAAAAGCAAAGGATGGAAAGTGTATAAAAAGTGGTTGCTAAGAGAAATATTGAGAATAGAACAATTAGTATATAGACACTGAATAGGAATGTTAGAAAATAGTAGACAAATTGTAGAGTAGAGTAGACAGTACACAATAGTATTAGGACAATGACTGAAGTGGAAAATAGAATGTAGATAAGGTTTAAAGGTGAAGAGGAATGAGTATAGAATCTTAGGTGGTAGTAGGGATAAATTTGGGGAAATTATAAGGAAAGAAGATATAAATGTATAACTACAAAAGAAATGTTAAAAATCATAGTAATGTAAATGTAAATAAATGTGTAATGGCCAGGGGTGTATATTGCGGGTGTTCAAGGTATGCGCTGGACACCCTGTAAATTCGGTAATCTCATTTTTTATTTTAAGTTGTTTTATATAATCTATACTAATAATAAATCTGTAACCGAAATTTTTCTGGTAATTTTCGATTTTCCAAAAATAATTGGTCCTAACATATATAATTAACCACCCTGAAACCGAAAATCGCATTTTTGAAATTTTTGTTTGTATGTCTGTCTGTATGTTTGTTACCTTTTCACGCGATAATGGCTGAACGGATTTCGATGAAAATTGGAATATAAATTAAGTTCGTTGTAACTTATATTTTAGGCTATATGGCATTCAAAATACTTTATTTAAAAGGGGGGTTATAAGGGGGCCTGAATTAAATAAATCGAAATATCTCGCTTATTATTGATTTTTTTTAAATGTTACATAACAAAAGTTTCTTTAAAAATGATTTCCGATAAGTTTTATTCTTTACAAAATTTTGATAGGACTGATATTTAATGAGATAAATGAGTTTTAAAATTAAAATAACGCCATCTAAGACGGTGCAGTGAAATAATAAATGACTTCGTCTATAAGGGGCCTTGGACAACAACAATCGAAAAAGGGGCCTTGGACAGCAACAGTCGAAAGCTATTAGACTTAGCCTACAGACAATGTTTCTGTGTTTGTATGAAGTAATATCGGAAGCTAAATTAACCGATTTGTATAATTAATTATTATTTCACCATTGGAAAGTGTAGTTTCTCTAGATGGACATACTGCTATAATGTTATTACAGTAACTTCTTAGTAAATTGAGGACAGGTAAGATTAAAATAGCTTCCTATGCACAGAAAATTTGATAGGCTTTTTTGTACATTCGTTTTCTGTATTTCTTAAAATAATATTTATGTACACACTCATTTTAATCTCAGAGAATTAACGAACAACGAGGGTGTATTGATTTAGTATGCAGTAATAGTACGTTAGCTTAGCAATCCATTATTTTATAATTCAAATTTTAACTATGCTCAATCGAATCATGTTAAAATACATGAAATAGACTATATATGCAATAAATGCAGTGCAAAAAAATTGGGTAATGAGCCAAGCAGATTATGTTGCGCTGTTGTAAAAGTTGTTGCTTCTGAGATTCAAGAGCCCCCACAACAAATTAAAAACTTTCTTATCGTAGTACATCCGTTATCAACGCACTTTTTATATAATGTAATATAATATAATATAATATAATATAATAATAAATATGTAGCCGAAAATTTTCTGGTAATTTTCACTTTTCCAAAAATAATTTGTTGTTCCTGCAGTAATTCCCATGTGCAAAATATAAAATTTTTGAGTAGGAAGAAAAAACACATTTATTCATTCCATGGCAGTGGTACATAGGAGATCGTGAATTCTTACATTTTCGAAAGAAAGAAATATAATTACATATCACTGTTTATGCTGTATCACTATTTAAGTTATTTGAAGGTTTCAGAACCATAGTGGGCCAAGCGCCATTTACTGAAGACGTAGAAAACAAGGGTTAAAATTAAGTTATTAACATAATTCAATGGAACCATATAGCAAGTAATATAAAGTTTACACATTAAAACTAAATGATATGTCAATCTTCATTAAACTATAGTTGAGTGTAATAACAAATAAGAAACATGTTAAAGGAATTGTCATTGCACCAAATGAGTGCTCTCTGGACCAAAATGATCGCAATTTAATTATTTAAATACAATTTCAATTAAGTAACATATTAAACGATTTATCCTTCTAACAAACACGAATGTTCCCTGAATCAAACGTCCTATTTTAATTATGTAATGACTTTATATTTATTTCTAACAGGTGCAGCGGAGTGCATGGGTACGGCTAGTGCAACAATAATTTTAATTTATCACAATTTAAATGCGTGGTAATCTCATTGGCAGTTGACGTATATAGTTCAAGACTAATTTTAATTTATTACCATTTAAATATTTTAAATGCCTGCTGGTTAAATGTGCACACCATCCCCAGAATGGCTTTCGTTTTATAACGTACGCTCTGCCTGACGAAGTGGGATGAGTTCTGGTCTGGTTGTCCTGTCCATACAAAAGAACATCCCCCGCTGATAGTTACTGCTATAATTCTCTGCACGCGCAAAGTGGCATGGTGGGGATACTCGCTTCTCTCAAGCTCGCAGGTCGTCCTGTATACAGGCAGCTCAACTTGTCAATAGCGTTACAAAATATTGTGTTTGACTTGTGTGTTTACGTGAATTTACTGTGTTTAGGTTTAACTAGGGTTCATAGTTGTGTGCCAGCGCAGGTGAACAATTTAAATTACTTATTTAATGATAATAGCACTTGCAAATGTACACTGTAAAAGATCTTTTGCAAAAGCCATTCTCTTCTCGCCCACTAGGAGAGAAATTACATATAGTGAATAAGGGTAGACCTACCCCACCACTTCCGAATTTAGTGCAACAATATAAAACAAAAAGCGAACAATACACTAGACATTTTTCTATTTCACAATATGAAATTGTAGAATAGATAGCAAGTTGCGGAACTTCAAACAGATTATTTTGCTGGCCATGGTTACTGTTTGATCACAAATAATGCAATTTTGAATAACGTTATTTGTAGTTGCCTCCTTTCTCCGGCATTTGCAGGGCAGTCATTGAAACAAGGTGATTAATTTTTAAGAAGTTGTGGTGCGAGTACTTTGAATAATATTTAAATGTCATTTTCTTTTAATTGTATGTCATTTTTTCATTAGTTTAAGGGCATTTTAATGATCATTTTAAGTAGATTTTTAGGTCATCAACATCCGCCCCATAGTTATTATTTATTAATAATACTAAATTATATATTAAAAATGGCAGTTAATGTTGACCCAATATTTCACTTAGGCCTATAATAATTGTGCGAGATAGACCAACTATATATTTTTAACAGAACACCCAAACTCCAAGTTCAGCATACGCCAGTGGTAATGGCACTGTATACAGAAATGTAGATATATGAAACAGCTCTTGGCAGTTTTATTTTGACGGATTTTATTTTGGATGAGCTATCAGAGAATATGGTTATGATAAGTATGGTTATCAACTGGTTAAAGGTCTATCTAAACTCACAGTGCTTGGTTTTGTGGATTATCTCGTTATCCTTCCAAATAACAAGGAAGATGCACTGCTGCTTATTGATATAGCCCTACAACGTTTTTAAAGAAATTGGATTAACATTGACTGCCTCTAAGTCAGTTGTCTTAAATATAATTAATGGAAAACTTGATGGTTCACCTTTGTCCATTAATGCTAATTGTGAAATCCGCTCCATACAAAATAAGAGACAGTTCGATATTTTTCAGTAAATTGCTCTGACCAATTGATATTCAACGAGCACCAAACAGCATATGAACTAAAGGAAAGCCTGAACCTTCTTCTTGATAGCCCTCTACTTAAACCAGAACAATAAATTGCAGTCATTAATCAGTTCATTATGTCGTCTCTGGTATATTGCTTTCAAAATTCTGACAAACTGAAAATACTACAAACATTCCTTATTGCTCTTGACAAGATGATAAAGAGTTCTATAAAAGACGTTTTGCACCTTCCAACGGATACACCAGATGTTATGCTTTACTCTTCAAAAAAGGTCAAGGCCTTCGGAGTTTACAGAGCCAACGGGAAGCTGTAATTCAACACTTCAATTCTTGTTGTGTACTTGAAAAATTGCACAATGATTATATAAATACATTACGGGACCAGAATGATGATAAATTAAAATGTCCTATCTTGCTGGAAATTGATGAAAAAGAAAATTTTATTTCTAGAAGTCCTCAAGTTATAAGAAAACATTTATGATAAAAAGAATTTAATAAATGGTGTTGCTTACAAACTCACGGTAGAGGTGTGGCTCTTTATGAAGAATGTCCTTTTGCAAACAGATGCTTGGAAACACAAATAGGATAAGTAGTGCTGAATGGCGAATCCCTATAAAGTTACAAGGTAATGAATGTTGCTCCTGTTAGATCACTCCATGGACGTAATCAGGATGGAACCCACTGCAGTGAGAAAGAAATGTTGGCCCATGTCCTCTGCTATTCTCCACTTGGTGAACTTCTGTGCATTACAAGACACCATAGCATAAGAAGTAAAATTGTAGCCACTCTGTCTGGTAAGCATTACGAAGTTTTTGAAGAAGTGCATTCATTGCCTTGCTACTAAAAGAAGCATGCGAATAACCAATATAATTGCCATTTAAAAGATGAGTAGAAGAGACTTCAACATAGACCTGATGGTAAGATTTGAAATAAGTGTGGACCAGCTGGAAGCTGTTGACTTGGAAAAAAAAAACCATATATGAACCAACATTACCATACTTCCAACAAAATTATAACATCATTGGGTTGATGATTGGAAGCCATGGCACCATTCCAAGACAGTTTTTAAATTTAATTAAAGATTTCGCCATTCCAAAGCAAAATTTGTTTAGATATAGCCCTGCTTGCTTGGAAAGGTTCTATTGAAATTTTAAACAACCATTTATATACCGGTATGAACAAGACCAAATTATATAGTCCCTTTATAATTTCTCTCATAATATCGTGTATTAGCAAATTCAACCTTTGTTACTGTTACACTGTTGTATCAAGATATTTAAATTTGTATAGTGTTCTTTGTCATTTAGGCAGTCTGCTATGGCAGAAAGAATGTTCAAATCATTATATTCCTAGCCCGAGAAGTTGGAAACTGACGATATTGTGTTGATGTTTTATTGAATTCTCATGCTTTTTTTTATTTCTATCATGAAGGTATTTTTAAATCACACACCCCTTTCTTTGCCCAACAATCTTCGCTTCCAAATAGTAAACATACAAAATTGTAGACCTACAAACGGTTTTTCTCATCGGTCACACAACCAGAAAATCCTGTCATACATAGTCTTATCAGATTTGCTTGTAAATGCACCTCTACTCTTACAAGCAAGTTGTATTTGCACAATATCTAGTTCAGGCACTGAGTGACCACTGTCTTCTATTTCATTTGTGTTAAACTCAAAGAGCTAAACACAACTTGTTTTAATTCAGTTACTTTCATTTTGGCAGCACTCACCATATTACAAGCTCAACAGAACTAAACACAACTTGTTTTAATTCAGTTACTTTCATTTTGGCAGCACTCACCATATTACAAGCTCAACAGAACTAAACACAACTTGTTTCAATTCAGTTACTTTCATTTTGGCAGCACTCACCATATTACAAGCTCAACAGAACTAAACACAACTTGTTTTCATTCACTTCAGCTCTCGCCACAGCATAGAGCTTCCATGCATCGCAGCTTGGCGCAATACAGAGTGGATCAAGTGTCAATATATTTGCCATGACAACTGTGTGTGGTTTGACTATAGAGAAACTGAGCCCCTTGTAAATGTCATTGTGCCCTGCATTAGCAAAAACAACAGGGATAGTAAAAGCTTTAAGCCCATAGGCATGGGCTGCCTCTGTACATAAAAGTCATCACATTTTACAGAAAACTAGAAGTAATCGTTGTGGTGGTGACTGTGATGACGGTAATCTAATGTCCAAGTGCTTGGATATTAATTTTCCATTTACTTTGTTGCTTTCCATTAGAGGTTACACAATATTCTGGATGATCTGTCAAGGGTGGAATATTTGTAAAGATGATCTTATCGATTGTGAAGCTCTCCTCTTTTCACAGGACACATCTGGAAGGGTTAAAAGTCCCAGTTTTGTACAGATGCGCAGCCAAATAATCATGACCTATTATTGTTCTGAAAATTGCCACAACTTCATATCTGAAATATTCCGATACAGAATATTTGTTTGTTTTGTAGCAGTACCAACCATGACTTATTATTTTCTTTCAATTTGAAGTATTCTGTAATTTCTTTTTAGAAATCTTTCTTAATTATTAGTTTTGCAGCGTGAAAGGACAGCTTCTAGTCTGACTTCTGTAAAATGTTGGTACTCTTTTCAGCAAGAAGACATGCAGTTTCAATTCTATGCATTCCACAATGAGAAGGTATTCGCTGGAAATAAATAATTGTGTTTGATTGATAATTAATTTCATTTCTACTATTTTTGTGGAGACTGGTATTTTATGTAATATTATTGCTTGTATGGTTGCTGATGAATCACTCAGAATAACCACATATTGAAACATATTAATTCTGTAGAGTTATATTAGTGCTATTTATAAAATAAACCTCTGTAAATGGTCCAATCGCATGTCTCGACTTTAATGATGTTATTTACAGACTGAAAGTAAGTTAGGGCACTCTGGAAGCATTGTCAAAATGAAACATTTATGAACTAAAACAGGTATAATTTTCACACAACAATAATCAACTTTTGTTTTATGTTGCAGTCTAGAGCAGGTCTGTCTCTCCTTGCATACTGCTACTTTTACACCCAGGACTTCGTTAATGCAGCAGATTGTTACGAGAAACTGACTCTACTGTTACCTGATGAGGCCGAATACCATCTTTATTATGCTCAGTCTCTGTACCAAGCCTGTTTGTATGAGGAGGCAATGAAAGTTACATCGCAGATTGATGATCCAGCTTTTCAAGGAAAAGTAATATTGTCTAGATTCATCGTTACATTCTTACAGAGGATTTAATGTTTCTCTTAATTTTATGTCTTCCCTTCTCTGCTCTCTATGTCTCTCTCTGTTTCAAATATCTTCCAGTGCCTAAAAACTCATCTTTTAATTCCTAATCCATTGTCGTCATTCCTCTCTATCATGCCTCTATCTCACCCCTTCTCCTTCATTCTTTGTTGATTGTTATACCAAGTGTTTCAGACCACCCATATGAGCAATATGATACTGGTTGTTTATAAAAAAAAATTGATAACCAAAACCTATGTTTTGATGGTAGTACCATTTCCCGTAACAAACCAGAAGTAGAGGTACCTGTGGTCAACTTTGAAATTTCAAATGAGAACATAGGTCATTGAAGGTACCATTGGAAACTACTTTTAAAAAGAAACAACCTTTACTCAAACTTTTCTTGTTAAACTTTACTCAAACTTTTATTGTTTACTCACAAAGGAACAAAAATGGTATTTTCTGAGAAATATTGTACATTGTTTATGTACGTACTGTACTGGTAGTAGGTACATTATAATTGTAAACACTGCAGGTCTTGAAACCAAGTCACTTTCCACTGTCTTTTATTTTGCATAGCAACAGTGAATTTTGTTTATTCGTCCATATCACGTTGTCTCCCTGTGGGTTTGCTATTTGGAAAATGCCATTCACAAATTAAGAAGCATTCGATATGTTGATGATACTTGGAGAATGCCATCGGAATTCCAGAGAAGTAGCATATGTTTATGCAGAGAGATATCCATTGCATGCCCATCATTTGAACAATATTTCCAGGTCTTGCAAAGCGTGTGTGTACAAATGGCATGGTGCAGCCGAAACACAAGAGTGAGCATATCAGACGACCTGTGAGGAATGAGAAAGCTGCTGATGTCCTCACTGCAGTGATAGTTAATTCTCATGACTTCACAAGCAGGATTGCCCTTGATTCAGAATTGCACCATAGTACAGTATTTAGAATTCTCGAAGACAACAAATTTCATCCATGCCATATTCATTTCCATTAGGAACTTGGGGACATGACTTCCAGACTCCTGTTGATTTCTGCAACTGGTTTCTAAACACGGACTGCGGTTTCGAGTTCAGAATTCTGTTGACTGATGAGGCAACTTTCAAAAGTAATGGTCAGGTGAATCTCCACAATGCCCATTACTAGTCTCCGGTTAATCCACACTGGCGACATGAAGTGGATTACCAACACATGTGGAGCCTCAACACATGATGTGGCCTCCTCAGACTCCGAGTCATAGGATCTTACTTTTTTGAGGAGAACTTGAATGGTAGAACATACGCACACTTCTTCGAAACATTTTGCACCATTAGCTTCATGATGTTCCCCTTGCGCTTCGGTTAATGACATGGTTTCAGTAGGATGGCTGTCTGGGTTCACTTTTCACATAGGGCTCGGCGAGTTGTTAACCAGTCATTTCCCCTACAGTGGATTGGACGATGAAGACCAATAGTTGGCCAGCCTGATCTCCTGATTTCCGCTCTAAATTACTTCTTGTGGGGGAAAATTAAAGACATGTTCTACCAGATGCGTCCAACAACTAGGGAAGACATGAAACAAAGGATTGAAGATGCCTGTGGATCTCTCAACTGTGTTGAAGTGCTCCGTGCATAAGTTCTCTGCACACACACACACACACACACACACACACACACACACACACACACACACACACACACACACACACACACACACACACACACACGCACGCACGCACGCACACACACACACAGGGAGGGGGAGGGGGAGAGGGAGAGGGAGAGAGTACTAGATGCGACTATCAGGTTTGAAATAGATGCACACATCAGCCAAAACTTACGACTACTAGTGATGAAAAAGGAATGGAATTCTGTTTGGAGTTCGTAGTATCATCTCCAACTACACTTACGACCTGTTAAAATCAATGGGATTCACATTTTACAATACTGAGAAAATCCGTAGAGAAATTCTGACAAGTTTTGCAATTTTATCTCTGTTTCAAATAGTAGTCCTATAATTTCACCTTCTCTTTAATTTTTTCCAGAGTTGTATATTTCTTCATTGTTTCATAATTAACTTCTATGTATGAATTTGATTTCTGAATAGTTACCCTCATTGAAGGGCAGATGGTTTTATTTCTAATAAATTCTACACACATATACACACAGATACATATATATATATATATATATATATATATATACACACACACACACACACACACACACACACACACACACACACACACACACACACACACACACACACACACACACACACACACACACACACACACACACACACACACTACTGTGCAAAAGTCTTAGGCACCTCATGCAATACGTAAATATTGTGTTCTAGTTCTTAGAATTGAGAATGAAAGTGGTCTTAAAACAAGTTAGAATAAAGTCTTAATGGTGAAATAGGTACAAAAATTCGTCTCCGTCATCAAAACCAAGCTTAATATAAAACCATGGAAACACCAAATTCCTCTGTAGACCCATCACACAGCTCTCGTTGGTGTATATTGCGTGCTGTGTTTACAAATTACATATAAACAGAACAAGTTTCAGTCCATACTGTGTGCTGAATGAAATGAATGTGTTTCATTAAGAATAGAACAACACTGAAGTTAGTAGTAATAGACTCTGAATCTTCTTGGTAGGTTGAACAAAAAAAAAAAAAAAGCAGCTATGGTGAAAATTTCAGTTTAAATGAGATATAAAATTTGCTTTTTGAGTGAGCAGGATCATTCTCAAGCAAGTATTATACGACAAACTGGTGTATCGCGTTGTGCGGTAAAGGGGATTCTGAAGACAAAGCTACAGTTAAGGACAGTAAATGATCGAAAGCAGACTGGCAGGCCCAAGAAATTGACTGGAAGGGATGAATAATATCTGAAAGTGACAGCCCTGAGAAGTAGAGCAGCTTCAAGTGCACAGCTGGCAGCAGAACTTCCTGAAAACTGTAATACTAAAGTACATGCATCTACAGTACAACAGTCACTCATCAAAAATGATCTCCATGGACTTGTTGCTGCAAAAAAACCTTTCTTACGGAAGGATAATAGGACAAAGCGATTATCATGCGCAAGAGAACACAAACTATGGGGAGCCAATCAATGGAGCGACGAATCAAAATTTGAAATTTTCGGAAGTCATCGAAGGTAGTATGTCAGGCGGAGGAAAGGAGAATGGATAAAGGAGGCATGTCTGCAACCAACTGTGAAACACGGGGAGTGGTAGTAAGCAAGTATGGGGTTAATGGAGTGGTTGATATAATAAGAAATGAAGATAAGCTGCCATGTTAAATACAAACAAATATTGATTCGTCATACAATCCCGTCAGGTTTGCGATTAATTTGAAGAGATTTTGTCTTTCAATAGGACAATGATCCGAAGCACACAGCAAATATAGTGAAAACCTACTTGCAGCGAAAACAAGCTCGAGCAGATGTTCAGTTGTTGGACTGGCCTCCTCAGAGTCCAGATTAAAATATTATCGAGAGTCTTTGGGATTATCTGGACAGAGAGAAGGTAAAAAAGCAGCCAAAGTCTGCAGCTACATTGTGGCAGATACTTTCGGAAACATGGAGGAATATTCCTGCCACAGTTTTCCAGAAATTGCAAAAAAGTATACCTAAGAGAATTCAGAGGTATTGTTGCCTAAAGGCGGTCACATATCCTGTTAGTATCATGAACCTACTCAGTGACTCTTTTGTGTGATATTATTGTTTTTTTGTGTGTTTCTAAATACTTTGGTAATAAATACTTTATTTTTCATGGTATTTTTTTCTTTTTTTTACCATTTTTATTACCTGCCTAAGATTTTTGCACAGTAGTGTGTATATATATATATATATATATATATATATATATATATATATATATATCCCGTTTAGCTTTACCGTAAAAAATCTCGGAGTGCATTTCGAATCTAATCTTAGTTGGGATACGCATATTAAATATACATGTAAGAAGGCATTCTCTATTCTCCATTCACTAAAAAGATTGTATCATTATCCGTCTAAATTAAAACAGACGCTGGTACAGACACTCATTCTACCTCACTTCGATTATTGCGACGTTTTGTTCAGTGATCTCAGGATTGATTCCGCCCAGAAACTACAGCGTGTTCATAACGCGTGCGTCCACTTCATTTGTAATGTTCGATACTATGATCATATCTCACCTTCTTTCGAGAAGTTATCATGGCTTAGGTTACATGAGAGGAGAAATCTGCACTCACTTTCTCTCCTATATCGAATTATGCACACTTCATCCCCCTCTTATTTATTCGCTCGTTTTCATATTCTCTCTCGCTATCATAATATTAATACTCGATCACAACGCGATAACACGCTAGAAATTCCACTTCACACATCATCTCTGTATTCCTCATCTTTCACTGTTGCCACCTCTCGTCACTGGAACTCTCTGCCGCCTGAAGTCAAGGGCTGCCGAACATTGAAATCTTTCAAATCCAAGTTAGAAAATTATCTTATGACGAGTTGCCAAACTAACTTACTATTATGACAAGTGTGTATTGCATGTTTCCACGTATTCACATTTTTTTATGTTCTAGTGATATTTAACTTATTTTATATTTTTGTTTTCATATTTTCCGATAATGGTATATCTCTAATGTGATAACTTGAGCTATATATAAACATAATTTTCCTTACTGTGTATACTTAAAAATATTGTATTCATTGTATGCTTTGTACTGCACTATTGTATTACTACTATTAGTATTATTATTACTATTAGGCCTGTTATTATTATTTTATTTATTATTATTATTATTAATATTATCATCATTATTATCATTACTATTCTTATTTATTATTATTATTATTATCATCAATAATTTTCTTATTTTTTTATACTTTGTAGGCCTCATTTATTTTTGACCTGCTGTTCACATTTTATTATGCTTTTTTCTTTCTTTCTGTATGTTATATATTATGTCTGATTTCTTCTTACTTGTTGTTTACATTTTATTATTATTATCTTATTCAGTTTTGTGTGTACTTTGTAAATTTGTAGTGTTTCTATAACGCAGTTTTTACTCCTGGTTGAGTGTTAGAGAAGGCCGTATGGCCTTAACTCTGCCAGGTTAAATAAATCATTATTATTATTATTATTATTATATATATATATATATATATATATATATATATATATATATACACACACACACACACACACACTACTGTAAGGGTGAGATAATGATCTAATTCATTATATTACTGCAAAATTTATTGCTATTCGTATTGAAAATCAAGGAAAGGATGACTACTTGTGGTGATAATTCACCTTTTCACCAGTTTTAATGAGAACAACACTAACTTTTGTTGTAATCTTTTGAATTAAATGATGACATCATCCTTACGGAATTTTGACATCCATTGTTTTTCCCATGTACCCCTCATATATTGTACGCACACACACACACACTCACACACATATTCATTTTCATATACAGTTTGTATTGCATTTATCATTTTTGTTAATGTTCTTTTATAAGCTCATGATTTGTAATAGGCCACTTCTCTCCGTCTAGTATTATTGTTTGTATAATTTTCTGGCATTGAGTTTTACTTTCACACTTGTGCTAAGTGTCTTGCTGTCTGCAGGCCTTGAGTGCATATGTACATTGTTTCTACCAGGAGTCGAAATCTATGGAAGTAACCTCTTGTTTTTTCATGTTCTGACACCATGGCTGTGTGTTCTGGTTTTGGGCATAGTTTAAGTCGATGTCTGTCAATTATTTATGGAAATAATATTCTGCACTCATTTACTTTTGTAGAATCTGTCCATTTTTCCTGTCATTTTTAAGTGACTTGACCTCCTGTTCCTTAATAAATTGTTATTAGTAGACCCTATCTTTGTGTAGCTATTCCAGTGTGTATCCTCTGTAGCTGCTTCTTTGGCCAGCTTGTGTACCAACTCCTTTCTCTCGATTCCTATATCGATTTTAACCATCAGATATGTGTTGCCCAATTTCTTGTAATTAGTTTCTGTATTATTTTCGTAGTAATGGTAATTTATTTTTCATTACACAGCTACAGTGTGTGGACATTAAAATTGAAGTAGAAATATTTCAATAATTCTTCATTTTTCTATATATACTTTTAACACTTAAATATCACTGATTAACTTTCCAACTTCTTTACTGTGTAGTATGGAAAGTTAATCAGTGATTTAAATAATATAATAATAATAGGATCCTTACATTAACAGTGGTTTTACAATAAACAATTACACGAAATAACAAAATATATAAGGGATAGGAATCTTACATTAACAATGGTTTTACAGTAAACAACTACATGAAATAATGAAATAAATACAAGTATATAAGGGTACTGATGTGTAGTCCCTTGTTGCTAAGAGCTATTGAGTAACGTTTGCATTGTGACCATGCTGTTTGTATAATTTGCAGCCTTTTTCACATTGGTGTGTTCCATATTTCCAAGTTTTCTGTTTTTTAGAATGGTTGTCGGTATTTGTTTGGTTTGATTATTCGAATATACAGTATGTCGTGTACCAGTAGTTTATTTTTGTGTTGCTGGATTAGGATTTCATTAAAAAATATGACCACTGTGGCTCCGACTCTGTCTTTAGTTTTGCTACCATTAGTGAATATTTCTGTGAGGTAAGTTATTGTTTCTGGATTTCATGAGTTAGAATTCTTTCTGTTGGATGGCCAATATTTTACTGGTACTTGTGTGTCATACTCTTGTTCCTTAGATGAGCCATGGATTGATTTGTAGATACAATATTTTTTTATTTATTAAAATATTTATTGGTGGATTTCCAGCCATCACACAGGATGCTTTATATGATATAATTCTGAAAGCCTTTACTATTTTAATGTTAATCATTCTTTATAATTTCCTTATATTCTTTTGCTTTGGAACCTTGTCTTCCCAGATAAGTGCTTCATATTTGTTTTCTGCACTTTATGTTCCAATCTCAATTCCAGTTTTGCTAGTTCTTGCTAGCATATTTATTAGAGACGCGTTTTTTTGTGTGATGTGATCAATCTGCCTGTCGAAGGTAAGTCTACTATCAACATAAATGCCTAGATACCATATTCGAATTCTGTTAAAGTATATGTTAATTTCCTAAGCCTTTTCCTTTCTCTTTCGAGAAATAAGCATGTGTTATATTGTGTGTGTGCATGTGTCATCCTCTATATGTGGGAGAGGGGAAGGGGGAGAGAGGGTGAGACTAGTCACTAGTTCTATCACTAGGAGTATAAGTAACAGAATCTTGTTACTTATTTTTTAGATTTTCGTTACTTATCTGACAGTCTAGGTCTGTTATATCAAGATAACAGGTTTACATAATTGTGATTGAATCATCAGTTCGCTGCAAGGGAATACCATATAAAATTGTTTTGAATCGATCTTTCAAGTGGAGTGTATTTTAAAACTGCTCCCTGAAAGAATTTTGATCATTAAAATGGTAAAAGCATGTCCTGGCAATGCTTATATGCACTTATATAAATTGTTGGGAACAGAAAAGTAATACTGAATGTTACTTTGTCATTTGTAAAACGACAGTTTAATGTATTGTACTTGTTTTACTTCCAGATTACAAAATTGAAAGCAGCTATAAAGTATGGAGAGGAAGACCTAGCTGGAGCAAAAAGCCTTGTGGACAGCAGCCCAGAAGATGATCCAGATACTGAAATCAACCATGGCTGTCTTTTATACAAGGTAGTCTTTTTAATATATCAGCATCAGTGAGTAGTCAGCAGTGTAGCACAAACTGGACTCATGATTCGAGCATGCTCTGGTAGAGATTTGACTTCACTTGCCTGGTTACCTGATAGGGTTTTCCTAACTACAAGGCAAATATCAGGTAAACTCATAGCAAATCATCATCCTCATCTTGCTGAAATACCATCTTGGTATCACTAATTCTAATGACACTTGATAACCTGACAATTGATACAAGTCATTAAATGACCGATAAAGAAACATCCTTAAATTGAAATTGCACTGACAGTGAAGGAAAGATAATTAAAATAAGAGAACTGTTTTCATAATATATGCTAATTTACATATTTTTTACCACTTGTACAATAAACATTATGACTAGCTTCCAACATATTCTAATGTAATCATAAAGAATTTCCTGTTTTCTGCTGGCCTGATAATGAGAAGAATGCTGTTTATGGGAATCAAATCTCTATTATTTTTCAAGACAGTAGTAAGAGAAGGAGTGGATCAGGACAGCACGTTTGTACATCTCCTTTTTATGTTACGTTAGGTTCTTTTTAAACTGAAATGACGAGTGAAGCGTAGGACAGTTAAAATTACTCTAACCTAACCTAACCTAACCTTTTTATGTTAGGTTAGGATAGGTTAGGTTAGGTTAGAGTAATTTTAACTGTACGTTTCACTCGTCATTTCAGTTTGAAAAGAACCTAACCTAACATAAAAAGGAGATGTGCAAACGTGCTGTCCTGATCCACTCCTGTAAGAGATGGTGTAGGAGTCTTGTATTAAATTATATACATATATGGACACTTCACTTTTCGTCATTCACCCATATGAAGCTAGTTCTGTAGACCAATTTACCGATTGAGTTGTTGCCTAGGATGTGCTGGTCTATGTTACACCTTGATGAGATGAGATGATGATGGAGATTTTTTGTTGGGATGCCACAGGGGAATCGGAGCAACCGGAGAAAACCCCTGTGTTACCTGAACCATGGGCTTGCCCAACACAAATTATAAATCGAGGGTACATTGGGGATCGAATCTGGGTCCACAGGATTTTAAGTCCAGTGCTCTAGCCACCAGACCACCATGGCAGCTAAAATGTAACATCAATACATTTTTAATATTGTCATTATTTTTAAGATATACATTTTTCATATAAATCGTATTAATATTTTAATTAAATTTAGGGATATACAGTTGCTCTTTATTGGCAGCAGGCCAATGCAACTGTCAACATATCATTATTGCAAAAATAAATTAAGTTTGAATACCATCGTAATTATATTAATTATATTCAAGACACTATTAGTGGCTTCAACAGCCACATCCCATGCAATTACTGGGATTCGTGAATCCCCTGCTGTCTTTTTAAATCTAAGATTGTTGTTTTTCTCTAAGATGCCTAAAATACGTAAACTCAAATTTATATAATTAAATTTAGGTATATAAGTTTAGCTTTCTATATTTTAATTCTAACATTGCTGTCCCCTTCTAAGGTACACTTAGCGGCAAAAAGAATGGGCCGACTCTTGGTCGATAGAAATGCTAAGTTCTATCGCGCGGTTCACTCGTGTAAACGTAACCCAGTGCAAGGCATTGCTGTTGTGTCTCTTCATTGAAAATCATCCGTCTATAATGTAGTAAACCTTACGAGCAGTGTGTGGCCCAGTGGTAAGAAGTCTGATATCCGTGCCAGAGGTTGTGAGTTTGCCTCCTGGTACGGTAAAATTATTATTTTTTTATTTTAACTTTTACTTAATTTATTAGTTTAAATGTGAAATGGCACTTGTTAACAAACTTCGTTATGCCTGCCTTTTAAAAATATTATTGGCCATCATTGGCTATTAGTAGGTGAGACCTGGTCTGTATAAACAAAAATACTTGTTTCACATCCTAAAAAAACGGACACATATCAAACACAAATAAATAAATAAATTAACAAAAACAAACAATGTGTTAATATATTAACAAAACAAGGCTGTGGTGGGGACTAGTATCTCGTCCACAAACCACCTGCGTCAACATGTGCCCTCATTCTGCACGGCATGGAGTCCACAAAATTATGGAACAGGTCTAAATTCTTGGCCATCTTCTCCCACGCATCTAGAACTCTGTCCCACAATTCCTCAGGTGTCCGAACGGGTGGTTGTTCTGCCCAATTAGAGCATAGGATCCTTTTGACTGCAGCCCACAAATTTTTAAACCGATTCATATCTGGTGAATTTGGAGGCCAGTCGACTGGGTCGATATCACGCCTCCTCGTAAACCATCTTTGAATCCGGTTGGCGGTGTGTAGTCTATCGGATAATTATTGTGCTGGAAGAAAAGTGTTCCTTCTGGATATCTTTTTCGGGCGGAAGGGATCATTACATTTGCCAAAATGTGTTCGTAGACTTCTGCCGTAAAGAGACTGTGGATGCGTTCCAGAAGTCCTGGCCCATCGTATGACATCCACCCCCAGCACGCGACCCTCATGCGAAGCGTATCGGTGGTCATTCATACAATCAACTAGGGCAGTACTATCATTGCTATTGGAGACAATTACCTTGTCGGAGAAAATGACATTTCTCCAATCAAAGTCCTGTCGCAGAGTAGCATACACAGAATGTTACTGGAGACAGTTACCTGGTCGGAGAAAATGACATTTCTCCAATACATTTCTCCAATCGAAGTCCTGTCGGAGAGTAGCATATGCAGAATAACCTATGCGAACCAGGGCAATGAGTTATTGTTTTTGTGCCATCTTCAAGCGTAATGACGAGACAGAACGTTATATTAACAGATAGCAGTATTACTTGAAAGAGAGAGGGAGGTTTATTATTTATTAGAGTTTGGGCATATTCTAAGAGATATCGCCACATAATTATAGCTTTGCGAGATACATATGATGGCAATTTTGTAATAAAAAAAAAAAGAAGATTGGGGGAGATTCGAACCTTGAGCTACTACTACTAACTTGTTCAATATACCAATGCCGTAACAACTTACGCTACTGTAACTGTTTATATCACTTCGGCATAATACATGGTTTTCCTGTTCATATTCGCTCCGGTTGAGTTTGTATTTATCAATTTTATTACTATTTCACTCTTCAAGGGCCCTGATGTATCTAGAATCAACCCGCCATTCGATTTTATTACATATTTTAGCCTCTTAAACAAAATACAGCAAATTTAAATGGTTTAATTATGTGTTACCTAGTGAACTACAGCGTTGACGAGACGAGCATGCGCAATGTATGTCTCTGGAACTTAGAAATTGTTGGCCAGCTCATTCTTTTTGCCGCTAAGTGTACAGTACCTATAATGAAATCAAATTTGCATATGCTATTTAGATACAGGGCATTCCATGTGAAATAGAACATAAAAAAATTTACAAATGTGCAATTCCTCAAAAAATATATATATATATATATATATATACACAGAGGGATAGGAAATACTTTACTCTGTGAAGTCCATTAGTTTCCTTGTTTTAATGCATTAAATTTATCGTATTTCAGTAAAAATCGCCAGTCTCAAAGGGCATAAACTTGAAACAACTTACGATAGACATTTCAACAGAAGTTCATATTATAGATGAGAGTACGATTTTCATAACTATGCATACACAATATTTTATATTAATTTTTAACAGGAGCATAAATAGATATATCGATACTTCATGGACATTCCCATGGAAAATACTAAAAATAAAAATATCAACAGATTCCTCTCCTTCTCTCTCTGAAGAAATTGCATCAGTTTTAATTTCAGCATTGCATAAAGAAGTGTTTCTCTAAAAAAAAATAATTTCATTAAATTATATTATCTATGCCCAATTCCCAGGTTGGGTGATGGTTCGCACATGCTTCGCTTCAGTACATGTGACAATAAGAATTTTCCTGCACTGCTAGCAGAATGGCAGATTAGTTTACCTAGAGAGTACGAACATGTCGTAGTTTCTATGTAATTTTTTGATTGAAAGGTCAGCCAGTGTCTAAGAAAAACCTATAAAAATATCGAAATCAATATCTTATTTTAAAAGCAAAAAAAGAATATATATATATATACACACACACACACTGAATTCGAAATTGACCTTTTCGAATAGACATTTACATCTTCAAAAGTTGGTAAATGGCAAACTTTTTTGTTTTTCACGTTTTATGGGGGGATGGTCCAAAAGTGACTGAAATGTTGAGAAAAAATGCAAGTTACTTTTAAAAATTTTGTTGCTCAAAATCTTTATTGATTTGCGAGTTATAGCGAGTTAAGAGTCAAGACCAGTAGCGGCCAGTGATTGAAATTCTCGGTGAGGCCAGACTACATAGTTTAAGTGCCTCGGATAGGAAATGTTTATTCATGATATTAATTAGTATTGTTATGTTATTAATATCATTATTACTGTATTATTATTATTATTATTATTATTATTATTATTATTATTATTATTATTATTATTAATGAAAATAATAATGTCATTCACCAAATACGTTACCAAATACGTTATGCTGTGAGTTTGTTTCAGTGATTCTTTGAGTGTGATAAAGCAACACACATTATGCTCAGTTGAAAAAGTATGTGTTGAAGTTCCCCTTTCTTCTTCTTCTTCTTCTTCTTTTTTTTCATTTGACAGTAACAAACAAGGCCAACAGAAAAGTTTATTTTGCACCACATTACCACTTAACCATTTATGTTGTCCATACCTAGATTGAAACTCGCGTTTAAGATCACCTGTCAGAAAAATTGTCACCGATGTCGTAGGTATCTCGGTAAGCTATCTCGTTATTTAAAACTTTCTTTCTTTCAATATTATTTCTTCTCGAAAAAGGACACTCTAACAATGAATCATTATCATCATTATTTCTCGCATTTGTGTTTTTATTTTTCCGAAACACATTACAACATTGAACCACACTCACTACTGTACTACAAAGTAGGTCACTTACCTTCCACCGCAAGTAGGTCACTTGCCATCGAGCGAAAGTAGGCTATTTCATATCGAGCGAAAGTAGGTCACATGCCATTGAGCGGAAGTACGTCACTTGCCATCGAGCGAATGTTGGTCACTTGCCGTCGAGCAAAAGTAGTTCATTTGCCATCCAGCAAAAGTAGGTCACTCGCCATCCAGCGGAAATAGGTCAGTTGCCATCGAGTGAAAGTAGGTCACTTGCCATCGAGCGAAAGTAGGTCACTTGCCATCGAGCGGAAGTAAGCCGCTTACCATCGAGCGAAAGTAGGTCACTTGACATCGGGCGAATGTAGGTCACTGGAAATCGAGCGAAAGTAGGTCACTTGCCATCCAGTGGAAGTAGGTCACTTGCCATCGAGCGAAAGTAGGTCACTTGCCATCGAACGAAAGTAGGTCACTTGTCATCAAGCGAAAGTAGGTCACTTACCATCCAGCGGAAATAGGTCAGTTGCCATCGAGTGAAAGTAGGTCACTTGCCATCGAGCGAAAGTAGGTCACTTGCCATCGAGCGGAAGTAAGCCGCTTACCATCGAGCGAAAGTAGGTCACTTGACATCGGGCGGAAGTAGGTCACTTGCCATCCAGCGAAAATAGGTCACCTGCCATAGAGCGAAGTAGGTCACGTGACATCAAGCGAAAGTAGGTCACTTGACATCAAGCGAAAGTAGGTCTCTTGCCATCGAGCAAAAGTAGGTAATTTGCTATCGAGAGAAAGTAGGTCACTTGCCTTCCACCTAAAGCAGGTTACTTGCCATCGAGCGAAAGTGGGTGACTTGCCATCGAGCGAAAGTAGGTCACGTGCCATCGAGCGAAAGTAGTTCACTTGCCATCCTGCCAAAGTAGGTCACTTGCCATCCAGTGGAAGTAGGTTACTGGCAATCGAGCGAAAGTAGGTCACTTGCCATCGGGCGAAAGTAGGTCATTTTCAATCCAACAAAAGTAGGTCACTTGCCATCGAGACAAAGCAGGTCACTTGGCATCCAGCGGAAGTAGGTCACTTGCCATCGAGCGAAAGTAGAGCACTTGGCATCGAGAGAATGTAGGTCACTTGCCTTCCACCGAAAGTAGGTCACTCGCCATCGAGCGAAAGTAGGTCACTTGCTATCAAGCGATGTAGGTCACTTGCCATCGAGCGAAAATAGGTCATTTACCGTCGAGCGAAAGTAGTTCACTTGCTCTCTAGCGGAAGTAGGTCATTCACTGGCAATTGAGCGAAAGTAGGTCACTTTCCTTCCACCGAAAGTAGGTCACTTGTCATGGGTCGAAAGTAGGTCATTTGCCATCCAACGAAATTTGGTTACTTGCCATTGGGCGAAATTAGGCTATTTCATATCGAGCGAAAATAGGTCACTTGACATCCAGCGGAAGTAGGTCACTTTCCATACAGTGTAAGTAGGTCACTTGCCATCAAGCGGAAGTACATCACTTGCCATCGAGCGAATGTAGGTCACTTGCCATCGAGCGAAAGAAGTCACTTGCCATCGAGCGAAAGTAGGTCAGTTGCCGTCGGGCGAAAGTAGGTCACTTGCCTTCCAGCGAAATTAGGTCACTTGCAATCGAGCAAAAGTAGGTCATTTGCCATCCAACGAAATTTGGTTATTTGCCATTGGGCGAAAGTAGGCTATTTCATATCGAACGAAAGTAGGTCACTTGCCATCGAGCCAAAATAGGTTACTTGACATCCAGCAGAAGTAGGTCACTTGCCATCCAGCGAAAGTAAGTTACTTGCCATCCAGCGGAATTAGGTCACTTGCCATCGAGCGAAAGTAGGTCACTTGCCTTCCAGCGGAAGTAGGTCACTTGCCATCCAGCGAAAGTAAGTTACTTGCCATCCAGCGAAAGTAGGTCACTTGCCATCCAACGGATGTAGGTCACTTGCCATCGAGTGAAAGTAGGTCACTTGCCTTCCACCGAAATTAGGTTACTTGCTATCCAATGGAAGTAGGTCACTTGCCATCGAGTGCTCTCGCTTAGGAGAAGTCATAAAATGAGACCTAAGGAGAGAGAACAGTGTGGGTCTCAGTCTGCCAAAGAGGGGGAATTTTTATGTTATTTATGGCGTAGGAAGGCAAGTCACAACCGGTATTCCTACTCTTCTACCCTCAAGACTGGTCCATGGATGGGAGGAGTGAAAGGTGACCAGGCAATGAGGCCAGACGAATTGTGCCTCAGCTACAGCTTTTCAAGCCCAACCCCAAAACCCGGGAAAACATACGAAATGCAGAAGCTAGACTCAGCACAAGCGGTCCTGGCCTCAGGAACAGGTATATATACATCACAAGCCAGACCTGGCATGAGTGATCCTGGCCTCAGGAACAAATTTTTACTGCAAAAACAGGTCTATATACACTACCAAGTTTTCAAATACTTCTACAGTGATATATATTCTTCTTTCAAAGAACTAATATATTATATAAAAACACAAAATTTCATTTCAGTTAAGCCAAGTGACTGAGGCCTGGCCTCACTTGCTTCAGTCAATCAGCTGCCACTGGTCAAGACTTATTGAAACGCGTATAGTTCAACATAAAATACAAATTTGTGTAAATTCAAAAGCACGAATACTTCGGTAAGGTTACAGATAACTAATAAAAGTTGTCCCTCCTAATTTGGATAGTCACCATTAACGTATGGCCCGTGGAACACCCATACTCACCTCCAACGTCACTCTGAAACAAGCTGAGACTTGCACTGCAAGCTTGTGTAACCTTGACTTGTGTGCTGTTGGCGTGCAAGACAGATATAAGGAACTTAATTTCTGGATATGACATATTTTATTTCTATGCGTATATACCTTGAATAAAAAATCTGAAAGCTGATTTAATTGGTCCTTATAGTTTGCAAATTGTCATAATTTTAGTTTTAATTTTATGGGAAAATAATTCAAATATGAATTAAATCGACTGTGTCTAATTTTATACAACAATGAATATGTTTCACAAATCAGTAAGTTCGGGAAGATAAGAGCTTCAAAATGAGATTTCGGTATTGTTAAAATGTAAGTTTTAAAGGATTCAGCAGCAATGGCTGTATAAAGAACGTAATTTTCTTTTTATATGGTACATTTGGCGAATTTTTGTAAGAAAAATTTTAGACCTAGGGATGTCATTTCCTTCCCTCTCTGTTCTAATAGTATAAAAAATATAATGAAAATTAAAAATTGTTAGGTAGATCTAATTTTTCATTCGTTTTCATATTGACTCGCCCATACATAAGTTTAGTTTCTTAATTCTAACATTGCTGTCCTCTTCTGATGTGCCTATAAAAATGTTTATTTTGATATTCTAAAACATAGTTCAGGTGCCTAAATGTGATTTTTTTTCAGTTTAAATACCTGATGTTTACTAATAAATATGAATAAAATCGTTTCAAGAGTGAATAGAAAAATAGTCTTATTGACACCTATAAGCTACATTTCAACATAATTACCATGAAAATTGAGACATTTGTCATACCAATGTACCAGCTTTCCTATAATTTTTGCGAAAAAGTTGCCACCTGTCTGTTGAGCCAGGTCTGCATGTATCCCGAAGCTCCTAAAATACTGTCCTCCCAACCACCTCTTCATTGCCAGGAAAAGATGGAGGTCACTTGGTGCCAGGTTTGGGCTGTAGGGAAGTCATTAACACTTCTTATTAGAATCGTTGAAGTTCTTTGGTTGATGCAGCAGAATGAAGGCAGGCATTGTTATGAAGCAAGACAACAGCTGAAGACAGCATGACTCTCTGTTTGTTTTTTATGATTCTTTGTAATCTTCACAATGTCTCACAGTATGCATCCGCATTGATTGTGATTCCTGGCTCCTTAGAGTCAACCAGTAACACACCTTGCTGGTCCCAAAACACTGTAGCCATCAGCTTCTTGCTGAATGTATGTTTAAACTTTTTGGGCTTGTTTGGAGAATTGGGTAGCATCCACTGTTGTGCTGATGTTTGGTTTCTTCACTGTCGAAACGAACCGACGTTTCATCACCTGTCACAATATTGTTTTAAAAACTCTTCTCCATCGGCCTCGTAACACAGCAGAAATATTAAGACTGATGCCATTTGTCTATTCTTGTGGTTGTCTGTCAGCATCTTGGGTACCCATCATGCACAAATTGTATGGTATCCAAGATGTTTTGTAACAATGGTGTAGAGGACTTACCTTGAAATTTCGGGAAAGTCTTTTGATAGTTCAGAAATCATGAACCAACACCTCTCACGAATTGCTTGATCCACTTGTTGGGTGTGTTCATCTCCTGACACAGACTTCCGTCCCTGACCACCTTCATCATGAATGTATGTCGACCATATCTAAATTTCCTGCATCATTCTCGCACCACGCTATCACTTATAACATTTCATCATATACATGGCTCATTCTGTGGTGAATTGTCACTGCATTACTGTATGTCCCTCTGCCTGTAGAAATCTAATAACATTGTGCAACTCCGACTTGGCGGTAGAATCAATTGTAGTGAACATCTCTACATGCCTGTAGCCAAGCTTCAACTGAAGAGTTGGCCTTAGTAGTGGTGTTGGTGGTGGTGGTAGTGGCGAGGGGAAAGCCAATCACGCTGCATCACATCCTGTCTCCTTTCGCTTCTTGGACCACCTGGTGACACCATCGGAGATTGAAAAAAAAAAATAACCCTCGCATTATGTGACTACTAGTAACATCATAGTCATTTAAACCTAGAAATGCTACAGAATAATGCCTTATGAAAAGTCAGTACAGCAGAAAAACATCAGAAAATGAGGCTGAAAGTAACTTGCGAGTTCCATACACTGCAAAAGGGAAAGATAATGCTCCTCTATCCGCCTTCCTTTTTTTTTCCCAGCAACCCATTGTGACATGTAGGTATATTTGGAAGATAACATCTCACATCACTTGCACGTTCAAATTCATCCTGGATCAAAATATTTATTTGTTATTTATTTATTCTGGTGTAGTTAAGGCCATTAGGCCTTCTCTTCCACTCCACCAGAAATACAAATACAATAACAGAAATGAAAAGGAAAAAAAAACACTATAAACAAAGTAAAGTCACACAAAAATATACACAGGTTGCAGTCATACAAACTTTAAATCAGTGATTAAGTATAATTAATTGTATCCTAATTATCTAACATAAACAAGAAACTTGCGATTTTAATCTAGAGTAAAAAAACACAAATCAACACTTCTAGCAATACCTAAAAACCATGAAACAAGACAAAATTTTCCAATTTAATTTTGAATTGTGATAAAGTCCGGCAGTCCCTGACATCACTAAGTAACGAATTCCAGAGACGTGGTATTTCTACAGTGTAGGAGGATGAGTATAGAGACGTCCTATGTTGAGGGATAGAAAGAAGTGCTTGATGCTGGTTTCGAAGAGTTGTAAGAAATTGAAAGCGCGATAAGAGATAATTCGGAGTAGAAGTATGCATGATTCTTTTTTTTTTTAATTGGGTTATTTTACGACGCTGTATCAACATCTTAGGTTATTTAGCGTCTGAATGAAATGAAGGTGATAATGCCGGTGAAATGAGTCCGGCGTCCAGCACCGAAAGTTACCCAGCATTTGCTCATATTGGGTTGAGGGAAAACCCCGGAAAAAACCTCAACCAGGTAACTTGCCCCGACTGGGATTCGAACCCGGGCCACCTGGTTTCACGGCCAGACGCGCTGACCATTACTCCACAGGTGTGGACTGCATGATTCTAAATAGAAGAGACAGTGAATGTATTGTTCTTCGTTACTTCATATGCACCCATGAAAGTAACTGGAGGGAAGGTGTTATATGGTCAAATTTACGAGTATTGCAGATGAATCATATGCACACATTATGAACACGTTGTAGTCTCTCAGCTAAGAGTGAACTTACATTAGTTAGTAAGGAATCGCAATAATCAAAATGGGGCATTACAAGCGTCTGAATAAGATTCTTTTTTAGACTAAGTGGTAGAAATTCTTTCATATGAAACAAAGAGTGAAGTTGAGAAAATATTTTTTTGCAAGTGTATGTTACTTGAGTGTTCCAATTTAGATCGCTATCCATAAAAATGCCAAGATTTTTAACTGTTTCACTGTATTTAACAATAATCCCATTCAATATTATATGTGGTATAGTACCACTATCAAGAGTACTTCGTAGACGATCATGTCCCATTATGATTGCTTGCGATTTCTCTGGATTTAACCTTAATCCAAATTTGTGTGCCCACAGTGAAATCGAATTTAAGTCTTCGTTTATTTTATTTACTGCGTCACTAGTCTCGTCAGGGTGGAAATGCAAATAAATTTGCAAGTCGTCAGCATACATATGGTATTTTAAGTGTTTTATCATTTTAGTCACATCATTAATATAAATCATGAAAAGTAAAGGTCCGAGAACTGATCCTTGTTGAATTCCAGATTTCACGACACACCATCTTGAAGAATAATCGCATGCAATGACACATTGCTGTTGTATCAACATGAAGTAAAAAACAAATAGTAACTACTTTATCCATATACAAATAAAAAAATCTTTCCTCTAAAAATAAAAGGGGAAACAATGCTTCCATCAGATCCATGGACGCTATGTCCTTGTATCAACATCCAAACATCAGGTGTGACAAGATTGTTTCAACAAGATTGCAGTTGATAGTTGGCTTTGATTGGTTAAGAGTCAATACATACTTACACACCTTTGGTACATTGTCATCAGATGTCACTTTCTTCTATATCCTGGTTGTTATTTGATAATTCTTTATCATGACGAATTTTTTGTTCAAGTTTGAGTTTGACGAAACTGTAACTTTTAAGTCAACAATAATGTTACTTTTATCTCCAGCTTTCAACCACACACCCGTCAACAATGGGTATTCCACTCAATACAGTAGTTGTTATTGCACTCCACAGAACGACAATGACAACTCACGTGAATTATTGAGGAGAACAACAATGTACTCCTAATCTCAACTAATGTTCACAAAGCACTATTTACAAAGCAAAACTGTCGGTTCTCAGTGCACAGTTCGTTCGCCCTGGCTAGTTCTTCTAGCTCACTCACTCAAGTTCACGGTATGTCGAATCCAAGACTTTCAGATAAAGCTCACTGCACATCGAACCCACGACTTCCGGACGCGTTGCTTCCACCTGGACGCTGCCACAGTTATTCGCTCAAGTTCACTGCACGTCGAACCCAAGACTTCCGGACGCGATGCTTCCGCCTGCACACTGCCACAGTTACTCAAGTTCACTGCACGTTGAACCTCGGTCTCGAAGCCTGGCGTCCTTGCTTGCTCGCTCCTGATTCACAAACTGACTGGCTCACTACTTTCTCGCACCTTTTCATTTATTAAATCACACGTTCTCGAAAGTACTGCATCCCGAAGTTTCTACAACAATTGGTCTCGAGACGTTTCTTTACTTCCGTCACAGTTGGTTTCCTTCCCACTCTCTCTGCCCAAGGCCCAGCACCCGCCGAAGCTCGCGTCTCCTCTCCCCGCATGCCTCCTTTCTCCCTAGACGCGCGCGAACTCTCCGACGCGACCAAAATGTTCCGGCATGCTGCCACATTGCTCCCTCCTTAGGACTGTTCATCCCGGAGAGTCCCTTGGTAGGCCGCTAGACAGTCCAGGTGCACCACCATCATCTTCTCTCTGGGTTGTCGCTGGATGCGGTATACCACGTCATTGATCCAGGTTACCACGCGGTAAGGTCCATCCCAGGCACGCTGCAGCTTCGGTGATTTTCCTTTGGTCCTGGTTGGTTGATACAGCCACACCAGGCCACCCTCCTGGAATCCCGCAGAGTTGACTAATCTGTCGTAACGCACTATCATCATGTTGCTGGCCATCTTGAGGTGCTCTCTAGCCAGTTGATGAACTCCATCCAACTTCTCTGTCAGTTCTGCCACGTAGTCAGTCGCTGGCTGGTCTGCGCTGGGTGGCATGCCAAACAGCAGATCACAGACAGGCGCAGCTCTCTCCCGAAGAGCATGTTTGCCTGTGTCATCCCTGTTGTATCGTGGACCGAAGCTCTGTAGGCCAAGAGGAACAGTGGGACTCTGCCATCTCAGTCTCGTTGATGGTTCGACACTACCTTCTGCAGGTGCTCTTCTACGGTTTCGATGTAGCATTCCACCATGCCGTCAGACTGTGGGTGGAGGGGAGTGGTCCTGGTTTTATGCATCCCCAGACACTCGAACAATTCTCTCATCAGGTTGAATTCGAAGTTGCGTCCCTGATCACTATGCAGTTCCCGGGGGACACCGAATCGGCAGAATGAAGTTGTCAAGCAGCACGTCTGCCACCGTCGAAGCCTCTTGGTTGGGAATCGCGTACACCTCTGGCCATTTTGTGAAATAATCCATGGCTACTAGCAGGTAGCGGTTCCCTCGATCTGTGGCCGGGAATGGTCCAGCAACGTCGATGGAGATTCTCTCAAAAGGAGCTCTCACATTGCACTGCTGCATGGCTCCCCAGCCAGTAGAACCTCTGCCTTAACTTGTCCAGCGTCTTGTTGGCTCCAAGATGGACTACAGTCGCCCAGCATGAGTCTTCTTCAGCACTTCCTTCACCTTGCTCCTGGGCAGGATAAGTTGTTCTATTTGGGTCCTACCATCAGCCAACTCCCAAATCCTCTTCAGGATACCGTCCTTGACAGTGAAGGATTCCCACAGGGCCCAGTAGATCTTGTAAGTGGTGCTACGGTTGGCAATATCGGCCCACACTGGTCTCTGACTGGACTCCACATCACGCAGTAGCTGTCCAATGTTTGGGTCCTCCAACTGCTCCCTCCTTATGGCGGCGTTATCCCATCCTGGGCTCGGCTGGGCGGCGATTGCTCGGACTGCGTGGGCGCAATCTCGCTCTTCTACTTTCAGGCAGTGTTTGCAGCCATCATGGCATTTGCGTCGTATTAGGGCATCAGCGTTGGAATGTTTCTTCCCTTGGTGGTGTTCGGAGGTGAAGTTGTACTGCTGCAGACGTTGAACCCAATGGGCAGTCTGCCCCTCCATATTCCTGAAGCCCAATAGCCAGTTGAGTGCAGAATGTCTGTCCTCAGATGGAATTCCTGGCCATATAAATATTTGTGGAAATGCTTCAGGGCTTTCACAATGGCAAGAAGTTCTCTACGGGTGACGCAGTAGTTTCTTTCAGCCTTGGAGAGTGTTCGGCTGAAGTAGGCAGTCAGCCTCTCTTGCCCGTCCTGGTCCTGAGAGAATACTCCACTGATGCCTACATTGCTAGCATCCGTGTCGAGCGTGAACTTTCTTCCAGGGATGGGGTATCCGAGTACTGGGGCTGTGCACAGCACCTCTTTCAGCGATTAAAAGGTTGACTCCACCTCATCCATTCATTGGAATTGCCATGTCTCCTCGGTCAGCTGGGTGAGAGGCTTGTCGATGTTGCCGTACCCAGCAACGAACTTTCTGTAATAAGTGCAGAGGCCGAGAAAGCAGCGCAACTCCTGCTTGTCCCTCGGTCTCGGCCATTCTCTGACGGCTTGCAGCTTCTCTGGGTCCGTGGCCACTCCATTGGTCCCTACTACATGCCCCAGGTAGCTGATCTTCTTCTGGAACAGATTACATTTCTTCGGGTTCAACTTCAGCCTGGCTTGTCGCAGTCTCTCGAACACTTTCTTCAGGTTCGACAGTTGTTCGCCGAAGGTCTTGCCGACCACGATGACGTCATCAAGGTACAGCAAACAGGTGTCATATGTCAGGCCTCTCATTACGGACTCCATTAGTCTCTGGAATGTAGCAGGGGCGTTGCAGAGGCCGAATGACATGACAGTGAACTGCCATAGTCCCTGGCCTGTAGAGAATGCCGTTTTCTCTTTGTCCTCAGTATGTAGCGCCACCTGCCAGTACCCTGACTTGAGATCTGACGTTGAGAACCACTCTGCTCCTGCCAGGGTATCTAAAGTATCGTCAATTCGTGGAAGGGGAAAGCAGTCCTTTTTGGTGACGTCATTCAGTCTTCTGTAGTCCATGCAGAAACGCAGGTCCCTATGCTTCTTCTTCACCAGCACCACAGGTGATGACCAAGGGCTGTCAGATTCCTCGATGACCCCTTTTTGCTTTCATGCCCTTTAGTTGGTTGTCGATCTCCCTCTGTTTAGCTAGAGGGACACGTCGAGGAAGTTGTCTGATTGGGCAAGCATTTCCAGTGTCGATGCGGTGCTGAATTTCCTCCGTTCTCCCGTAGTCATTTTCAGGCAGGCTGAACACATCCTGAAACTCTGTCAATAGATCGTGGACTTGACTTCTTTCTCGTTTGCTTAAATTCCCCGTCAATTCTGGAGCCAGCTCTTTCAGTGATGGGTCCAGTTCTCGACATGTTTGGTGATGCTCCTCGTTATCACCCAGAGATGTCGCAGACACTACTGGCTCGACGCTACCTAGTACAGTTCCACTAGGCAGCTCCTTGTCCCGATTAGTGATATTCAGGACCTTCACCGGTACCACTTTCGGGATTGGGAGTAAGGATCTGGCCACATAAACCCCATATATCGGAGTTGTTTGCGAATCGAGGAGCAGGTTCCTCTTAGGCTGTCCATCCAGTCGTGCTGTCACCACCATCTCGCATCCTGCTGGGATTATCACCTGATTCTCCAAGGTGAGTCTGCTGGTCATGGGTTGGTCCTCGACATCCCTCAGGAACACTTCATCCTGGCCAAAATGGAGGATACAGCGCCGGATGTGTACAGTCGCATCGAAGATCCGCATGGGGTCGAGTCCCAGGATGATGTCTTCAGTGATGTTTGCAAGAAGACCCACATCTCTAGTCTCCTCTTTCCCAAGATCAGATCCAGGAAAACCTCTTTCTGGATGCCGAAGCTCTCGCCTGAAGCAGTACGAAGCTCATATCGGCGCAGCGGCGTCCTCCCAGGTAGGCCACGCATGACTCCTGGCCTGGCGATAGGTGAAATTAGATTATTGAATAGTTTAATTGGTTGATCATGATTAACTATACTTACTCTAATTTTTTAATCTTTTTTTAGTGCTGCTTATACATTATATCTTTATTCTTATAGTCAGCATGGAATATATTATTCTGGTATTTATTCTTCATCAGTGACGCCCCGGTGTCTATCAGTACTCTGCATGTACGGCCTCTTATCCATCCGTCAGCAATCAGCCCATCGTCGCATCTTCTGTCAACCGTCTTCAAGATCAGCCGAGGGGATGGTGATGACGGCGATGGCGTGACCCTCCTCGCATCAGCCCCTTCTAGTTTTCCTGTCTGTGACCAGATCAGTCACAGTCCTTCCTCAAGTGTCCGGTTTGCCACAGGACCAGCAGGTGGGCATTCCTCGTCTCTCTCTGTCGCTCGGTTGACTTCGTTTGGCGTTCCTCGACGTCGGCCGCTGCGACGCTCCTAACCCGGTGCGGAGTTGAGACTTTTGCCGTCCATCTGGAGGGCCGCTGCCGGAGCTTTGTTAATGGCATGATGCTCTGCCAAGAGGAGTTGTCTTATTTCGGGGTCGACTCCGCAGCCGGTGTAAGCCGCCTCTCCAGCGACGAAGTTAGGAGGTAGGCCCCTGAGGGCCTTATGGGCCTGTTGTTCCACTGCCATCGCAAATTCTTGTAGGGACTCGCCTGACTGTTGGACCCTCGTTTTCAGTTTAGTCCTAAATGCTTCTGCAAGTTTGATGGTCACCATAACGTCCCTCCAAGGCCTCCATTATCTTTGCGGCTGTTCCATCTTCTGGAACGCTTTGAAGAATCTCCGACACCTGTCCCTGAAGTGCGGTTAGCAGCTGGGTAGTCTTCTCTGCTGGCGTCCACCCATTATGTACCGCAGTAGCCTCGAACTGGCGACAGAAAATCTCCCAAGACGTCGTACCGTCGAACTTCGGCGTCTTGACGTTCGAATGTCTGGTTGAAGGCGATGGTTCCACAGGGCCACTCTGTGGGGTGCTTAATTCTGTTGCCGCTTCTTCCATGGCCCGTCGAACTTCTTCAGAAACTATCTGTTTCTGTTCTCTAGCCTGGCGATCCACTATCGCGAGTATGTGCTTGTTTTCTTCAGCATGCTGATCCATTAACCTGAGTATGTGCTTGTTTTCCTCAGCATGTTTATCCAGTACCTCACTCGTCTTGTCCAGCAACTCACTTGTCTGCTCTTGACGATGCTCGAGAACGCGAATTATGCTGTCCAAATGGTCTACGTCCTGTATTAGTTCGGTCACTGCTTTATTTACATTTGCGAAATTATCGATAGTTTGTCGAAATCGGCTCTAAGTTCATCTTTCACGATGGTAACAATTCCATCCATGTGCGCCGATACGCTAGCAATTTGTGTAGTCACTTCACTTATGTCGCCTTTCACTCCACTTATGTCACCTTTCACTCCGCTTATGTCACCTTTCACTCCGCTTATGTCGCCTTTCACTCTGCTTATGTCACTTTTCACTTCACCTATGTCGTTCTTCACCTCTCTGATGTGTTTGTTCATTTCCTTGATGACTTCCAGGATCTGCTGTAGGTTCTCCATTATGTCGACAATATCCCGCTTCTGACACCAAATGTAATTTTAATTCAACAATAATGTTACTTTTATTTCTAGCTTTCAACCACACACCCGTCAACAATGTGTATTCCACTCAATACAGTAGTTGTTATTGCACTCCACAGAACGACAGTGACAACTCACGTGAATTATTGAGGAGAACAACAATGTACTCCTAATCTCAACTAATGTTCATAAAGCACTATTTACAAAGCAAAACTGTCAGTTCTCTTTTCACAGTTCGTTCGGCTGGCTAGTTCTTCTAGCTCACTCTCTCAAGTTCATGGTACGTCGAACCCAAGACTTTCAGATAAAGTTCACTGCACGTCGAACTCGCGACTTCCGGACGCGTTGCTTCCACCTGGATGCTGCCACAGTTATTCGCTCAAGTTCACTGCACGTCGAACCCAAGATTTCCGGACGCTTTGCTTCCACCTGGAAGCTGGCACAGTTACTCAAGTTCACTGCACGTTGAACCTCGGTCTCGAAGGCTGGCTTCCTTGCTTGCTCGCTGCTAATTCACAAACGGACTGGCTCGCAGCTCTCTCACCCCTTTTCATTTATTAAATCACACGTTCTCGAATGTACTGTGTCCTGAAGTTTCTACAACAATAGGTCTCGAGACGTTTCTTTACTTCCGCTGCAGTTCGTTTCCTTCCCTCTCAACCTGCAGCCCAGCGCTCGCAGAAGCTCGCGTATCCTCTCCCCGCATGCCTCCTTTCTCCCCAGACATGCGCGAACTCTCTGACGCAGCCAGAATGCTCCGGCCTGCTGCCACAATATTTTGATGTGAATACGTCTTTAAAATTGGTACCCTCTAGCGAAAGTAGGCGAGCAAAAGAAAAAAAAAGGTATAAGACTTTAGCTAATATCCCAAGTAGTATAATCTTTAGCCAAAATGTGAAACCTGACTTCGATACTGAAGGATAGAAGCATCTAACAATAGCTAATTTAAAGTGCATGCACAAGACATGGAGGGAGTGTCCGCCATTTTTAGAAGGCTGTCTTCATTCTGGATAGTGTTCAAGATAGTCAGTATGCAATAATCTCGTGAATTTTTCCTCCACTCTCCATAAATAAGGATCATATTCACATATTCAGTCCACACCTGTGGAGTAACGGTCAGCGCATTTGGCCGCGAAATCAGGTGGCCCGGGTTCGAATCCTTGTTGGGGCAAGTTACCTGGTTGAGGTTTTTTCCGGGGTTTTCCCTCAATCCAATAGAAGCAAATGCTGGGTAACTTTCGGTGCTGGACCCTGGACTCATTTCACTGGCATTATCACCGTCATTTCATTCAGACGCTAAATAACCTAGATGTTGATACAGCGTCGTAAAATAACCCAATAAAATTAAAAAAAAAAATTCACATATTCATTGCTTTGAAACATATTGCAGCGTTTTTTAGTAACAAACGTTCAAGTGCTATTGAAACAATTCTTTGGTACCATAGATATGTTGTGGTCTACCTAATATTTGTATTGAAATTTACCTTTTCAAAGATATTTTTCCATGAAATAGCTAAAAATGTACATATGGTCTTTAAATTGTTTTTGTTTTGTTAATGACGTGAATACAAAGTTATGGTGCTTCATGCTTACATCATTTGGATCAGGATGAGGAGTGCAATAAATTTATGGAATTAAATTTAGTGCATCGCATTTAGGGGAAAAAAGAAAAATTGTTACTACTGGTACGCATTTCTATAAAACACAATATACTTGCCAACTACTCCAGATAATACACTTTGTTATTTGTTTTGTTTAGTCAACTGTCCAAAGACAGGTCTGAACTCCACAAGTGATACCAACAAAGGCACCACTTATGAGGCAACTGGGCCAGGAGATAATGGGGTAGGGTGGCTCCCTCTCCACTGCATACATCGCTGATTAGCTACATATTACACTAATCAGACTTCAGATGCATACAAACATATTGTCAAGTGAGATGTACTGCCTGATAATAGATGTTATGTTTTATTTAACGACGCTCGCAACTGCAGAGGTTATATCAGCGTCGCTGGATGTGCCGGAATTTTGTCCCGCAGGAGTTCTTTTATATGCCAGTAAATCTACTGACATGAACCTGTCGCATTTAAGCACACTTAAATGCCATCAACCTGGCCCGGGATCGAACCCGCAACCTTGGGCATAGAAGGCCAGCGCTATACCAACTCGCCAACCAGGTCGACGCCTGATAATAGATGATACACTTTGGTCAACAGGCTTTTGTCAACACTAAATACAAAACTATTTTTAGATACCAGTACACTAAAAACCACTATTTATGGGAATGTTTCAAAGGTTATGGGACACAGTGCATACTCTGTAGCATAAGCCACTGATACAATTCTTTTAAGATACATTCATTTCTGTTTTTGTCCAACATGTTGCTGCCAATGGTTCTTCATATGAAACGCATTTCAGCAGCTGTTATTTGTTTATTTTTTTTATACAAAGTGGTCAGATTATCGAGTGTGGAACTGATGCAGCAATTTTACGTATATTATATAAATCTTGCAAACAATTATAATTTATTACCTAATGAGAACTAACCTGTGTTATAAAAATTACTCAAAGTGATGGCCATCTTGATTCATACATACCTGGCATCCTGTGATGAAATTTGCATGAACATGCAAAAGTTCTTATTCAGTAATTCAGATAACTTCTGTTCTTATATTGTCTTTCAGTTCATCGATGTAAAGTGTCTGTTCCAAGAGAATAACAAGAGTGGAAAAAAATGTCCGTCTGCTAGAGTCTACTATGGACGAAATAATTCGATTGGGTGAAGATTATGGAAATGTTAGTGGTGATGGTGATGGTGATAGTGATAATGATGATAGTGATGGCGATGATGATGATGATGATGATGGTGAGGAGGAGGAAGAGGAAGATGACGATGACAGTGAATCGGAAGGTGATGCAATTCAGGAAAGTGATAATGAAAGTGCTAGTGATAACTCTATCCGAGGAATGCCTTTGAAGTGAAAAACACACTGTTTTAAGTGATATATACCTGGGATGTACTATAAGCAGTAACATTAGGTGTTGCCAGGAAGTCAAAAGGAGGTTAGCAATGGCAAAGGAAGCTTTTAATAGAAAAAGGAGCATCTTCTGCAGTCCTCCGAAAAAGAACTAAGGAAGAGACTGTTGAATGGCTTTGTGTGGAGTGCGACATTGTATGGGGTAGAAACATAGACATTTCAGTGGAGTGAAGAGAAATGATTACAAGCATTTGAAATGTGAATATGGAGAAGAATTGAGCATGTGAAATGGATAGACAGGATAAGAAATGAAGCTGTACTAGAAAGAGTGGGTGAAGAAAGAATAATGCTGAAACTGATCAGGAAGAGAAAAAGGAATTGACTAGGTCACTGACTAAGAAGAAACCACCTACTGAAGGATGCACTGGAAGGAATGGTGACCGGGAGAAAAGTTCGTGGCCATAGATATCAGATAATAGACGACATTAAAATATATGGATCATATGTGGAGACTAAGAGGAAGGCAGAAAAGAGGAAAGATTGAAGAATCGTGGTTTGCAGTGAAAGAGCTACCATCTGGCAGAAAACTGCGAATGAATGGATATAATTTTCCATAATGTAAAAAAGTGTCATTTAACTGTTAATTCACACAATATTCAAGGTGAGTAGTCTATGTCTATATTTGTATTTTGCTTGGCTTAAAGTTCAATAACGTCGTAAGGAATGTGTGCAGTACACAATACTTTCGGTAATGAACTTATGAACATGAATAAAGGCTTGTCACTATCTCCATAGAGCGTAGTTTTGTTCTCCTTTGCGTAATTCCACTATACTTGTGCTGCAGATATAGAGTGAATGTTTTTTGTATGCTAGTACCAATTATTGTAGAATGCTGTCAACACATCTCAGTTATCGCGATTATGTCATAATCAGGACTTGGGAGTCCAGCTCGCTACTTAACGTGGTCCTACATTTTTAGTTTTTTTATTTTACTCTGTGCTAAAAATTTTGTTTTGAATTTCAGGAAGGACGCTTTGAAGATGCATTACTGAAATTCACCACAGCTCTTCAAGTCCTTGGTTACAATCCTCATCTCTCCTACAATGTTGCTCTTTGTTACTACAGGCTCAAAGAATATGCCCCTGCTTTGAAACATATATGTAAGTCCGAAGTCTTAAACTTAAATAAAAAATATTATTTACTATATACACTCACAAAAATAAAAAGTGGCCTGTGTGTTTTTTTCAATTGACCACCGAATGATATAGTTATTGGCATGTTAACTTGATGCATAAAAAGCACAATAAATACAATTAAAACTAATCCTGTTGTGGTATACAGAAACATGCATTCTAATCAAGATATATATTAGTATATGCCAATCAATTACAGCATTACACTTATGCATTCCGCATCTCCTTCATATGTAGCTGAATGGGTAGGATATTAGCCTGCTAAGACAATATTCTATGTTTTGTCCCCGGCTGTGACTTTTTTTGATTAGGATCTGTTATTCATTTTTGCAATTTGAACGTGTGTTACTCAGAATTATTGTATATTTCTTGATTACATTTTGGGAAAATTATGTAGCCCTGAAAATGACTATTTTTGGATATCCATTCAATACATACACACCAATAACCTCAGTTGTCATAGACTTCTTGTACTGTGCGTTTTTTTTAAGTACTGCAGCAAAATGAGGGTCGAAAATAATGCAATTCGGCCAGTTGACTGCAAAATGGTTGGCAATTAATATTGCCTGCTGCTACTGCAGGAATAAATTTAACCTTAAAAGAACCGAATGTATTAACTATATAGTTTCAACTTCCATGATAATGACATGGAATTATTATTACTATAAGATTTTAATAATAATAAACATTGCAAAAAAGACTAAAACACGCATTCTTCTATAATGAATCGTGCAGCAAACTCGTAAAGTGGTGTTTGGAGTTGCTACACAGTTGCTGCATCAGCACTGCAGTGGAAGTAAAGCAAGACTTATAGAAGAATGGACTTGCTGCAGCACTTCATGTTTTACTTAAAAAAACGCACTGGTAGTCAAATGGAAAGGAAATGACTAATTGTTAATATTCACAGAAGCATATTATAGATTAGATTAGATTAGATTAGATTAGATTAGATTAGATTTATTTATTTAACCTGGTAGAGATAATTGCCATCTATAATATATGACTAATGTTATCACTATGAAGTCCACTCTATAAGGAATGAAGAATAGGAATACGGACAAAATATTAAAAACATTTGAGTTAAATAAAACCGTCATAAATTCAGTAATAATTTACAGAGCCTAGTTAACATTTCTGTTTCTTTAAATCACACTCAGTCTTTTTCGTACTTTTCACAACTGAATTTTTTTTGGGTTATTTTACGACGCTTTTTCAACATCTAGGTTATTTAGCATCTGAATGAAATGAAGGTGATAATGCCGGTGAAATGAGTCCGGGGTCCGGCACCGAAAGTTACCCAGCATTTGCTCGTATTGGGTTGAGGGAAAACCCCGGAAAAAACCTCAACCAGGTAACTTGCCCCAACCGGGATTCGAACCCAGGCCACCTGGTTTCGTGGCCAGACGCGCTGACCGTTACTCCACAGGTGTGGACTTCACAACTGGAATTATTACATAACATTAATAACTAGGTGTTTCAAACCACCCATATCAGCCTTTTTTCTCGAAAACTATATGATACTGGTTGTTCATAAAAAAATTTTGATAACCAAAACCTAAGTAAAGAATTCATTGGTGGTAGTACCATTTCCTGTAGCAAACCGGAAGTAGAGGTACCTGTGGTCAACTTCGAAATTTCAAATGAGAACATGGGTCATTGAAGGTACCATTGGAAACTACTTTTAAAAAGAAACAACTTTTACTGAAACTTTTTTTTTCTAACTTTTATTGTTTACTCACAAAGCAACAAAAATGGTATCTTCTGAGAAATACTGTGTTTTTTTTTTAATTTTTTTATTTTATTTATTTATTTTTTTATTATTGTGTTATTTTACGATGCTGTATCAACATCTAGGTTATTTAGTGTCTGAATGATATGAAGGTGATAATGCCGGTGAAATGAGTCCGGGGTCCAGCACCAAAAGTTACCCAGCATACTACTACTGTATATTGTTTGTACTTACACTCTTCATATTAAGTGTTCAAAATGTATGCCACCCTGTGCTAAACAATGTTCTGATCACCTCCTAACATCCGTGATGGCACTTCAGCACAGCTGAGAGACCCACAGGCTTCTCTAATTCTTTGTTTCATGTCTTCTCTAGTTGTTGGACGCACCTGGTAGACCATGTCTTTAATTCTCCCCCACAAGAAGGCTTGCATTTGACTCAGGATTGCACCATAATACAGTGTTTAGAATTCTCAAAGACAAATTTTATTCATACCATATTCATCTCCATCTGGAACACTTGGGGGACATGACTTCCAGATTCGTGTTGATTTCTGCAACTGGTTTCTAAACACGGACCATGATTTCGATCTCAGAATTCTGTGGACTGATGAGACAACTTTCAAAAGTAATGGTCAGGTGAATCTCTACAATGCCCATTACTAATCTCCGGTTAATCTACACTGGTTATGTGAAGTGGATTACCAGCACGTATGGAGCCTCAACACTTAGTGTCGCCTCCTCGGACACCACGTCATAGGACCATACTTCTTTTGAGGAGAACTTGAATGGTAGTATGCACGCTTCCTCTGAAACATTATGCACCAGTTGCTTCATGATGTTTCCCTTGCGCTTTGGTTAATGATGTGGCTTCAGCAGAATGGCTGTATGGCTCGGCTACTTTTCACGTAGGTCTCGATGAGTTATTAACCAGTTATTTCTTTATTTCCCCTACGGTAGATTGGAATAGGAGGACCAGTAGCTTGGCCAGCCCGATCTCCTGACTTCGCTCCAAATGACTTCTTCTTGTGGGAGAGAATTAAATACATGGTCTACCAGTTGCGTCCAACAACTAGGCAAGACATGAAACAAAGAATTCGAGAAGCCTATGGGTCTCTCGGCTGTGCTGAAGTGCAATCACGGATGTTAGGAGGTGATCAGAACATTGTTTAACACAGGGTAGCGTACATTTTGAACACTTACTATGAAGAGTGTACGTGCATAAACAACAGACAGCATTTCTCAGAAGATACCATTTTTATTGCTTTGTGAGTAAACAAGTTAGAAAAAAAAGTTTCAGTAAAAGTTGTTTCTTTTTAAAAGTAATTTCCAATAGTATCTTCAATGACCCATGTTCTCATTTAAAATTTCGAAGTTGATCCCTACTTCCGGTTTGTTATAGGAAATGGTACTTCAACCAATTGATTCTTCACATAGGTTTCGGTTATGAAAATTTTTTTATGAACAACCAGTATCACGTAGTTTTCGAGGAAAAAGGCTGATATGGATGGTCTGAAACACTTGGTATAAACGTTAACGATGTAATATTAAATAAAAGAAATAAGAATGTGTATAAAAAGTTTACATAAATTTAATTATAAAATTTAAAAAAAAAGTTTGTAATTTTATGAATGAAAGACAAAATATAATTCATTAACATTTTTTATCCTCATGGGGTTTTAACATCGAAAATGCATGAAAGAATAATCTCTAAAATGCATATCATAGCCAATACACTACGATGTGCAGATAAAATCTTTCAATAAGGAAAGCCCTGTCAAAGTTGTTAGTTACAGTAAAATTGGCATTATATTAGTTTTTAGGTTTTCACAGTGACTGTGATCAGAATTAGGCTTCTGGAACTCGACATTTCCAACATTTCAGATCTACTTACAGGTTCCATCATCAGGGCAGATAGGTAAGATCAGTCGTCTGGATTAGCCTGGCATAACGAACCCAATAGAGCAGATGACCCTCTGATCTTACCTGTCTGCCCTGATGATGGAACCTGTGAGTAATTTCGAAACGTTGGAAATGTCAAGTTTCAGGACACAGTGAATTACTGAGAAACCTAATTCTGAAGTTGGCATTGTCACTTCGAAGTAATTTAGGCCTATCGTCTTTATTTTAATACTATCCATACCCATGTACTTCACTACACTTAATACAAACAAATATGCCTCATTTTTTTTTCTCAGAAAAGCTTAGTAACCTGTGGTATGAAAGGGATTAACTATTATTTAATCACAACTTATAATTAACTTCCATTAGAATACAAAGTTTTACTGAAGTCCCAGTGTTTTAAGAAATGTTTAAGAGAAAACGTTTTTGGCAAGATTATTTAATTTAATTCTCAGTTGGTTTATTTATTTCATGATTTCAAACTTTTCCTTCTTTCACCCTAAAACTAAAGTGATAGCTTATTGTTCTTATTTATTTTCTTTCTTTAATTCTTGTCATATTTTATGTTTTTCACAGACTGTAGCTTTATGATTTATTATATTATGTTATACAACATATATCTCTCTTCTTATATAGCCCCTACATATGAATTTTACTTGTTTGGGCATATTCATTGCATTTAAAAAAAAAGTGTTAAATGAATATCTTCCACTTGTTGTACAAGGCCACCTTAAATAATCACAGAGTCATTTGTTTTCATTTTATTATATCAACTACTGTAGATTGAAGTGGCATGGATATAAAGTACATTGTTATTCATATAAACACTACAATCTTCTGTGGACCTAGCCTTGTTGATATGTAATGCCCCTTGGCAATTTGCACCATTCTAGTGAAATATTTCTTTGTTATTTTGGCACTTAGCAACTTTCTACTGTCAAGTATCCAATTGGTAGGCAACTCATTTCGGCAGTTTTGCTGTACCATAGTTCAACGTCCAAATATGTTGGGCAGAACTGCGGTACGGCTAATCTGCAGGATGGACTCTATTTCCTGTAGAGTGATGAGACAATGTCTTGAATCAGCTAGTTTATCATTACGAAGGACTCAGGTATTACAAAGTTGATTTCCATGATCTAACCACAATGTAGCTATACATTGTTCTAATGTAATTTGCCAGGAACTTCTTTCCACTTACTTACGCACGACTAAAATATGCAGGCAAAGTCATTTTATGTTAACATTCTTCAGTAAATTTCATTGGCTTTTATAAGAGCTCTTTGTCATCCTTGATATGTATCTCAAGAAGTACCACTATCTTTTTACAACACTGATGCTCGATTCACATACCACCTTCTGACGCCTGTGTGAAATATGAAGTTATTAGTACCATTTAAGTCAACAATGTTTCATCTCGATTGACAGTCCAAATGGCGGATTTTTTTTAAATTTACATTGGCTTTTTTTCTTCATTTCCATTTGATTCCCTCTATTCTATAAGCACATATACAGAAACACACACAGACACCTGTTTCGACTTACTGTATATCTAGAACATCAAAGCATAAATAAATCATGTTTGTATACTATTGCAATGTGAAACAAACTTACTTTACAAATTAAATTGTTAAAGTATTCAGGATTTGTACGCTCATTTTTTTTTAATGGAACTAATATTTTTCTATACTTTTAAGACTTTCAGAGGTACATTTATCACATTCTCTGGAATTAGTTTTACTTATTAACAGAGCTATCCTCTATGTTCATTCTCCTGTCAGAAATATGCTCCTCTGATAATAAATTAGCCTCTTGTCTCTAGGACTATCATGATACGAACAACATAAACTAGCAGATCGCAATGTAAGCATTGTTTGTTTTACCTCTGAAGAAAGTTAGAAGCTTTTCTTATTAGCATGGGACAATGACATCTCCCAAATTTTTCAGTATGTAGGTTGTAAGAATATATGCACACACGAGCACACACACACAGGATATTAGTTACATTTTGATAAATAAGTCATTTTTCGTTTACAAGTTTAATTGATAAATTACCAGAACACATTACCAAATATGTATAACAACCAATATATATATATATATATATATATATATATGCATTGGTCGTTATTCACAATGACTCTACTATTAGGCTCATAAATGTCACTAGTGCTGAGAATCATTGACTACTTAGTTTGTCAGAGACTATCCAGAATGTACTGCAGGCTGTGGATCCACATTACACATTACAATCTACCACAAAATATCTCAATATCCGGTAATTTCATCACTATAGAATTTTGTTATTGTAGGTTTAATTTGTAATTTAGTAAATACAAAAATATTCTTTGTTCTTAACTTCTATGATAAAATGTCTAGCTTTCATTCATCAGGTATTCTTGTCGTACTTTAATTTTTATTGTAATTGTAATTGTAAATTTAATATTAATTGTAATCTTATTGTTCATGTTATAGTTGTAATCCCCTGGTAGAGGGGCAGAGAAGGCCTGACGGCCTTATCTCTACCAGGTTAAATAAATAAATCTAATCTAATCTAATCTAATTACACTCGTAATGAATGATGATGATGGAGAATTATTGTTGAGATGTGACAGGGAAACTGGAGCATCTGGACAAAATCTCTGTATTGCCTGAACCATGACCTTTCCCAACACAAGTTACAAATTCAGGATAAAGCAGGATTTGAACATGGACCTCCTGGCTTATAAGCCCAGTGCTTTAACACTGACAATGAGTCACCCGGAGATTCATTGCCGCCCTCACATAAGCCCGCCATTGGTCGATATCCTGAGCAAGATTAATGCAGTCCCATCATATCCTATCTCCCTAAAATCTATTTTAATATTATCCTCCCATCTACATCTCGGTCTCTCCAAAGATCTTTTTCCCTCAGGTCTTTCAACTAACACTGTCTATGCATTTCTGGATTCATATGTGCTACATGCCCTGTCCATCTCAAATGTCTGGATTTAATGTTCCTAATTATGTTAGATGAAGAATACAATGCGTGCAATTCTGTGTTGTGTAACATTTCCCATTCTCCTGTAACTTCATCCCTCTTAGCCGACAGTATTTTCTCGAACTCAACCTCTGTTCCTCCCTCAAAGTGAGAGTCCAAGTTTCACAGCCATATAGAACAAACAGTAATATAACTGTTTTATAAATTCTAATTTTTTTTTTTTTTTTTTTTTTTTGTAACAGACTGAATGACAAAAGATTTTCAACCGAATATAACAACAGGCATTTCCCATATTTATTCTATGTTTAATTTCCTCTCGAGTGTCATTTATATTTGTTACAGTTCCTCCAAGATAATTGAATTTTTCCACCTTTTCAGAAGATAAATTTCCAATTTGTATATTTCCATTTCATACTATGTTCTGTTAACGAGACATAATCATAAACTTTCTCGGCAGTTTATGTTAAATAATAATGAATACTAGTGCTCTCTCTCCCTCTCCCCCTTTCTTCCCTCCCCTCATCATCCCTCCCTTTCTCACTACCCTCCCCCTTCCGTTCCTCCCTTCTCTCCCCTCCGTTTTTCATTGTCACTTATATTGTTTAGGCCTAATTATGTACATTGACGAAATACAGGGAATCTTCGAAGTGACGTATTATTTGTAGCCTGCAATGAACTTGGAGTGATTAGGTAATTCACTAGTGTCTGTGGGTGGGCGGGGGGGGGGAGGGCAGGCAGTTGGTCAGTTGGCAGTCTTGTCACATAAGCTGTATTCAGTCGTAGTCATATTGTGAATATGTCAGTGGCGGTTCCTCGGGGGAGGGAAGGGAGGAACGTCCTCCTCACATTTTCTGCTTTTGAAAGTAAATACCAAATAAAATATGTGTCTTGAAATTCGAGGAAAATTCGATAATTTTTAAGTTCACAGCTATAAGAAAAACTCAGTTGATCGAGTTTTAAACGACGCGTGCTCATGTGCTGTAGAAAACTGTGAGAAAGATGCGAGATTGTCTGTGTAGAGGAAAGGCACTCCATTCCTCCTCTACTGCAGTTAACACACATAGACAACAGCGCACTAGCGGCCAGAGAAAGAAGCAGAGTTTTAAAGCAAGTAAATGAACGGAGAGGGAGGAGATCCTCCTCTGAATCAGCGCATGGGCAGGAAATAGAAATCGACTGGTCGTGCAGCAAGCTCACTACCGCTGCCATCTAACGATGCTGCATTCAACCAGACTATAACACATCTAGGAGGAGACACAACAAAAAAAGTTTTAACGCAACGCTATGAAAGACACCACTTAAACTTTTTTTTTAAATTATAAATCAAAAATATTATTCATTGCACTTTATATAGGCTACTATTCATGGCTTGAAACTTTCGTGGATATTTCAAAGTTAAAGTCGGGTTTATGTAAAAAAAAAAGGAAGTAGTTTTACGTAGTTGGCCCCTGAAATTCACTTCTATTCATTGTTTACTAGACAAGGCAACAGCCAAGTTGTCAGTTTTGTACAAATATATTTGAAACTGAAAGTAGGTACTCCAAACTACATCATTTTTAACATAAAAAATTAATCGGCCACCGGCAGCTTTGAACAATAATGGTAGTATGACTTTACAATAACTGACATTCTTCAAAAGTTTGTGATACTGAACTTGTAAAATGTACATGTGGCAACACAGACCACGTGGGTGGGTGCAGTGTTCTCGCTTTCCTCAGATCATTTCCCATTCCCATTTTCATAAAACGGTTCCGGTTACGAGTTAGTAGCTAGTCTCTGCCAACACGTATGAAGCTGTAGTGTGCTCGAAAAATGCTACGAGGTTGTGAATTTCCTTGTAATTGTTAATTTGCGCAATTATTCAACAATGAATGGAAGTGAAAACATATTTTGGACAATTTAGGAAACTCAGTTTACAAGAACAGCTTATTGCTATACAGAAGGGAAGGCCAACCCCAATGTAGGCTAATTTGTAGCATGTTTCATTCAAGAAGGTGTCACTTAGTGGTGTTAATTTCTTTCCTCCTCTTAAGAAATATGCAGGAGCCACCACTGGAATATGTCCTTATGTACAGTTTACAGCAAACAGTCTCTCTTGTGAAGAAGTAGCCTACTACAGATACCATTCTATATTAATATGTCGTCATGTTTCTTTGTAAGTTCCCATGTAAAAATATTCGTAACAGAACCACAATAATAGAATAGTGGAAAAGTTTGAAGAAACAAGCTCCATTCTGAATAAAAGAAAATCAGAAAATCTGGTACTCCTTGCGTTCTCACTCAAGAGAAAGTAGATAAAATAGGTGCCAGGTTGGAACAATGTGTGCAAAAATCTTCAAAATGCCTAGCTCAGGAAACTAGAATTACAAATTGTTAAGCAGCGAGAGCAACCAAGAAATTTCACTTACCAGTACATCAATACAAAATGCAATTGGTTCATAAATTAAGTGAATGTTGTTACTATTATTATTATTATTATTATTATTATTATTATTATTATTATTATTATTATTATTATTATTATTATTAACAATGGAAGGAGTCCATAATCGTACCTATCTTTAAGAAGGGGGACAAGACTAACTGTAGTAACTTTCGAGGAATATCACTTTTGTTGACGTCATGCACAATTTTGTCCAATATTCTTTTGAGAAGATTAACTCCATATGTAGATGAAATTATTGGGGATCATCAGTGTGGTTTTAGGCGTAATAGATCAACTATTGACCAGATATTTTGTATTCAACAGATAATGGAGAAAAAAATGGGAGTATAAGGGTACAGTGCATCAGTTATTCATAGATTTAAAAAAGGCATATGACTCGGTTAAGAGAGAAGTTTTATATGATATTCTTATTGAATTTGGTATTCCCAAGAAGCTAGTTCGATTAATTAAAATGTGTCTCAGTGAAACGTACAGCAGAGTTCGTATAGGTCAGTTTCTGTCGGATGTGTTTCCAATTCACTGTGGGCTAAAGCAAGGAGATGCACTATCACCTTTACTTTTTAACTTTGCTCTAGAGTATGCCATTAGGAAAGTCCAGGATAACAGAGAGGGTTTGGAATTGAACGGTTTACATCAGCTGCTTGTCTATGCAGATGACGTGAACATGTTAGGAGAAAATCCACAAACGATTAGGGAAAACACAGGAATTTTACTGGAAGCAAGTAAAGAGATAGGTTTGGAAGTAAATCCCGAAAAGACAAAGTATATGATTATGTCTCGTGACGAGAATATTGTACGAAATGGAAATATAAAAATTGGAAATTTATCTTTTGAAGAGGTGGAGAAGTTCAAATATCTGGGAGCAACAGTAACAAATATAAATGATACTCGGGAGGAAATTAAACACAGAATAAATATGGGAAATGCCTGTTATTATTCGGTTGAGAAACTTTTATCATCCAGTCTGCTGTCGAAAAATCTGAAAGTTAGAATTTATAAAACAGTTATATTATCGGTTGTTCTGTATGGTTGTGAAACTTGGACTCTCACTTTGAGAGAGGAACATAGGTTAAGGGTGTTTGAGAATAAGGTTCTTAGGAAAATATTTGGGGCTAAAATGTATGAAGTTACTGGAGAATGAGAAAGTTACACAACGCAGAACTGCACGCATTGTATTCTTCACCTGACATAATTAGGAACATTAAATCCAGACGTTTGAGATGGGCAGGGCATGTAGCACGTATGGGCGAATCCAGAAATGCATATAGAGTGATAGTTGGGAGGCTGGAGGGAAAAAGACCTTTAGGGAGGCCGAGACGTAGATGGGAAGATAAAATGGATTTGAGGGAGGTGGGATATGATGATAGAGAATGGATTAATTTTGCTCAGGATAGGGACCAATGGCGGGCTTATGTGAGGGCGGCAATGAACCTCCGGGTTCCTTAAAAGCCAGTAAGTAAGTAAGTAAATATTATTATTATTATTATGTGTGTGTCCAACACCTACCCACTTCACTTGTGTATTTCGGGTTCCGCATATTGTGAATAGATGACCGGACTGTGAGCCATTTTCAAGTTGCACACCACTTTGATGGGTCATCCTATATATGATATGTATTTGTGGAGAGTAATTATGTCATGTACTAGGGCGAGTATATGTATATATAAGTGTTCGTATAAGTGTAGTGTAGGGAATGGGTGAGTATGAAGTTGAAGAAGGGTGAAGGGGAAACCCAGTGCCGGCACTTAGCCTACCCTGTCGAATAGAACTAAGGGGACTGCCAGGCTTAACATCTCCTTCCAACAGACGAATCACTATCAACAGTGACATAATGTCTTTTCTTAATATGCACTGAGAAGAGATTCGGGATTTAACTCAGGCATGTTGGTGCACAATCTAGTGATATTATTATTATTATTATTATTATTATTATTATTATTATTATTATTATTATTATTATTATTACTATTATTATTACGAGAGTACTGGAAAAGGGTTACAGCAAATCAGTTGAAATAATGCTATCCACAGCAGACTGGATCAAGATTAATAATAATAACTTTCAAAATCTAAATAATTTCTTGTTAAATATGAACAACTCTTCTCAGAATGCCGACTTAAAATCATAACTTGTGGCTAATGTAAATTTTGGGAGAGTAATGATATTGCAATAGTTGTGACACTTATTACAATTTCGAAAAGACGTTCAGAATATGTAAGGAATATTGTAAATTACCCCTTACCCAGTGCACCTATTTTACGTACACATCTTTCGAGAATTGAGTGTCCACCAGGCTTAATTAAATTTGGCTTAGACAGTAATGGGCCCAGTATACACATTTCATAAATGAAATGGAGAAAAATATGGTGTTGTGTTACGACAGAATGAAAATAGACATTAATACTATTATTATTTTGTTATGACCCAATAAGCAACTGTTTTTATGGGCCATACAACAAAATTATGGTCAGGTCATTCTTGTTTGTAGTTGGACAGGGAAATGTTTGATTATACAATGACGCCTCCATTATTAGAAGAAGTAATCATCTCTGTAGAAGCCTCTGGTTTTGAAGTATGTGCCTTCATCGGTGACGTGGGCACTCAAAATCAGAAAATACGAAAAGGCTTACGAATTAATGTAAGTCAGACATGTATTTCGAATGCTGTGTCATCTGAGTGTAGAATCTGAGGTTTGTGTGATATACCACACACTCTGAAACTAATGACGAATTATTTACTAGACACTGGATTTGTTTTGGAAATTAGAGAAACTATTAGGCTAGCAGTACTAGAAAAATTAATTTCGGATAATGAAAATACAGATTTACAGTACTGCCATAAATGACTGCCTAGTGACTGGAAGTGAATGACAAAATTTGAGGAAAGCTCCACAGATACGGTAATCATGTAGTGTTGCAAATGCCATTCTTCACAATTACCAACAGAGAAATATGTAGCACAGGTTGTTACTATAAATAACGGTTTCGATGCTTTAAATTCTTGGACACCTGTCCATAATACATGTTCAGTGAAAAGTGTAAATGATATATGCATTAAGGAGCAGAACAATGCATTGGAAGAATGATCAAAATCATGTTCTTGTTTAAGAGTTTTCTTATCTCCATAGGCAGCTTGAAAGATCGCTATGCCGAGATGAAAAAAGATGGATTTTTATATTATATAATGACTGCTAAATTAAATCAAGACGCAAGACGTTCTTGAGAGTTTATTTTCGTAATTAAGGGGCCTTGGAAAATTCTATGACCATCAATCATCTGTGTTTTTCATTTCAAGGTTAAAGTCTATTCTTATTGATCGAAATGCATCAACAGTTTTCTGCATTGCTCATATATAAGAAGAATCGAAGACAGATTGTATTTCATTCAGTAGTGATATCACACTTGCAGTGCTGGAAATTTCAGAAGCATACATAGTGCAATAAATTCAGAATGCAATTTTTCTTAGTCGCAATACCAAACAGCATGGGGTTTGTGAATATGATTTATTTCTAGAAAAACTTGATAGTCTGCTGGAATGTTTAAAACATATGGACAGGGTTAGCAATGACAGTGAAATCGATGATGTGAGTGTCTTGAAGTAAATAATTTGGAAGAAGTGAATTGATTGAAATGTTAGCTGGTTGTCTTTCTTACCAATTGAAGAAATATCTGTGTGTGTATATACTGCAAACTCACTCTTCTTTGGTGAAGAAACAAAAAACTGTGTCAGTAAGAATTCCGATTGATAACAGTGTGCTTCACGGAGAAATCTTAATTGTCCTGTTTACAAATTTGAAAAGTGCTTTGAGAAGTACCATGGGGCTACATTAAAGAAGTTCAAGATCATAACACAAACATTTGTTAACCCATTAACGCCCAAATTATTTTTATTAAAAAAACGAAAATAATATATCTATTTCATAAATTTAATCCATAAGATGCCAAGAATACATTTTGTTTCTTCTGCCGTGCACCAAATAGCTGAAAATCATCTGGTCTATAAATAGACCGCTGGGCACTTATGATATCTGCGTATTCATTTCCAATAAAGTAAATATATTTTTTGTGTATTTAATGTAGTGTAACCAGAAACATTTACCCCAATATAAATAAATTTATCTATGACAGTTTTAGTATTTAATGCAACAATTCAATGCTGCAGCAATAATGAAATACATTTATTTTAGTAATATCTGTCTTTACCGAGTGTGGTAAGGTTCAAAGCATCTTTGACAGAGAGTTTCATCACACTTCTTGCGAAATGTTACTGGTCTGCATTTACACCATTCCATCCGGCAATGTTTCTGAAAGGGTCATTTTGCCATGAAATGACCTCTACTATCTGTCCTCATACCAAATTTCACTCCTCAAGGTGATGAAATAGGGCGCTCCATTCTTTTGCCGTTCAAAAACATCTAGAGATATTGAACAGACAAGCATCGTCGGAGTTCAAGTAGGTCCAGGGAGTCTCGTCCATGCATTTCTCTGTAGATAATCCAACCATTTACTATAGCCATATCCAGCATTCTGACAAAGAGATCTCAGTACCACTTTTTTCCATGGATTGAAGTGGCATATTTCCCTGCTAACCAATCATGATGGTCCACTCCACCCATGTACTTACCATATTTCTTTATGATCTGTGAAGTAACGGTTAGAGCATCTGGCCACGAAACCAGGTGGCCCGGGTTCGATTCCGGTTGGGGCAAGTTACCTGGTTGAGATTTTTCCGGAGTTTTCTCTCAACCCAATATAAGCAAATGCTGGGTAACTTTCGGTGCTGGACCCCGGACTCATTTCACTGGCATTATTATCTTCATCTCATACAGACGCTAAATAACCTAAGATGTTGATAAAGCGTCATGAAATAACCTACTAAAAAATATGACCTGTGGTTGCTGCACACTTATATCCTGTCTTACATTTCTGTCCCACCTGCTTGCAGAAGCCCCTACATCAAAGTTTGATCCTACAGGTACACATCTGTTGTCATCCCACTTCACGAACAGAATTTCACTATTAATGTCAAATGTATAATCGTAGGACTCTCGTACTGGATTCTGTAGTAATTTCGTATCCTGAAGAGTAAAGGCATCCATTCTGTTTTCTCTCACAGTTTCTGTAACCCGGAAACCAAGATCCTGAAGGTGGAACAAAAGGTCTCTACTTATAAAAAAAATTATCAAATTATGTGTCATGTGCATGAGGATGTACAATACAATCGAGCACATTCAGCACAACTCTGCTGCCTAAGACTAAGTCGTACTGACGTCATTTCAGCTGTGTCCTTACCAGAGAGTTTTTACACAGGGAATAGAAAACCTCAATGTGATGTTGGCCACAGAAGAAATTAGTCAAAAGTGATACCATCTGACATAATATTACGAAAGAAAATGAAGCAATATATCGTAAAAAAGTAAATCCTTGGCGCTACAGCCCATAAAGGGCCAAGACCAACCAGCTGGCTGCTGACCTCACGTCCACATGCCGAAGCAGAGGTGGACGATCATCCAATCAGAATGGACGTATCGTGTGGTTAGCACGATGATCCTCCCAGCCGTTACAGTAGCTGGTTTGCGAAACTGGATTTTCGCTACCTATCGTAGCTGCATCACGATGCTGGGTGGGCACTGGTTCCATACACTGGCCGAAATTTCATGACAAAATTTCTTCTAACCTATGAGGACTCGAACCAGCGTGCATTCTGTAACGCAAGTCCCAGACAGGATGCCTTAGACCACGACGCCACAGCACGGGACAGCAATATATCGTACCATTACAATATTGAATTTTTTCCTGTTTACTGTTATAATATGTTGGTGAAAATAGGATGCATGGTTTTCTTTATGTGTCGAGAAGTATTACTGCATATTTTATAGACCAACTGTACTTAGAAGTAAAAAGGAATATATCCATTGTTCAAAAAAGTATACACTGCAGACGTACACCATATCACATTTATTTCCAATTTAGGGCATACAATAACACGTTCTGGGGATCGAATAGGTGCTAATCATCTTTCAGATGCTAATCTACTTGCAATAGCACAGTACTACTGCCGACAGTCACTTGCTGATATCAACTCCTCCTTAGGACTGTACATCCCAGACAGTTCCATGGTAAACCACTAGACTTTCCAATGTTTGGGTCCTCCAACTGCTCCCTCTTTATGGTGGCGTCATCCCTTCCTGGGCTTGGCTGGGCAGTGATTGCTCAGACTGCGTGGGCGCCAACTCGCTCTTCTATTTGATCCTCCAAGGTGAGTCTGCTGGCCATGGGTTGGTCTTCGACGTCCCTCAAGAACACTTCATCTTGACCAAAATGGAGGATACGGCGCCGGACGTCCACCGTCGCATCGAAGATCCGCATGGCGTCGAGTCCGAGGATGACGTCTTCAGTGATGTTGCGATGAACACCCACATCTCCAGTATCCTCTTTCCCAAGGTCAAATCCAGGAAAACCTCTTTCTGGATGAGCAAGCTCTCGCCTGAAGCAGTACATAGTTCATATCGGTGCAGCGGCATCCTTCCAGGTAGGCCACGCACGACTTCTGGCCTGGCGATAGTGAGCGACGTCCTGGTGTCTACCAGTACTTTGCATGGATGGCCTCTTATCCATCTGTCAGCAATCAGCCCATAGTCGCATCTTCTGTCAACCATCTTCAAGATCAGCCGAGGGGATGGTGATGACGGCGATGGCGTGACCCTCCTCGCATCAGCCCCTTCTAGTTTTCCTGTCTGTGACCAGATCGCTCACAGTCCTTCCTTAAGTGTCCGGTTTGCCACAGGACCAGCAGGTGGGCACTCCTCGTCTCTCTCTGTCGCTCGGGTGACTTCGGTTGGCGTTCCTCGACGTCGGCCGCTGCGACGCTCCTAATCCGGTGCGCTGTTGAGACTTTCGCCATCGACATGGCCGCCTCCATCCAGAGGGCCGCCACCAGAACTTTGTTCATGGCATGATGCTCAGCCAAGAGGAGTTGTTACCTGATCTCAGGGTCGCGAACTCCGCACCCGAAGGTGTAGGCTGCCTCTCCAGCGACGAAGCCAGGTGGTAGGACCCTGAGGGCCTTATGGGTCAGTTGTTCTACCACCATTGCAAATTCTTGTAGAGACTCGCATGACTGTTGGACCCTCGTTTTCTGTTGAGTCCTAAATGCTGCCACAAGTTGATGGTCACCATAACATTCCTTCAAGGCCTCCATTATTTCTGAGGCTGTTCCCTCTTCTGGGCCGCTGTGAAGTATCTCCGACGCCTGTCCCTGAAGCGCCAGCTGGGTAGTGTTCTCCGCTGGTGTCCACCCATTATGCAACGCGGTAGCCTCAAACTGGCGTCGGAAAATTGCCCAGGACGTCATACCATCGAACTTCGGCGTCTTGACGTTCGAATGTCTGGCTGGAGACGTTGGTTCCAGAGGGCCACTATATGGAGTCCTTAATTCTGTGACCTACTTTTCCATGGTCCGTCGAACCTCTTCGGCAATTATCTGTTTATGTTCTCTAGTCTGGCGATCCACTAACGCGAGTATGTGCTTGTTTTCCTCAGCATGTTGATCCAGCAACTCACTCATCTGGTCTTGACGACGCTCGAGAGCGCGAATTTTGCCGTCGAAATGGTCTACGTCCTGTCTTAATTCGGTCACTGCTTTATTTATGGCTGCGAAGTTCTCGTTTAGTTTGTCGAAATCGGTTTTAAGTTCATCTTTTACGATGGTAACAATTCCATCCACTTGCGTTGAAATGCTACCAGTTTGCGTAGTGATGTCATTTTTCGCTTCACTGATGTCGTTTTTCATGTCTGCTTTTACTTCACTAGTGTCGTTTTTCACTTCACCCGTCCACAATGGGACTTTTATTCTTAATAATCCACCCTACAACAATGGGTATTCTACTCAACACAGCAACACAATAGTCGTTATTGCACTCCACACAGCGACAATGACAATACACGTGTATTATTGAGAAGAACAACAATGTACTCCTAATTTCAGTTAATGTTCACAAAGCACTATGTGCAGAACAAAACTGTCATTTCTCAGTTGACATTTCGCTTGCCTTGGGTAGTTCTTCTAGCTCTTGTAGTTCACTGCACGTCGAACTCAGGTCTTCCGGATGCGTCGCACTCACCTGGACACTGTTACAGTTACGGACTCACTCAAGTTCACTGCACGTCGAACTCAGGTCCTCCGGATGCGTCGCGCTCGCCTGGATACTGCCACAGTTATGGACTCACTCAAGTTCACTGCACGTCGAACTCATCCACTCCTCGCTGTCACCACAGCCTTCTCCCCTTGCTCCATACCATGCTACAGCTCCTACCAAAGCTCGAGTTTCCCCGCACCTTCCTTCTCGCCAGATGCGCGCGCAACTCCCTGACACGACCATATTCCCACATAGCGCCACAGTATTTATCTATTTTTTGTTGATGATTATTGAATTCAATTTATTGTATAATAATGATATTTCTATTCTATTTGTTTATCATTTTTTATTTTTATAAAATCAGTGATGTTAATTTTCCAATAAATAATTTTGGAGTCATTAAACTTGTAATAATAGGGTCTGTAATAGGCCTACATTTAATTATAGGTTAAGTGGCATTTTAAATTAGTACCATTCTCAAGTAAAATTCTGTGCTTGTCATATTGTTGCTTTGTTTAAATTTATTATTAATCTTGAACAACGACCACATCTTTCAGAGCTGTTAGTAAACAATTATATTGCATATTTACAAGGATCCAGAGTTAAGCATCTATTATGACTCGGTGGATGAGAGCAGAAGATAGAGAATGCACATGTACTAATAGGTAACACTAACATTACTGAAGAAAATATATGCTATTGCTTGAAACAGGTAAACAACTTTCATTTCAGCTGACATAATTGAGCGTGGAATTCGTGAGCATCCCGAACTGAGTGTTGGCATGACTACAGAAGGTATCGAAGTGAGAAGTGTTGGCAACACTCTTACTCTGCACGAAACAGCACTTATTGAAGCCTTCAACCTTAGAGCAGCAATTGAATATCAACTAAAAAACTGTATGTAGTCCAATAGTATCTATTTATTTTTGTATTGTGAGCATAGTTAGCTTGCATACATACAATACTTGATTTATTGTGCTGTCAGGGAAAGAATAATATTTATCTCTGTTTCCTTTTACCATATCATTTTATTTTATAACATTCTTAACTGAATTACTGTTTTTAAGATCATTTGCAGTGTACCTATAGATAGGAAAATGAAAAGAGAAACGAAATAAAAGAAGTGCTTATTATTGATATAATTACACTACACCAGTAGTAGTGGCATGGTGCAAAAACAATTAAAGAAATTATCACACCCAAAAACTAGTCTCATTTAAATCTTAAGGATGCAAAGTGAAGGAAGTTCAAAACTTGGGTGGGACGAACACTGTGTTTGAGAACTGAAACATATTGCTCGCCTTATTCCTGAAAATGATTACGACAAGAACTGTAATAATGATCATTGTCATCATCATCATCATCATCATCATCATCTGAGTTAACGAGAAGAAAAAGTCCTGGATTTAAGTACTTTCTCAACTCTTTCTGAAGAAACTATAACGGCGATGATGGTGGCAGTGGGAGTGGCAAAAGTAGTAGTAGTGTTGGAAGCAGCAGCTACAGCCACTGCCACGGAAAATCCCAAATTGAGGAGATGGAACCCCTTATGCTGAGCGTGTGAACTACTTATGCATTAAATAAAATGTCACCAAAACAATACACACCATATATATATTTCCGAGTATAAAATGCTATATTGTATAAGATGCACTCTCTAAACAAAAAGTTTTAAAGAAAATTATTATTAAAAAAATAAATCAAACTGAAAACCAGCCTTTTAAAATATAAGAAAATAATTATGTGGTGTGAATCTTGCATCTCCTCCTCACCAGTGCAGTGGATCTTTTGTTATTCACAGTCTTGACACAGAAAGTTGTCTTTGCTATCATCAAGAACATTACTTAATTCCATACTTTTTTAATTAATTAGAGAGGATTGTCATTTGAAAACATTGTTGCTTGTAGATTTGATGGAGGATCAAATTTTTAACAGAAACAAAAAAGAAACTAAAAGGCACAACTGAAACAAAAAACTACATAATCATATATAATGGTGTTAATAAGAAGACAAGAGCACAGGCCGGAGTAATGATTTGGATTCATAAATCAATAAAAAACAAAATAAACAATTATACATATTGGAATGAAAGAATATTAGAAGTACAACTCCAGATAGGAAGAGGCAAACTAACTTTCTTTAGTCTTTATGCTCCAGAGGAAGGAAGAGTTGAAGAAACTGAATTGTTTTATGCCCAGTTGCAAGAAATTTTGAATAAAGTAAATAAAAATAATTACATATTATTAGCTGGAGATTTAAACGGTAGAATAGGCAACATCGAAATAAAAAATACCATAGGAAAATTTGGAGAACCTACCATAAACAATAATGGAGAAAAAGTAAGAGATTTTGTATTATACAATGAAATGAAAATCATGAATTCATTTTACAACCATAAAGATATTCATATGTATACATGGTCAGCACGTGGCTCAAAATCTATCATAGATTATTTTATAACAAATAGAAAATTATCCGAATTGTTTTTAGATGTCAAGGTCTTCAGAGGAAGTGACATTGGATCAGATCATTACCTTGTATTAGCAAAAGTGAGATATACACCAAGATGGCTACATTTAACAAAGATAAATTCCCCCAAAAAAGAATTAATGCGTTACAAAATTAGATTAATCCATGATGACAGTGTACGCTGGCTTTATCAAAAAAGACTTGAACAAAAAATGTTAGAAATACCTGAAGATGAAGACATTCACAAAGAATGGGAAAATATTAAAACTCAAATATCACAGGCAGCCACGGAGAGCATCGGAAAATATAAGGCTTTCACACAAAAGAAAAAATTAAGATCATGGGATGATGAAATTAAGGAGATCATAAAAAATAAAAATATAGCTTATAGAAAATACCTTCAAACAAAATCCGTTAATGATGAAATAGATTATAAACATAAAAGGGCGATAGCTAACAGACAAATTAGAAAACGACACAGGCAATCATGGAAAGAGTTTATATCTATTTTAGAAACTGACATTTATAAAATGAAACCCAATACATATAAAATTTTAAAATACATGAACAGAGACATAAAGGAATCCGCCAAGATAAACCCTTGCCCCAAAATAGAAACATTCCTAGACTTTTACAAAAACTTATGGAACAATCCTACTTTTGATTCAAAATTCTGGGACACAAAAAACCCAGATGAACAATGCATTACCAAAGAAGAACTACAAGAAGCATTAAAGAAGACGAAAAATAGTAAATCACCTGGAGAAGATAACCTAAATTCAGAATTGTATAAATATGCAGGAGATCTATTTCAAGAAAGATTACTAAGATTTCTAAACAGAATATATCTGACTGCCACTTTACCGGAAGAATGGAAAAATAGTGTAATTATTCCCATATATAAAACAGGAGATAAACAGAATGTTGAAAACTATAGAGGGATTAGTATCCTCAACACATGTTATAAGATATTTAGTAGGATTTTAAATGAAAAATTAAAAAAACATGCTGAAACTTTCCTTCTGGAGTGTCAAAATGGCTTTAGAAAAGTAAGATCATGTGTAGATCCATTATTTAGTATGAAACTATTGTTAGAAAAAAGAAGAGAATTTAATTTAGAAACCCATATAGCTTTTATTGATTTTGTGAAAGCTTTTGATAAAGTCCGAAGAGACCTTTTATTCGACATATTACAAAAAAAAAATATTCCAAATTTGCTATTGCAAAATATAATAGAAATCTACACAGACAGCAAAATAAGTGTCAAAATAAATAACTGTATATCCGAAAGAAAATTAGTTAATAATGGAGTTCGACAAGGTTGTCCACTATCACCAACTTTATTTAATATTTATATAAATGAAATTATTTTAAAATGGAACCAAATCTACACATCAGGAATCAAAATAACCAGTGCTCTAACATTAAATACCTTACTCTATGCCAATGATCAAGTCATAATTTCCAATTCAGAGGATAATTTACAAAGAGGATTGTATACATTAAATAAAATATTAAAAGATTTTGGGATGGAAATTTCAGCACAAAAATCAAAAGTAATGGCATTTTTAGGACAAGACCCAGTCAGAAGTAAGATAATACACAATAACCAATGCCTCGAACAAGTGCAAAATTTCAATTATCTGGGTTGTGAAATATCTTATCAAAATGAAAAAGATGTGAACAAGAAAATTACCAAATTTACACAAATTCTAGGAATAATAAACAATGCATTAAAAGCTAAATTAGTACAAAAATCTACAAGAATAAAAATATATAATACATTAGCATTACCCACCCTTTTACACGAAAGCGAGATTTGGTCATTAAAGAAAAAAGACATGAACAGAATCAAAGCAACGGAAATGAAATTTTTGAGGAGGACAGCAGGATATACTCTTTTAGATCGAAAAAGGAATGAAGAAATTTTAGAACAATTAGAAGTAGAGTCAGTAGAAGAAAAAATCAGCAGATACAAATTCAATTGGCTAGATCATGTAAGAAGAATGGAAAATTCAAGAATCCCAAAAATTATGATGCAATATAAACCTAGAGGACATCGTCGACCAGGAAGACCTTTAAGAAGAGTGCTAGATGGGGCCGAAACAGGTCTACAGAGGCCTAATTCGTGAAGGATGATGATGATGATGATTTCTAGGGTATGCAGGAGAATTTCTAATAGGCTTGGAAGAGATGTACTTCATATACATTGCAGGACTCAGGTTTTATCACTAGCAGTGACAAGTGCAAGAAATCAATTTCCTCAGGTGAAAAGATTTTTTTTTTGTGTTATGAGAGACATTTGTTTCATCAGTTTCCTAAACAAGGAACTGTTCTCCAAGAAGTGCAAAAATTTTTAGAAGACTCTGTACTTAAAATTCCAGAACCTCTAGATCAACTGAATTCTAGAGGTAAGAAGAAGCTTTTGCTTCTGATCGGTAATAGAATTAAGGGTAGAATTCCAGTGATTACCAGTGTGATTCCTTCTGTTCATCATAAGGCATCTCCTTTTTTAGGGTAAAATATAAAGTAGAAAAAGACAGTAGGCCTACAGGTAATCAGCACAGTGAAATAAATACAAATCATAGATTTTGTAGGTCTAATCACAGTCTACTATATACAGTCACGAAGCTTGATTTTGAGGGTGCTAGAAACAATAGACTGTTACGGTACTATTTTGCATTGCCTGTAATGAGGCGATGTTAGCAATCCTAGTGGTGAGCAACTATCTAATGTTCGCATTTTTACTACGTATTGAGCTTCGCGACTGTATATACTAGACTGTGTTCTAATTCAAATTCAAAAACAAAAGATACTGGTAGTCAGTTTAGTTTATTTCATCAAAACGCACAAAGCCTGCTGCCAGAGTGTTGTGTTAAAATAAAAGGATTTTAAATTTATTGTGTTTCTGGGGGTAGGGGGTAATTGACTCAGTCTGGGGATAATATCCGCTCAGGCACCCCCCTGAAAGAAACCCTGGCATAAAAGGAAGAACTCATCAAAATTTGTAATGCTTTCAATTCCCAATTATGGTAGTAGTTATGTCGAGAGCTGTTCTGCCAGTCATGGCATCACCATAGGAAAATGAGCAGTCATGCTGTGATTTACTGAGTTCAAATCGATTGTTATGATGCATATCATTGTACATACTCTTTAATTCATCAATAAATGGCATGACACATTTTTAGCGATTAAAAGTATCAAAGGAGATTGCGGAAAACATTCTAGCAGTATTTCCATGGCAGCTCTTGTAAGTCACGCAGGTGAACTTCATAAGAGTTACAAGTTGTAAATTCCAACAACACTTCACTGAATTGTACATTGCTAGCTAAAACTGTATGCATACAAAATCCAGTTAGTACAACAGCTACTGCCAAATGACAAGTTGCAGTCAACATACCTCAATATTTTGGAAACAGTTCTTCTTCCTCAATTTCAACACCTACAAGTGGACATCTATTTTCAACAATATGACACTCCTCCCCATTGATACAGAAAAGTTTGCCAGATCTTGACCATACTTTTTCTGGTCGTTGATTGGTGGAGAAAGACTAATCGAATGGGCACTAAAATCTGATCTTATCCCCTTACGTTTTCGTCTTTGGTGTTAAGTTTTTTTAATATGTTATTTTACGATGGTTTATCAACATCTTAGGTTATTTAGCATTTGAATGAGATGAACGTGATAATGCCAATGAAATGAGTCCGGGGTCCAGCACCGAAAATTACCCAACATTTGCTCATATTGAGTTGAGAGAAAACACCGGAAAAAACCTCAACCAGGTAACTTGCCCCGACTGGGAATCGAATCCGGGCCACCTGGTTTTGCGGCCAGACACGCTAACTGTTACTCCACATGTGTGGACTTGGTGTTAAGTGGTAGACAAGGTTCACACAACCACAAAGACCTTGAGAATCTTTAGCAATGCATCATTGCAGCTATCACCAGCTTCATTGCAGACATGTTTCAACATACTTGGCAGATTGTCTACCACCTTGATGCAATTGCTGGAGCTCAAGTTAAGATGTGATGGTTTATTTAAAATGTGTAAATGATAAACTATAAGTAGAGATGTGGTAATATATTTAAATGATGTAAATGATACGGTACCTTTAAGTGATACAAAAATGATACTCAGTGAGTTTTTCTGAGGCAAAACCTGTTGTTTCATTACATCTTTAAATCATTAACTTTCCACAGACAAAAGAAATGACATATATCTTGTTTACAATTTGGAAAACATGAGACTATATCCTCTAATAAAGGATGTAATCTATGTGAACATTAGTTAAATTAACTCGTTCAGTTTTTTAATTTAGGAATACAATATATGATGATTACTTTCACGTGTTAATTTGAACTAAGTTTATAAATACCTAGTTGACTAGTTTCGGCTTGGGAGCCATCTTCAGAACTGCGAGATTCTTGCGTCTTCTGGTGTGCGTTTGTGTTGTGTAGTGTGGAGTCAAATAGTGTGTGTGTTCTGAAATTCAGTTGTGTTGAGGATTTGTTGTGGGTGTGTGTTTTTGAGTATCTACATTTCGTTCTAGTGTGTTTAGTTTCAGGTTTTTCGGTTGGATATGTAGAATTTCCATGTCTGTATCTATGTTGCTGTAGGTGTTGTTGGCGTTTGTGATTTGTTCTACATATGCGGAAATGTTGTGTGGTTTGGTTATGGCTGTGATGTATTCTTTGTAATGTGTTTGAAATGATCTGCCTGTCTATCTAATATAGACGTTGTTGCAACTATTGCAACACCTGTTAGTTTATATTTGTTTGTTTTTGTTTACTTGATACAATGGTCTGAACTTTTCAAGAAAACAGTACCGTAATTGCATTGCCAATTTTATTTAATAAATCGTCATTGGCTAGGTTGTATACTTGTGTCAGTGATGGGCATAAAAGTTCCAAGTACAATTTCCATTGGATGAAAAAGTAAAGTCGTTGGCCCCATATAATAGATTTATTGCATGGAAAAAAAAAAACTGTTTTTTTTTTTTCATGATAAAGATGAACAGATATAAAATTCTATGCACAGGTTCATCATTAATGTATTCTCAAGTCATGGTAACAGACGTCACTACAATAACAATTGTGTAGTCAGCTCTGAGTGGTTCATAGCTTTCTGTATGTGACAATACCAGGTGATGTACTAATAAAAAGTGCACAAATTATTTTTTTAATTTTAGTTGGTTATTTAACGACGCTGTATCAACTACTAGTTATTTAGCGTTGATGAGATTGGTGATAGCGAGATGATATTTGACGAATGAGGCCGAGGATTCGCTATAGATTACCTTGGATTCACATTACGGTTGGGGAAAACCTCAGAAAAAACCCAACCAGGTAATTAGCCCAAGCGGGGATCGAACCCGTGCCCAGACGCAACTTCAGACCGGCAGGCAAGTGCCTTAACCAACTGAGCCATGCTGGTGGCTGCACAAATTAAACAGGTATCAATTGAGCCAAGTCTAGTTGAGAAGAGTAGTTGACATTATCAAGTCTTCAGCATTGGAATCGAAATCTACATGTTGTTGTATTACTAAATCAAGATGTGGTGTGGCTAATATTTCTGGTACTGTTATGTATAGTTGAATCAGCCAGAGAAGCCCTGACGGACATGCCTCCTCGTTCAGAAGAAGAGTTGGACGCTGTGACACTTCATAATCAGGCCTTAATGAATATGGAAACAAAACCAGCAGAAGGCTTTGAAAAGTTGCAGTTCTTGCTTCAGCAGAATCCATTTCCACCTGAAACATTCGGCAACTTGTTACTGCTGTACTGCAAGTATGAATACTATGACTTGGCTGCTGATGTTCTGGCAGAGAATGCACATCTCACATACAAGTATCTCACTCCAGTAAGTATTTTCACAGTAACAAAATCATTTATTTAGTTGACTGAAGCAGCTGACAGACTACCATTAGCTAAATGGCTTCCATATTCAGCGGTACATGCTGACCAGTCCTTTTCATCAACAAAGATAATGTAGACATTAAATTTTATGGAATTACTTTCGCTTTTCCTGTCATTATACCACCATAATTCACTATTACCCTTATCACCATTGCAATATTATTGCATCATAACTTATTTTTAGGAGACAAATTCCATATAATATATGCAGATAACATTCTGCACATGTAATCATTAATCATAATGATCCGTGAAAGGGACGCAAACACCTATATGTACAGCCGTGAAAAAAAAAAGACAACTCTTGGAGCATGAATTTTTTAAGACCACTTTTGGTTAATTTCTTATTTACAAGCACTTGAATGTGGAATGTCATGGAAGAAAGTCAATGTGATACAGCCGTAATCTCGTATAATGCCAACTGTTTCGTCCATTAAGCAGCTCTTAATATCCATTGGTAAATTACATGTTTTTCACACAAAAAACTGAAGTTCGAGTCTGTTTTTCTTTTCTAGAGGAGGAGGGTCCACAGGCAAGCACTGCAGCCTTAGGCTTATTGTGCAACTTCCTTATGTTTGAATGATTAAGTCCATTTAGGATCGCTTTACAAGCGCATTTTTCCTTGCATGGAGTCATCATATCGATTCAACCACAGCATCCAGTTCTGACTGGAGACCTGATTCTTCACCTGCCTGTGAAGTTATTCTGCAACTTCCGCAAGAGTGATGGCACCTGTTCGCAATTCATGTGCCTGAATTTGATGCATCCTCAACCAGAAGAACATGCTGCAGTTGATTCCACGGCTCACCAAGGCGCCATCTATCCAAGAGAGCTACACTCCCCCGGTCACCAGCAGTCCACTTATTAAAGACCTGTGGCTTCACTGATATGTGCAGCTCCCACAAACAGATGCTGCCCATAGGCAGATCCTGAAACCACGTCCGCCACGTCCTTCTGGTTGACCTGTAATCTATTAAGATGATTAATGGAATGTTACTAATGAAGGCGAAATGAGTCCGAAGTCCAGTGCCAAAAGTTACCCAGCAATTCTGCTTCGAGTGGTTGAGGAAAAATCTTAGGAAAAACGCCAGCCAGGTAACTTGTCCCGACCAGAATTTGAACCAGAGCCCACTCGTTTTATGGTCAAGAAGATTAACTGTTACTCCACAGCAGTGGACTTGAGTCTGTCTTTCTGATTTTGGTATTTTTAAACCACCGTTTTTGTATATTTTTAATGTGAATTTATTTGCTTTAATTTCTATCTCTCCTTTGCTTATTAATTGCATATTTCGCTTTTATTTGTATGGAAAAGTGTTCGGTAATAATTGTTTGATAACTGTTATGCAGAAACAGCATTTTGTCATTAAAAAATTCAGTACTTTAGCCAACCTAAAATCTGCACTCTCTGTCCATTTTTGTTCTCTAAATCCAAACTGCTCTGAAGCTAATAGTTGAACTAAAAATAGTGTTATAATCTATTATACCATGTGACACAGAAGTCAGTTGACAAATGGAAAACATTACTTTAATTGGAAATACCATAATTGTATACAGGATATTAAGGGATTTGCTACTGGACCTAAATGACAGTTATGAGCAGTTTAGGATGAAGATAAATCCAAATAAGACGAAGACCATGGTTTATTTTTATTTTAGTTGGTTATTTAACGATGCTGTATCAACTACTAGGTTATTTAGCGTCGATGGGATTGGTGATAGCAAGGTGATATATTTGGCCAGATGAGGCCGAGAATTCGCCATAGATTACCTTGCATTCACATTACGGTTGGGAAAACCTCGGAAAAACCCAACCAGGTAATCAGTCCAAGCGGGGATCGAACCCACGCCCAAATGCAACTTCAGACCAGCAGGCAAGCGCCTTAACCAACTCAGCCACACCGGTGGCTAAGACCATGGTCATATGAAGAAAAATAAAGAAGATAAACTTGCGAATTCTAAATGAGGTAGCCTAGTAGCAAGTGGACAGCTTCAAATACTTAGGGTGTACTATAAGGAGTAACATGAACTGCTGCCAAAAAGTCAATGGGGAAAGAAGCTTTTAATAGAAAAAGAAGCATCTTCTGCGGACTTTTGAAAAAAGAACTAAGAGACTAGTAAAGTGCTTTGTATGGAGTGTAGTATTGTATGGGGCAGAAACATGGACATTACGACAAAATAAGAGAGACTAGAAGCATTTGAAATGTGGAAAATGGAGTGTGTGAAATGGACAAACAGAATAAGAAACACAGCTGTGTTGGAAAGAGTGGGTGAAGAAAGAATGATGATGAAACTGATCAGGAAGAGGAAAAGGAATTGTCTTGGTCATTGATTGAGAAGAAACTGCCTTCTGAAGGATGCACTGGAAGGAATGGTGAATGGGAGAAGAGTTCGGGGCAGAAGAGGATATTAGATGATTGACGATGTTAAGATATATGGATCATATGAGGAGACAAAGAGGAAGGCAGAAAATAGGAATGATTGGAGAAAGCTGAGTTTGCAGTGAAAGACCTGCCCTTGGGTAGAACACGAATGATTGACAGTATGACAGTATGTTCGCAACTACAAATGTTCAAAATGTGTTATATTTACTTGAAGGCAGTGCCTCACTCAATCCTGACATTCTTCTGTCATGCTTAAAAGTGTTACAGGTGGGATGTGCTGGATAACATAGGTGATCCTTTGTTTCAAAGTTCTGTCTGAAAAACTGCTGTTTCACAAATCCCCATAGAAAGAACAGTTCATGTTCCTTGAGTTCAAAAACCATTTTCAGAAATAATGTAGCAAACAGAAGAACGAGAGACATGCCAGCAGAGTCCTTTTTGATTTCAGGATGTAAGGCTCTGAGATATTCATATTTACACAAACATGGTATTCATGTCAGCAACACAGTGAAAGATTTAGTGTACAGTAGGTTCAGCTTACAGAAATGAAGTACAATAGTGTCATTTCCTACAACATCGGAGTACAGTTTACTTATCCCTATGAAATGGCAGAAAATAAGTGATCTTAAAAACTCAATGGGATTTTTCTCAGTTTAATGTAAGACCATATTTTTGGCAATTAATATTAGAGGAGAAAAATCCACTCTGGCACCGGGGATCGAACCCAGGTCCTTGGTTCTACATACCAAGTGCTCTCACCATTGAACTATGCCAAAGTTCAATCCACAGCACCGGATCGAACTTCCCCCCTCCAGTGTTTTTCTTCTAATATTAATTGTTATCATAACAGATATATTCTGTAGGACCAAAAAATAATAATCTTTACGTAGATCAAATTTTTGGCACCAGGAATATAATGAAGCTAGGTCCTCATTAAACATTTTCAATGTGTCATTTAGCATTTCCAGGCAGAAATGTAAATAAATGTGGAGGTCGTCAGCATAAAGATGATGTCTGCTATGTTTTTAGTGAGGAATGTATATCAATATAAATGGAAAAAAAGCAGAAATCCTAATATGGATTCTTGAGGAATGCCACACTTCACGATACTCTAGGAATAAATACTAGAAAACAAAACACATTTCTGGTAGTCGCGAAGGTACAAATCAAACCAAGAGACGCAGCTTTCTGAGAAGTTTAAAGCAGATAGCTTTGCTAATAGAATATCAATGTCCACAAAGTCAAAGGCTTTACCATAATGAAGAAGAGCAAGTATAGTTAATTGGTTATTGTTCATGGCATCACTAATATCCTTAGTCACGTTAAAGGAGCAGTCCGCGATAAAATTCCATATTTCGATTATATTATAGGATGTTTACCAAAGTAATCCTTGGATTAACGGCATTTGTCGCATCGCTCTACGCCTTTTAGTTTGCGAAATATTAAAGGTCTTACTGCAAGCTCTGATGTCATAACCACTGATCGCTTCATAAGACTGTGTTGTAGTTCCGTTTGACATACAACGTGGAATGAGTAAATATATATTCATACGTTACAGTCAGTTATTATCAACACACTTAGGACCTATCACATGCATATACTGTAATAATAATAATAATAATAATAATAATAATAATAATAATAATAATAATGACTTACCCATTTTGAATTTCGTACTCATAGTGATTAGAACAACTTGGGTCTGGTAAGGGTTCAAACTGAAAAGGTTTAATATGTCAATCCATTATAACCTAACTCAACGCCTTCACTGAGTGAGTGAATGTATATGAGACGTGAAATATTCATTATGAATGGACTGAAAATACGTGTTTATTTCACGTCAATAATAAATTAGTACATGGTTTATATTATTCTATTGTGTCATAGTTGTTGAGTCACACGGTTTAGGCACGAAGTTATGTTTGGGGGAACTAAAACATGTGGATCATCGAATTGCGGCAGTTGATAACCAGAACTACTTCCAAGACATTTTTCTGTATAGTATCTTCTCTCCACGCATTTTTCTTCCAGCTGTATGTTTTGTCTTCCACCCATCGTTTAGTGGCTTTAGAGTACTGGATACTGGAGCCAGTTACATCTCTTTTCACGTTGTAATTATGGTCCATTATTGCAATCATAGTTCTTGTTACCATTCCACCATACGGAAAGTGTTTTCTCTTAGGAGTGTAAAGCAGTCTCTCGTTATGGTATGATTCAAATTTGCTGGTGTGACAAAATTGATTAGTCTGATTTAGGTCTTTTAAAAGGGCAGGGTTACATACAACTTTTTTCAGAGCATTATAATCGCTGGATCCAGGTTCGATCCATTCCCTCTCACTATTGTATGGGTGAATGTGTGCACATTTTTTATTATGTCTCTGTTTCTCCCCATTCGTGTATATTACAAACATGATTTAATACAGAAATGAATCTGTCTTCCAAGTCGTCAGAATCACCTTCACAAGTAGCACAAGACCACATAGGTGATTTATTATGCTCTCTTTCCACATTTGTGCGACGGCTTTAAGCTTTTTGCCATGTGCCAAATGTCAAATTGATAGCCCATCCATTCATATTTGCTCCTTATCAATTTCCTAATTCCTCTATGGCGGTCTGATAGAAAGAGGGTAATGTTCATTTTTTCTTTTAGGCGATCTAGAACTTTTTCGCATACTGTTTCGGTTACAATTAGATCTTTTTGCAGAACTACGAAGTCTATAATCTTATCTGAATTGAGGTCCATTACACTGTAAGTCACATATTTTGCACTGTAACTAGGTGAGTCAAATTGGCCATCACCGCGATTTGCACATTTTTATCTTTTAGGGAATTGATAAGTTGTTCATGAATCTGAAAATAAGTACATCTGACTGTTAGTTCTACGAATTTTGAAATTATTTTATAAAATGTTGTCTTGCTGGTGAAACATAGTTGTAAAGTTTTTGAAAATTTTTCAAACTATTTGTATCTTATATCGCACAAGTATAACGCAGAACTCACTGCTATGCTTCACCTCTGTTCGGACTTCCACTCCCAATTACGGGCATTCTGGCACACTGCATTAACTTTCAGCAATGGTCCTATTGTTTCTACCAAATATTTGTAAAAGAGGAATGACAAATATTACAGAAGAAAAACAAAATTTGTAACGCTGACCAGAAAAAAAAAAAACACTTTTTGACTTCCTATTTACTTTCTGTTTCATGTGCAGCGTCCTCGGAACCTGATGAATTAGAATTTGAAGTTTCTTCTTTTATTTGAAAATATGTCTCTAGTCAGTTTCTGCTCCCCCACATCTGATTCACCACACACATTTCTTAGCGTCTCACACCCTATCTCACACTGCACAGCTTTGTTTATATTAGGTTCCTGTGAATTTTCAGCCTCATCGAGAACTACACACACGTCAATATTTTCAGCTATAGGTGCATCACTGCAACTTGCTATTGCTTCTTCGACGACCTTCTTTCATTTATAAGCAGAGGAGCGCATAGATCAGAACTGTCTTGGGGAGATTCTCCTTTCAAAAATAGGAAAGGGACAGAATTTTTCTTAATTTTCATAGGAATTCTATTATCTTTCATTAAATGTCTTTTTAGTAAAGACGATTCTTCAAAATCAGTTTCACGGAAATGACTGGAACTCACAACAGTAGTTTTCGATAGTGTCAAACCTTTTCTGTTGATTTTCTTCACCCATGTTTTAAATCTTTGCAGTAACTTTTCTCTGTTCGGAAATACATGAAATGATACCCCTTCTTCATGTTCTGTTTTTGTTGTTCCCTCTGAACACGAAAAATCACAACACCACGGCATTTTAAACTGTTTTATGATACAGTTTCTTCTGTTTAGTCTACTGTAGTTCAAAATCGTTCATATAAAAGAAAATACGTGTACATAAAACCACAACATTGGTATGTGCTGGTTTTATGATTAAATGAAAAGCAAAACATGACTTCACACGATCATAACCAAGTCCGAAATTCTGTTCACGTTTACTACGGCGAGAGAAGATTATTTATTTTAATATAAAGCACTGCTCTGCACTCGCCGATGTTCTCGGTCTATTACGCAATCACACTAGTTCAGTGGCTGTGACGTCATAAGTTTTTGTGCGGAGTCAGTAACTCAAGAACCATGCCTCGCATTGACATGGGGCAAATTACATTCCACTTAGATTGAAAAACATGTTTGATTAAAGCCAACTTAATTTTATCGCAGACTGCTCCTTTAAGTAGTGCAGTAGTCATACTGTGTCCTGCTCTGAAACCAGATTGATAAGGATCTAATACATCAGAAGCGCTGAGATGACTTATCAATAACTGTTTATGACCTATTCGTTCTAGAGCTTTAGACATGGCGAGGAGAATGTTAATTGGTCTGTAATCGTTAGCAGTGACAGGTGTGGAGTTTTTGGGGAGAGCTTGTATGATGGCTTGTTTCCAGAGTTTTGAGTATGACGACGTTATTATAGAGGCATTAAAGATAAGGATCAGTGTGGGTAGGATGACGTCAATTATTTTATGCAATAATGTAATGCTTATATTGTCTACACCTTGTGCTTTAGATTTAATATGGTGTTTGGCTTTTTTAACCACTAATGGAGTAACATATGAAAAACGAAATTTTTCTGTCTCATTGCTACTAGTAGCTTTGAGTTGTTGTATAGTTTCTGCTTTAGAATCAGGTTGAATTCGAGATGTGGAGTGGAAAGTGAAAAGTTGATTTAACTTATCCGGTGATATATTATCTCCAATGATTTCTGCATGGCTTTTATTATTTCCCATTCCAATAGATCTCAAATTTATCCACAAATCCGAGTTTTCAGTGTTTGTCTGTATGAGACTGTGTGCATTATGGAGGCCTACTGCTTGAGTTATTCTATTTCTTGAAGTCTTTTAAGTCTGCAGGTTATTGTCACTTCTATTTCTTTCAAATTTCTGGTATGCAGAGTCTCTTTCCATCATAAGATTACGAATATTTTATGTCATCCATGGGACTGGAGATCTAATCACTCGTTTTTTTTTCAGGGGTGCATGTTTGTCGTACAGTCGTGTTATGAGGTCGTTAAGTGTTTCGTTCTTTTCGTTAATTGAGCATTGAGTCCAAATAGTATGCCACTGTAATTCCAAAGTGCCAGTTATCAGTTTTGTCTCTTCAATACTTATTAAATATCTATAGCTCACTATTTTAGGTTTTGTTTTAGGACATTGTAAAGAATATGCAACACAGATTAAATCATGGTGTGAAAGTCCAGGGACAGAAGCCTGACCATGAACTTTCATCTTATCAGGATGTGTGATTGCAATTATGTCAATTGTAGCTGGATGATGTGTGGGATCGAGTGGAAGAAGTGTCATGTTTAAGGTCTGAAACATTGTTTTCAGTTATTTGGTTTCCTGGAATTAGCAGCTAATTAATTGGCAGCTTGTTGCATAATTTCTTCTTTAATAGGGAGATTGTTTGTGTACAATTGAATCAGGAATTTGCAAAATGGACCAAGTCTGAAAAAGTAAATTTGAAGAAAACAATACAAAACCTTTTTGTATTGATCTGGATGTATAACAGTCCATACATGTTGATACACAATTTAAATATGTACATTCTATAGAACTTGGTTCCTTTTAATGCTGAAATCCAAGAAGAGTGTATGGAGAGCCAGAAACGGTATAAACTCAATTTGCAAAAAATATGGACTTTGTCCCTTTTGCAAATCCCTGATTCAACTGAAGTGCTTGTATGGGAGTACTTTTGATTCCTCCTATACTATAATGATTCGGAGTGACTAATTTTGTGCTGTTTCCAATTTTATGAAATGGTTGTTGGTGGCCGTCACTATAGCTTCATTACCATATGTGATCACAGATTTGATGTAGGTGTTGTTCATGATATCTTGACAGCTGCGCCATTTTGCTTTTGCTGAGCTTTTTAATAGTGACATCCTTTTATTTGCATGCTGCACATGATCTTCTATGTGGCTGGACCAGGCTAATTTGTTACCCATTCTGATGCCAAGATAGTGGGTATTTTCATTTTTCATAATTGGGTTAGTCTTTATTTCGAAATCAAAATTTTTTTGAGTATGTGTTATAGTAAAAAACTGGTAACAGGTTTTTTATGTATTGATTTCCATGTTGTTTTCACTAGCCCAGTTTTCTAATGACTTCAATGCCTTGTTTATTCTTTCATTTAAAATTTGTTTTGTTGTCAAAATAACTAAATCAACTGTAAATATACAGGAGTGTCTTTTATTATCGTAGCAAGCTTTCCTTTTAGGTCATTTATGTATACCAGTATAATGAATAAGATTGGGATTCATTTGGCACCCTGTGAAAGTTGTTTGCATTTGTGGAAAGCCTTAATCCACACATGTCCTCTGAGTGGTTCCAAATGAACAACATGACTAGTCGAGGTGCTTCCAATCATAAGAAAGGTTCACCTGCTCTATGCAAAATGTTCATAGCTTGTTTGCATTAAGAAAATGCAGCAATTTAAAAAAAAAAAAGCAGAATGACTGGACGTAAAACATTCTCTCTCCTGAAAAATTTGGTTACTAGGGATTCTTTTCGACTTCCATGATTCATATTATAGGTTCACGTAATATTTTCATTTTCAATACAGAGTGTTGCTTTATATTTTTCTTTCTTTAATATATTGTCAAAATATATAAAAATTAATAGCATTAGAGTATGACGATTATATTGCAAACCCAGCCAGGCAATTGATGGTGGCTTAATAAATATAAGTTGGATATAAATTTTCACTGGCGAAGGCAGTATTTAAAGAATGGGTGGGCAAAAAAGTAATACATTACTTATGTTATCAATAGAATGATATCATTTGTAAGAGACTTAAAAGTCGCTAAGTTATATTTAAACAATTTACATTACAAAAGTCTCATTAATGTTGTCGCTGAAAAAATTGTTAAAAGTAGTTAGATCCAGCTGCGTTAAATTGGTAACACTGACTTCAAGAGCAGAAAAGTCTGAATATTTCTTGTTGGTCGCTGGGTTGGCCGTGAGATGTGCCTCATAGCGTCGTGGAGAGGGGTTTGCTAGAAATTCCTTCTGCCATTGAAGAACCTCAGCCACTTTCCCTTTCTCACAGTCACCCTTGTAAAGCCACAACTCTTGAGAGGCAAGGAAACATTTGCCTCATCCGTAGATCCTTGGTCACCTTGTCCGAGCACATCAATTGTTGACATATGCCACATTTAGCAGTTGTTGATTGAAGAACTTAGTACAAACAGCTAATTTTCTCAATCACAGTTTATTATAGCAGGAATATTTATTGCAGTATTATTTATAATTTTTAATTGTGAGAATTTTTTGGAAGGTAGGCATTGCCTCAATTGCCTTTAAAGAGATTTGCCGTTGTAAATTTTGTAAAATTTGCTACTAGCACTTTGCAAACACGCAAGATAAGAGAATTTGATATCTTACCTCCAACTTGAATCTCATAGATATAATTTCTTTCTTCTGTCGAGAGTATGACCGCCTTTCTTTTTTCCATGCATGATTGCTGTACTTTCAGCAGAAATAAATAAAGTAAATAACACTGGTCAACAATGATTTTGTTAAATAAATAATTTCGGGTGTTTCTTATGTATTGCCATCTGCTGATTCCAAAAATGAAATCAGAAATTTTCCATCACCCACCATTTTTTTTTTAATTTTGAAAATAAATATGTTCCTGTTTATTAGCATTTGTGGTGTATAACATGCTGATTAGAAGGCGTATTTTATATTTATATTTCATTACATTGTGTCAACAATTGACTTGTAACGTTTGGTATTGTTGCCTGTGAATTCACGAATAACAATAATGACATTTCCCTCACAAAACTGTGATTTTAACGAAAATTTCCCAGATGAAAAGAAGCTTTCTTTAAAGAAAGAAGCTAATCCTGTGCTCTCTTCCGTTGTCAATTGAATTGTGATAGAAGTATATAATACCGTACCTAATAGCGCATTGTAAGAAGTAGTGTATAAGTGTATAATGTATAAGAAACATGTCTTGAAAGTGTCTTATAGATAGAAACAACTTCTGTTAATTGTGTGGTGAGCTAACTTTAAAATGGCAGATGTCAAATTTTACTCCTCTAGTTAGAAGAGCTTATGACTGTTATTTTAACAACAAAATAGACCAGAACAAGACATGGGCCCCGGAAATTTGTTGTGCTAAATGTGTAACACTATTAACTGTCTGGTTAAAAGGATCCTGTCATATGCCTTTTGTAGTCCCTATTATATGGTGCGAACCTAAGGATCATTTGACAGACTGCTACTTCTGCTTACCAAATATATCTGGAATAAATTCGAAGTCCAGACACTGTTAAATATCAATATTTAGTTTCTGCAATTCGGCAGGTGCTTCATAGGCCAGAACTTCCAATACCAACTCCACCAGATGACATAACATTGACTGAAGTAATTCAAAGTATTCCTGATGTTCAAAATGAATTAAAAATCATCCAGATTTTGTGGAAGATGATACAATAAATGAACCTCACTTTCTAACACAGGAGGATTTAAATGATTTGGTTCAGGATCTTGGTTTAAGTAAAAGCAAGGCAGAATTACTCGCCTCAAGATTGAAAGGCTGGAAGCTGCTGCAGGTAACACCAAAGTAAGTTTCTTCCGCCAACGCCAAAAGGAATTTGAACATTTGTTTTCTAAAGAGGAGGACCTAGTTTTCTGCAATGATGTTGAGAATTTGTTCGAGTCACTGGGTGTTGAGCATAAACCTGAGGATTGGCGTTTGTTCATAGACTCCTCGAAAACAAGTTTGAAAGGAGTGTTACTATATAATGGAAACAAATATCCATCCATTCCTTTAGCCCATGCAGTTGGTATGAAGGGAAATTATGAGAATATAAAGCTCTTTTGCTAACACTATCAAGTGTGACTATTTTTATTGGCAGATATGTGGGGATTTGAAAGTAATAGCTATCTTACTGGGGTTACAGCTGGCTATACTAAATTTTGCTGCTTCTTGTGCAAGTTGGATAGCAGAGTTAAAAGTTATATTTTTATGAAAAGAATTGGTCAAAGAGAGAATCACTTTAATCCAGGACAAGATAATGTTCTTCACCAACCACTTGTAAGTTCTGAAAAATCTTATTGCCTCCACTGCATATCAAATTAGGCTTGATTAAGAATTTTGTGATGGTAGTCCATTTATCTTTCTGAAAAATAAATTCCCAAGAATCAGTGAAGCTAAACTAAAAGAAGGAATATTTGTTGACCTCAACTAAGGGAACTGATGAAAGATACGCAGTTTGAAAACCAGTTAAATATGCAAGAAGCAGCTCCATGGGTACATTTCAAAAATGTTGTCACAAACTTTTTAGGAAACTTCAGTTCTGGGAACTACAGAGAACTTGTCAGTGAGATGATTGAGAACTACAAGATCATGGGATGTAATATGTTTTAAAAAACACACTTTCTACTTCCCATCTCGATCTCTTTCCTGAAAACCTAGGGCTGTGAGCGACGAACACGGGGAGCGTTTCCACTAGGACATCGTGGAAGTGGAAAGGCACTACCAGGGTAAATGTTGTCCAAATATGTTAGCAGACTATTGTTGGATACTGAAAAGAGATGTTCCTCAAGGAAAATACAGCCGAAAATATGCTTCACATATATTTTAGGTCAATAAATGTAATTTCAGCTAAGATATCGTAATACTATAATGTATAGACACGAAAAATGTTTTTCATATGATTACTCTATAACCCTGGGTGATGGAAAAGTTCTGTAAAAAGATTTGAAATCAGCATAAAAAAGTTACTCAGAATCACCCATTGTTTCCCAATTAACAGGCAAAAGTTTAAATTTTGTTGACCAGTGTAATTAAGGACAATTTGAAATATACGTGAACAACGAGAAAATGCTTCATAATAGTGATTAATTACAAGTTTTGAAGTAAATTTTTGTTACACTACAGCCGTAGTGCAGGCCCAAGTGGTGGTGGTGCTGGTGGTGGTGGCAGTGGCAGTGGCAGTGGCGGGGCCATGATGGCTGCAGGAGCATTGAGTGTTGAGTGTAGATTAAGTGACATTACAGCAGAGCACTTGTGAATTAAAGTGATATGGAAGTTGATTGATCTTTTTGCACTTCAATTTCAGTACCTATATAACTTCTTGGATGCTCTGATAACACAGCAAACTTCACCTGAAGAAGCTTACCGTAAGTTTGATGAGATTGCCTCCAAGCATACAGAAACACTTCGGAAGCTAACAAAGCAAGTACAGGAAGCAAGACAAAACCACGATGATGAGTCAGTGAAAAGAGCTGTTGGTGAATATGAAGACGCTTTAGAAAGGTAGGAGAGCAGTGAATGTCAGTGTCCATGTTCATATTCATTTAATAAAATGTAACATTATAAAATATTAATAAGGATTTATACATGCGTTTTTAGGGTTTCGTGATGGCTGTAATCATGATGAAGCTTTTGGGTATTACATCGTTTCCTGGAACTAGACACTTCGAAATTTTCGGAACTACATACAGGTTCCATCATCAAAGCAGATAGGTATGACCAGACAGGTCTCTTACTCTGTTGGGCTTGTTATGTCTGGCTACTCCAGATGACTGAGAGCCCAACAGAGTGGGTGACCCCTCTGGTCTTAGCTGTCTGTTTTGATTATGGAACCTGTATGTAGTTCCAAAATGTTTAAAATGTCAAGTTCCAAGACATTCTGGAATATCCAAAAGCCTAGTCCTGAAGGATTTATCTGTTTACAAAATTAAAATACCGGTAGTGAAAATCTAGAACCGTCACATAACAAGGAAAATGTTTGTATTATAAATAACATAAAGACTATTTGGTATTGTCTTTACAATGAGACAAAAAAGAAAAATTCAAGTAAGTTCGTTTTTTTTTTTTATTTCAGAAAATTAATGTAATATGTGTATCTGTGTGCATGCATGAAGTCTTATGTCCTGGACTTTAAGCAAAAGAAGCAAGATTACTTTATAATTATTATGAACAGATTACCTGTGAACTACACTCAGGGACAAAAAAAACCGGACACTTTAATATTTGCTGGTATTTTGCAAAACATTATCTTCTCATACAATATTATGGTAGCCATCTGTTGTTATGGAGACGTGTATACATTGTTGATTGTTTTTTGTTTTATAAACAAGCCATTACAACCAAATATTCCAATTTTGCTTTCGAAGCCTCAGCTATAACAATTTTGTCTCAACCATTTTGTGCTTCATTATCGTTATCATTCGTTATTTCTTAATTTTTACATTTTCTGAGTTTAAGTGGGGTTGTAACATTTGTCTTAAAACAAGATGCGACCTGAAGATGTGGCTCGAGCTGTAGCCCTTTACGATGATGGACGCAGTGTACGTTACATTGCAAATGTTATGAATATGGCTAGAAGCACAACCCATGATGCCATAAAACGGTATAGAGAGACCCTAGAATATACCAGAAGACCAGGTTCGGGTCGTCCAAGAGCTACAAATCCAAATGAAGACAGGTATATGGTGTTGAGAGTTCTTAGGGAGCGCAACCTGCCAGCTACTAGTGTAGCCCAGCAATTTGTTAACATGCATGGACGCCCAATTTCGGCCAAAACAGTTAGAAGGAGGTTGAAAGCAAGTGGACTGATATCAAGTAGACCTGCAACTGGTCCCAGACTTCTCAGGATGCATCGAGTTGAACGACTGCGTTTTGCAAATGATCACAGGGATTGGAGGAATGGACAGTGGAGCTGTGTTCTGTTCACCGATGAGTCCCGTTTCAATCTGTGCTCACCTGATGGACGTGAAAGAGTTTGGAGAAGGAGGGGAGAACGATTTTCACAGTGTTGCATTTCCGAAAATGTGCCGTATGGAGGTGGTGGAGTGATGGTTTGGGCAGGAGTGTGTACGGATGCTCGTACAGAGTTGGTTTTTGTTGAAAATGGAAGACTAACAGCTGATAGGTATATAAATGAATGTTTGGCTGATCATGTTGTGCCATTTGGCCAATTTGTAGGCGATAATTTTGTTTTAATGCATGATAATGCATGGCCGCATATTGCCCATGCGGTCGGAGATTATCTCCAAGAAGTGGGAATCCATGTTCTTCCATGGCCAGCAAGGAGTCCAGACATGAACCCAATTGAACACATGTGGGACATGCTGGGACGGCGTGTTAAGAATAGACGACCGAGACCAGAATCATTACAAGAGTTGAGGCAAGCACTTGGCGAAGAATGGGAACTTATTCCTCAAGAAGACATTGCTAACCAAATTGAGAGCATGCCAAGACATATGGATGCAGTTATTCAAGCCAGAGGGGGTAATACCCGTTACTAAAAAGAGTTTTTAATGTTTAAGGCACCATAAAATGAAAAAACAGTTAGACCAAACGATGCCATAGTTATACGCACTTTGTAATTTTTTGTAAATTTTCTCATCAGAGATTTTTTTTTTTTCAAATGTTGTCGTATAAGGTGCTAAATGGAACATTATTTTGTTTAAATGGGTTTTGTTTCATTTTGAAATAATTGGCAACAAAATACAAGCAAATATAGAAGTGTCCGGTTTTTTTGTCTCTGAGTGTATTTATAATGTATTTTGGTAGCTCTCAATATCTGGTATTTTGTCATTGTTACAGAACTATGTGTTTGAACACACAAAGTATTTAGTGATTCCGTAATAAACATTAGGCTATGTCCAAAGAATTGATTACTCTAATGCTATATTTCCAGAAAGATTGGACTGTAATAAAAAATTATAATTTTAAAATGGAAGTTGGAATCCAAATATTGAAAACTACAAAAGTTACCTTGACCAATCTCCTAGCAACAAAATTGGTTCACAGCAAATCATTGAAGTTTTCAAAACAATAATACATTGTCCCAGCTAACATTCCGAGTGTTTCTGCTGACCGACCAGCACCAGGTCCCCCTCCCACACTACCGCCAATGCTTGCATCTACAAACTCATGGTGTTTTGCTGGATTAAAACTTACGTACTATGTTACATTAATACATTTAATGATTTTTCAAAATGGACATCTCTGCTGCTGCTGCTGCTTTTTAGTCAACTGTCCGAATACAGATCTGAATCTCACCCATATGACGCAATAGGCCAGGAGATAGTGAGGTCGGGTGGTCAGTTCCTTTCTCCCTCCCATGCATACATCACCGATTAGCTACACACATGCACGCACTCACACACACACACACACAAAATCACTCTAGCACTTCAGAAAGAGTACATACACGTGCTCAGGGGGCATTCCACAAAATTTTAAAACAAATATTTAATTGTCTTTTTATGGATACCAGTATAAAAAATCGAACTCAAAACATAAAATTATTTAAGTAGGGCAAAATTAAATAAGCACCGAATTTCTCACTTCTTCTATTCTGTAGGTGAATTTATGACATTTAACAATGCTGCATTGATATTTGTCTTGCATTAAGTGTCGATAATAATCCCTTGTGTTGTACTAATATATTGTAATACTCTTCTATATATATTTCAACTAGACTGTGACTAATTAATACTTTTTAGTATTATGAAGATTTTTTTTGACATGTTCCATATTCTAGCTGTGATGCAATGTACAAATACCATGGAATGTAAGCAAATACAATACAATAGCACAAGATAATAGAAACGACCCCAACATAATAGACAACATAATAAAAAAGACAAAACATTTACTTCATGAGAAGAAGTGGCTCAATATCGACAAAGACGGAATGGACTACACTCCCTACCAAGAAAAGAAGCAACAGCAAAATTTAGATTCTACATGGGGCACAACTACCTGGCATACTACCTGCATCACATGAACATAGTAAATTCTGAAAGATGACAACTCCATAATGCCATCCACCTCCTAACATGCACAGAACTGAACAGAGAAAGACAGAAATCAAAGGACCAAATAAGCCTCTACTAGAAAGCAAAAAGGAAGATGACTTTACGTCAAGATCCAGCCATTGGAAACTAACTAATTACAAGAAACACAAACACAAAAAATATTCAACATTAACATACGAAAACAAGAACACACACAAGATCTCATATTCATTCAGGAAAATAAATTACATCATACTCATAACCTCATAAGTGGTGCCTTCTTGTTATCACTTGTGACGTTCAGACCTTTCTTTCGACAGTTGACTAAACAACATTAGAACACAAAACACTTTATAAAAGCATCTCAACACACAAACAAACAAACAAATACAACCTAATAGGTGTATACAAACTCACATACAATAGATGCAACAACTTCTACATTGGATAGACAGGCAGATCATTTCAAACACGTTACAAAGAACGCATCTGCCATATACGCAGAACTCAACACAAACACCAACCACAGCTACAGCAACATAGACACAGACATGGAAATTCTACATATTCAACCAAAAAAAAACAGAAACTAAACACACTAGAATAGCACAAAATATACACACACACGAAAACACACCCACAACAAATCCTCAATACACAACTGAATTCCAGAACACACACACACACTATTTGACTTTACACTATCTAACACAAACGCAACCCCCAGCAAAACAACTGAAGAAACCAGAAGACGCAAGGACCTCACTAGTTCTGAAGATGGCTACCATTAAGCTGAAACTAGTCAACTAGGTATTTACAGACTTAGTTTACATTTAACACGTGAAAGTGATCGTCACAAATACAGGATGATTCATGAAGCTCTCCCCCAGTTTATGGAGGTAATTCCTGAGGTTATTTGGAACAAAAAATATAAATAAATTAATGGGATCACATTCATAATTATGGAGTTACAACACATTTTCGAGACACGTCTTAGTGAATGGAGCGATAGGAACGAAATCAGCAATAAGTATAACTTGCATGTCTGGGGAGATGATTATCCCTATGCCACGTTAGAATCTAATTTTCAAAGCTGGTTCAGTCTCAGTGTGTGGTGTGATATTTTGGATAACCAGCTGCTGGGGCTGTTCATTTTCCCTGGACACTTAACTGGTGAGATGTACCTTCACTTTTTACAAGAACAGTTACCACAGCTTCTTGAAGATGTTCCTCTGACAAGAAGACGCCAGATGTATTTCCAACATGACGGAGCACCTGCTCACTTCTACCATGCAGAAACAGCTCACTTGGATCAGCAATTCCTACAGCTATGGGTTGGTTGTACGGGCTCTATCACCTGGCCTCCCAGATTTAACACCCTTAGATTACTGAATCTGGGGTTGGATGAAAGACGTCTTATATCAGGTTAAGGTACAAACATGCCAAGAGTTGCTTCAATGCTTGAGATTCAGAGAGGCATTTTCGAAAATTTGATTTAAATCCACTCTAAATAAAAGAGACTGATATATAAACAATCAGTTATTTGTATTTTAATTATTTTTCACATTTTTGTTAGTGAAATCCTGAAATAAAAGTTTTTTCTGCCGTTTTCAAATTACCGTAATTCTGTAATTATGAATGTGATCCCATTAATTTATTTACATTTTTTTGTTCCAAACCTCAGAATCATCTCCATAAACCGGGGGAGATCTTCGTATATTGCTAAGTGATATAGGTTAAAAGTTGTGTAATCAAGACATTTAATATTGGTTCAAATCACAGGATTAAGAGCAGACTGAACCAAAGAGCCCAGTCTTTGATGATCTGTATGATTTATTTATGATATCTAAAATAACTGTATTTCAAAACAGTGTGTTGTTTTATTTCTAATAACTACATTTTTTACTATATTTATTACAGGTATATTCCAGTACTGATGTCACAAGCTAAGATATATTGGGATATGGAAAATTATGCACAGGTTGAGAAGATTTTTCGAAAGTCTGTAGAGTTTTGTAATGAGAATGATATATGGAAATTGAATGTTGCTCATGTACTTTTCATGCAAGAGAATAAATTCAAAGAAGCTACAGGATTTTATGAGCCAATTGTTAAGAAACATTATGATAACGTAAGTTACGTTCAGGTCATATTCTTTTGCATATTACTTTAAATAAACAGATATATAATTTTATTTTCTCATTGTACACAATATAAGGAGACAGTATTTTGATGCCCGAAGATATCTGTTTCTATATTTTCTCGCAAATACACTTTTTCAGCATATTTTATACCAGTAATAAAAAGCAGTTTTGTCTGTCTGTCTCTTTGTGCACAGTGATTTTTTTCTAAATTATTGGATAGATTTTAAAAGACTATAGGTAGTAATTTGAAATCAACAGCATACAATGACGATTTACTTAAGGCTTTTAGAGAACCCGGAGGTTCATTGCAACTTGGACATTATCTAAGGAGACAGAAGCTAAACTAGGTATATTTGAACGCAAAATACTCAGAAGAATTTTTGGACCAGTGCAAGAAAATATGCAGTTGAGAATACGTTATAATAACGAGCTATATAAATTATATAGAAGTTTTGATATTGTTACTTTCATCAAATTAAGGAGGCTTGAATGGGCCGGACATGTCTATCGGATGGAAGGGAACAGAATACCAAAGAAGATCTTAGAAGGGAAAATACATGGTAAAAGACCAATTGGAAGACCCAAAAATAGATGGATAGATGCAGTAACGATCGATTCTCAGGACTATCTCGGAACAACTGCCTGGAGAAGATTAGCACAGGACAGGGACAGTTGGAGGAAGAAAATTGAGGAGGCTCGACTTTGGGTTATGATGCCATCGTAGTAGTAGTAGGAGGGTCATTGCTGCCCTCACATAAGCTCGCCATCAATCCCTATTCTGAGCAAGATTAATCCAGTCTCTACCATCATATCCCATCTCCCTCAAATCCATTTTTGTATTATCCTTCCATCTATGTCTCAGCCTTCCCAAAGGTCTTTTTTCCCTCCGGCCTCCCAACTAACAATCTATATGCATTTCTGAATTCACCCATACATGCTACATGATCTTCCCATCTCAAACGTCTGGATTTAATGCTCCTAATTATGTCAGGTGAAGAATACAATGTGTACAGTTCTGTGTTGTGTAACTTTCTCTATTCTCCTGTAACTTCATCCCTCTTAGCCCAAATATTTTCCTAAGCACCTTATTCTCGAACACCCTTAGCCCCTGTTCTTCTCTTAAAATGAGAGTCCAAGTTTCACAACCATAGAGAATAACCGTTGAATGTAATGTTTTTTATAAATTCTAACACTTAGCTTTTTTGAGAACAGACTGGATAACAAAAGCTTTTCAACTGAATAATAACAAGCATTTTCCATATTTATTCTGCGTTTAACCTATTTATGCTCAAAACTTTTTTTGGTAAAAATTTGACGAAAACCGAATATTTGTAAGCTCTTATATCAAAATTAATGCCAAATGCAATTTTAGACTTTTTCAATGCATAGACAGATACAGTTTGGGTTGAAAACGACTCAGTGGGAAAATCAGGTGCAGTAATACCATATAATACTCAATCTATTTATTATTTTCAGAACCTTATAGCAGTCATAATTCATGCAATATAATGAGTAATCCAATATTTCATGTATGTTATAAAAAGAAAAATAGCGTGTAACTTATTTCTCAACCACGTGGTGTTCAGAAAAACACTTTCATGTAAGGATATTTTACATCAAGCGCATGCCTTGGTTGTTTTATTGCGACATCCTGCACATCGGTGACGAAGTTGCCATGTCATTCATATATCCTCTACGATTATCTCTCACAGATGGAGAAATATGTTATTTCATTTGATCTGTGTACTGTTGGTCTTATTTAAAATGGAGCTGTGCCGTACTTCTGTTGTGGTGCTGGAACATCGATTCTCTAAAATATTTGTATGTACAGTACCATTTGTTGCCCTGGATTTCAATTCTATAATTCATTTGAAATATTATTGTCCATTATGTCCACTCCCCCAATATTTCAGTTGTAGTTACAAATAATATTAGACAGAGGTATTTATATCCTTTTTTTCTCTTTGAAGGAAATATTTGTCTTCCGAATAGATACAACTGCACTTTGATTGGATAACACTGTGGCCATAGCATTGCATTTCCATTTGACTGCAGCAATGCTATTCTCTTTGCACACGAGACTTTCATAAACTCTGCGAGCCATATTCTTCATCTGTTGGATGCCATCAATGGGAAATTGTTGTTGTTTAGTCAACTGTCCGAAGTCAGATCTGAACCTCACAAGTGATATCAACAAGGCACTACTTATCAGGCAACTAGGTCATGAGATAATGGGATAGAGTGGCTAATTCTTTTCCCCCTCTATTGCATACATCGCCAATTAGAAATTATCAGTCTTATTTTCCGTTATAGTATAGCACTGCAGTTGCCATTCACCTAGGGCACAGACAAATTTAGTAGACATAAAAAATATAGTCAAAGTACCGATACAAAGAGAAGAGTTGATTGGGGGAATTTCTGTTTGTTGACTCACAAAATAATAAATTATAAATTCTCCGAGCTCAAGCTTATTACTATTAGTATTTTCAGTATGGCCTTGATGAATATCAAAAGACATACAATACCCTAGCTATTGAGCTATAACCCAGATTTTATAGACAAATTGAATAGGTTTCCGATCTTCCCACTTGTATTTAGTTGATTATGGCATAAATGATCGGAGTTGTTATTACCGTCTTCAATGAGTTATGGCCAGTATCATCAGCATTATCATATTTACACTGGCAAGCCAAACAGTAAAGACAATGAATAAGATTTTCGATATATGTGAAGAAAATGAAACACAGCAATGAATATGCCCACTGGGTCGAAAACGATCCACTTCTGATATCAGTCTCCCTGCATGGCAAAAAAAATCGTGTAATTATTTCTAACCTAGGGACATACCGGTATAGTCTTACATGCCTTAGCTCAAAATGTGTGTCCTAATTTGAACAAAATGTGTCATGGTTTAGTATCAACCTTGGATTATTTGGGTTCATCTGTAGCGCTAAATGTAACATGCAATTATGTCAGCCATAACAATACTCACCTAAGGAGAAAATTGCGCGGGAAGAAAGAAGTGATTTGCAGCAGTGTAAATAACAATCTCATCAACAATAAAAGAAAAAAGATCTTTAATAATGGAAATGAAACTAAAATTTCTGGGTGGGTCGAAAATGACCCAGTGGGAATAAATAGGTTAATTTTCTCCCGAGTGTCATTTATATTTGTTACTGTTGCTCCAAGATATTTGAATTTTTCAACCTCTTCAAAGAATAAATTTCAAATTTTTGTGTTTCCATTTTGTACTATATTGTGATCACGAGACATAACCATTTACTTTGTTTTTTCGGGATTTATTTCGAACTCTTTACTTGCTTCAAGTAAAATTCCCGTGTTTTCCTAAATAGTGGATTTTCTCCTAACACATTCACGTCATCCACATAGATAAGCAGCTGAGTAACCCGTTCAATTCCAAACCCTCTCCATTATCCTTTGCTGTGGTCATGCCAGAGAATCAGTCCCATTCCGAGGTTTATGTTGGGGTTTCGTAACAAACTGTTTTTACGGTGCTGGGGTGTTAGCCCTTCACCTAACTCCCAAGCTGGAGGCCACCCCTTATCAGCTGTCCGTGACTGCTTATTCCAGGTGTCGTCAACTGATCGCACAGTCGTGATGGCTGAAGCTGCACAGTGCACAGTCTACATGTGAATCAGTCGCTGTGCAGGAGATGGGAGGGGATAGTTGAAATCGGCTCAGTGGCGGTATACTCTTATAGCCTATTAGTTATGCACAATTCCATGTGTTTCTATTTGAAATATACGTAATAAAATTTATCCTATAACTAAAAGAATCTGAAACATGCAATCGTTAATTTCTTCTGGCAAATTAGTAAGCAAAGCCAGATTTGCATATTGAGCATGTTGTTTGTGCCGATTTGGATATACATTTTAATGTCTTTTATCAGGAAATTCCACTTCTGTACCCTGGAGTGTAGTAATTCTGCATTCTTTTTACTTAATTTGAATCGTGAATAAGATTGCTTAATTCTTCTTGGCAAATTAAATGGACTTTTGTTCTCTATTCACATTGATATGCAGTGTTTTTCAATCTTGAGGTCCACTCTCATGCCTCTACTTTAAGTTGCTCTATCATCTTCTTTAACCCATGCTTTTGGAGGAACTGGTAGTGGTGGATCTTCACTGTGGGTAACTGGTGTGATTGCTTATAGAACATTAGAATTTATTGTAGATTTATTTTATTTTTTTAAACATTTGTTATTTTTTATTTACAAAAGTAGCATTTACATGATGTGATTGATCGCGCTACACCATAGCATTGCAAAGACACAGATTTCTATTGGTTGGTTAAGCGCTGTTTTTTCATACTACAAAGCAAAATTATGGGACGAACTAAATCATGAGGTTCAAAATGATATTTTCTATCGAAGAAAACATGATGGGATGAGTTGAACTCTTTATATCTGTATTAAACTAGCAGGTTCTGGCGCAGTTCAAACATAAGGGATATTATTGGTATAGTCCATTAAATAAGATCATATACCTCTCCTAATATTAATAATGAATATTAATGCTCTGAATTACTAATATAATGAAACGTATTGGGCAAAATGAAGATGTGAGCTTCAAAATTGTGTCAGTTTAAATGAATATATCGTCAGCTTAGAGTGTAAACCTGCTGACCGCCAAAGAGAAAATTTTACAAGAGAAGCAAAAAAGTAAGTTAAAATTAACTGTGAAACTCTAGTACCAAATCCAAAGTACTGGTGGCATTTATACCTGTACTTTGGATTTGGTCCTAAAGTTTCAGAGTTAATTTAAACTAAGTTTTTTGCTTCCCTTGTAAAATTTTCTTTTTGACAGTTAGCAGGTTTACACTCTAAGCTGACGATATGGTTTTTGTGGCAAACCATAAAATCAATTTTACAAAAAGAAATCGACGTAATAGACAGTTTTCATAATTCCTATAAAAATATAATTTTAAAAAATCTGCACCATCTTAAAAATTCTGGTACTGTCTTATTACACAAGAAATGGAATTTTTTTGCATCATCAAGACAATGAGTTTGTTTGTTTTTTGTTTATTATTATTCTGGTGATCGTGTTATCGGTAGCCACTAACTTAGCTTGCAAGATTATTGGTTGTGGAACTGTCTGAAGGAAAAAGTGTTCTTGAGCAAATCTACGACAGTTGATGAGTTGAAGGACTCCATCATACACACTGTGACAGATATTCCAGAACTACTTACTGTATACAGCATTGAAGAGAGGCTATTACTTGTGATTTATTATGATATTTCTTTTCTTAATTTTTGTCTTATTTGGTTGCATGTGCACAAAATGAAAATATGAAGACAGTTTGGAAGACAAATATTTATCATCATCTGTCTGTATTTTACATTTCAGTTATGTTTATTTGTTGATTGTTGTTACAGATATTGAACGTGAGTGCCATTGTTTTGGCCAATCTCTGTGTTTCATATATAATGACATCACAAAATGAAGAAGCCGAAGAGATGATGAGAAAAATAGAAAAAGAAGAGGAGCAGTTGGCATATGATGACCCAGACAAAAAAATTTTTCATTTGTGTATTGTAAATCTAGTCATAGGGTAAGCTCATTTAAATGCCATTACAGTAGAACCCCTATTTAACGTTTTTCTAGGGACACAGAATAATGCTTTTGTTCCTATTTGGGTGTCAAGAAACTTGGTGTTTGTCCATTTTCAGTAGCTGTTTTGCTTCTCACTGTTCTCCTAACTGAGGATAAACTGACTTTCTCAATTGTTATTTTCTACTCACAAGGGACGTTTGAACTCCCTCAGAAAGGTACAACCCTCAAACTTCGTTAACTAATCCAGCTCTCATATGTAAGTGAATACACAAAAAATTACCTGCCGATATCCAATGCAAACGTCTGAAATTACTATGTGAATGTGATACTGGTACGGCTACTAAAATAATTGGCCATGAGTGGCTTATCAGCTGACTGCAGGTGAACTGGTGCTGCTGCATTACGGGGTGCAAGTAAACACGACTGCATATTAGTCTGTAGCAGTGAGTGGTATCAGTGGGACAGAAGAATGTGCTCTCAAACGTCGTTGAATCCTGTCAGTGTTTTGTTACGTGTGACAAATCATTTTCATGAGCATAATTGTGCTCCAAGTGAAATTACTATACAAGAGACACAAATAGCAGAATATATTATAAAACTTATAGAAAATCATCCATTCGGGATCTGGCCCAGGTTGATGGCATTTAAGTGTGCTTAAATGCGACAGGCTCATGTCAGTAGATTTACTGACATGTAAAAGAATTCCTATGGGACAAAATTCCGGCACACTGGCAATGATAATATTACCTCAGCAGTTGTGAGCATCGTTAAATAAACTTTTTTTTTTTTTCCATTCGGGGCAAATTGCACTGCTGACGAGACTTTAGAAATGGCTAATGAAGAATCTCCGGATGAAGAAAGTATCTAGTACCCACAACCAGAACCTTCATTCCTCACCTATGGAATTTGAGCCGAACAAGTCTGACAGTGATTCGCATTATTATCATACTCCATCACCAATGAAATCATCATTGTCAAGTTATGCACCAAGTAGTCCACAGAAACGAGCAACAGAGAGTGTAAGTGCCGATTATAAGAGAAAAGCAGTGAAATATTGGCTGATTGAAAGACGTGGTAAAAAGAAGCATTTGTTAGCACAGTTCGGAAAATGGTTCTGGGCAGTTACGTCGGAATGGCAACTGTACCTTTGGAAATCACAATTAGAGGATGTAAAACACATTCAGTAGAGTTCAAAAAGGTCATATATGAAGCGCTATTGTCAATATTTGTGCATGCCATACAAAATAAACAAAGTGTATCTGATGGTGATTTAAAAGTGTGGTCTGTAAACATTTCAAGAACATTATTATCAGAGGGTACATTTAAAGCTTCGAGATCCTGGATTTATGATTTTAAAAAGTGCTGCAAGATCAAAACCAGAAAAACCACGAAATTTGTCTCCCGTTGGCATGCAAGGGATGAGACAGAAATACAGAAATCAGCAGATGACTTTCTAAATGCAACGAAACATAAATGTATTCATTATTCACCCTCTGCTATTCTTTGAAAAGGAAATGAGAACAAACACACATTGTCTTTTGTTGCTGAAAAGCATACCGAAAGCAAGGTACAGTCTATTGCAGCTCTTACTCACTCCTACACGATTATACATATGAGTATGGATGGAGTTCTCTTTTTGAAACTTTTTATCGTATTGCAAAAACCAGCAGGAAATTTCGGCCCTATAGTTTCTAAACAAAATTTCAAGGCCGAAAACATTATTTTTAAGGCTTCAAAATCTGGAAAAATGGGGGAAAATGAGCTAAAAGAGTGGTACAAAGAAGCTTCCTTTCCATTTACAGGTGATAAGTTCGCCTTAATTTAGGATATGTGGACAGAATACAATAATACCACGTGTTTAGAAAGTATTCCTCTTGGTAAAATAATTGAACTAGTTCAGATTCCTCCCGGAATGACAGGAATAGTTCAGCCTCTGAATAAGTTCTTTTTCCATCAATGGAAATCATTCTACCGCTGCTTGTCTGAACTATCGTCAAAGAAAATGTAAAACTTGAACTATTTCACAGGGATAATATTTTGAAATTAAAATCCTTCCTTCATTTTCAGTTTTAAATGTTATGTTTTATTTGACGATGCTCGCAACTGCAGAGGTTATATCAGCATCTACTTAAGCACACTTAAATGCCATCGACCTGGCCCGGGATCGAACCCGCAACCTTGGGCATAGAAGGCCAGCGCTATACTAACTCGCCAACCAGGTCGACTTTTCAGTTTTGTGCATCAAGATTTCGCAACATGATAAAATATTCATGATTTGCTACCCACTATATATCAGAAAGACCACCAGAATTCCTGACACCAAAACAGTTTGCCTTGTTAATATAAATACAAATTGTGAACAAAATAATTGTGATATGAGTGCGTTAGTTCGGTGTGCATGGTGTAAAATGCATTTGTGTTTTAATCACTCAATAGAGCACTGCCACTTATGTTACACATTTATAGAGTAAAATAAGTATTCACTAATCATTGTGCCTAGAATAAGTAACAGACGTTCATATTTTGAATTATGTTTTGTAAAATAAATTAAAGACAAGCTGTATCACAATGCATGTAGTGATAGGACAGATTCTGCACTGCCTCATGTTCAAGCAGCGCAGCGGGTTGCAGGGAGAACACTGCAGGAGGGCTATTGAACAATGCATTCCCCCCGACATTCCAAGTAAGTTTTAAGAGTTCATTAATTTATATCGGCAGGTAATTTTTTGTGTGTTCATTTACATATGTGAGCTGTATCAGTTAACGAAGTTTGAGGGTTGTACCTTTCAGAGCGTGTTCAAACATCCCATGTCAGTCAACTTCCCCCCCTTCCCTCCCCACAACGTTTGTATGTGATGCACAATTTCCCTGGACTGCTATGTATCACTTTCTCGTTTAATTTCATTCTCGCTGGTGAAATACCTAAACTAGAGAAGTTAATAAGGATAAGAAATGGTGCTACACTGAAGAGTGATGTCCAGGTAAATACCACAGTGTAAATAGACTGATTGGAAAACCCACCTGCTGAACACTTTCACCCACCACCTGTTATAATACCAGCTTTCATTTCTGCACACATAGGCTTTGAAACCATGTCGTTTTCATTTCTCTCTAGTAGTAGTTGCTAATGGTTCTCATAGCCATTTATCTACCCAGTAGTAATAATTGGTGAGTTGGATTTTTAAGTGTGCATCCTTTTTTGATGGCAGGACATTGTGATGCGTGACATGTGTCCATGTCCATTATGAGGTCAAATTGTTGCAAAGGGTTTAGTATAGTAGATGTGCATGTATATTGTTAAAACAAAACTTACTAATGTTATCCTCATTAAAATTCCTCATTTAAAATTTGGGGTTCATTGTATCCCTTTTTGTTTCACTTTTCACTATTTTAATTCCCTCATGTAAAATTACCATTAACACTGACGCAGCAAGGGGGAGATTTTTGGGGTAAACCTCCTCCAGAGCCCCCAAGAAGAAAAAAAAAAAACGAAACGGTGTTGAAGCTCAGCAACATTATAACAGTGACTTACTTCCAGTAATACAAAAACTGTTCACAATAATGGCAACTCTCCCTGTAACTACTCGTACTTCTGAAAAATCATTTTCATCATCAAGAAAATGTGTTGTTGTTTTCTAATGCCAGGCGTTTGACAATAAAGTCATTTGACCTCTTGCACTCCAATATTTTTAAAAGATATTATCATGGTCAGCCACTGAAGCACAGATTTTGAGGTGTTCCGAATCCATTTCTTGGTTGGGAGTTGCACAATGGGCAGTTAGGGGACTGATATATTCCAATTCTATGCAGATGTTTGGCCAAACAGTCATGGCCTGTTGCCAATCTAAATGCAGCTACAGACGATTTTCGTGGTAAATCGGGAATTAACTGTGCACCAAGAAAATGTAGGCCAAGCTTAGGAACAGCACAGGAAAGAAGTGCCTTAATGGACTGACTCTTATGTACATGAAAAAATTTCTGTGAATAAAAATTATGTACTCAAAGAACTATTTAAGAAACACAGAAGGTTGAAATACACCATGTCTAGCTTAAAAGTAGCTATAATAAAATAAATATGGCCATCAATCATTTCGCCGCACTTTATTTATTTTTTTTATTTCAACACATAAATATTTTTAATTTCGTCACACAGCAACACTGTAATGAAAATATAAATCTGTGTTGAGCTGTTCTTCATATTCCATGCTCCTCAAGTAACTTACTGTAGACAAGATACCTCGCTCAAAGTGTATTTTTCATACCGATTCGAGATGAATAGTTCCTTACATGTTTGTCCATTCTGATTCTTTTTACTGCCCTTCCCATTTCTATTTCTCGCATTTTTAGCACCTCATAATGAGGGGGTCAGAAGCAAAGGGGTATAAGTGCACTTCAGTTACTTGAGAGAAACTGTGATTTAAAATGATTAAGCTATCGTAAATTCCGTGAAGTTTCGATTTTAAATTTTAATATGTGATGTCGTTAAAAGATATATCCCTTTGCCACCAAAATTTTTTATGTTTTAGCCTATCCTTGATGCATTTAACTCATATTTTTAGAAATATCACTTGTACCCCTTTGCTTCTGACCTGCTAAATGTAGTCTATGTTTTTATTTTAATGCATCTATGACCATGAAAATAGGTGGATATGTCTTACAAAATTCATGCTGGAGTCCATTGTGGTAACATTCTGCCACGTCTGTAGTCGTACAGTTTGAATTTGTAGTGCTTTAGCCCATAATTCAGGGGAGAATCTTTATGTTGCAATATAGTTTTCTAGAATATAATGAGAAAATTCAAAACATTCACTAACAGGAGGAGCCTCTGCTATTAGTTCTACAAAAGCATCTGATACCTCTGATGGTGGTAAAAAGGAAAGACCAAAAAATAAAAGTTTTTATCCACTTTCGGATTTCAGATGTTTTGTTTCTGAGCTCTCGATTTGATATACCATACCGTTTCATTTAACACTGGAAAAATTAATTTTAACAGCACTGTGTGATGCTGTTTCAAAATTTAACAAAATCTTTCAAATGGTTAACTGTTTTCCACATATTTGGAAACATAATTTCTTCAGGAAGCACCACATGTTATATGTTTTGAGTATTAGCATTTGGAAAAAACAAGTACCGGTAGCCATAGGAATGTTGAAAGTATTAATACACGAATGGTGTACATTTGATAGAAATGGTTGGGAGCATAATCAAAAGTACCATCAGCCAAAACAATTATCCATTGATTATTCAAGAGAAAAGTTAGATTTGTTTTACAAGTTAAGACAATTTTACTGTTGCCATCCACATAAGAACTCTCCAATGTGTGTAACTACATTTTCGGCAGAAGCATATTATAAGACTTCCTCGATGGATGAAGGAAGTGGAGGAAGCATTTTACAAAATTTTCTATAAATTGCCTACCTGAACGGATTAATTTTAGAAAAAAAAAAAGTCTCTTTTTTTTCGGCCTTGATCAAAGTGAAGGGTTTTGCACATAAATCACCTGTTGCCTTTTTTTTTTTTTTTTTCAGTGCTATACGAATTTTTATTGTTTTTTGTTTTATTTTATTTTTTATTTATTAGGTATGATGAAATGTTTTCATGGTTATGATACCCTACTTTATCAATGTTTGAAAGTTTCTATTACTTATGGTATGTTTCACTGTAAACTTCCATGTCTTGTGCTCTGTTACTTTTAATTATTTCGAAGTCCATATTTATAAAGTCTTAACACGTTAAAATACCGTATACACTTACTTAGACCTGTAAAAAGAGCATTTGTTTAAAATAAATTCGCTAAATTGCTTTGGATCTATATTGAAACCACAATTTACATCTCATATTTGGGCATCAGCAAAGTAAGTGATACATAGTGTGAAAGAAACTGTTTGGGGTAACGTACTGGCATGTGATAACACATTGCTCATGCACATAAATGCATTGTTGTGAGAAAGCGTATGCTGCATTTGTGTCTATGTTGACGCAGCAGCAAATGGAGTTCTGTTTGTTTTAGTTAGGGACTTGTTTAGTCCAATGAGAAGTTCTGTTTCATCCAAACTGTAATTATAAGTAATGACACATTAAAGTTTTGTCACCCTATATATTATAGTCTGTTTTTTTTTTTTTTAATTTCAAACTTCCCCCGCCCCCAGAACTAAATTTTGGCTGCACCACTGTCATAAAACATTACTGTCTTAATGTAACTTCAATTGTTTCTAATTACGGGTATTTAACTTTTTTTCAGAACTTTATACTGTGCGAAAGGAAATTACGAGTTTGGAATCTCACGTGTTATAAAAAGTTTGGAACCTTACAATAAGAAACTTGGAACTGACACATGGTAAGTAATGTTAACACACTTATATTGTTATATTGTAAATGGCATTTATCTCTTTATTTTGTGTGACTTGCTGAGGCTCATCATCAGAGATAGGATTTGTATCTAAATACATATTTCTTGCACTGATTAAATTTCCAACTTCTTTACTGTGTTAATATTTAGGTTTTACCTTGCTTGACTAGCATCGAAGTGTTGTTCTTCATTGTCCAAAGCCTAGTGGAGATCCTGCGCTATCTTCTGGTTTCCTGTTGTTGTGGGGTGTGTTCATGATTGTGTCGAAAAGAGTGTGTGTTTTGAAATTGAGTTGAGTGTTCAGGATGTGCTGTGGTTGTGTTTATGTATGTTCATAAATTTCATATTGTTCTCGGGTGTCAAGTTTCTGGTATTTTTGGCTGGATGTGTAGTATTTTCATGTCCTTGTCTATGTTGCTGTAGCTGTGATTGGAGTTTGTGATGTGTTCTGCGTAGGTTGAATTGTTGTGTAGTTTGGTTATGGCTGTGATATGCTCTTTGTAACCTGTTCGAAATGATCTTCCAGTCTGTCCAATGTAGAAGTCGTTGCAACTATTGCATGTTAGTTTGTAAACTCCTGTTAAGTTGTATTTATTTGTGTGTATACCTATACTATTTATTTCTCTATGTACTATACCACGTGGAATAAGAATGTCAGTCACTTAGCCAATCACATGGCTCATAACGTCTCTTCCAGCCCAATCACAGTGTGTTGAATACTGGCACTGCCACCACTTCTCATTGAATTGAATATGAGTGGTAACCAATTTTGAAGTGAATGAGATATAATATTAACACCAGCAATTCTTCACCTGACACAATTAGGAACATTAAATCCAGACGTTTGAGATGGGCATGGCATGTAGCACGTATGGGCGAATCCAGAAATGCATATAGAGTGTTAGTTGAGAGACCGGAGGGAAAAAGACCTTTGGGGAGGCCGAGACGTAGATGGGAAGATAATATTAAAATGGATTTGAGGGAGATGGGATATGATGATAGAGACTGGATTAATCTTGCACAGGATAGGGACCAATGGCGGGTTTATGTGAGGGCGGCAATGAACCTTCGGGTCCCTTAAAAGCCATTTGTAAGTAAGTAAATGGCAACTAACTGACTATATTACCAGCTTTAGAGTTCATATCCCTTAAAAACATTATTATAAATGTAGAAAAATATAAATTGGGACAAATCATAACATCTTTTCAAAATCCAGGACAAATTGGCATCTCGAAATGCCTTCAGAAAAATCCGGGACAGAGGATCTAAATTTGGGACTGTCCCGGAAAAATCAGGACGGAGATCACCTAACCTATGGTCGTTTAGTTGCTTTGTTTTTGGCATTTACTCTGTGGTTCCATCATAGCACTTCTGATGCTCAGTTGTCCTACTTTTCGTAGTTTTTCAGAACTCTTCTCATTGCCAGTGACAGAAGGTATGGCAATGCAGGTAAAGTTTACAGGTGTAATTAAACAATAGCAAACATCCCTTTGAGTCAGGAAGAGAAGGTCATTGGCATGGTCTCTTAACTGCAAAGCATCAACCAGCCTGGTCAGTCAGTATTCTGCTCTTGTCCCATCACAGTGACCTGGAAAGTCAGGGAATGTTAAGGGTAATAAATAATTATCAGGAAAAGCCAGGGAAACTGTTTTAAATATGTCGAAAGTCAGGAAAATATATAGTTTTCAGAAAAATATCAGGGAATTTTTCACAGGGATTCTCTTATTATGGGTTTTGCAAAAAGGAGAACGACAGAGATGCGGATTCATTGAAAGTGTTGATTGTTTTTAATTGTCGTGTGTCATCAGCTGGACAATAGTATTGACCATTAATGATGATATTAAGAAATATATTGATAACTAGAAATCACTTCATACTGAGCCTTTGAAAAACATTTCAACTCAAAATATGAGTTTTTAAAATGAGGCGTTTAGTTGCAAAATCAGATACATCACTAAAACATAACTTTCCAGTACGAAGGAAAAAGTTTGCAGTGAACCAAGGATTTGCAACCAATACTATTCTTTCATCATACAAATCCATGTGATGTATCTGACTTTGGAGCATAACAGTGCTACAGCAGTTGTAGAATCATATGAAGATATGAAATATAACATTAACTCATTTTCGGGAAAAAAAAAAAAAAAAAAAAAAAAGTGACGCTGATCTTGCAACTACACGCCTCAAATGTAAATTGTGTAAATTGGCTTTTCTAAGGCAATTTCTCAAGAATGTGAGCCATTTTTAAGGAAATTCCAAACCTTTGATGCTCTTGCTCAGTTCTTATATGCAGATCTACAAAGTCTTTTGCAAAATTTGATGGAAAGATTTGTAAAGTACCTACATCTCTGAGCAAATGTTTTTCGCTTAATATGAATGACATAGAAAATTTACGTGAAGTAAAAAAGGCTTCCAAACAAAAAATTTTCTTAAAGAAGTTACTGCAAATGAAGCTCAGATCATGAGATTTAAAATGAAATGTCATACTGTCTGAACAAAAGTGACAGAGAAAATTTTGGAAAGATGTCCTCTAAAATATAAAATTGTCCAGAGACTATTATCTTTGGAGTCCACTCCTGTGGAGTAACGATTAGCACGCCTAGCTGCGAAACCAGGTGGCCCAGGTTCGATTCCCGGTCGGGACAAGTTACCTGGGTTAGACCCCGGACTCATTTCACCAGCATTATCACCTTCATCTCATTCAGATGCTAAATAACCAAGTTGCTGATAAAGCGTCGTAAAATAACCTACTAAAAAAAATATTATCTTTGGATCCTAGTCTTATTTATCATTAACCACGACAGGGCAAAATAAGATTCACAATACTGCTAGATGAATTTTATATTCACATTAGAATTGCAGATGTTGCTGCAGAGAAGGCCAAAGGGCAATACTCTTCTTTTTTGGGGGGAAGCCCATTCTGGTCTTGAGCTTAACTTCAAACAATTTTTTGAAAGTACAACAAATGCAAGACTTGATTTCTTTTCATCAATATTATTAGGAAACCAACATTACTTAGAGTTGTGGAATATTGTGAAGCTTGGTCTAATTTTTACACATGGAAATGCAACAGTTGAGAGTGGGTTTCTATCAATAAAAACTTATTCATAGAAAATTTAATTAAATACAGTCTCATTTCTCAAAGAACTTGAAAATGCAATAAGTTTCTTTCAAAACATAGAAAAGATTCCTATCACCCATACAATGCTAACACATGTAAGGGCTGTTCCTATAAGATACAAAGAGTATCTCGAGGAATCGAAACAAAACCAGAAAGAAGAAGAAAAGAAATGACTTGAAAAAAGGAAACTTTCCTTAGAGATAAAAAAAACTTGAAGGACAAAGAAAGATACTAAAATTTCAGACAGTTAAAGAAGAATATGCCATAAAAACAAAGACTGAGATGCTGGAGAAAAAGAAATTGAATTAGTTTTACTGATTTGTTTATATTTTGAGTTCACAAACATTTTACGTAGCTAGGACATAATGAAAACAGTTGTCTTTGTGTTGTACTTAATTTGTAATGTTTATATATAATGTTTTGTCAAATATAACACAAATAATAAAATAACAAGGAGAGCATTGGACGGCTATGGGGATGGTGGAGGCCAATTAAAAAAATTAATGAAATAAAATTGCATAGTATCAATTAATTATTTCCTTTAAACTTAAAAAATTATCACCTTCTGATTTCAATAAATTTAATGATACATATTTGGAAAAATTTTACAGAACTATATTCTAAAATCTCAATATAGTCATGGAAAGTCAGGGAAATCAATATATGAAAAAGTGTGAATCATGCATGAGCTTGCTACCTTCAAAATGCCAAAAGAAGCTAGATCTATATTGTCAAATAAAAAAAATTATGTTAGTGAATTTAAAGATGAAGGTTTTGCAACAGATGGAAAATTCTGCAATACATGTCACTCCCATGTCAACACAAGTCAGAGATTTTTTAATTAATCAGCACATCTCTATGGCTAAGCGCCAAGCTGGCAAGAAAAGAAATACTAGATTACATCAAACTTTTGTGTCGCAGCTCTACCAGCACCAGCAAACGAGTTGAATTCATCAATGATCTGTGCTGTGTTCTCACTGGATCAGATATACCTCTTTGGAACAGTCCAGCGTTCCGGCAGTTTCTAAAGAAATATACAACCCACAACATTCTGAATCAGTCAATCTTAAGGAAAAACTACAGTGAAGAAGTATATCAAGAAACTGGAGAAGATAACAACTGAGATTAGTGAAAACTCCATCTGGATGTCAGTGGATGAAACTACAGATGCAGAAGGACGATGTATCAGTAATGTTATGATAGGTTCCATGAACAGTGAGACTGCTTGCAAACCTATATTGATTAGTGAATTAATGGAAAAATCCGATCAGAAAACTGTGGCGAAGCTTTTTAATGATGCTATGGGTGTTCTGAGGCCTGATGACATAAGGCATGAGTTTTGCTATTTGACTGATACTGCTTCATACATATCAAAGCAGCAAAGTCATTACAATTTTCATTTCCGAAAATGATACACTTAATATGTTCTGTATTGCTGAAACAGTGAGATTAAGTTTTCCTGAGGCCGATAAATTAATTTCCAGTGGAAAGAAGATTTTCCTGAAAGCCCAAAGCAGAATTCAGATTCTCAAAGAAATGGATCTAGAAATACCTTTACCACTATGACCGGTACTGACCAGATGTGGTTGGAGTTGTGAAGTACTACTTGAAGCACTCTGAAGCTTTGTTTCCTCGCCTGTTTCAGGCACCTGAGTGATCTTCCATGAAAGAAAAACCGAATGCTCAGCTACACAGTCCCTTTCCTTTCTTGAAACCAGGAGCCTGTCAGCTGTCCCACATCCACTCAGTCTCCTCCCACGCATTCAAGTGAAAGTTGTCACACATTGTGGTTGCTGCTTTCTTGAGAGAAGACGTTTTTGTGTCTCTTAATATTAATTATATTTAATCTACCTTATTTTTTTATAATATTAAATCACTGTAAGATTTTGTCTCATTTATAAATCATAGTGTAGTCACTAGGAAATATTTGTAAAGCATAATTTTTAATACAATACAATACCAATATGACTAAGTGGAGCAGAGAAGTGTCAGTTACATTAATGGAATTTTATGAACAGAACATATGCTCAAGATTATCACAATCACCTAAGACATGAAACAATTTTGCAACAAATGTCCGATGAACTAAGTGAGATGCTGAACTACTGTCACTGAAATAAAATATACAATAAAGACTCTGCTGTCGCAGTACTCCAATGGGAAGCAATTAATAGAGAAGTCGAAGAAAAATGTTGCAGGGGTTGATGAAGTTAATGAGACAACATGGCCTTAATGTCCGGAATAAGAAAACAAATGTCGCAAGCACCAGTTACCCAGGACAGGTAGTAGACTAAACCTAAGCTATATATTCTAATTTAATAATGATGTGATAATACTAATGATGATTATAATAATAATAATAATGATAATTTATCATTAATCATTCAGTAATTCCTTATAATAATATCAATCCCTTTATGATATCCCTTCAAGCATAAAAAGTCTTCATAGGCTACCCTCAAGTATTCTCCTTTCAAAGAGCTGTATATAAATTTACGTATATGTGGTATTTCTTTACTCAGGAAGCACTTGGAGAGAAGTGTTTGATATTCCAAGTTCTGGTATGATTCGCCAGTAGTTAGAAATAGCCATTTTCATATGTGTGCCTTGATTTTTAAGTGAGTTTTCCACGTAACTGCGAAGTTTATTAAAATTAGTTTCACTCATTCTCAAATAGTTCCCATATTCTAAGACTTCCCGTAAACGCAATTAGTTATTTAAAAATTGAAAACTGCTTACTTCTTCCCTCATTTGTCTGTGATTTCATTGAACAAGTTCGCTTCCTTTTGAGCCAGCTGCAAGGAAAGCTGCTTGCTCTTCAGCCATGATGAGATACAAGCAAACTGTAGGGCTCTGTGAAGCGACATGCTGATGGCAGAGGCATATGCGCGTGCCAGTTATTTGAGGAACAGTCAATCAACACATTCCTGACAGGAAAGGAATTGAGAGCAGAGCTCGATTCTTTCCTGATGCCTGACTTGGGGAAAAAAAATGAAATGCGCATACTCAGGGAGTCAGGAGCCTGAAAGCAGGCGAGAAAACAAGCCTACGGGGACTTAATTCAGAAAGTGCTGGCACTTGATGTTGTGCCTTGTTGAGTGAACAGCATGTGAAAGATGACTTGTGTTACATTCAATCAAATTCTTCTAATATATAAAAAACAGTACCATTTTGATGCATGGACAAATCCGACAGCTTCAAAATGACAGTAACAATAATAAATATAGGGTCAATTCAAGTATTTATTTTTGGAGCAAAACTGTATTCACTGAACAATAATGGTGTTTTTTGTTACTGCTTCTATCTTCCTGCTTCAACAATACTGTACTAGCATCTCTGTTACTAGAGTGATTTTATACAAACCAGGAACTCTAGGCTTGGCAATTGAATTATTGTTATACAATCATATTTAATCAAATTTTATTTTAAAACTAGCCATACCTGTGCGTTTCGCTGCACTTGTTAGAAATGAATATAAAGTAATTACATAATTAAAATAGGACTTTGGTCCAGGGAACATCCGTGTTTGATAGAAGGATAAATCATTTAATATGTTACTTAATTGAAATTCTATTTAACTCTTAACTGGTAACATCAGTTTATTATACACTATTAGTAACATGGGTGAATTTTCACCCAACACAAAAATTAAGATTTTTATAATGCTGCATTTGACTTTTATATATTAAAACACACTTGAAACATAACACAACATAGCTCAACACAAAATAATTTGAAATTTAACATAAATTGACATTATTGTTAGAAGCAATGAAAGTTTTCTTGCACCATAGAATTAAAAAAAATTCCAGTGTATATTTTATAATTAAGAGAAAAAGTCACACTTTTTATTTTCTATGGTGTGCAATTCTTGCCGGTTATTTCCCTATGATCTCCACACACGAAATTCTCACAAACACTACACTTCACGGCAAACTTTTTGTCACTTTTTTTGCAGAGTTTGCAACGTCCCTGTCGTGGTCCTGTTTCAGATGATTTCTGTTCTTTCAGTGAGCTAACCGGTAAAGAATTGTTTTCACTCAATATGGATTCTATCTTCACTCGAAGATCATTAGGAAGATTCCTGATTGTCAGTCTCTCTTGCATAAATTTCATTGACAAATCAAGACCAAGCTTGTGAAGAAATTCCAGTCTGTTGGGTGTCTTTCCTCCACGGGCTGCGCATGCGTAAGCCCAAACAATAAATGCATTGATTCCTGCTGCATTCAGTAATCCGTAAAATACTGCCATTGGCCAGTGTCTTGTACGTCTACTGCAGGAATAGTTCTTGCACATTTGATCAAACGCGTCGACCCCCCTTTAGTTTCATTATAAAATTCAATAGTTTCTGGTTTCCTTGTTTGTTCAGACACTCTTGGTGTGTAATGCATGGTCGAGGCTACTAATACAATTTTACCTTACTTTGGTGAAAATGATATCAATTGTTGATTAGTATTGCAGTCGAAGAGAAACATTGTTGTATTTGCTGGTCGTCCTTTGGTCTGAAGAGCTTCCGGAGGAATCTCCTTTTTGTTTCTTCGTACAGTACCAACCATAGTTATACCATGAGCCAACATCTCCGACAAGAGGGGGAAAGATGTAAACCAATTGTCAGTAGTTATATTGGAATTGGTGCCATAAATTGGTTTTGCTAATTCCTTCACCAAGTATTGTGCTAAAGGTTCAGGCCCATTGTAAGTTTCTTTTCCTATGTAAGGATTTCCTGTGACTAGGTATTTAGAATGAGAGTCACACATGAACACAAGTTGAGGCCGTGTTTTTCCGGTTTATTGGGGATGTACATACGGAATTTGCAGCGACCTCTGAATCCCAGAAGCTGTTCGTCAATAGTACATTCTGTTGATGGCTTGTAATATTCTTGACAGTGAACGAAAAATTTATTCCATAGTTCCCGAATATATGTAAAAGGATCTGCAGCCTTTCTGGCTTCTCTGGTCTGCTTGTCATCGAATCTCAAGCAATTTGTTATAAATCGAAATCTCTTTAGTGACATAACTGAAACATAAATTGGACTACCCAATGTATCCCACAGAAATTCGGCACTCATATGATTATCTTTTCTGGCCCCACTGATATAAAGTAGACCTATGTATGCCTCTAATTCTCGCAAAGTGATATCTCCAGCATACCTCTGTTCAGACGAGTAGTTCAGTCTCTGGGAAGCCATTTCTTTATTGGCGTGACGAACAATATCTTGCAACATATCCTCATAAAAAAAAAGACGCCAACTGTCTTCGGGACTTTTTACCTTTCGAGCATCACCTTTTGGCCCGGGTATGGTTGTTCTACATATATTTCGAGAAGGTACCTTTTGTCTTTCAGGGTGTTTGGATGTCCACTCTTTACCATTTTTCCCTTTTAGGACTGACTTCTTCGGAGTGATGATATTATTGTCCTTACTTTTAAACCAGCAATTTTCTGGTTTTCTGCGCTTTTCAGGAACTGCAATACCATTTGCACTTTCACTGCTGTCGTCATTTTCTGGGGTAAAATCACTTTCATTGTCACTACCGCACTCAATAATATCATCTACTACATCATCTTGTTCACAAATATCGTCCTTCACACTCCCCTCTCCATCAGATGCGTCTTCTTCATCATCATCAATATTTTCATTCATTATTATCTTCTCTACCTCACCGGAAGTACATTTCTTACCGTCAATAATAATAAACTCCATGTTCATCAAACAAACGCAGAAGAGAATTGCAATTCGTCTGACACATGTACTAAGAAGTTGAATAAATTACTAATCTAACACTAATGGTAACATGGGTGAAAACTCACCCAGGTCTGCTTTGTAGAGCTATACTACAGCAACTAAAAATATTTCAAATATATTTCAACAATGGTTAAGAAGCTACACTTGAGAAAGATACATAGCAAGAGAGCCAACAGTCTAGACAGGTTTACCAATGCACGGCAGAGAAATAAAATTTCTCAAAGGTGAATTTTCACCCATGTTACCATTTAAGGGTTAAATAATTAAAATACGATCATTTTGGTCCAGAGAGCAATCATTTGGTACAAGGATAATTCCTCTAACATGTTTCTTAATTGTTATTATATGCAAATAATTAAAATAGGATCATTTGGTTCAGCGAACACCTGTTTTTGGTGCAAGGATAATTTGTTTAACATTTTTCTTCATTAGTCTTGAATGCATTCTTTAATAAATCACTCCAAATTAATGTCAATGTAGAGTGGATTGTGTATGAAGATAATTTTTTATGTGCTTTTTTTTTTTTCTTTGGTAAGTTTCTTTATTCATGCCTTAACATCTGTGGTCATGTCACATGTTAGAATGAGTGGGTATACCAGTAGGCCATTCTTACTCTTGTTGAGTTCCTGTTTCTATTGTGTGTTGTAGATGGCTTATGTTCATGTAACTGATTATGGATTTTGATTAATGTTTATTGTATTGGTAATTGAGGCGGTGATGAATCATGGCATGTAAATTTACAATCTGGCATTTGCCTTTATGACTAAGAAAACATGAAAAACCCCAGTTAGATTGGTTGGTCACAGAGTTTGAACCTGTGACCTCCTGAATGCGAGTCTCAAACTCTGCCGTCTGAGCCAACTCACTCAGTTATGTATCATCGTCAAGAGATCATTTATGTAAATAAGAAATGAAAATGAATGTGGTACATAAATATTATTTTAAGAAACAAAGGAAACAAATATGAGTGAATTATGAGCGCAGGAACGCCATTTCGTGGCACTTTGTAAAATAACTCAGCTTCATTGAGCTCAACGGTAAAATACTAATTTTTACTGTATATTTACTGTATTTTTGGTCCAGTATAAATACTCGTCTTTACGACAAAACTCTTAAAAATACTATTAATCTATTTTAATCTTACCTCAGTCCTTATATAGCATTACGTCCATGTAGAGAAATTACACTTCAAATAGTGAAGGAATTATCCAAATTGGTTAAGTAGTTTCTGAGATTACTTCATACAAACATTCTCTGTATATTAATATTGATAAACATTTATATATTCCCGTCATAGAATACAAATATATCTGTATAAAAATGGTGTTAAATGAATAATATTCTCCGTTTGTTGTGTGCAAGGCTGCCTTAAATAGATGGAGTCATTTGTTTTCATTTCATTATAGCCTATTAGTCTGAGGCGGCACTGACAAAACATAGTTATTTTAAAACTCATGTATCTCGTTAAATATCAGTCCTATCAAAATTTTGCATAGAATAAAACTTATCGGAACTCGTTTTTAAGGAAACTTTTGTTATGTAATATTTTTCATGAAAATCAATAATAAGCGAGATATTGCGATTTAATTCAGGCCTCCTTATAACCCCCCTTTTAAAGAAAGTATTTTGAATGCCATTTAGCCTAAAATCTAAGTTGGACCCAATTTAATTTACATATCAATTTTCATAGAAATCAGTTCAGCCATTATCACGTCAAAAGGTAACAAACATCAAGACAGACAGACATACAAACAACAATTTCAGAAACTCGATTTTTGGTCTCAGGATAGTTAATATATTATACTTGTTAACACCAATTATTCTTGAAAAATCGAAAATTACCAGAAAAATTTTGGTTACAGATTTATTAATAGTGTAGATTATTATAGTGGCATTTCACTATTGAATTTTACACAACATCCAACAGTATTCATTCGACTTTCGAATGTCTTCCCTGTTAACTTATCGTTAATGATGTGATGTTTTGAAAGTCATTGTGCTGAGTGAAAGAAAGCAAAGAACGAGAATAAAGTATCAAGAAAATTCCGAAACTCCGAGGTAAAGCTCATACAATTTCCAGAGATCTTATTTTTTCGAAAAAATCCTTCAATAAGGAAGATGTACCTCTATATGAAGCAAAAGCTCTCACATTAGAAACCCTGCACACAATACATCCACCAAATTATTGGATTCATGTATATACAGATGGTTCCCTCACAGATCATGATGAAGGGGCTGGAGCAGGAGGAACTTGCCAGTTCTTTTCTTTCTACAAGAGTTGGCAAGCATACTGCAAATTATGATGGGGAGATAGATGCTACATATTTATACATCGCTCCACAATTTATTCAATTGGATACACCATTGCAAGAACATAGTCACATTATCAAACTCCAAAACAGCAATCCAGGCAATAGTACCAACAAATCACCCAAAAATGGAAAAATTAAAGAAATATATTCTATGATTAAATAAATTCAAAATCTAAATAAACACATAATTCTTCAGTGCATTCCTGTACATGCGGCATAAATGGGAATGAGAGGGCTGATTTATTAGCGAAAAAAGGATCCAAAATTGAACAGAACACAAGTCTAAATCTGTCCTATGAATCTGTCAAACGAATCATCAAAAGCAAGATCAACCACAATTACAATATTAAAATATATTCAAGTGTTAAAAGTAGTGTACGAAAGATTCAACATGGATTAAAATATTAGCAGAAAGTGAAAATGCCAAATGGAAAAATCTGTTGGAAAACACTAATCTAATCCCTGAACTTCCTCGAAATCTGCTATTGCTATGTTCAGGCTACTCACTGGCCATGATTGTTTAAGTAAATATCTCCACAGAATCGGTATACTGACTTCACCAAATTGTCTGTTATGCTGCGAGAAGTAGAAAATGGATATGAATCTTCTGGCAAGCTGCACAGCCCTTCAATTAGCTCAAGACATCACATCGAAATATTGGGAAGCACAACGGAGAATGACTTCATTGTTAAATCAAAAGCATTAGATACAGTCAATACATCAATTTTTCGAAAATCTGCGTGTGTTGGATAGTACAGAAATATCGAAGTATATTGAAAACCCTGCAAGTTCTGCAGAGCTCACGTCTCAGTGTCGTCATTTTGCTGGATCTCTGATAGTGAATATGAAATATGTGCAAGAATATTCTGGAGATGATCAGGATTATAAACAGGGGCGGCTTTTGAAGAGGGGCTGCGGAGCTGCAGCACCCCCAGACATTTGTGGCTCTTTTCTCGTTTTATATTGTGAAATGCATTTATTATACAGTCTCTATTTAGCAGCTCGAATCTTTTAAAAAAATTTCGCTCTCAATGACATGCACGCAATCGTTAGTGAAGTCACTTTCCTCCCCTGGTGCTGCCAGAGCGAAACCAGAGACAAGGACTATGGGTGAAGCCACTTCCTCCCCTGGAGCTGCCAGTCTCATCTTGGATGCTTTGCGCGTTAGTTTTACCCCTCCTCCCTGCTACCTCTGGCCGTGAATCCAGAGTTTCCAGGCACTGCAAAATTTGCAGCAGTTTGTCAGTAGCGCGCAGTTTTAAATATATTTTCTTTAATGTTGTGAGTATAACAAGTGCAACAATGTTTAATTCTGTACAATATTTACAGTCTATTCAGTTCAGTACCTTAACAATTCAGGAGAAAATGTGAAATTAAGTGCCCATCAGTTGAATCTCATAATGGAAAGAGCCGCTAAACATAATACAAAGGCTCGCATATTTTTTGCCAATTTATCCAGTATCCCTGCTTTCGTCTCTCGATCTCATACAGTCTGTATTAGATTAATGTATTTCAAAGACAATTCCATCAGCTGGGGCAACAAGATGGATTTAAAATAAGAACAGTAAATGTTGTTCATGAGAAGGAGCCATTGCTAGAATGTTTTCAAACCATAATGGAATCTGAAACATCTAACGTTACAATAAATGAGGCAAGCGCCCTGGTGCGTACTCTTGAATATCCTGAATTCAATTTCTGGCTCAGTTATTTTTTTAATTTATTGATGTATCATGTAGATATATTATACAACCAACTACTACATCGCCAGTTAGATATTTCTAAAGTTCAAATCTGTATAAAAAAAATTAAATTCACTCGCAACTGCTGGGGTTATATCAGCATCTCCGATGTGCTGGAATTTTGTCCGCAGGATTCTTTTAAATGCCTGTCTCATTTAAACACAACTTGCAGGATAAAGCGCATGGAACTAAGTTTTAAATAAAGTAAGTTGCTTGGTTTATTTTTGTATGCAGCCCCCCTTAATTCAACACCCACGAGCCGCCACTGATTATAAAGATTTAGTATTCATAACCTATATAGTTAGACTACATGAAAAAATGATAATATTTTCAGCATTCCTCAATATGAAAATTGCTATGAAAATTTTTTTGACATTGTTTGTGACCAGTGTCTCTAAAGAACATTTATTTCCCAAGTTAAAATTAATAAAAGATAAATCAAGAAATTGCACGGCATAACTAGGCTTAAATAATTTAAGTTTTATGAGTAATGAAAATAAAATTTGGCGGAGATTGATTTTGAAGACACAATTCACTATTTTACCTCCTCAAAGTGCCGAAAAGTTCCCCACTACCCTTACGTCGGTCACGTGTGTATCAGATTTATACGGGCATATGTTTTTCTACCGTAAATTTTTTAATTTCCATTGTTGGGGCTTTAATTGCAATACCTTCTTGTCTTCATACTTACTACAAGCCAGTGTCGCTCAACTGCTTTAGCTGTTAGGCTGTGTGAGGCTGCAAGCGTCTTGTATCAGATTGATACATTGCGACATACAGTGTAACTGAACCAGAGGCAAGTGTATAATTTAGAAGATACAGGTGATTTAAAGGGTGTCCTAAATTTAGTCTATAATAACAATATAAAGGACGAAAATCCTGCACTAAAAGAAGGTATTCAAGATGAAGATGCCACAGATGCGGAAGATGAGCCAGGAGAAGAAAGGATGGGTAATTCTGATTCCGAGGTGAGTGGAATTGATAAAGAACCTGATGTGAAGAGCAATTTATTTTATTTTGGCAAAGACAGTGCTACAAAAGAACCATCAAAGTCAACCACAGAACATCATCGCACGTCTTCCAGGGGTTTATTGGTGAGGCACAGCAAGCTAAATCAGCTATAGAATGTTAGAGTAACCTTTTTTCTAATGAAATGCTGCAACAAATTGTTGAGTACACAAACCAGTACATTCGTATTGAAGTTAGAACGTGAACGAGACCCAAATTATGCTGACCTGACTGAAATGTGAGCCTTTATAGGATTCCTATATATCGCAGGAACATTACATGCCAACAGTGAGATAATCTGATGGGTTTTATGGGTTTGAAGTACACTAAAGTTTAAATGTATGTCTTTCAGATCAGGTGACTTTGAAAAACAATCTGTTACGAGTACGGTATATCAAAAAAGTTTAGCTTATTTGGAAAAGTGGTTCTAATTTTATTCTTCTCTTCTCCAGCACTTCAGTGCTTTAGATTTAAAGTAATTCGTAACATTTGAAGGTTTTACAAATGTGAATGCAAATAATTGACAGATGGTGCTGAATTTTATGACGAATACACTGTACTTGATACAGTGTCCCAAGAACTAGTAATTAAATATATATGGCTGGCTCAGAAATGGGTGGAGTTTTTTTTAGTAAACCCAGCGGTAGCAGCCCCAATTTACTTCAAATAGTCAAATTTATTATATATATTCCCGTAAGAAAAGCTGCAGTTGAACATGTGTTCTCAATCATGAAAAACCTATGGAAAATGAGAGAAAAAGATGAAATGTAACAAAGTTTGAAAGTAAACTTATAATGTTGAACTATAGTGTAACTTGTATGGAGTTTTACTGGTTTGTCATCAATGAAAAACATATTTTGAAGGTAGCAACTAGTGATGAGAAATATACCTTCAAAAGACCACAGTATTAGCAGTAGAACAATTAAATTGCCTTTAATTGTTCTATTCATGTTCAAGTATTAAGTCCCCCCACTCCCACAAAGTATGTATCCATAGGTGTCCAGGCATTCCGACTTCAAAAGGTAGCAACCCTATACCAAGCATCACTACAGTATATCAACAAATTGTGCAGTGTTGATGGCTCTTATGTTTTCGGATCATATTGAAGTTGAAAAGTGATTAATTACATTTACATTCATGTGTTATATTATATTTTGCGATTGTAACGAAAGCTTTAACAAATAATACTGGATTGTTAGGAAATCCTTGTTTTCCAAATGTCACCAGCTTCTGGTTCTATTGGTGATAAAAATCAATCTGTAAAAAGTATTTTATGTTTAATATACATTTAAAAATCAATCTGTAAAAATATTTTATGTTTAATATACATTTATTGTTTGACTTGTTAAATCTCAGTACAAAGAAAGCAACAAACAAGTTAGCACCGACACCTCATACAGCACCGACTGCTGGTCTTACATTCACATGCCTCAGCAGAGATTAACAATCATGCAACGAGTCTGAGAGTAACATGTGATGAGCACGATGATCCCCTCCAGCTGTTATAGCTTATTTTATGAAACAAGATTTTGCTACTCATTGCAGCTCCCTAGATTCATCACAATGCTGGGTGGGCACTGGTTCCATACACTGCACTACTCGAAATTTCATGAGAAAATATCTTCCTTTCATGATGACTCGAACCACTGCTCATTTCATATTGCTAGTCTAAGATATATCGAGTTTGTGATGATTTTTAAATTTTACAAATGTGATTTGCAATTGGTTTTTCAGTAATCATATTGGTTATCTTGGTATGCAATCTATCCAAGAAGCAAGATTTGGGTGAATAAACAATAGCCTTAACATGTTCCCATAGAAAATATTCCAATAGGAACAAATTTGGTGAGCATGTTGTTCAAGAGATGGGCCATACCTCTTCTAGCAACATTTGGTTGACTTGAAAATTATAGCCTCACCTATACAATTTCACATTATGCACTATTTCATTTGGAATATGTTGTTGTTGGTCCAATGTCTGGGCACTTGACGATAAAGTAATTTATTATAGTGTACTCCAGTATTTTTATAGATTTCATTTTCTTGTAGCAGTGTTGTGCACCTTTCCTTGTGTTACGTCTTCATCTCTCCATTTATATCACACAATACATAGACAGATGTAGAGGAAATTCTTATCCTGTGTATCCTGTGCCAAACTATCATGATCTGTTATCAAACTGAACATCGCAAGGCTTCTTTCACAGATGGCCTTCCTGATCGTGATTCGTCATTGATGGTACCTGTTTCTTTAAACTTCATTCAGTTAGTTATTGAATTCCTATGTGCTATACAGAGTGTTTAAAAAATACGGGGCGTAATTTCAGGTATGTATTTCCCACATGTAGACAATCAAAATAGTTCATTACAACATGTGTCCGGAAATGCTTTATTTCCGAGTTATGGCCTTCACAACATTGAAATTCACCGGAACGTTTTTCTTTCCGCAGGTCGTTGCCGTCAAAGGAGACATTAAGAGGGCACTCTGACAGTTCATTCCAAGGCGAAGGTTACATTCGGTGTTGTGTAGGCGTTAGACTGTGCGACATGTATTCAAATCAAGAGCTGGCAGAGATACACTTCATGTACGGTAAGGCGGATGGCAATGCTGCGCTGGCTCGTCGTTTGTACCAGGAGAGGTACCCACAGCGACAATGTCCAGATCGGAAGACATTTGTACGTCTCCATTACCGTCTGTGCGAGCATGGAAAATTTAACTCTCCTGGTTTGGGAAGGGGACGACCAAGATCTACAACTCCAGAAGTACAGGAGGAGATTCTGGAGGCTGTGAACATGACTCCTTCTATCAGCACACGAAGGGTAGCGTTGCAAGTCAATGTTCCTCATACAACTGTCTGGAGACTGTTGAAAGAGTATCAATTGTATCCTTATCATTTGCAACGTGTACAGGCCCTGTCACCAGCAGATTACCCTGCACTAGTTAGGTTCTGTCAGTGGTTCTTGCAGCAGTGTGGTGTAAATCCGAACTTTCTTGCCTTAGTATTATTTACAGATGAAGCATAGTTCACATGAGATGGCATAACAAATTTCCACAATCAGCATGTATGGGCATATGAAAACCCACATGCAACTGTTCCATCTCATCACCAGATGCGGTTCTCCCTCAACATGTGGGCCGGTATCATTGGTGATCGATTAGTTGGACCCCATGTACTTGTAAACAGACTTACGGGGCAGGCATACACAAACTTCCTGGAAAACACCATACCTCATGTTTTAGAAGACACTCCACTGATCAATCGTCAACACATTCACTTCTTGCATGATGGCGCTCCTGCACACTTCAGTCTTACGGCTCGCCGGTACTTGGATCAAAGGTTTCCTGATCGATGGATAGGTAGAGGTGGCCCAATTGCTTGGCCTCCACGCTCACCTGATCTGAACCCTCTCGATTTCTACTTGTGGAGCCATTTAAAATCATTGGTTTATTCGTCTCCGGTGCCTGATTTGGAATCCCTTCAGAATCGAATTGTGGCATGTTCTGAGGACATACGCAATATTCCTGGAGTTTGGGATCGTGTTCGCAGGTCAATGAGACATCGATGTGAGGTATGTATTCAAGCAGGAGGTGGACATTTTGAACATCTTCTGTAATGACAACGACCTGCGGAAAGAAAAACGTTCCGGTGAATTTCAATGTTGCGAAGGCTATAACTCGGAAATGAAGCATTTCCGGACACATGTTGTAATGAATTATTTTGATTGTCTACAGGTGGGAAATACATACCTGAAATTATGCCCCGTATTATTTAAACACCCTGTATATTTCATTTTGAATCTTGTGTACACTACTTTTAACACTTGAATATATTTAATTGATTAGCTAGCGGACTTACTCGTGTTAATTATGTAAGATTTGTGTAGCTTACAGCTGTTTCAGCTGAAGATGGTGTGTGAAGCACTGAAACAGCTCTAAGCTGCACAAATCTTACATAATTAACACGAATAAGTCCGCTAGTTAATCAATTAATTAGCTATATATTTGTTGCACATAGCTCTTTGTATTCAAGTTATAGATCATAAGTCTGCTAAATACGACACACAGTTTGTTTTCCCTGCGATTGAAGAGAAGACTTGGAGAAGAAATTAAATTGATTATTATACTAATAATAGATCACTATCTCTACATACATAATCTTATCAGATTACCTTACTGTACCTGAAAATATGGGTAGTCCTAGATAAGGACTTTATAATAACTTTGAATGCGTGAGAAAGATTCAGCAATTTCATATTGCAGAAATGTAAAATGTTTACCATAGTTCCTTGTGTTTCAGGTTCTATGCTAAGAGATGTTTTCTATCTCTCATTGAAAATCTGGCAAAACATATGATCGTAGCAAGGGACTCTGTATTTCAAGAATGCATTCAATTCTTGGAACACTGCGAAGGTAAATAACACAGCATCGCTATTTTAACTATTGTCATATTAATTGATAATGTTGCCTTTAGCATTAAGAACTGTCCACAGGAAATGTCTTCACTGTTGACCTATGTGCCTTTTAAATTTGATAAAAGCTTTCTTTCATTTCAGCATATGGTAAAGACGTAAAGACAGTTATCGAACAGCCACTAGAAGAGTCACAACTCCATCAGGGAAAAAATACAGTCACCTATGAAGCCAGACTTCTCAAGGCTCTGCTCTTGCGTCTACAGATGTACTGACACAGTACCTACACTATAGTCTGGACTTGTGCGCAAAATACATCTTGGATGTAACATTGAACAACATGAAAATATATTACAAATAATAATAATAATAATAATAATAATAATAATAATAATAATAAAGTAATTTTCAGTGGCATTATGTTTTGGTCATGCACTCTTCTCTTCCTTTCTCTAAAAATATGCATGCTTCTATTCAGATTTTCTTGTTTAATTAAAATTCAGTTCAGATTTACAAAATTTACAAAGAAAGCAAGATTTTATTTCATGATAACTACCTACTTAAGGAAAATAGTAGATGTTACAACCCCACTATTTTCCATTTCTGTAATTTGTGGATGTCAGTAAAACATTGTGATGCAGGAAGAGGTGTTACCAACTTCCCCTCTTTTCATCTGAAGACGAAGATAGAGCCAATCTTTGGAACCTTGCAAATTCTTTATTTATTGGAAAAAATTCAATCTATACCTTTTCTTAACAATGCATCATTGCTTTCAGATCAACATTTTCACTGTATAAATGTTCTTCGTACATTGCATACAATTCTTTACTGAGAATGTTAGAATGATCTATTACAGTAGTAGAAAATAAAATAATTACTACAGTATGTATCCAAATTATAATTAAAACCATTTAAATTGCATATTTCAAGGATTGTATTGCATACATATCCATGCTCTATGATCAGTATAACAAAAATAAATATCGGTACCTGTATTTTCTCTCTTTTTTTTTTTTTCACTATCTACAATTACCTCCATTTCATTACCTGAATGGATGAAATAGCATGTTGATTTTATAGGCAGCAAGTCTGGTGTTAGATTCTCAAGGTCCAAAATCATGACTGACTTTTGGTCAAGAATACTGGGTGAACTGTAAGTAATATCATTAATTTCAGGGGGTTATTCTTTGAGATATTTCAAACAAAAAAGTTTAGTAAAATTTGGTCTGAAGAAATGTAACATTTTAAAATTCCTTTTCAGAATGAAGAGTTACATCTGTTCAGATCATTTTTGGACATTTAGAGGACAAATCTAAAATTCTTTCAGTCATTCACTAACATAATACACTGCTGTCTTAAATTTACTGAGCATATTGGGAATTAATTCAGTAGTTTTTCCAAAACATGCTATTAAATGTTTCATATAAAATATTTTTTTTTTAAAGAAGCAAAAACGAGCAAAACTGTATTAAACTTTTTTGTTTGAAATATCTCAAAGAACAACCTCTTAGAATTAATAACATTACTTACAGTTCACCTTATATAATGGAACTATAGGAGAGTGAAATTTATCAGAGAAAACCTGCTTACATTCGCAATTTACTCATTGAAATCCTGCTTACAACTATTAGGAATTAAACAGTTGCTATTGCTCAATTATTTCACATACGAAGGGAAGAAATGTTAAAAGACTATATCTTTTTCTAATGATATGTCAGATATGTTGTTATGGCTTCAGTAATTATCATACATCATGTAAAAAGTTCCATAAGTGATTTTTGCTGCGAAACATTGGTTTATGAGTCCATACCATTTTATGATTTCTTTTTTTTTTTTCTCTCAACTACAGAACCTTCTAAATAGATTGAATACAGTATAACCACAGTCTAGTATATACAGTCACGAAGCTCAATACGTAGTAAATATGCATACATAGATAGTTGCTAACCACTAGGATCGCTACTATCACCTCATTACAGACAATGCGAAATAATACTGGCACAGGCTATTGTTTCTAGCACCCTCACAACTCAAGCTTCGTGACTGTATATACTAGACTGTGGTATAACCAAAATAAATCCTATATAGACGTCCTATTGAAAGCAGCTTCACATCCACAGCACAATACACAGATTTTCACTAGAATCTCAGAATCACATCACAATTTTGTATGCCCTTTACATTACAATGATCAAAGCAATGTAAATTTTAAGCAAAATAAACAATATTAATCTCACAGCCAATGGTAACATTTGAAAATATTGCAGTTTTATTCCATCCCACTGCATGTTTCCATATTTTTACTGCATTAAGCATTTTCCTGGTTGCAGTGATGAAAACTTGCTGATTTTTTCTAAAATTGTATATATTTACTACACATACAGATCAAAAAAGTTTGGAACCAGCAGGGTTTTATATATTTTTTTCCTTTAAAAGAAATCTATGTTATCCCACTTTTTGTATAAATATCTTTCCGCTCTATTGAAGTTAATCATGTTGCTATGGTTACCAATTTTAGTAAACAAATTACTGTTTTGCAGGATTATGTACAACATTGTATAATTTAATTCTATCAATAACGATATCAAACAGTTTTTCCCTTAAAATAAAGGGCATTGAAAGGAATCTGACAACAAGGTTAGTATGCCTGAATGCAAAGCAGTAAATGATTGTGTGTGCATTATCACCTTATGTGAAGAAGGGCTAACACTTAGGCAGATTGCCATGAGTGTTGGCATTAGCCATAGGGCTGTTGGAAAGACCTGGAAGCATTATCTGGACACAAATGGAGTAGCAGATAGGCCCCGAGAAGGTCATCCAAAGACAACACTCAACCTGAAGACAGGTATGGGGGCATCTAGATCATAGGGAGCCAAAAACCAATGCTTCAGAGCTACGAAGTGCTTTCCCTCGGACCACTGGAAAGCACATGCACCCAAACCAATAGAAATCGTCTTAATAGGATGAACATGCATGCAAGGCGCAACTCGTTTTCGACAATCTTCATCAATTGCACGTTTGATTTTGACAAAGTTTTCGTCATTTCTTCCTGTCGAAGGACGCCTGGGGTGTGGCATGTCTTCAGTTGACATGTTGCCAGATTTGAAATGGGAAAATCACTCGTAGACCTGTGATTTCCCCAAAGCATCATCATCAAAGGCTTGCTGAATCATCCCAATGGTCTCGGCTGCAGTTTTCCCTAACGGAAAACAAAATTTCACACACACTCTTTGTTCCTTGTGGTCGGCCATCTCACTAATCGCCAAACAGTTGAAACAGGAATGCAAACAACACAGCACCACAAATAAACCACTTAACTCAGAGTGACGCCAGCTTACTAACGGTTGTGGGAGACCCCAAACTAACAACAGTTAACAAAACATCTTGTAACTACAAAGCATGAGAGCAGAACAGTTCGGTTCCGGTTACTTTTGGGTCCACCCTCGTATTGCCAATTGCATGTAATTGAACTGAGAGTTTGTTCTCCTTACAGTACTATGTTTGCCTTTTGTTTATTTATGCTTCATGTAATTTTTGTTTAATATTTTATTACATATGGTTAAAGTAGTCACAGGGTTTTCTCATTCATACTCAATTAATACTGGAATATGAAAAGACTCTTAAAGTCTGTTTGGTTCCAAACTTTTTTTTTTTGATGTGTATAATTGCCATTTTCAAGTACATTACCAGAAAAAAGTAATGGCTCACTTGAATATTCTAAGTCTCAGATACAAGAATACAAGACACTGTGCATGGTCAGAGGCCCAGAGCATGGATACACAAATGAACATTAACGGAGTTCCTGAAAGTGTTGTAACCCTTTCTGAAGTGTACTTGAAATGGCGCAAAGAAAATGAACTTACTGTAAATAATATATAGATTTATTTATAAATCGCGCAATAATATCGAAATTTGACCTTCGTGAGGATATTGACATGCTGCACACAAGTGAAGCCTTCCATGTCGTCTAAGTAACTCAGACAGTGAGTCATGCAAAAGGAAGCAGGTTCGAGTTATTGTAATTCATTCTATTTCGAGTGTTCGTAACTCGTTCTGTGTATGTATATAAATCAAAGAGTAAGGGACTGTTGTTGTGATATACAATTTATGTTCTTTCCTTCTACAGTACCAGAAAAAAGTAATGGCCCGTTTGAATTTTCTAAGTCCCAGATACAAGATATATATATATATATATATATACACACACACACACACACACATATATATATATATTTTGGAAGGCGGTCCCACGTCATTGGCAGTTGACAGTGAACAGTGCTGTGTAGTTGAATGTCTGTGAGTGAAGTGAAGTGACCTGATGTCAAACATGCCCAGACGGTGGAGAAGAGTGCAGGATCAACAACTCTCGCAATTTGAAAGGGCTCGAATTGTTGGGCTGTGTGAGAGTGAGTTATCTCTTAGGAATGTCGGTGCATGTGTTAGTTGTAATGCATGTACAGTGCAATGTGCATGGCAACAATGGTCAAATGAAGGCACACAAGCAGGTAGACCTGGCACAGGACCACACAGAATGAAAAGTAGAGAGGAAGGATCAACACATCATTCCGATGTCTCTTGAGGAAACCCTGAGCAACATCAGCTGAAATTCGTGCAACTTTGGCTCCCATGTTACCAGACAAACAGTTGGTAGGTAACTGTTTGCGTGAAGCTGGCTTTCGATCCCGTGTTGCTGCAACTGGTGCTCCATTGTGTTGCCAACATCGACAAGTAAGGCTCGCCTGATGTCAGGAAAGATCGTATTGGGAGGAAGAATGGCAAAGAATCATCTTTAGTGATGAATCTCGATTTTGACTTGGCCACAATGACCATTGTAATCGTGTACGAAGACTTACTGGGGAGAGAGGACGAGAAGATCTTATTTCTGAGAGACGCACAGGGCCTACACCAAGTATTATGGTCTGGGGAGCTGTTGGCTTTAATGTGAAATCTCCACTGATGATTATTCAAAACAAACTGAAAGTTCGACAGTATGTTAACAGGGTAATCAATCCAGTGGTTGTTCCTCCCATTATGAACATTGAAAATGCATGTTTTTCAGCACGAAAATGCCCGTCCTCACACTGCAGTCATTATCGTGGACGCTCTCTAACACATCAGAACATTACCATGGCCTGCCAGGTCTCCGGACTTAAGTCCAATCGAACATTTGTGGAACATGATGGGTTGAAGAGTGTACAATTCTCCACAGCCACCTCCTTCTATTGCACAACTGACCCTCGCAGTTCAGCAAGCATGGAATGAAATTTCTCAGAAAGAAATCCAGAATCTTATTGGCTCAATGCCTCAAAGAATTCAAAACTGTATTGCAGCTCGTGGAGGTCACATCCTCTACAGAATTTTCTAATTAAGTGAGCACAGAGGAATCTGAATTTGTTATCATTGCATCACTGTCAAACACTCTTCCTATACCTTCAGTTTCAACTCTATTATTTCATGCTTTCATGATGTTGCAATTTCTATTTTGAATAGTGTATATAGCCTATACGGTAAAATGGAGTGCATAGGAGCGAATTTTTACTATTTTTTATTTCTTTGTGTCAAAGAGTAAATATGATAATAAGAATGTTTATTTGTTCAGTTATTATGAATAAAAACATAAACACTCTTATTATTATATTTAAGCTTTAATACAAAGAAAAAAAAAGAATAATAAAAATTTCTAATAGAGCATTGTATGGCGTCAAAAATACTATTTTTCACCATCGATAACATATGACTTAATTATTGTAATATGTTGTTTTAAAACCAGGCTACCATAAAAGTCTATGAAAACCGTCCTATCTCTCTTTCTGTGTTTATTCTGTCCAAACAAAGTGAGGGAATGTTTTACTGTAAATCACGGGTGGCCCAGTTGCTTTTAAACAGCAGTGTTTCTTTGCTGTATTAAGCAGTTTTGTGTCGATATTTTTTAATAACTAAGTTATATTATTTATATATAAGGCCCTTTATGGTAGCTTTTGAAAATACTTATTTTCGAGCGACTCCACATTTTAACTTGTCTGTTCATGTCCTTGAGAGATATTTAATTTTTTAGGCAGTGTGTCTAGGGCAACATTCTTGGAGCTGTTTAAACTGTTGAAAGATTCAGGCAGATACAGTCCTCAGCACGACAGAGACATCGAAATTTCTATATGGTACTTAGTATCAGAAAAGTTCCCTGAACTCTCCCAAGCCCTCCAGATCATCAAGATTAAGGTTAAATCCTATCTTTCTTATTTTTGTTTACCAAGTTTGAAAAGGAGGTGGTGTAAAAATTAACAGAACAGTAACAAAGTAATTAAAAATATTTACATTGGCTTCAACAGTGCATTACATTTCAAATTCAGTCCAATGATGTCCAAACCAAAATTTTGTCCCGGTACAACTAGAAGTCACCCTGCAAACTCTTCACGAATCTTCAAAGAGGAACAGGCAGAGAAAAACAGGAAAACTCTTGGAGGAACACATTACGGAGGAGCTAAGTTATGCTACACGAAATGCTTTAAGATAGAAAGGGAGAAGAGATGCTACTGAAATATTTAAAAATATAACACAACCAAAACCTGCATCAAAAATAAAGCAAGCTCATTTGTCGTCCAAAATGTCAAAACTAGCTTTTGTGACTGTAAACAAATTAACCAAGCATCAGGATCTGTCAATAAGGAAAGAAAAAAAAAATATATATATATATTGACTTGTATGGTTGATATTACACACTAGTAAGTACTGCCGGAAAAACAGAAACATCATTGAAGCAGGGGCAGCTAGAAGAAACAAATCAAGATCCTCACAGGATAAGAATGCGGAAAAGAGGATAATAGCTGATTCAGGAGTAGTGAGGGGGAGAAGAGTAACCGGCAGAATTTGCAGAGACAGCAGAGCAACGTATGGAATAGGAGCACCCATGAGTCAGCGTTAACCGGACAGCTGACAGCTGGAATTCATGACTCGATGCAGGGAAGAAGAGATGAAGAAGGGTTACAATCTTCGGAGCTCCGTGGAGGAACAGCGAGGGATAGATCAAATGAAGTGACGGTGTCCTCGCCCAATGGCAGCTTGATGACCTTAACATCAGGAAGAGAAAACAAGAGCTACAATCTCTGGAACTGGTGTATGACTGGAGATGGAAACACAAACAAAGGTATGAAAAAATAGGTAGATAACTTGGGCAATGAGATAATAAATTGCGGATTTATTAACATTGTAGGGGTTCTGAATAAAATAAAAAATATCTGATAAGGTTGTTAAGTGATCATGATATACTAGGCTTAGCAGAAACTTGGTTAAAGAAAAATGATTAGTTAGAATTAAAAGACTTTATATGTATTAGTAAAACTATGTAAACACAGGGAAAGGGTGGAAGAAATCCAAGGGAAATTGCATTATAATTAGAAAGGAACTAGAAAGCAGGATAACTGAAATTAATTCTACACTAGATGAAATGATATAGATTGGAGTGTTAAAAATATTAGTGAAAATGTTTAACAGAATGAGAAAAAGGTTCAGGATCCCGGATTCGTGGGCTTCAGCAATACTTGTGCCAATTTACAAAGGGAAAGGGGATGAGAAAGATACAAATAACTATAGGGGCATATCACTCTTATCGTGCTTAGGAAAAATTTATACAGGTCTGCTAACAAGAAGGAGCTGGATGGAGAGTATGATATCATCTCGGACTTTCAGAGCAGATTCAGAGAAAAAAGAAGAACAAGTGATAACATTTTAATCATTAAAACCATAATTGATAAATATCTAAATTCTAAAAGAGGTTGTATGTACTAGTGCTTTATTGATTTAGGAAAGACTTCTGATTCAATTAACAGAGAGAAATTGTGGTACAAAATGGAAAAAATTGGTATCGGTTCCTTATTTTTAGAAAATATAAAATCACTGAATAGAGATGTGGGATTTAGGATTAGGCTAGCAGATAGAAATCTGTCAAAATTGATTGAGCAAACGAGAGGAGTGAGACAAGGATGTAACCTGAGTCTTTATTTATTTAACATATTTATTAATGATATTTTAGATAATGTAGCAAATCTGAATTCTCATTGCCCAATGTTAGATAACATACCTATTCCAGGGCTAATTTTTGCAGATGACTGCACTATTGGAGCAACGGGCTTCGAAAGGCTATTAACGAAATTAATAGCTTCTATAAAACTTGGGATCTGAAAATAAACGAAAAGAAATCAAAGTCCTAATCTGCAAAAAGGATAACGTGTGTAGTAAGAAAGAGAAATGGTACGTGAATAAAATTCCAATTGATTGTGTTTCCAGATCCAAGTACCTAGGAGTGATTACAGACAGTAGGGGAAATTGGAAGTTGCAAAATGAATTGGGACTGAATAAAGGAAAAAATGCGCTCCAAGCAGTAGACGGATGCTTAAATAAATGGCCGAATATTGGGGTGAAGAATTTTCTCAACATTTATAATGCACTAGTAGAATCAAAAATATTGTATAATATTGAGCTCTGGGGTAGTAGGTTATCCAGCAGAAATATCGATAAAGTAAGAGCAAGAAGATGTAAAAAATTTCTAGGAATACCGGAGAATACTTCTAACCTGGCAGCGTTACTAGAGATCGGAACTGATTCGAATCTGGGAATTATTCTAGAAAGAAAAATCAAATATTTACGTAATATTCTGTTTAGGAATGATTCAGCAATTATGAAAACATGTATCTTTCGTATGGAAGCTGCTAATTGGAAATCGAATTGGCTGAAAGAGCTGGAAAGAGAAATAAAATGATTAGGACCAAATTGGCTATGGAGAGAACTAGGTTCTATAAACACGAAAACTATTGGAAGAATAGTAAAAGAGAGGGCAAACGAAATTTCGAGGCAAGATATTTTTAGTAATATTAAAGATCTAGGATCACTAAAATACTATAGGAGGTTAAACAGTTTTGGGAACAGGAAGAATATATTAGGTTAAATTCAAGGGAAGAGAGAACAGGAATGGCATGGTGGAGATTAGGTATCTGGAGGCTCAGGAATAAGAGAGGGAACGTAGAGAAGGATTAGCTGAAGACGCAATGCATATTGTGTTAAAGTGTCAGGCAATATTGATTTGAGAAACAGTTTGGTAGATAAAAAAATTTATACAAATAAACGCTACAGTAGCTTATAAAAAAATGAATGGTCCCCTAAATGCCAGCAATCTGCATAAATTAGGAAAATTTCTCTTTAGAGTTAAAATTAGATGGCCAGAGAAAGTCAAAGCTCTTAACGGATATGGAATCATAAATGTTGAGTAGTCGGACACGATAGGAAACTACAAAAAGTAGTCAATGAAGTTAACAGAATAATTTTTAAGAGACTGAGTACAGAAATGAAAAAGTTAAAGTAAAAGTTTTAAATGCAAGAGCTATACTTACTGTATTATTAGATTTTTGTTGTTGTTATTATTATTATTATTATTATTATTATTATTATTATTATTATGGTGAATAGAGGATACTTATAGGTCCAATATGTATTAATTTTTTTAATATTTATATAGAAAGTGATGGCGGATTAAGAACTGGAACACATCTAATCCGTAATGACATGAACAAAGATTGATGAAATAAATGATTTTGAGAAATTGAGTTTTAAAGTTCCTGGCATTTCCATAGGAAATGCTGCCCTCTGTGGAGGGTTTGTTATGGCAATGAATAAATCTAAGTTCTCTTCATCCGAGATTGTATTAATCCACAAACTGACCACTAGTGGACTTGGTCCACTCTGGTTGTGAAACTCTCAATTACGATTTTGATAATCTTAAATTTACAACATTTTTCTGAAAGTTGTAGTTTTTAGGTTGCTTCACTATAACCCAAGTGAGGGTTCACTATAAATGGAAATATAGCAGATTTTTCATAATTTAAATATATTCTACAGGAATTATATACCCACCCGTTGTCAATAAGCTTTGAAAGTAAATTGACGCGAGTCAAATGCTGCTCTGATGTTGCAAGTAGAAAGGGCATTGTCCTCAGTGTAATGTTTCGGAAGGAGATTCAATACAAGAAATTGAAAATGTATAGGAGTGTACAACACGAAATATTAACAGGGGCGGAAGAATTAGTAGATCAGAATATAGGAGTTATAAATTCTGAAGAAAGGACAAATAAGAATGAAGCAAGTGACGACAGGATATAGAAAGAGCTAAGATAAACACAGAGGGAAACAGTGAGATGATTGAAATTTTGTGACAAGATATAGAAGGAATGAAGAGGAAATATAATCAGTGCGAAATAGGTCAAAGAAAAAGGACACTGATATTCTTCGGAGTAAAAGAAAAGGGACATGACTTCCAAATAGAAATCAGTGAGGCAATGAGCAAAATTTGCTACGATGTTTTCAAACTGGATGTGAATGCAGAAGATATTGAGCAGACATATAGGAAGGACAAAGAATGTAATAGACCAATTCTGGTAAGATTCTCAAATATTCCAGTCTTTAGATCTGTATTTTACTTTTTTTCTATTAGCCTATGACAAAGGCATCCAAAGTTGGACTCTCGGTTACATTGTGCTTCATTACATCCCCGTAATCACTGGTAATCACCAGTGTCTTTCTTCCCTTTGCGAGTGACCAAGCTGCTTACTTGAACATACACAACCTAGGTCAATAGCCTTGAAACTAGCATATTATACATACACAGTGGTGTACTAAAATGAATAATGGCCTTGCCAAAAGTCTTCAATTTCAAAGAAAAGAAAGCTCCAAATGGAATGGGAAGATCTGTTTTTTTTTATTGTGAATATAATGAAAACATGAAGTGTCTTATATGTTCGAAAATGATTCATGGCATGGCACTATTTTATACGTCATGCTGAATATGCAGAACTGAAAGGTATTATTATTATTATTATTATTATTATTATTATTATTATTATTATTATTATTATTATTACCATAGAACTGTAGCTTCCTTCAATGGCGTTTACTGATTCATTATTTCAGGATTGGAACGAGCCAAGAAACTTACTGAGATTAAAGAGAAGCACACTGTTCCTGCTACTAAAACACACAATATGACAGTAAAACGACTACTAGCTAGTTATGTTGTGGCATGGAAAATCTTTTCAAGAGGGGGAGTTTGTTAAATCAAGTATGGTGGACGTGGTAAAAAATTTTGTGCCTCAGGAACTAACCAATTTTAAAACTTAAATCTTTCACGACAAAGTATCTTCCGAAGAATTAAGTTGTTGTCCACTGATATGAGTAGGCAGGTGGATGCGAAAATCCGTAAATTTGTGTACTTTTCTCTAGCTCTTGATGAAAGTACAGATTTGATTGATAGCTCAGTTGGCAATATTTGTAAGAGAAGTTGATGAATTAAATGTCGGAGAGCATGTGCTAGAATTGATTCCTTTGGAAGACACTACTAGAGAAGAAGACATGTTTAATACTGTTTGTATGTGTAAATAAACACAATTCAGACTGGTCCAAGACAGCGTCAATTGCAAGGGATGGAGCTCGCTCGATGATTGGAGGTAAGAAAGGGTCAATTGGCAGGCTCAAAGCCTTCCTTAAGGAAAAGGGTGTAGAAAATATTTGTACTTTGCATCACATTCTATACCAAGAAGAACTTTCTGCAAAATCTGAGGACATGCCAACTGTTATAAAAGTTGTAACTCAAAATGTAAATAGGCTATAATAAAGAACAATGCATTGAAGTACCACCAATCAAATCTTCCGAACAGAAATTTGAAGATCTACAATACTTTTATGACGTAAGATGGCTGAGTAGAGGTCAGATGATCTTCGGAAAGTTATTCATGAATACAGTAAAACCCTGATAAGACACTGTTCGAGGGACCACGTGTAAACCGTGTATTAACCAGGACCGTGTATTAGGAGGGTACCGGTATACTAATTTTGACTTATATACAGTATATATTAGCATTTTTCTTCATTGAAATATATGATTCATGAAAAGTAATACAGTGTTACTCCATTATGCAATTACTGTATGTCAAAGACATTTACAATATGCACTGTACTTACATACTTCTTTCGAAAAAAAGTCGTTTATAGTTGTTTGCCGTGTGCATGAACCCTTACAATGAATAATCACTTTTTCAACATGATTTAAATATGAATTTACACTAACTGACATATCATCAGAACAAGCACTAATAAATTGTCTTATCACTGTCATCGCTGCCAGGGCTTCCTGTCGCATGGGAACAGATTGAACTGATTCCTCTTCTTCCTCAACTGTGACATGATTTTCTATGACTTCATCTAAATCAAGAATATCTGAGGTCACAACACCATCGTCTACAGATATGAAATCCTTCAAATGAATCGACCAGCTTTTCGCGCACAGCAACCCAATCCTCATCGTCAGCTTCATCATCAGTTACGTTCAGATGGGGGACTACTTGCAGGCAACGAATTATCGGAACCCTATAATTTAAAAAAAAAAACTGTACTCATCCATGCACGTGCCTGGTTCTTATAAACACATGGCAGGTTCTTTACACGTTTGAAGCATCGCGGTTTTGCTGATTTTTTCACCACGACCAGAGGCAGCTTTTCAGAGCCATCAACGAGCACTGTTACCTTCTTCTTACTTCATTTTTCCCCATGACACTTTTCTCCTTTGAAAATGAATGATTTGTCAGGCATGAGCTTAAAGAATAAATCACATTCATCCGCATTAAAATACCACTGGGTTCGTATCTTGAAATCAGATTAGGCAGACTCTGCTTGTCCATTCACTGTCACTATTCTTGACCGGCAGAAATCGGGCGGTAAACAATTCCATGTCTTGGTTTAAATCTGTCAAGCCAACCATTAGAAGCAAAAAAGTTTAAGTTTAATTTGCATGCAATTTCGCGCGCCTTCTCTTGAATGATAGGGCCACTTACGGGTATGGTTGCACTTCGAGACTGATGAAGCCAGTCGACCAAAATGTTCTCCAAGTCCTCTTGTTTATCACACTTCACTTTTCTGCGCTTAAATCCTCCCAACATCGCAGCTGCAGTGATTGAGTCGCGATTTTTTATTATCATCCTTGATATCGATTATGCGATTGCTAATGAATCAGAGAGTTGTTTCTGATTAAGAGTACTGTTTTCATCATACTTTCTTAAGATTTCCAGTTTTTCCGACACAGAAAGCGCTTTTCGTTTAACAATCATTGTAATCACATTCATAGACACTTCAATACACGAAGGACAACAAACTGACCAGCAAGAATTTCCAGAATTTTATTACGGCCGAGTGAGGAATGTTGTTTGAGAGAGAGGGTTAGCAAGAGGGCGAGCCATTCACAATGAAAATTGAACATAACCGTAACATAAACACAGAAGTTTGTGCCCAGGCTACCAAATTAGATCATTCATAATGATTCACATAAGCATTGACATAAACATTACCATAAGACGTTAACATGAAAGTTTGCAAACTCCAAACGTTCATGCTTATGCTTACGTGATTTGCAAACAGAACACAATCGTGGAGCACTGAAGTAGCCTATACGACAGAATATGAGGAAATGGCGTCGTTGTTATGTTTCCATGGTTACCAAGTATGTTTGCTGTTATGTTTATGTTCCCATCGTGAATGATAGCTTCTTGATTTTACCGTAACGTTATATTCTTAAGTTAATGCTTACGTTGTTTAATTTTCATTGTGAATGAGCCTTAATGAACTGTATGTACGCTTTATGCACACATATATTATTTTAGTGTACTGAAGTACATATGATATTTCCATGCAGATATTCTGCATCATCATACGATGTAAGAGTAATGGAACGGAGAAAAATTCTCTCCAGTGCCGGGATTTGAACCTGGGTTTTCAGCTCTATGTGCTGATGCTTTATCCACTAAGCCACACCGGATACCACCCCGGCGTCGGACAGAATCGTCTCAGAGAGAATTTTTCTCCGTTCCATTACTTTTACATCGTTTTATGCACGCAGGTAAAGAGTCGAATAAGAGAGTGTAACAAGAGGGTGGGGGTATTGTACAGGTTTAAATGACCAGATAAAGGATCGAATACTTTTCAGGTTAATGGCACCAGTGAGTTAAATGGCAAAAATTTTTCATTTCTGTAAAATAAATCGAAAATATTCCACAAAAACAGCGTATTATGCGGGACTAGAGCGCAACAAACGGGGTACCATATTTTATAAAGGTGTTATATATGAAATGTCCAGGGACCAGACACAAAAAGCGTATTACACGGGATAGCGTAATAAGTGGATGCATCTTATCGAGGTTTTACTGTATATGAAGCAGCAAGAAAGAGCAATAGCAGAGTTGAGTAATGAGTGGATATGTGATTTAGCATTTTTGTGTGACATTTGTGAACATTTAAAACAGTCAATATTTCTTTGCAAGGCCAAAAGCAAAATGTTGTCAATATGTACTGTTTGATTAATGCATTTGTTAAGAAACTTGAAGTTTGGACTGAACACAGAGTATTGATTTGCAGACTTTAGACTTACAGAAAACCATATCTGTGTACAGTGATCCAGTCTTTGTAGACGTCAGAAAAGCGAGAACAGATATTCAGGAGGAACTCATTGAATTACAAGAAGACATATCAATGAAACAATGGTATAAAAACTGTAACCTCTCTGAACTATACAAAGTATTGTGTGGCAAAAAATACAGAAAAGTTAGAAATTTTGTCTGCTTCATGGAAACTATTTTTTGGAAAAACCTATGTATGTGAGAAACTGCTCTCACTAATGAAAATTATAAAATCTAAATGTAGAAGCCATCTGTCAGATAGACATTTGTGTGACCAGCTGTGATTTGCTGTATGCGACGCATGTGATATAACCCCTGACTTCAATTTCATAACAATGCAAACAATACATGAGTAGGAGGAACCTTAAAACATGTACAATGCTGGAGTCAAAAAGCTAGTTGCATTTGGCGAGGAACTTCTGCATCAAATAAATATTTCTAAGTGTATAATACAGTACATTAGCAGAGACATTGAAATTTGTGAAGCATAATGTATTACTTGCGAGTGTTTCTTTGTAATTAATAGGGGGCGGATGTTGATGAAAAATTATCTTATTTTTCACATTAGGATGATGCCTAGTAATACAGAAATCCTTTATATGTTAATATCAACGTTAAAAATTAATTTCTTATATTGCATTTTTTGACGTTTTTGAACTAATAGGTCATTTCTATATTTTTTTCATCATTTTCAATACTTTGAAGAACTTTCAGATCATATTAGAATGCATTTTACTTTCTTCTTTACAGATAGGTCTGTTAAATCATTTTCTAAGCAAATAGATCAGTAGTAATTACCTACTGAATAACAGTGAAGTTTGAGTTTTATAGTTTGAAACAAACTCTAAAGTCCATCCCTCATTCTTCTGAAGCCTTCACTTCACTCAACGGAAGTAATATAAAATGCTTGAAAGCAGCTTAGTTTAAGTGAGGACTTTGACCGCTACTGTTCTTTTGTCAGTATGAGGGTGTCTTTAAAATCTATGTTTCGAAGGGGGAAACTTTCACCATGTCCTGGACAAGACGTTGTGTCCTCAATATGGTTTGGAAGGGATGTCTACTGTAGTACAGTATTTTTGATACAAAGATTCCAAGAATGCATGCTGCGCCCACAATTTTTCTCATTCACGGTCCCTCATCTGGAAGGTCTGGTAACAAAAGTGAAGAGTGGAAGGAGACAGAATGAAGGTACTGACATGGACCACCCCTGATTGGAACACATTGTAAACCCTCATTAAAATCTATAGTTTTCCTTTGCAACATTCATTTTGTTGCATGTCCTTTTCCTTTATCTTAGTAAAATTCCAGAAAGTTGCCTCCTCTCTCAGAGTTTGGTGGGCAGTCATTGAAACACTCTCTCAGAGTCTGGTGGGCGGGCAGTCATTGAAACAAGGTGACTAATTTTTAAGAAGTTGTGTTGCGAGTACAGTGAATAATACTTAAATGTCATTTTCTTTTAATTCTTTGTCATTTTTTCGTTAGTTTAAGGGCTTTTTAATGATCATTTTAAGTAGAATCTTAGGTCATCAACATCCGCCTCCTAGTAATTAAACTCTACTATAATTGTAACAATAATAATGCAGTTTTGTGAATGAGTACATTAATTTTGAACAGTAATATGCGTCCACTTTGAACTCATAGTACACCCTCTTGCTGTCTGTGTCACGCACAAATAACTTAGTGCAGCCATTGTGGCTGCTTTGCAGGATGCATTTCCAATAAGACTTGGGGCTGAAGGCAGTTCTGGCCACCCTTGGCATATGGTATTATTTTCATTTTGAAGTGTCAACTTTTGTTATGTTTTTATTTTCTGTAATATGTTACTATTTTGTTCTTTCATATTTTGTTAAATTTTACTGCTTATGTACTTTGTAATAGGAAAGACTGAAGAAAGCTGGGTTTGCAGTAGAAGACCTGCCCTTGGGCCAGAACACTGAATGAATGTACTTTGTGATCTGGTAGTGTTTAAGAGAGGCGCCCTATGGCCTTAACTCTGCCAGTATAAATAACAATAATTTCTTGAAAGTTATCAATGACAAAGTGGTATAAAAAAAATGGGTTATATTGCAACTAGATGAGATATACACTAATGAAGGAGTAGATTACAGGCCTGGAAAAATCACAAGTCTCACAGAAAATCAGTCCTCTGACAGAAGCAAAAACTGTCCTTGCTTACCACCTAATAGCAGTATTGTCTTCTTTCAAACACGTCGTCTTACATCCAGTAAGGACAATCTCAGAATCAGAAATGACTGATATAATCAAGAAAGTTTTCAACTTGCAGAAGATTGTAACTTCAAAATCTTGTGTGTCATTTCTGACATTAATAAGTTTAATTATAAAATGTTTAATATCTTGACTGAAGGCTCAGCTGATGAATACACGTTGTTTATGTCCAGTATTGACCATCCAGTGTACAGGATACCGTTCATCTTTTAAAAAGTATTAGAAATAATAGGATAAACCAAAAGAATTCTGCCATATCATTTAAATTCCTACTTTAGACCATGGACTGTAATGGAGAAGCATTTAGAACAGCTTAAGAAAGAAAGAAATATTATGAAGGCCACAAATTAAACTACATAACTTTGTATCCTAGCAATCTAGAGAGGCAGTGTCACTTGTCCTAAATACTGCATTTTTGACGAGAGCACTAAAGCTTCTTAATAGAACAGGCTTATCAAGACACTGCAGAATTTGCTATTGTATGGAAATGGTGGTCAATTGTAAATACAAAAAGCTGTAGAACTGGTGTTCATAGAAAAAATGTGTCTGGCAAACCATTGACCTCACTTTCATATTTTCGGCTCCAGTTTCTTAAAAATTTTGTCACTTGTGTTCAAAAGTGAATGAGAATAGGGGGAGAATCTGAGATGTAGGTCTCTAACCAATGACACTGGCAAAATCATCAATTCAGTTACAGTTACTAGGATGATGAAGTTTTATCTGGAAATTAAGAATGTAATGTGTACTACCTAGAAAATTTCAAACAAACAAATTAGAAAGAAATATTATTCAGCATTTACAGGCAATTTAGCAGTGGAAATTACAACATTTCTAAATTAGAACACAAAACTGTACTTGGTATAAAACCTGCAAGATATGGCAAATCGCTAAATTCTGAATCTATAGAATTCATGACTGAAGGTTCGAACGAAGAAAATATGAATTAGAGAGCGCAAGGTTATATTGTGACAGCTGCGTCGAGATTCGAACGCGTGTCTGACAAGGCGTGCGGCAGACAAAACGTTGGTCGCTTAGGTGTGGCGGACGTAAGGGGAGTGTCTGCATGCCAAGAGGGCAGAGTACTACGGCACGAGGCAAGGGGGGACGCAAAGCTGGTAGTGCTTCGCTGTGCGGGGTGAAGGGGGGGACGGACCGTCCTGAACAGAATCGTCCAGAAGTCTGTTGAAGTAGAAATCTCGAGAAATTGTACTTTCTCGCAACTACGGTGTGGTTATAAATTACGACACGCAAGTGAACTTTAGTCAGTCAGTAAGTCAGTGTTGTTATAGTCAGTGGACAGCAAGCCAGCCAGTCTTGTGTACCGGAGTTCGACTTGAGTGCGTCTCCGCAACTGTGTGAGCATCCGAAGAACTGAGTTCGAGTGCAGAGGACCGCAGTTGGAGGGACCTGAGTTCGAAGTTCAGTGGACTGTCTCTAAGGTCTGGGGTTCGAGATACTGTGAACTCGTGTGACTGAGCTAGAAGAACTGAGAACTGACAGTTCTGATTTATAAATAGTGCTTTGTGAACATTAGTTAAAATTAACAGTTCATTGTTGTTCTCAATAATCCAAGTAAATTATCATTGTCGTCTGTGGAGTGCAATAACGAAAACTGTGTTCCTGTGGTGGAAAGCAAATCCCATTGTTGACGGGAGTAGAATTAAATTGTAGAAAGTGAAGATTATTGTTGTGAGAATAAACATTATTGTTTTTGAATTTGAAAGTTACAATATGTTAATTACGAGTATAATTAATCCTGTAGAAAATGTATCTTACCTTCTTTGATTTCGATGTGAAGTTCACTGTTCTGCTTTGAGATAGTATTTGTGAACTTCTATGTTCATCAATATCCAGGCAAGTATCTTCTTCACACAATGCGCAAGTGTAAAAGAACCATTTAATTGAGTGGTCTAGGAGTGAATCAAAATTTCTCAATGTATCAACACCTCTCATTCTCGCTTTCATAAGATTTTCTTCAGTGATCAGAGGTCTTACTGTATTTTCATTCTGCAAACCATCGATAACTAATCACTGCATACATCAAATTTATTAAATCAATACAGTCTATCAATGTAAACAAGAATTTTTCTTTGTATATAAGAAAAAAAAAAGTTACAGCAGACATTCCGAATAGAATCCCCATATACCTGAATCCACATTATGTATTTCAATAGACAAGTTGAATTGTCATTTATGGATATTTCATCTTTTGGCAGCCCACTCTCCAGTTCATTTACTAAATCTATTGTGTTATTTGCTTCCAATGATTTCATATACTTGCTATACTTAGTATAGAATAGTCCTGAGTGATCTCTTCTAGTTTTAGTTTAAACTTACCTTGACGAGTTTTATGTTATTACATGGATTACCTTTGAAGAATGCAATTCTTATAATGAAACTGGTAAGTCAGCCCTTCTTTACATTTGCAGTTTTGCTGCTTTTAAAGTGTCTACAAAACTGACATGTGAACAGTGAGTACAATTAGTAGTTGGGGGAAATATGAGTTGAAAGTACTTTCATGATATTAACAAAAGAGGGCTAACAATTCCATCTGATTTAATCATGAATTCAATATGATGAGCACATCTATTTCAATATTTTTTTAAAGGCTGTGATAAACATAAGCCTGAGAACTAATTCTAATATGGTAACGAAAATAAACATTCATTTTGAGATATTCATTCATTCATAGTGTTCTGCCCAAGGGTAGGTTTTTCAATGCAAATCCAGCATTCTCGTCTTTATTTTCCGCCTTTCTCTTAGTCTCTGCATATGATTCATATATCTTAATGTCATCTATTATTTGATATCTTCTTCTGCCCCAAACTCTTCTTCCATTTACCATTCTTTCCAATCAGGCAGTTTCTTCTCACCTAGTGACCTAGCCAATTCCTTTTCCTGATCAGTTTCAGCATTATTCTTTCTTCACCCACTCTTTCCAACACAGCTTCGTTTCTTTTTTTTGTCTGTCCATTTCACATGCTCTATTCTTCTCCATATCTACATTTCAAGTGCTTCTAGTCGTTTCTCTTCATTTTGTCGTAATGTCACTGTTTCTGCCTCATACAATGCTACACTCCACACAAAATACTTAACTAGTCTCTTTCTTAGCAAGCTCTTTTTCCAGAGGTCCGCAGAAGATGCTCATATGTCTTTATAATTTGTATTGCATTTTATTGCATGTACCTTTTAGTAAAATCTTGCAAGTTTCTGTATAATAATTTAGTTGTATATATTATGATTTGGGGGCAGATGTTGATGACTTAAAAATCTACTTAAAATACTCTTAAAGTAATGGAAAAATGACATGAAATGAAAATAAAATGTCATTTAAATATTTTTCAAAGCACTTGCACCATAACTTCTTAAAAATTAGTCACCTTGTTTCAATGTCTACCCACCAAACTCAGAGAGAGGAGACAACTTCCTGGAATTTTACTAAGATAAAGGAAAAGGGTATGCAACAAAGGAAAAGTATAGATTTTAATGAGGGTTTACAATGTGTTTCAATCGGGGTGGTCCATGTCAGTACCTTCATTCTGTCTCTTCCTCCTTCCACTCTTCACTTTTGTTACCAGACCTTCCAGATGAGGGACCGTGAATGAGAAAAATTGTGGGCACACCATGCATTCTTGCAATCTTTGTGTTAAAAATACTGCCTACTACAGTAGATCCCTCCAAACCATATTGGGGACACAATGTCCTAATTGTCCAGGAAACGGTGAAAGTTTCCTGCCTTGCAAACATAAATTTTAAAGACACTCTCATAAGGACAAAAGAACAGTAGTGGTCAAAGCCCTCAATTAAACTAAGCTGTTGTGAAGCATTATACATTACTTCCGTTGTGTGAGGTGAAGCCTTCAGTGGAATGAGGGATGAACTTTAGAGTTTGTTTCAAACTATAAAGTTCAAATTTCACTGTTATTTACTTATTCAGTAGGTAATTATTACTGATCTATTTGCTCAGAAAAAGATTAAACAGAAGAAGAAAGTAAAATGCTTTCCAAATGATCTAAAAGATCTTCAAAGTATTAAAGATGACCAAAAAATGTCCTATTACCTCAAAAACTCCAACATAAGAAATTAATTTACGTCGATATTAACGTACAAAGGATTTCCATATCAATAGGAATCATTCTAATGCGAAAAATAAGATGACTTTTCATCAACATCCACCCCTAATTATGATTAATAAAGCTTATCCTTGGCGATGTCTTTAGTGATAAAATGAATTGACATAGGTTATTTTCTAAAAAAAAATGTATAAACATTAGTACACTCTAGACTATCCATTACGATTTTTTGAAGTGTTGGAGTATATCATTGTTACACTTATTGCCAAAAATACTTGTTTGATGAATGAAACGTAATGCTGCACCATACCTCATGACATCAGCATCACAGTAAGAAGTGGTAGTACAGTAAAATCCCTCATAACCAGCACACAAATAACCGGCAATACCAAAAGAATGGCACTTTTGACTGGACCAAAAAAAATGTTTATATCTGCCACAGTCTGGGCAATCAGTTTTGCCACATAGGAAATTTGCACGAACTTTCATATTCAGCGAATATAGGGACCTTAAATTAGTGTATTATTTGTATAGGGTGATGTGTTTCAATAAAGAAAATCCACAGTTTTTATGTTTATTTAGTTATATTTGGGCCGTCAGTGTTGCCACATTAGGAAGTTCACACGAACTTTCATTTTCAGTGAATATTCGAATCTAAAATTAGTGTCTTATTTGTGTTGTGTGATGTGTTTTAATAAGGAAAATCTACACTGTTTTTTTATGTTTACTCAGTTATGAACAAGTGATAGAGAAATAACCTTCACATGGCTGCAGTTTCAACATTTGGCACCATTAAATACGAACTTGTTTTTTTTTTTATATAAATATCAGTATTTATTCAATTATCTGGCAAAAGCTCATATTCGGAACTAGTTTGGTCCCTTTGGTGCAGGTTAAAAGACATTCTACTGTATTCCTGTCTGTAGTAAACTGAGCTGTGCTCCAACTCAAGGTCATACTCGCATCATAGTCGTAAACATCTTTCTGTTCTTCATAAATTAGAGAATGCTTTCAACTTTTCATTTTGTTCTGCAACTCCATGTTGTTGAGCTCAATTTTCTAGCCAATATTATGAATGATTAATTGTTCTTTAGATGAAAGACAAACTACTTCTTGTTTCTGGTTCTACAACAGGACCACTTCTGCAAAGAACATAATGTGCTTGAATTGGCGTAATTCGAAAACATTCATAAAATAAAGAAAATCTTAGGTTATGGAAATTTATCATGTCTCTTTTTATACGCCTTCTTGGAAGTTAGTCTACTGAATCACTTAATAGTAAATATTCTCTTCTTCTATTTCTTCTCTAAGTTATTTTGAATCCAAAGCAAATATAATCAATTTAATCTTAATGGCAGAGACTTGGTTCTTTGCAAAAATTCCCTTCACTTTTCAGCATATTACTTTACACTTTTCAGAATTACTTTAATGGTAGAACAAAAGTAATACATTTGAAAAGTTTCCTCTATTTGGCATTTTCTCTTTGTAAACAAGCTTTGAAAAAGTATAGTGGAACACAAACTGTAATAAAATGAAACTGCGAAGTGAAATGTTGAGACATTATGGTGAAATAGGCCCTGGTTTCAGACCAGCGATTGTAGCAAAAAGAAGTAATGATTTCACCCACAAACCCACTAAATGTTGTGCACAGAAATATAGGTTAACTGGCAAAACTCTGTTAAGAGAGGTTACTAAACCTCACCGCTGCGCTGGATGTGGAGTTCTCTTCCATTAATCTGAACCATTGTCACTACTGACAATGTTTCATATTCTAGTTGTAATCCCCTGGTAGAGGGCAGAGAAGGCCTGATGGCCTTATCTTTACCAGGTTAAATAAATAAATAATACTACTACTAAAAAAAAATACTACTACTGATTGACAAGTCATCTGATGCATCACTACTATCAGTTAAACGTTCTCCTAACGAAATTATTGTCAGTTTCACTGTGTATTACATAAGCACTAAAAATATTGTTTTTCGTTATTTTTAACGTGATCAACATATTTCTTCCACTTGTCTTTCCATATTTTGCAAAGAGGCGACACAATCATTCCTTTTGTTAAGGCAATGTATCCGTGAAATAATGATGAAAAATACGTTTTGTTTTCATGTTTGTACAGTAGAGCATCTATTACCTGAATATCAATCAACCAAAACATCAGTTAACCGAAAGTGTTCCAGTCGGCAAATTCAAATTTGCGTGCATGCCATGTAGAAGTTTCACTAGCATTGTTTGCGAGATTTAATGGAAAAAAAAAAAAAAAAAGTCTCTCAGCTCTGAAGCAAAAAAAAGTTCTTTTCCTAAACTGTTGGCTTACTTTAATGACCATTTTGAACTGTACTGTATGTACAGTTTTGTGTTTAATATCAGTGTTTCTCCGTTTCATATTGCTCCTACGACACCAGTAAAATTTGTTTTCGTAAATGATTGGTTATCTCGAAAAAAATCAATTATCTGGACACTCCCCCCAGTCCCCAATTGTTTCAGATAATCACTGCTCTACTGCAGTCTTGCGATGATTAGTATTTTCGAGTGAGAGCTCTTTTATGCCCGCTGCACGCGCGTGGAGCTCTTTTACCTGTAAACATTGCTAAAAGATGTACAGATCTTCGAACACAGCGCATCATGACGGAACGGATGTGCTTAAAGCTTTCAAGGAAGATACAATATTTATGCTTCAAACATGGTGATAAAGTCCAGTGTTTGTTGTGTAAAAAAAATATCATTTGCAAAAAAAGCAACATAAAACGGCATTATGAGACGCAACATGAAAAAAAAAAAAATAGGCATTATTCAGGAGAAGAGAGAAATAAATTGATTTCGGAATTGACATCGAAGGTAAATTAATTTACATTTGGGTCAGTATATTGTATCTAGATTTCTTTTATTTCTTTATTTTAAATGTATTGTTGATGTTTTATTTGTTGCTCGTTTCTGGATATTTACTTTTATTAGACTACATGTTTCTTTAATTTAGAAATAATATTTTATCTTTGATTGCACTTTAACTTATACTATTACTAAGCTCAAAAAGCTAATTCACTTTTATTCCAATAACTATTTTCAAGATTTTGAGCAAATATGAACTAAACATTTTGAAAACTTTGAAGCAAGGAGCTTTTTTAGTAACGTCAATATAAAATATACTTAAAAATATAATTTCGAAACTATTAGACCTAATTGCACCAAATTTTGTACAGATATTATTTTAGATCTGTTTATATAGTTTAAATTTCACAAATTTTGGCCGAAAATTGTAGAAGTTTTAAAAATCATACATATCCCTTTAAATGATTGATCCCAAAAATTACGATGGTTCTCATTATCTTAATTTAATCAATTTGTTTTTTTGTGTTACGTGCATCTCACAAATCACTCTAAGAAAACTCATTACATAATCACGACTGGAGAGTAAGGACTACATTTTCACAATCACACAATCAATATACAGTGAAACCTGCCTTTGCGGTCACTTCATTTAAACGGCCACCTGACCAAAAGGCCAATTTTCTCTGGAACCAAATGGATTTTCCATAAGATCAATACAAATTCTCCCTTTATTTAGCGGCCACCTCTTGTGCCGGCCAGCGGCCGGGGTCTATTTGGATTGGAACCTGATTATAAGTCACTGTCCAACAAAAACTCTTTTCACAGATACTGTCTAACCTATTTTTTCAATGGTTGGAGGGCAGAAAGCAATGTCACGAGGACAATAGCTAAGTGTACAACAGTACACCCTCCATATCTTGGGGTTAGTTGGTTACTGTTTTATGACTCTTTTGTCACTTTCCATTCCGACCCTGCACAGCTATAAATTCTTACTCGTTTTTAAAGGATTGAAACACGGACTTTTTCTATCGAAAATGTCACAGTATGTTTTAGGTCAGTAGTTAACCATTCGAATTTTTTTATTTTTTTTTCTCCTCTTTCTATCTTTCTCTATTTGGGCCAGCTTTTACGATTTTTTCTCCTTTTCATTCAGTTGATTCAGAGGAATTGTGAAGTTAGTTTGAGAGAGAAATCATATCTAACAATAAATCTAACAGTGGTGTTAAGTTTAGAGGCGAGACGAAAAATGATTGAAGAAAGTGAGAAGGGAACATGTGCGAGAAAAATTGCAGAAATATTCAAATGTGGAAGGACACAAATAAACGGTATAATTAAGAATAAAGGTGAAATATTAAAAGAATGAGAGAAAAATATGCGTGGTGGCCAAAAAACGAAGAGAGAATCTGTGTTTAGTAATGTGAATGATTTTGTTTACGAATGGTTCAAGGGAGAAGAAATTGCCAGTAAGCAGGCCTATAATTCAAGAGAAAACTTTTGAAATTACCAAAGAACTCAATGTAAGCAATTTTTTGCTAGTAATGGGTGGTTAGAGCTGACATCATACGTCCAGCCCCTTGATCAAGATATTATCCATTAATTTAAACTGAGGTACCGCAAGCGAGTTTTGAAAAGGCTACTTGCAAGAATGGAAGAGGCTGACATTAATATGCACAATTGTTGTATGCGCACAGTACTAAAAAGTCAATGAAATTCAGAATTTTCATGCCGATTCATAAAAACCGCGACCTTAATCAAGCGGCCACCTGATAAAACGGCCATTTTACAAGGTAACTTCAGATGGCCGCTTTAGACAGGTTTCACTGTACTCTATTTCAATCAATATTGTCATTATTATTTTTTCAACAAATACTCAAAAGTACTTAGAGATCACACACGTCGAGCAGGTAGACCCTATTAGTTTCTCCTAACCAATGAAGTGAAGTATTTACATAATAAATAATTTATTTTAACAAGAAAATGGTTTACAAACAATTAACTTTTTCTATTTCTCTTTTTGTTCCTAAAAAACCCTTTCTTTGCGATTTGTTTATATATGTACATGTATATTAAACAACTGAATAATTAGCCCTATTACATAGCCAGAAATTTAGTAACGCAAGTTATTGTAATAATTGCTGCCTTTATTCGCTGCATGTACATGTACATCCCTGTGTCTATGTTACGACGCTATGTAATGGATACACTATGCGCTCGTGATCAAGGTCGAGCTCTACTATGATTGGGAGCTAATATCGTCTCATCCCTGCTCTACTGTATTTACATTTAAACCTTTTAGTTTCATAATATGGTTTCATTTTTTCTTCAAGAACACTTTAGACTATGTCACGTGACTTTTATTTATTGTAATGGAGAAAAAAGAAATTGCAAAATGCTCCTTGTGACTATACAGATGAACCCTGTCCTAATCCATAGTCTTCACCATTTCAAGGTACCATAGTTCGCTCCAAGTGCAGCTAGTCATGCTTACCATTTCAAACCAACTCCATGTCATTGGTTAGAAGCTAACCCTTCAAGACCGAACTACATCCATTCTCAGGCTTGTCCATATTAGCCATACTTAGGCTACTGAGGTCTGGCCATACCCCGGTTTTGCCCTAACTTCGATTATGTGTAGATTGTGTACATATAGTTAATGTTAGTCTATGCGTAGTATGTGCAAGCGATGAAAGTTACAAATTTTTTGTTATATATACAATTTTTTTCTTTCTTATGGATATCTAATTTATATATTTCTTTATTAAATGAGACTGCGTCAAATGGTCTATCAACATAATCGAATGTGACCGAAAATAATGTGCTAGACAGTTATAAGTAAATACAGTATATGCAAGATCTTATTTTACAATTCATTTTTCTCAGCTTTTATTTTTTCAGCATTTTGAACTTTTCAAAATACTCTGTGTACCACAATTTTTTTAACTATCTGCTTGAAATTTTCAGGAAAAACTTCAGATATATATGAGTAAAAAACTCATGTGCAATTATTAAGACATAGTCATTGGCCCCATTGTTACTGAATATTGTTCATATTAAATATGAAATTTTCATATGCATCAAATTAAAAATTAAATAACTATAGAAAATATTTTTTTCTGCACAACTAATTTAAATTAATCAAAGCCTGCTCATCATTTTGTTTACATTAGTCTTTTAAGTCCAAAATAAATTTTTAAGTATTATGTGGTAATCCATTTGGTACAAGGAGCATTTTAATAATATAAAAAAAAACAATAAAATCTTAAATAAAGAGATTAATATCTCGAAAACTATATGACACAGCTTAACAACAATTGGTGTGTAATATCTGTATGATAATGTGCTGGTATGGTCAAAATTTCAAGTTGATCAGATGAAAATTGTAGATTTTAGAATTTCATAGATGCAGTGCCTTAAATGGAGACTCAATTTCTGTTACAAAAATCCAATATTGAAAAGACTGGAGACAACTGACTAACATTTTAGTCCGTCTCTTTAAGTAAATGAAACCAATCAAAACAATAAATGCTTATTTTTGAAGTATGGTTGGGGTTTGAAGATAAATAATGTTTATGTAGCCTATGTGTTACATGGCCTACTGCCAGCAGTCACACAAACATTTAATAATAAGTGATATCTTGTTGACTCATTCTATTAACATGGAATATAATCTATTTAGAGATTTCATACACTGCAACTACCCACTTATCTCTTCAAGGAAAAAAGTTTAGCGCTGACTGATTTTTCTACTTCAAAAACATGTTTTCCAACAATACAATAGTATAAAACAAACCACAATTAAGAACTCTTATATTTGTTATATTGTAGTGACTCAAACATCTTAAAAATCTGCAAACAATATTCTTCAACATGCGTTTTTTCTTATTACAATCTGACTACTACTTTTTGAGTTATTATTAAGTAGGCTATATAAAATGTGAAAATATTCTGCTTCATTGAAAGTTTAAGTAATGCCTTCTTCCGTTATTGGCTGACAATTAGGGGGGAGGAGGAGGTGAACAGTATATTGTGTCACTCTTTAAGACTGACATATGTGCAGACCAATGGAGTTTACTAAGTTGTTCCCCTATAGAAGCAAGCAGTATTGACATATTTACTCTTGTTTTCTATCTGTAGAATAAATTAAAATAATATACATTTTTTATTGAATCATACTGTTTTTCTATAATAATTTTCTCTCCAGCATAATTCCATAATAATGAGGGGAAATTCGTAATAGTTAATAACTTGAAACAGCTTGAACTTCAGACAATCTTCCCTGTACATTACAAATGTAAAATAATTTTATTGAAATATTATAGTGATGACAGGATCAAGAGCAAGAAAGAAACAAATTATTTATTAATTGATTTATTTATTTATAAAACATTGAATGAAAATCCACAGGTGTCCACTTTGGGTGATGTGTTCAATGCTGAGATAAATTAACATCTTCAGTCCAGCTGAAAAGAAATAATAATAATAATAATAATAATAATAATAATAATAATAATAACAACAGTCATTATTACATCTAAAAACACACAATGTTTTAAGGCTTTCATTATCCCGTGAAACCAACCTGTGCACAAGGGAAAAAGAAAGTGGACTATATTTAGAATCCAGATTGCAAATATTAAATTAAAAATCATTAAATGTACAATATGTATTTCTTTATCATAGGCACACCATTAGCCGTTAGCTGAATGGCTACAACATCCATTTCCCACTGATAAACAGGTTTCAAATCCCAGTGCATCCAAGTGAAATTTGTGGTCGACAGAGACATGCTTGGTGGTAGATTTTCACCGAGTACTATAGCTCTTACTAACCACCACCACCTGGTGCTATGTAGTTTGCCTCCTATGGTGTACTGAAGGCCACGCCTATAGTGGCAAAAAGAACTACAGCTTTGCCATGTTGCTCAGGAATGCTCGGATGAAAAGTACTCACAAATGGATTAAAAATGTGTTCCATAAATTAATTAACTATACTTAAATCTTTTTCATTACAACTAAAAATTATAACAAACTGTGTCTGATGTGATATAAGGTCAACACAAACTGAATTTGAAACAAACTGATAATCTCATAACAGTCCTACGTTAGGCTATAAATTCTATTCAATGGGAAATGAATGAATTAGAATTTTCCACAATGCACAAGTCACTACCTTATCAAACCCTACCTAGACTTGACACTGACAGTGGGGCTATTTGCCACTAATCTACCTCCACACCAAACTACCTAATCTTGTGGGAACTATCTATAACTAATCTATCTCCTCATCAAATCCCACCTAACGGTGTTACTGACAGTATGGCCATTTATCACTACTCTACCTCAACACACCCTACATTATCTTGTCACTAATCTTATCAAACCCTACCTAACCTGTCACCAACTACTTGTCACTAAGGGTGAGGAGGAGGATGGACGAGTATTGTATTGTATTGTATTTATTAACATTCCATGGTATTCATACATGCTTACAGCTAGAATATGGAACAAGTGACAAAACTTAATACTATTATAAAATCTTAATTTATAGTCACAGTCTAGATGAAATATACACAGACGAGATTTACAATATAGTCTACTAGTACAACACATAGTTTTAGTATCAATTTCATGAAGTGTTATTGAATGTCATGAATTCACCTACAGAATAGCAGGCGTGAGAAATTAGGTACTTTTTTAATTTGGCCCTAAATAATTTTATGTTTTGAGTTTAATTTTTTATATCGATAGGGAGGCTATTAAAAATTGTTACTGCCATATAACACACTCCTTTTTGATAGCACGATAGACTTGCCGATGGAGTATGAAAGTCATTTTTTTGACGTGTATTTATGCTATGAACTGTTGAATTAGTTACAAAGTTTTCACGATTACATACGAGGAAGACTATTAATGAAAAGATATACTGACAAGCCATGGGCATTATTTGTAGTTTTTTTAAAATAGTCCTACACGACTCCCTAGATTTCGCACCTACTATTATTCTAATTACTCTTTTTTGTAATAGAAATATATTGTTACTATCTGTGGAATTTCCTCAGAATATTATTCCAAAACTCATTAGAAAAGAAACCCAAATTTTTCCCAATAAGAATGCCACAAGTGTACATCAGGGCCATTATCCTTGTGGTAATTACAATTTTTCACGTTCAAAACTTATTACATTACCTTCTTGAATCCAATATCACTTGCATATTCTCTAAAACATTGTCTGCAGAGGTTAAGGCCATACTTCCGTATTAAACCATGACCATTTGCACAGGAACGACTGAAACAACAATAAATAAATAAATACAGTATGAACACTGACAAGGTGAACTAAACTAATAAAATTACTACATATGCAAACATTCTGATATTCTTGCAGTTTAGACCTCTAAAATAGACATAATTATCAGCAGGGCCCAGATTTTGATGACATGTCATCTTTCTTTCCTCTCACAGAAAGCATTACTCTCAAGTATTAAAATCCCGAACACGAACCTCTGGTTATAAAATATTACGGTAATTTTATTGTGCATTTTTCCATCGTACTTTCTATTTTTGAAGTTTTAGGTCATTTTTTCAAGTTGTAAGTCATTTTTTGGTCACTGTTTACGCAATTTACTTCCTTTTCTGGTCCTTTTCCTTTTTTTTATTTTTGTTTGTTTTGGAAAATATTAAATTAATTTAAAATACTCAGTTATTTAAAATATATTTTTAATCGAACGAAATAAATGGAAGTTTGATCAGTGGGTCAACAATGTACATGTAGACGGCCTGTGTCTTAGCTATACTTATTGTTGTTGCTGCAACCAATTCTTTTTCCAACCTGTCTGTAGTATAAAAAAACATGCCGTTCGACAATGTACATACATGTTCAAAGTAGTTATTTTAGATACTTCCTGTCGCGGCAAGCATTTGATTTGTTATTTTCACTGTCACAGAATTAGTTAAATACAGATTTTCAGAGAGGAATGCTTGGTGTTCAGTTTTCATAGTTTCATTCGACCATACCTAAAATAAAGCCATCTAAATCGTATCATTTAAGACAGATTGTATCTGAATTTGGAGATGTTTTCTCTGCGGATGATGAAGTATTATTTTGTTAAGTTGTGCGAAACAAGGGTATCAGCTGAAGAAAAATTCACTGTTCAACATGTGGGTCGTGATAAGCAACTCGCAAGTAAAAAGAAATCCACGCAACTTTTACTACAACCAAGTGTATCCATGAAGGAGAATAAATTGTCAGATTTTTAGAGAGACTTTCTTGAGGCATTTGATATTTCCTGCATTGAAGAAGATCTCACTGCCAGTGATTTAGCGCATTTTAAGCATGCTCCAGTTGTATCAGCGGATGTGGAAAGGAGTTTCTCAAGGTACAAAAATGTGCTTTCCAGCAACAGGCATTCCCTAACTTCTGAGAACCTGCGCATGCTAGTGGTTACCTACTGCAATAATTCTAAACAAGGTAATATTTTTTGTGCGAGATCGTGCGTATTTGCTTGGTTTCCGCACAAAACCAATCCGCGGAAAGTCTAAAATTCCACATTCAATATTCCCAACCTAACACACATAACAATTTCCCTCTTCTTACCGCTTAAATGACATATTGATTTTACTGCTTTAGGCTTTTAATATATTATTTTTAGAGACGTTCAATATAGTAATAATTATAAATTGGAAACTTACCACTGCAATTTCATCTAAATTGCACTGTTAATTATTGTTCTTAAATATTTGCAAAAATGAAGTAAACTCTACAACTCCACTAAAGTTACTGCTTTCGTGATGCAAGTAACATTAAGGAAGCCGTGAAAAAATCAACAAGATTCCAGACTCATCATGGCGGCTACTTTGACAGGCAAAATTAAACTTGCCGATGTTATTATTGCAATATGTTATATAAATAATACTGTTAAAATATTAAAATGAAAAATAAATCATTACATAACCTTACCGTTTGTTTGAAGTTCGCATTTATAGACTGAGGGGAAAAAAAAGACAGACGTAAATCACGGCCTGCTGGAGTATAGTAAACACAGAAAACATTTTAAAGCAACAATGTTAAAGATAGATTTTTTTTTTTTTTTGCAAATTTGCCGTCACTGAACAGAAACCAAGATGGAGATTTCATTGCAACTAATTAGATATTCCTCTTTCAGGTATTTAATAAACGATCTTCGCACAAAATAATGTACGATACACGAGCAGTATGTTTTCTTTCAATTCTCGGAAATTAAAAAAGCTCAACTACGTTTCGCTTTTTCAAACTTTTCCTCGAACATGAAAACTTCAACATACCGCTCTTGTAATGCATATTACTATTATAAGTGCTCTTTCCTAAAACATATAAATTCGCGAGTTTAAATTAATTAATATTAGTTTTTAATTTCAGTTCTGTTGCAGAAGTAAGAACTGTGCTGTACTGCCATATTCTAAAATGAAGACAACAATGTTTAAGTAATTTTTTAGATCATTTTACTGATTTTAGGCCATATTATAAATATTTTTTTTTAGATAATTTTAGGTCATCAAAATCCAGGCCCTGGTTTTCAGTTACCCACTAGATGTTAATGCGTGAGATTGAATACCATTAAAAAAAAATATATATATATATATATATATATATATATATATATAACTGAAACGTTTTAGGAGTATAAATTCTGGAAGACATTACACAGGAAATAACTCAGAATTTATAATAACAAAAGGAAGAATGACAATTCATAAAAGCACCTGAGCAGGTAATTAGCATATATATAGTAGAACCCCGATTTTCCGTCACCCTATTAACCGATTGCCGGATTATCCGACTATCTTTCTCTCGCTCTTTTCTTTTTTTGATGCAGACACATATATAGTCCATCTTCTTCATATTGTGACAGCTGCGTCGGGATTCGAACGCGTGTCCGACAGGGCGCGCGGGAGACGAAACGTTGGTCGCTTCGGTGTGGCGGACGTACGAGGAACGTCTGCATGGCGAGAGGGCAGAGGGCAAGGGGAGGTGCACTACGGCGCGAGGCAAAGGGGGGACACAAAGCTGGTGGTGCTTCGTTGTGCGAGGTGAAGGGGGGGGGGGACGAACCCTCCCGAACAGAATCGTCCAGGAAGCAGCAGCGAGAACAGAAGTCTGTAGAAGTAGAAATTTCGAGCATCGTACTTTCTCGTAACTATGGTTTGGTTATAAAATACGACACGCGAGTGAACTTGAGCAGTGTTGTTGTAGTCGTTGGACAGCAAGCCAGCCAGTCTTGTGTAGCAGTGAAGCCAGCTTCGAGACCAGAGTTCGAATTGAGCGTGTCCGCAGCTGTGTGAGCACCCGAAGCCCTGAGTTCGAGTGCAGTGTGCCGCATCAATTACAGAAAGTAATTATTGTTGTTTTGAATAGAAGTTACAATTTTGTTTTGTATTAAAAGTTATTATCGCCACGCTCTCGTGGTTAACATTCGGCAGGTCTTTGAGCGGCCTCGTGCATAACATTCGGCAGGTCTTTGAAATTTAATTGCAGTATTGTTTTCAATTTCTTATGTCGCTGCTCCAATCACTCGTCTCAATTTCAATAATGCAACCAATAAGCTGCTTCCATTATTAAATGAAACCTATTTATCTACTAATCCACGTGGACGAAAACCGAGGTTGCAATGTCTTGTGCTGAGGATGAACATTAAGGTATGTAATTAAAAATTATTAACAAAGAGTTATTATTAAGAGTTAAGAATGTCAACGTACTCATATATGAAATAATAATAATAATAATAATAATAATAATAATAATAATAATAATAGCCATTTTAGAATATAACAAACTAGTGCTTATTCTTATCGAGGAAGTAGACGTGACGTGACGCTTAGAGTGAAACCTACAGAGCAACAATCAGTCGGCAAAATTATGTTTTAAAAGCACACCGCACGTTATTGTATGATGCCGACATGTTAACCATGAGAGCGCGGAGATAATACAATACGTATGAAGTACTACTATATGTTATATTAGTAAGGCCTACCAGTACATATTTTTTCTAGAGAGTGTTACTACAAACCTTGACACATGGTGTTCGAGTTGCTGTAATGTACAACTTCTATATAAAATATATTCCATGAGTGTCAAAAGAAAAAAAATGTTGTGCTAAGTACCGAAAAAAAAAAAAAACACAAATAATTGAGTGGTTTGGGGAAAGAGAAACTGTGTCTCATCTCGCATCAGAGTACGAGATTAGTGTTGGAACTGTGCGCGATTTAATATAAATTAACAATAAAGTGTATAAAGTATGTAAATCTACAACACGAGACCTCTATTATTCCTATGTTTCCGCTGACATCCATTACAAGGGATTTCCTTGCCCTTTAAAAACCCGTCGTTGACAAGCAAACTTGAATTAGTGAACTTCTGATTCACTACCTAGTGTCTTAAACACAAGAGCACGGAAGGAATGAAGAAATGCAAGTATTTTTCAATTAATCTACGAAAATATTTTACAGTACGGATTATCCAATTTTTTCGATTAACCGTTCAGTCCACCCCCTTCATTACAATGGATAATAGAGGTTCTACTATATACTGTGTGTGTATATATATGTATATATATATATATATATATATACATACATACATATACACACACACACACACACACACTAACTGGTTCAGCAGTGGAGGCAATATTCGACCCGGCAGTGATGTAAAGTTGGTACTATGAAGCGTAAGGTTTGAATGTAGAAATATTATATATCCTCTCTCGACACACACACGCGCACGCGCACACACACACACGCACACAAAGTGTATCAAAACATGTAGGAAAGCTCTGGGGAATTCATAGAAGACCTGAAAACAAGCAAGAAAGTTAATACAGTGAAACCTGCCTTTGCGGTCACTACATTTAAACGGCCACCTGGCCAAAAAGCCAATTTTCTCTGGAACCAATTGGACGTGCCATAAGATCAATACAAATTCTCTCTTTATTTAGTGGCCACCTCATGCTTCGGCCAGCGGCCGGGGTCTGTTTGGATTGGAACCTGACTATAACAGTCACTGTCCAACAAAAATTTTTTTCACAGATACTGTCTGACCTATTTTTTCGATGGTTAGAGAACAGAGAGCAATATCACGAGGACAGTAGCTAATGTACAACAGTACACCCTCCATATCTTGTAGTTGGTTACTGTTTTATGACTCTTTTGTCACTTTCCACTCCGACCCTGCACAGCTATAAATTCTTGCTCTTTTTTAGAGGATTGAAACACGGATGTTTTCTATCGAAAATGTCACAGTATGTTTTAGGTCAGTAGTTAACCTTCTTCTTTTCATTCAGTTGATTCAGACGAACTGTGAAGTTAGTTTGAGAGAGAAATCATGTCTAACAATAAATCTAGAGTGGTGGTTTGAGGTGAGAAAAAAATGATTGAAGAAAGTGAGAAGGGTACATCTGCGAGGAGAAGGGAACATCTGCGAGAAAAATTGCAGAAATATTCAAATGTGGAAGGACACAAATAAACGGTATAATTAATATGAAATATTAAAAGAATGGGAGGAAAATATGCATGGTGGCCAAAAAAGAAGAGAGAATCTGTGTTTAGTAATGTGAATGATTTCGTTTACGAATGGTTCAAGTGTGCGAGGGCGAAGAAATTGCGGTAAGTGGGTCTATGATCCAAGAGAAAGCTCTTGAAATTGCTAAAGAACTTAATGTAAGAAATTTTGCTGCTAGTAATGGGTGGTTAGAGTGCTCTAGAAAACGGCATAACATTGCATTTCGTTCTGTGTCTGGTAAAGCAGGTGACATTGCAACGAATGTTACTGAAATGGAAAAAATAGACTGCCTTCAATTCTTGCAGAATATGAACTCAGAGACATTTACAATGTTGATGAAACAGGTTTCTTTTTCAGGGCCTTCCCTAACAAAACTTTAAGTTTTAAGAAAAAAGAGTGTAAAGAGAGTGGGAAGTTGGCAAAAGACAGAACCCTGCTCTTTTGTTGTAATGCTGGATGAGAAAAAGAAACACTCTTAATGATAGGGAAATCACTGAAACAGAGATGTTTGAAAAATGTTGACATGGGCTTACTGGGGGGTGAAGTGGACTGCCAACATTAAAACTTGGATGACATCATCATTGTTTGAGAATTAGCTATGCGATTTCAATTGGCAAAAATCGCCATGTGATCCGTGAAATTGGTGTTTCTTCCCCCAAATACATCACACCTCCAGCCCCTTGATCAAGGTATTATCCAGTCATTTAAACTGAGGTACCACAAGCTAGTTTTGAAAAGGCTAGTTGAAAGAATGGAAGAGGCTGACATTAATATGCACGATTGTTGTATGCGCACAGTACTAAAAAGTCAATGAAATTCAGTATTTTCATGCTGAGTCATAAAAAACCACAACCTTAATCAAGCGGCCACCTGATAAAATGGCCATTTTACAAGGTAACTTCAGATGGCCGCTTTACACAGGTTTCACTGTATCTCAATTTCTTTTTGATCAGTAACATGAACAAAGCTCTGCTCAATATATGCTATCTTCTTTCTTTGGATTTCCTCGATAGCATATTTGACAATTTTTAATAATATTTTCAACCAGCAATATACTGTATTCAAACCATTGAGTTATGAAAAAAAATAGCATGACTACTAGCTTTAGAAATTCTCGAACTCTGAATCTAAGTCATTATCTTTTCATATGTGTCACTTTCAATGTACATATCATATCTGCGAAGTTTGATCGTTCACATTCACAATTAGAGGACATATCAAAGAAACAGAAAAAAACTCACAACTGCACTACACACGATTAAAACCTGACACAATGAATACATACAATAACGTTTTTTTAATAAAAAGTAGTAAGAAACAAACTTTCAGAAGAGTACAGAATAACACAGGCTATGTAAAATGGCACAATTCAAAAGAAGGAAGGATAAATATATGCAACCATGGAAGGTAATGGGTGGTTAATAATCCCTAGAAAAAATTAATTTCACTTAGAACCCAAAATAACAGGACTGTCGTTGGGGCAACGATTATTCAGTTTTTCGACAATCAAGTGAGATTATATAGATGGGCATAAAATAATAAACAGAAATAGGTCTACCAATGTAAGACAGAAAAATATTTCGTTGGGGTTGTGCACAACCCATTACCATCTGAGAGTTAAGTATGTTTTCTCTCCTGTGTGTGTAGTGGGGAGATATCTGAAAATCTGAAAGAACAGATCGTAGAAGTTCCGCCCACTATCCCCTCCACTAGGTACAGTGACAATAGGAAGTAGGGGCTGACAACTAACGGAGGAAAGTGGAACAAGAAAATGCCATCTAGGAAGCAAAAGTATAATTCCGTTGTCTCTCCTTTCTCCTCTCCAGTCTCTCTCTCTTTTTTTCTTATTTCTTAGCTTACTGTGGGATTAAATCCTATGCTGTGAGTAACGTGTAACGTTTTAGACAACACAGCTATGACAACACACTGAAAATGGAGAAAATGAATCTACTTATGTTCAATAGGCAGATAATGTCTGTGAGTGAGGGAGGGAGGAGACATGATGTGCGTCACACATTAAATTGCAACAATATATTAGTCCCCACTGAACATAAGTAGATTCAATTTCCCTTCTTCCAGCAAGTCGTCTCGGTAATCGAGTGATCTAAAGCGTTACCAAATTCCATGCCTTACATTTCATTGGCAAGTTCGACAGATCGACTACTAGTGTCAGCAAAGTCATAAGAAGAAAAAAAAAAAAAGAGAGAGAGAGATATGGAGCGAGGAAGAGAGAAAGAGTGGCAGGAGAGAGAGAGAAACTGAGGACTGACTTTTACTTTTGCTTCGTAGATGCCACTTTCAATTTTTCAGTTTCAAGTTTGTCCGCTAGATGTCACCCCACCCAAAATCCCTATTTGGGCCATTCCACAGTATATATTTTGTTAGGGACAGGACACTCAGAAGGGTCATTATACAGGCAATATAATAGTTGAAAGGGCAATATCTGTAAATCACATTGTGTAAAGTAAATACTGCTACTAATAATACATCAAAAGTTCCAAAGTATAATTTACTAAGTTTCTGAAAATCAGTTAAACTAGGTGCATTAGAGAAGGGACCATAGAAATTTGTAAAAAAATTTAAGATGAAATGTAAATTCTAATTTCTTAGCAACTGTAACAGAGAATTATATCATATAAAATCAAACGATTGTTGCATGCATGTAGTAGTAGTAACTGGAGGAAGATTAGTGTATTGGGTTCATGTAGAAAAAAATTATGAAGGCTTTACACTTCGAGTGCACTCTTAGGAAAGGGACATTGACTATGTTAGGGAAGGGGCCAATTTAGAGCACAGGAAACACAAAATGATTCTCTCTCGCAATGATTGCTGCTGTTCAGCTTAAATTATTTCACATATAATAGTATTGGAAAATGTTTCAATCTGTGACTGGTAATGCATCATTAAAGCTATAACGTCCTTGATTGTCCATGGGAGGAACAGTCACAGCCTTTACAATGTCCTTTATATTTGGAACATTTCGATCCTCACATTTAAGAAAACAAAAGCTTAATTTTGCTTCATCTGACACACTGAAAAAGTTTGATTGATAAAATCTGACACTGATTTCTTCAACAGTCACAGATTCTATGAGTTTGTCACAAAGAAGTTCTATACCACAGTCTTTACATCTACTGTCATAGCATGCTTCAGAAGAATTGCAACACAAGGTAGCTTTTAGAATAGAATTAGGCCTAGTGTTATTTAAGCAAGATTCTGACTTTCTTATTTTTTAGTCCATTCAAGAGGTCAATAACTTCATTATATCAATGTAAGCAAACTTCATGGTCTCGTGTAATAGTTACAAAAACATCGAACTTACTGGATGTAGACTGTATAATTTTGTCTTCCTAATTTTCACATCTCCATATTTGTGCTTGAATAGGGCATCAACTTCCTTGATATTGGAATTCAAACGTCTTTTTTGAAGGGTTTTCTTTTTTTTATTATCTTTTTTTCTCAACAGGGAAGTATTTGACTTACATCATCTCTGTGGCGCTTCATCATGCTACGCTTGGCATTTGTTGCAATTGACATTTTTAGCCTGTTTAAAGTCAGCCTGAAATCGAGGGTCTGATTCAGAACGTATTCTGTCCATCACCCTGAATGGATCAAACCGAGTTAAGTCCATGAAGTTAAGATTTCCAAAGAAAGCAGTAGGGGAGCTGCAAGTAAGCCCGGTCAGTTGGGAATGCCGGTCACCTCCTTATCTCCAAAACAATAATTCGATTTTGTCTTCAGACTGGTGCTGCACTTTTGGAAGGATGACATTAACTATGTGCAAGACTCTTTTTGTAGTAGTTGAAGCCTAGCTGTTACGAGGAGTGCTTGTATGTTTTCATTGATATTCTTGTAAATCAAAAGAAACTTCAGGCTGCTGCTGTAAGTAATTAATCTTGTTTTATTTAATACTTTCACACTAGGAATATACCCATACATGTTGCTAGTCAATGAGTAGCAGTTTGTTATTGGTACCTTACTTACTTACAAATGGCTTTTAAGGAACCCGAAGGTTCATTGCCGCCCTCACATAAGCCCGCCATCGGTCCCTATCCTGTGCAAGATTAAGCCAGTCTCTATCATCATACCCCACCTCCCTCAAATCCATTTTAATATTATCCTCCCATCTACGTCTCGGCCTCCCTAAAGGTCTTTTTCCCTCCGGTCTCCCAACTAACACTCTATATGCATTTCTGGATTCGCCCATACGTGCTACATGCCCTGCCCATCTCAAACGTCTGGATTTCAAGTTCCTAATTATGTCAGGTGAAGAATACAATGCGTGCAGTTCTGTGTTGTGTAACTTTCTCCATTCTCCTGTAACTTCATCCCGCTTAGCCCCAAATATTTTCCTAAGCACCTTATTCTCAAACACCCTTAACCTATGTTCCTCTCTCAGAGTGAGAGTCCAAGTTTCACAGCCATATAGAAGAACCAGTAATATAACTGTTTTATAAATTCTAACTTTCAGATTTTTGGACATTATTCTTACTATTTGTTTCTACCTCATTCAGTTTTTCCTTCAAGTAACCTCTCTTTTTATTCCTAAGTGTACGACTTGCTTCCCGTCTTTCATTGAAATAATTATCTCTATTCTCCTCAACTGGATCCTGTAAGAATTTCAATTTTGCCTGTTTCCTTCTTTCTACTACCATGCAACAATCTTCATCAAACCACGGTTTCTTTTTCTTAGTTTCATAATAACCTATGCTCTGCTCAGCTGCAATTTTGATACTATCTCTGATATTTTCCCACACGCTATTAACATCTAATTCTTTCTCAACTTCGTCGGAACTTTCTAAAGTGGCAAACCTATTCGAAATTTCGACCTGATAATTTTGCTTAGCTTCCTCGTCCTTTAATTTCAAAATATTGAATTTAGTAATATTAACTTGTTGCTCTACTCGCTTGGCTACTGATAATCTTTCTCTTAATTCTCCAATCACCAAATAATGGTCAGAATTACAGTCTGCACCTCTGAAAGTTCGAATATCTACTATACTAGTATGTCTCCGTTTATCTATCAAGATGTGATCTATTTGGTTGTGTGTCAATCCATCTGGAGAAGTCCAAGTATATTTATGTATATCCTTATGGGGGAATGTTGTACTTTTGACAATTAAATTTTTCGATGTGGCAAAGTTGACTAATCTAACTCCATTGTCACTACTAATTGCGTGTAGGCTCTCTTTTCCAATAGTTGGTCTAAAAATATCCTCCCGTCCTACTTTAGCGTTGAAATCCCCCAATAAAATTTTCATATGATATCTAGGGAACTGATCAAAAGTATGTTCCAATTCCTCATAGAAGCTATCCTTTATATAGACGTCTTTCTCTTCTGTAGGGGCGTGAGCATTTATAACTATGATGTCGCACCATCTACCCTTAAGTACTAAATATGATAACCTGTCACTGATAAATTCGACCTTTTTTACTGCTGATTTTATTCTTTTATGTACAAAGAATCCTGTTCCTAATTGGTGATTATTGTTTCCTTCCCCATAATACAACAAGTAATCTCCTATTTGTGATATGCCATTCCCATCTAACCTAACCTCTTGTACTCCCACAAAGTCTATTCTATATCTAGCTAGTTCTTTTGCTACTAATGTTACCCCTCCTGTTCTATAAAGACTAGTTACGTTCCAAGTGCCAAATCTCAAAACCTTATTCCTTTGCTGTGGTCGTGCCAGAGAATCAGTCCTATTCCGAGGCTTACTGTAGGAATTCGTAACAAGCTGTTTTTTACGGTGATGGGTTGTTAGCCCTTCGCCCAACCCCCAAGCTGGAGGACCACCCCTTATCGGCTGTCCACGACTGCTTATTCAATATATTGGCAGCTACCCTCCATATCTGGAGGCCGTCTCCTCTGTTATTGGTACCTACATTCATTAATTTATGGTTGCATTTTTACAAACTGTCTGCAATGAAGGCAGTACCGGTCAACTGACCGCCATTACCTTCACTATACCGGCATTACCTTCGTGTGAATATAACATTTCGAAGTGCATCTAATGCATTATGTCAAGTGATATAGTTTCTTTCTTAATAGTTCATGCGTTTAATATTACTTATTTATTTTTATTAATTATTTATTCATTAGTTAGTTAATTAATTATGTATCTGTGTATCTAGTCGTCTACTTATTTATTTTGCATTTCCTTGAGATGGTTAGCAAATACAGGCGTAAGACAAACAGAGGTAGCTTGACAGCAGAAGATTTTCAGAGAGCCCTAAGAGCTATACAAGCTGGAAAGTCCATCAGGTCAGTGTCGAAGTCTACTGGAATCTCCTTCAGCACACTTTAGGAGAGGATAAGTAAACAGAACTATAATGATCCTAAATTAGGAAAAAAAGTGAATTTTTACTCCTGACCAAGAAGCAGAGATGTGCAACCAGTTAAAAGTTTTGGCAAATTCCTTCTATGGTCTTACGCCAAACAATGTAAAGCGTGCAGCCTTTGAGTTTGCTAAGCAAATAAAATAGAACATGAACATAAATTCTCCAAAGAAACAAAAATGGCAAGACATTATTGGCTTGAAGGTTTCCTGAAGCGAAACCTTTCTCTGTCTTTGAGAAAATCAGAGCCAGTAAGTATTAACCGCATTAAAGGTTTCAATAAGGAAGAAGTTCGAAATTTTACACTAATCTTGAGGATGGTTTTCTAAAATATGGATTCTCGGCATCACATGTCTACAATGTAGACGAAAGAGGGATTGGAACCTGAAACTATTTTGGCACCCAAGGGCCAAAAACGAGTAGGAGCAGCTACAAGTGCAGATCGTGGCACACACCACTGTGATGTGTGCCATGAGTGCTGCTGGGAACTATATTTGCCCGATATTTATATTTGGTTGGAAAGGAATGTATCCGACTCTTGAAAAAGGTGGACATCCTGATGCACTTTACAGCTTTTCCAAAAATGGATGGTCCAATGAATTTTCTTGAAGTGGTTGGAACATTTTGCTCACCACTCCCGTCCTACTCCAGAAAACCCTAACCTTCTGATCCTTGACAACCATTACTCACATTGAACCTTAGAGGCATATGAATTCTGCAAGGTAAAAAGTACTGTTATGGTTTCATTGTCACCTCACACTTCTCAGAGAACCCAGTCACTTGATGTGACATTCTTTGGACCTCTCAAGACGGTATTTAATAAGGAGTGTGACATCTATATGAAAATGAACAAGTAAAAGTATATCAGACCTGATGATCTTGCCAGAGTTGCAAACATAGCAAATGTTTTTTGTCAGATTTTGAAGCAACAGGAATTTTCGCTTTAATTCCCAATTTTTCTCCAGATTCTGCTTATTATAACCCTGATCTTCACCCAGCCACACCACAGAGTAATCCCTCTAATCAGTGAAATATCTGCTCATCTGATCCTGTTTCTGCTCACCTGAGTGAAATGTTGCAGTCAACCATTTCTATAGCTGTCAGTGAAACACCAGGAGAAAAGAAAAAACGCAATTACATACAAATCAGTATTTCCGAAATTTTGAAAGCAGATCAGCTGGACCTATTACATCAAACAGTAGAAGATCAGGAGGAACTCTGAAGTACTCACTTCTACACCTATGAAGAAAACGTTTGAGGCTAAAAAACAGAAGAAACTGTCGCAGAAAAAAGAAAATAAATACGATCCTAAAAGGTCTGCTGCGAAGAGATCTGATGCAAAGAAAAAACTCCCAAAGAAGTTGTTTGAATCTTCATCAGAGGATAATGAACTGAGAGTGACAGAAAGAAGTGCTCTCTGTGCAATGATTATGGTATCAAGCTGCTGAAAGTGGGTATCTGCAGAATGTATTCGTTGTGATAGTGCCAAGGGGTATGAATGTGACTACTATCTTAACATGACTGATTAAATTCCGTTCAGAGACCAAAGAAACACTTTTAACTATATCTGTAACAGAAAAAATATAAGACTGTGTTTCATGTAACTTCCTTAAGGCGGATTTGTAGCTAACAAAATATTGTATGCAGTTATTTTGCTTTTTTTTTAATATAATTTCTAACTGTTTTGAAGAAAGACAGATATAAACATAAGATTTTTAATTTACATGTTCATTATAACATCGTTTTTGTGTAATTCCATTCATTGGTACACACATTGTAACGTAGAAAATATTAAATAAATCATATAATAGGTTGTTCCCTTTAAATTCAATTGTAAATTTCATGACCGTTATTACCTTCATGTGCTGGGAATGCCGGTCAATGCAGTGGTCTTTAATTAAGAAATTTATATAAAAATTAGCAACTGTTTATAAACTGTAAATAGATGCAGTTGAAAGTGGATAGTTCAACAGTTCTAATGCCTTCACTAAAATTCAAACTGGATTATTAGTTGTCTGATACAGCCACATTTTGCTTAGGTGACCTCCATTGCCTGCTTCTCCCCTACACCAGAATGAACGTAATTAATTCGTCTCCTGTCTTTAACTAATGTTCATTGTTGACTCTTCTCTAAAGTTTTTTTTATTGCTACCTTTAGGTCCATGCAGTAAGATTTAAAAGGACGAGTTTATTGCCTGGAATCTCTATTTAAATCCCCACACGCAGACAGTGAGTTAGTGGTGTGTGGTAAGTGGCATTTAAAAGCAGGTGGAGGTCGTTTGCAATAAACATGGGTCTTTTATTACAAACTGTGATATTATACTCATAATTTAGTTACATTTTGAACTGTATGGTAGGCTTCGAAAGACTCCAGTACAAAACATTGTTTGCACTCCCACGTTATTTCGCTTGTTTCTTGTGAGATTTAAAAACTTTGCAGATTATCGCTGGTTTCTTTTTCTATGGGTGATAGGTATATGACGGGAAGGGGGGGGGGGAAATGAGCCCAACAGTTTGCTTGTAACATTGTCGTCGTAACAGCAGCATCCCTTCCACTAACATTGCAGCTAGGCAAGGTTAAACCTCAATAAAATGTCTGCTTTCAGGTCTAGTCGATTTGTGAAGATCCTTTCCTGCCTGGGTTTGCTTCCCTTCACGGTCTTACATGCAATTACGTAGACATTGACAAGCTGAAAAGGACCAGTACCATAAATATTGTATTGAAGGAAACATTTCTGCAGTCTTTTTTACGTATTTTGCCATAATGAGGAAGGGATATAAGACTTCATTCCGACGCTGACCTGACGGCGAACCCACAACATAATGTTATTGTACTCTATTACGCCCTTCAGTTTCACCACAGTTTCTTCCCCTTCATTGTTACCATTTTTTCCTTTATGTTGACCATGTGAATCTTGTGCTTCGTAGACAGACCTTTTCTGTCATGTCACTTTACTGCCAATAACTCTTACAAGACCTCGATTCTCACTCCCTTTCTTAAACTTTGTCGATTCCACTTGGGATGCAGGACAACTTCAATGCACTTCTATTTAAACAGTTACGAATTTTAGAAAACCTTTCGCGTATATTTAGAGCAAAATAACTCCTCTTCTTCAAAAAAGGTCGTTTTACAACATACAACAAAACTCTAAATAGACAGCTTCAAAAAACTAAATATGACAGCTTGAATGAAAACTGTAAATAAAAGTCGCAGGGTCTCCGAGACGTCATGTCTAGACGGCTACGCTTTGGGAGCACATCGCGTTGCTGACCAGACTTCAGTAGACAAGGGTTAGTTAATACAGCTTCTGGAAATAAGTGAAAGATTTAATATTTTTTAAGAATTTACACGAAAGGGCTAATAGAGTATTAGCTGCATTCATTACAACATTTTAAGCACTACGCATGTTATAAAATCATGGAAGAAGGTGTGCCAGTTGGGGAGCACTCTACAGGAACTCGAAAACGTCGGAAGAGTGGAACATCGAAACGAAAGAGGGAACAAGAAAACAGGTGAGTCTATTATACTTTTCTACATACAGTTTTACATATGAGTTTATGAGTTAGAATTGACTCCTTAATTCACCCGTTATGATAATGTGATAATTAATCACGCAATAATTGATGCAATATTGTTTAAGTTTGTTGCATAGTCCATCACCTAATATAATCATAATTTTGAAATTTTTAGATATACCGACAAGGATCCTGACATGCTTCAGTTCAAGCCTCCCTGTAACCATAAGGAAGGAAGATACAGATGCTGCAGCATCCCAGCGTTCTACCTAGTTCAGCAAAGAAAAAGAGTCCTTAATCATCATGATAAATTGCAGCAAGATAGACTTCTGGGATCCATGATGTCTGTGTCCGTTCCGAAACGACGTCGTCCAAGGAAGGATGGTGAAAAATTAAACTCTATGTTCATCAGGTATCAAGTTAGAGTTCATGATGAAACACTTCCAATATGCTGTAAGTTTTTTAGAACTTTATTCAGTATTGGGCAAAGCAGAGCTAACAGTATTGCTAAGTCAGTAATGTCGTGTAAACCCATCACTGAGAGGAGAGGGGGTGACTGCAAAAGCAAGTTGTATGCAGAAAAAAAAACAGGCTGTAATCAATTTTCTTTCTAAACTCAGAGCTAGAGAAAGCCATTATTCAAGGGGGGAAAGTAAGAGACTTTACCTTGCTTCGGAACTGAACATAAATAGATTGCATAAAATGTACAATGCTGAAGTTCCACACTCTTTAAAGGTGAAAAAATGTTTTTTATAACATTTTTTCTACGAATTTCAACTTGGGGTTTGGGGATCCTGCAACGGACATTTGTAGCTTTTGCATCAGGACGAAATTCCAAATTGAATGTGCTGATACTCCAGAAAAGAAGTTGGAACTACAAGCTGAGTTAACTGCTCATAAATTGAGAGCAAAAAAATTTCACAAAATTATGAAGAAAGATCCTCAGAATAGTATGTCCTTATGTTTTGACCTTCAACAAGTGCAGCCATTACCAAAGTCTAAAAAATAATTATTTGTCTAATAGGCCTATATTCACTTATCTCAAATTATTTTCACATTCAGGTAGCTATCAACTGAAAGTATCAGGGGTACCAGCCACAACTTCCTACAATGACCTTATGACATAGAAAATAAAGTTGAAGTTTCCTTTTCTTAGGGAAGGGGCATTTTTAGTTGTCAAATATGTAAAATCAATAATTATCATCCCACTTCATAATTATTTGGACACTAGCATAATCACCCTAAATGAGTTGCGCCAATATCAACTATTAATGATTTCAATGTCTATAGTAGCAATGACACAAAATTGTTGTCCCCTACGTAACAAAAAAACACGCACGCACACGCACACACACACACACACAACTATAAAAGTTAAAATAACAAGAAAAAGAATAACTCTATCAATATGAAAAGGATAGAGCTGAAAACTACATTAATTGGGCTTTAAAATGATTACATATAAGGTTCGTTCCAACAAGCGGATCATGGATCAGTTCATGTACGGTTCCTGTACCATATTATGCGCATGCTCTAGTTGAGCATCTGCTATGGGATTGAAACTGGACTGGACGCTGTTGGAACGCTTTCGCGGATCGTTATGTACTAAATCCAGAGATGCTATAACTGTGATCATCTTTGCTAAGAACGGGATGCTTAATTATTATCGTTTCGCAGCTAATTCTAATTGCAGAAAATAGAATTTCGATCATTTTCTATAAAAAGATGACAAAAAATATGGAAGGCAAGAATTCCGTTAATTCAATGTCGTGTACTGGGGGACTCTCATCTAAAAATAGTTCTTTTTTATTAATAATGTATTTACGTTATTTATTATACTTTTAATCAAAGCTGCATGCTGAAATTGTAATTAACTGTTTCAATACCCAAATAATTTCCATTCCCTTTCTTTTTGGCGAAAATTTAAATTAAATCTCTAGTTCTATTATTCGTCTGTACTGTCACTTTTCATCTTTAACCTCACTGATGTGAACAGTCGATCATGTCTTTCTTCAGTATTCAGGAGACGTTGGTGAGCTTATGAGCATGCGCATCTTACGTACTCTCCCGTACATGCCTCAATCCACGGACTATTTCTGACCGTTCCGAACCCATGTCAAAAGCTTGTTGGAATGCCCGACTGCAGTACATGTTTCCGGTTCAGGACTGGTTCAGATTGTGTTGGAACGCTTTTTCTGTACTGCGCATGCTCACGATGGTTACGGACGGTTCCTGACTGCTGTTGGAACGAACCTATAATTTGATTCAGTTTTTATTTTCAGCATGTAGTGATCACTTAGGCTGGGTGCACACAGAATCAGACGCGGTGCGGCATGACGCGACATTTTGTCTCATGGTACTTTTCTCCTATTGATTTCTTATTATGTGGTGCACACAGAATCAGACATGGCGCGACGGTCGCGAGCAGGCACGAGGAGACATGGAGAGACAACATCAAATGATTGCTAGAAGTTTGTCGCAAGGCGACTGTCTGATAGCTGCAGTGTACTGTGCATGCATTAGTAGTGGCTATGATTTCACGCTTTCAGTATCTACAAATGCAATATTGTCGTGTAGTGCACATTATTCATAATGGAGCTCGAAGCGAATAAATTAGTTGTTTTAGTACAGGAAATATACGTTCTACAAAATCTTTGAAACAATATCACGACAATAATGTGGTTTATAAAAATATGTGAGTTATTGCAAATGAGATGATAGCACCAGAGAATAATAATATTGATGATAATAATAATAATAATAATTTGTAATAGGCCTACTTCTTTGCTCTATACTATCACTCATTGATTTAATATACTATTTTTATTTATTGTGAATCGTGAAGTAGTCATAAACATACAAAATGACGTTTGTGCACTTCATTTAGCAGTATTTAATTTTAAGATTTGTTCAATCCTATAGATTTTTAGGCGTATTAGGCATCCGTAAGAAATAATAACCAAATATAATAGAATTTCTCATATAGACAGTCTTCTTTCATTGACGCCATTTTCTAGCCTAGGCCAGTTTTTTTAAACCCACACAGCCAGTAAATCAGTTGTCGCAAGCAGACTACGTTAAGCCGTCGCGAGGCGTTGTGGGAAAATTTTAGAACATGGATTGCACCTACCAAATTATGTCTTAAAATACTAAAAAGAGTAGATTTGTCTGCGTTTGTCGAATGCGCATCATTATATTTACGAAAAGGCACTTTTCAGTGCCAATAATTTATTTTGTGTGCACAAGGTTGGAATTTTGAAGTAAGAGGGAAAGGGTGCAATCCATGTTCTGGAGTTTATCCGATCCAAGACTCAGTCGCTGTTTTTCCAGATCAATAAGAGATCGACGACACGATATATGACGTCATGCACAATGACAATACTTCAAAATATGATAACCCCGCTACCACAGCATTTCTTTCTCCCAACTTTTACCATTTCACTGCTCTCCATTCCTCACATATTTTCCTCTATTTCTCTCTTCCCTCCTTTACTTACTTCATTCTACGAACTACAGTAGGCTATTTTATATTAAAGGTGACGGTTACTTATGTCCCAGGCACTAGAGAAAATTGTTAAAATACCTTGAAAATGCGTAGGATTTATATGGAGTCGTAGAAATTGGACGTAATTACTGGGAGAGCTATAGGGAAGGAATTAGCATATGAATGACATCGTGCACTGTTGTGTCATGGCTGTGTTGTTTGTAATGTGCACAACGTAAAAAAAAATATGTTAATGGCTTATGAATGAACATGTCAACAGAGCAGTTATTAGTACTGATTCAAGAAATAAATTGGGTGAAACGAGCGTTGAGTAACTTCCGCCGAATTTGGAATAGACACCGACTGACTCAAAACCAATTCACACGGGAACAGTTTACAGGAGTCAAGTGCCTGAAGCTTGTCCACATTCCTTCGACTTTTCCCGTGTGACATGGTCGAGACGGTCAAGTTTTGACTTCGTGGTCCAGCAGAATTTAAGGCCGTGTCTCAAAGCTACATTTTCAGTTGAAGTGAACTAGATTGTTGACTAAATAGCCGGATGTGACGTCAGAAGTTATGATCTAAAGCTACATAGTGCACAGCAATCAAGTCCGTAGTAGCTAGTAGACGAAAATGCTTGCTTGATTGTTGCCTTGTTCACTAAACAAACATGGATACCTTATCAGCAATTGGTATTATGAAATCTGAAAATGCTTTGGAAGTGAAATAATATATATATATATATAATGTAGAATAACACGTTAACTTTGAACACTGACATTGTTAGTACCTCCTGTGCAATGTTTTAAACATTATTGTAATATATTAATCCCTTATCTTTTCCATATAACTCGTAATGAAACTGCATTAGGACACTGCCTTCTTAATTCCGTGCTGCACCGTGATGTCATGGTTTTTAGAAAAACAGTCTATGAAGAAGGCCATGTTTCAAGCATACATTTCCAAAGCTTCCTAGTGTGTAGTTTACAAGTCACCTAGCTGCTAGTCACTAGTGTGTAGTTTGGACTTGAGCTTTAAGACACGGCCTGAGTTGTGTCCACTTTCCCGTCACGTGATCAATTTCACTACTCCACTTTCCACGTGTGAATCAGCGTCCAAATCTCCATACTGTCGTCTCGCTCAAAGAAAAGAGAGCATAAACAGTTTCACCTTTTGAAAAGAATATTTGTCATCAACCAAAATACAATAGGTTTATGGCGTTACTATGAAATAGCGGTGATATGCTGATATTAAATCAAATACCTATCTAGGCCTACTAAAGGCCTATTCGTTTAACTATTCATCAAAGAAAATAATCACCCAATAAAACCACAATTGAACCCCACGCCCGCACGTCTAACGCTGAATAATGCTATTAAACCCCGCATTTCAGCAATATTTCAGTGTGAAATGTATTCATGCTTCAAGGAAGAAAATAGTCCTCGTGGTTATACCATACCGTTACAAATATAAACAAATCTGTACAACATCGCCATGTAAATTCCCAATATTTTATACTCACCATGATCTCGATCCCTGGCCGTATTTTCTGGGATGTGAATACCAAATATTCTGGAAACCCATCACAAGGAAATTTGTATACACGTGTACGTACGCCTCTCGTTAATACACACACATCAACATTCGACGTTAAAGAAATTTACAGGAAGTAAGTTTCAGGAAGTTAAAATTAACCTAGGTACCAACATGACACATCTATATCCATATGACATTATACCAACGAGTTAGAAAGAGAAGACTATAGAGTGGTCATGTTGTCCTGTACAGCGCTCTTTGCGGTGCCACCGCGAAACAAGGCAGATCTGAGATAAGCGCCCACCTTTGTAAAAATTCGTCTGCTTACAATGTTATATAACGGAGGTAAGAAGTACAAAACAACGAAGAAAAAACATGCCTGTTGTGTGTGTGCTGCATATAACTGCAATGTCAAAAGGAAAAAGACAACTGATATATCATATTTCATGTAAATTTTATGAAGTTAAGTCCATAGTTTTGTTAATTAGCAGCATTATTTTTTCATGCATTAATGTGTAACAACGCCCGGCATAAACAAAATAAATGATTCACTGGTAATGTACTTAAACTAAATACGGATAAAACCAATACAATTCCGTTTCAGACCCAGTGAAAAACAAATAGCAATACAATATTAAAACTGTATTTCGACACCGGCATCCTTCCTGCTCCTTCTGTCCTTCCTGCTTATACAAGAAGACGATGAGCTGTAGCTTATAAGAAGTAGGCCTATTTCGAAGACAAACGATTAATCAAATAATAATAATCAAATTAATCAAATAATTAATCAAATAAATGGTTCACTAGTAATAAAGTTAAACTAAATACGGATGAAACCGCTACAATTCCGTTTCAAACCTAGTAGAGCAATCAAATATTAAAATTGTATTTCGACACTCGCATCCAAAATAACGCAAAACTCTGGGGTAGGTCGTATTGTTGTTAGTATTTTGACTGGAAGGACATGAAAGAACATAATTGAGCACCCACGTGCAATAATGGGGTAAGTATGAATATATTTCGTAACTACTTACCCCATTATTGTACGTGGGTGCTCAATTATACACTAATAATTATCTGTGGTGCCACAGCCCTTGAAAGGCTCAGACAGACCAGCCGGCTGTTGGCCTCACGTTCACATGTCGATAATAATTATACTTTACTGTAACAAAAAAAAACTGAAAGCTTGGAGGTAAAGGTTGTTTACTACAGATAGGGCCTACTTTCATTATATATATTTTTTTTATTTTATTGGATTATTTTACGACGCTGTATCAACATCTAGGTTATTTAGCGTCTGAATGAGATGAAGGTGATAATGCCGGTGAAATGAGTCAGGGGTCCAGCACCGAAAGTTACCCAACATTTGCTCGTATTGGGTTGAGGGAAAACCCCGGAAAAAACATCAACCAGGTAACTTGCCCCGACCGGGATTCGAACCCGGGCCACCTGGTTTCGCAGCCAGACGCGCTGACCGTTACTCCACAGGTGTGGACTATATATATATATATATATATATATATATATATATATGGTATAGTAAATAGTTTTGCAACATGTAGAGACTGGGAAAACAATTTAATAAAATCATCCGAATCATACTCGTTCATTTTATAGGCAATCTTGCCGGTCGCATTTAAAAGAACCTAGGAATATTAACATTTTCTTCAGTATATTTGCTAGGACTTCTTGTCATACTATTAGGTAGACCATTTACAAAAAACAGTTATGGCGGAATCCTTACCTTATTTCCTTCTCCCACACTCGCTGTGCGAACCCCTCCGTGCATTCCCCTCCGTCGATCACCAATCAGAGTCTGTTTCTGAACTCAGGTCGGCAGCACTAGACCCGCTACTATCGTCACTCCCATTGGATAACGATATGATTACGCTGTCTACTGCTGCATCAACCGTACACTCCTGGTCAAGATATTTGTCTTCTATTTTCCTCACATGCTCACAACATTTCCTCCATTTTTCGGACGGATATTCATTCATAAGTTTTACGACTAAACTTTTTTTCTCGCCTAAGGATGTGCCAATACTCTGGCTAGCTACTTGACCTTTTATGTCACCCCAAACCAGCTCGATCTAATTTAAGTCGGGATGATATGGGGGAAGCCGAAGGGGTATGTGACCATATTTCATGATGAGTTCATCAACTACGTATCTTCGTTGGTGATGAACTCCTTTCACTATCTGAAGAAGCTGGGATCTCGTGTCTGACTCAATGAAGTCAATTTCATGTTTCCTCAGCCACTCCACTATTTTGTGCCGAGGAGTTGCTGTGGTAGGCCTCTTATCTATCTCCACATTGTGATATTTAGCGTTATCCATCACAATAACGCTAGGAGATTCTAATTTAGGGAGGAGTTCATTTTCCATTCATCTACAATAATTTTCCGCGTTCATGGAGGTATGATAATCGCCATGTTTTTGTCCACTTTTGAACACCAACAATGCACCTTCCACGAATCCATCTTCCCCTCCTCCATGTAGCACTACTAGTCTTTCCCCTTTTCCTATTTTCGTTAGAATGCCTAATTCCTCCTCTGCCTGCCAGCATGATTTTACAGAGTGTGATTCTTGAATGTAGGTTTCGTCTACATAAACAATATATTTGCCTTCCCTCCTATGTTTTCTTATTTCTTTCAAATAACGTGTACTCCACACTGCAATATCTGGTCTTTCTACCAATATTTTTCTATTATTTTGGCACTTTTTCCATTTGAAACCAATTTTCTTTAATGTCTGACGTAGAAATTCTCGTCCACAGTCAATAACAGGGGGGTTTAACTCAAATGATAGATGTTGGATGCTCATAGATGTTCCATAGTTTGCCGCATGTGGTCAGGACAGCGCTGGCTGTATTTCGATCACAGAGTTTGTAAAATTAGCAGTACAAAACTCTTTGGTTTCGAAAGTTCTTTGGTTATAAGTTTTGCCAATATGACAGTTTTAAACAGATATTAATATCCATTATTTACAGAATGTGTCAGTTTTATAATATTCGGATTATTATTGCTATTACAATATAGCTAATTTGCATTTTCATTCGAGGACAAAGTAGCCATATTAGTGTACTGTGTATGACCTATTAACCTCATTTGTTCAGTTGATCAATTGTTGGATGTTGGCATTCCTATTCTGTTTAAATCTTGTGTAAATTATGGAATGGACGAACATGGCTGCTTAAGGAAGAAATTTGAACAGATCGAGTTAATTGAGAAGTTACTGGTGCTTTCCTGCAACGAGAAATAATTCGCAACGTTAAAGGTAAGAAAGAAATATGGGAACAACTGGATAATACGCACGGCAGACCAATATCGATAGTCGACTCTACTCGCTGGCCACTAGTCACCGGGCCGTACCGAGCCGTATCAAACAAAATATAATCGAAATGGTGGTAGTCAAATTCGCGACTATATTCTTAAATAATTCACTCCATTAGTCAAGTTCAAGGTTTTATGTAGTACAACGGCGGTTTTTTGAATGCATTAAATGAAAATGAAGATGTAATAAGATAATAAACTAGGTTATCACAAGGAAATTAACAGGAAAAAAGATGTGTTTCACGGAATACAATTAAAATGATGGAAAGTAAATTTCCGGTTAATGTTCGCCAAAGCGTAAAGTACGTAATTATGACGGCGTTGCTGTTTTATTTCTGGCCTATAGAAAAATACCTAGCCTTTTACGAAAAAAAAAATTTAAGGACCATGAAATTATTCACCGCTTTCATTATAGGCCTATTATTTTTTAACAATATTACGAATCAAAAACTGTCATATTATATAATTTTAACTACTACATGGACGAACCAAATCAAGCTAACCTAACCTAACCTAACCAAAGCTAACCTAACCTAACCAAAGCTAACCTAACCTAACCTAACCTAACCAAAACTAATCTAACCTAACCAAAGCTAATTTAACCTAACCTAAGCTAACCTAACCAAAGCTAACCTAACCTAACCTAACCAAAGCTAAGCTAACCTAACCAAAACTAATCTAACCTAACCAAAGCTAATTTAACCTAACCTAAGCTAACCTAACCTAACCTAAGCTAAGCTAATCTAAGCTAAGCTAACCTAACATAACATAACATAACATAACATAACCTTCGTAAATGCAAGGCCTGTAACCGGAGCAAGAAGGGATCTCAATCATTTAATCTGCAAGTACACGCAAAAATAAATTCAAGTAAGGATCACGCTCCCACTGCATGAGAGGTCCGCGCATGCGCTACAGCAAAACTGTTTCTGTCCCGAGCCTCTCATCTAAGGCACTCGTCATAATTTACTCGCAATATTTACGCAAATACACATTGTCGCTAACAGTGGTGCTATCTCTCAATAATGTTCAGAACGAAGGAGGTAGACAGAGAGAGAAAAAATTTCTCCCGCCAACTACGCCACACACCAACGTCACGTTCTTATGTTGGTGACATTGTGTATTTACTTAAATTTGGTGCTAAACGTAACGGCACGGTTCAAAGTGACCGTGCTAATTCTCCAGTATAGCGGAAATATGTTTGAGATTACATGTACACGGTTCAACTTTTCTTTCAACTTCACACATTCAAGCAATGCCTGCAAGATTGGTATTTAATAATAACGGAAGTGCACACAATGTGCAGGCTAATATATTATTTTAGCTTTCGCTGCTGCAGAACTTGGTCAGTGAAACTATAATCGGTTTTTACACTCCATCACATGGTATTTTAATATTAATATGGCGTACCTTGTAGATAGAAAATCTTCATGTACCTATCTTATTTCAACATGCGCTTTAAACTTGATTCTTTCAATATTCTTCCCAGACTGCGTGCGTACGAGCATGAAAAATTGAACCGTGTAGATGCAGCTTAACTGCACCGTCATGTTTTCTAATTTAAACTGAATTCTTCCATCATATCTTAAACGTTTATTAAACTGAGATCTGTAATTGTTTTCAGGGATAAACTTCAGAACGCGATTACCTTCCTTCTACCACTACCAAATGATGAACTGACTTCTGTGTTGAATTACAACAGTGTATTAGGCCTAACTGCAATTACGCCAAGAGCTTTAAAGGTAAGCTAACAGAGTTAATATACACTTTGGGTATGAACGAACATCTTATTTTTGTATATAGCTAAGTTAAGTTGGTCAGACATCTTAAAATTCGTGGGACAGAATCTGATATGACTAAATATGTTGTTCCCGGTGTAGTTCTTTACAGTTGCGTTACCAAAGGATGGCGGGATACCTTAGCTTGGTAACGCAATAGTAAAGAAGTGTTGTTCCTGAAAAGATATATTTTAGAAATTTGACTTTACAGTTAACAGTAGTACCTTTACTGGAATAATTTTGATAAAATAAAAAGAGTTAAATTGCCGGAGATATTTATTTTTATAGACTCGTGGATAGAATTCTTCCAGGAATATTTCACAAACGTTGATTATACTGCAATCCTTCAATTGTTCTATGAAATGTAGTGTTATTAATGCATTATACTGTATGATACTAGGCTACTGCTGGTTTGTTTCAGTTAATAGAAAGACAAATGGCGGAGTTTTACACTGTGAATGTGCTGCAGTGTACTGTCAGAAATCGGATAGTAATGAAAAGACCTGGTTATTCCTGTTTCCTGCGCCAAGTAATGCAGCACAGCTTAAAAGGTAAGCAATGCCGTTAGCATAAGCTCAATGCAAAGATGCCCTTATATATCATCAGTAAATAGTCAGGGTTGGTAAACTGTAGTGGTTTTTAAATTTAAGTGGGAATTATTTGTCAAATTCATATTAATTTATTAAAATGAGTTTTTGCCTTCTTTTGTAATTCATTTAAACTTAATTTGTGCATTAGTTCCTACATAATTGTGTATTTTGTTAATGTGTTATTTTAAGTAATTAACAACATCGCTTCAAAAATAATTTACTATGTTTACACATAGGCCTCATTATTAATACATGAAGAGTTACAGCACTAATAACCTGCACTTAATGATAATAATAATTAGCTTAGACTTAGGCAAGATATTATGCTCAGTTTAATATTCATTATAAAAGAATTCAACTATTTAGGGAGATTAATATTTACAAATAATTTTATCAGAAGAGCTTAGCATTGTGTGTTTTCAGAATAAATACGTAGTCCATTTGGCATTGTGCAACTTTTACTTTGAATATTGTTATGAGCTACAACTATTCATTTCAATCCTCAACATCATACTGTGCTTTAATTAGGTGGTGATTCCGAAAGTAGGCTCTACTTGACTACCTGTACCATGTGTTCTGTTGCTCCTTAATTACGAGTTGGGAAAAGACATATGAGAAGCAAACTTTCAAAACCTGTCCATTTCTTCAGAAAATGCTAGAATTATATGTCTGTAATAAACAAAGATTTTTCTGTGGTGAAATTTTATATGAATTCATAGGAAGAAAAATATATTTCACCATAGAAAATATTTTGTTCATTGCAGAGATGCAAGTTTGCTACTCATATATATTGCTAATAGTTTTAAGAAGCAGCAGAACAGTCATATGTAAAAACGTTTATATATTTTTTTTCAGGAAGTTAATGTCTCATCTTAATCATGTTAGGTGCATTTAATTTTAATCTGTGATTTAAGTAGTAACAATTATTTGATGTATATAAAAAGAAAATTATTTTATTTACATCATGATTAAATCATTAATTTAAATTAATACCAACCCTGGTTTGTGTATTTTTTTAAGATAATAATAGAATTTTGATTGTAACAGGTACCACATGTGGGCTGCTGTGGCAGAAAATCCTCATCCTTACAGAAGGGCCTATATATGTGCAAGCCATTTTCGCAGTAATCAGTATAACGGTGACTTCAGATATAACTTACAAAGAGGGGCCATTCCATCAAGGGATGCTTGGTATCCCACTCAAGAACTACGACCCACTTCATCACCAGCCTACTTACATTAACCTTTTTCACCACCTAACATAATTGCTTCATTCATTGCACTTCACTGTGGCATCAATTTGAACCTGTATTCTCTTTCATTGAGTGCTTCATTCATTGTCTTTTTAACAAAATTGTGTTTAATTTTGTTGACAAGTGTATGGTAATGGACTTCATTTATTATTATTATTATTATTATTATTATTATTATTATTATTATTATTATTATTATTATTATTATTAAAGGTAAAAGGCGAAGGTATCCCCGTAACATGCCAAGAAGGCATTTGGGGAGCATGGAGGTAGATCCCCATGCTTTCCATGACCTCGGTACTAGAATAAATTATTATTATTATTATTATTATTATTATTATTATTATCATTGTTATCTCATTTCGTTTAATGAGTTGATTTCTTCAGTTAATTGAAGGAAAATAAGGGGAATTCATTCATTCATCTGAAAAAAAAAAGTAGAGTACTTGACTTCTACATTATAAGCAATATAATTTTTGTAATATATAGGGCAATGATAAATCTAACTATCTTTAAGACCCTAAGTTAACATTACATAGTAATATAAATACAAATAATAATTACTAGTACAATGAGCATTTCAGTTGTGTCATCTATAGGGCATAGGAGGGAGTCCAGTGGCAGCGATACGAATCTGCAGCTTCTGCAACTGGTGAGATTTGGGTGCATTATTTAGAATTTTTAGAGAGTAAATATGTTGTTGTTTTCTAATGTCAGGCGTTTGACAATAAAGTCATTTGACTTCTTGCACTACAATATTTTTCAAAGATATCATTACCAGAGTAAATATGTTGATGTTTTCTAATGCCAGGCATTTGACAATAAAGTCATTTGACCTCTTGCACTCCAGTATTTTTCAAAATTATTGTCATGGTCAGCCACTGAAGCACAGATTTTGAGGTATTCCGAATCCATTTCTTAGTTTGAGTAGCACAATGGACAGTTAGGAGACTGATATTTTCCAATTCTATGCAGCAAAATAATCCCCCAATCTGATTCTGGGCGGGACTACTTTAATGGTACAGAAGCAACTAAATTTTTTATAATGGAATGCTTGTCGTATAACATCAGCTAAGAAGAGAGTAAATATGGTACAATATTTTGTCTCATCTCACTTTATAGATCTCTTGGATATGGAACAACAAGTTTTGATGGAGAAATCATTGTAATAAGTGAATGTCTCAGGAATCTTCTGTGCCACATCAATAAATTTAAGAATACAGTTATATCCAAAGCAGCTATTCTATCAATAGTCTCTAAATACATACTTTCATCTCAAACAGCAGAAATAACTAAAATGCTCTCTCAATTAATATCACTCAATAAAAGAATTGTATTCCAGTGGATACCATTCCATTGTGGAATCCTGGGAAACGAGAATGCTGATGCTTTAGCGAAGAAGGGCAGCACTGCTACTTACAGACCTGTTACTAAATCTACGTATTACTCTGTGAAAAGATTTATTAAATCTACATACTTAGACTTCAACAAACAAAATTTGATAACACAAATCTCGAGGGAAAAAATGGAACTCTCTGCATCATAATCCACAGTTAATTCCCGATTTACCACGAAAATCGTCTGTGGCTGCATTTAGATTGACAACAGGCCATGACTGTTTGGCCAAACAAACACCTGCATAGAATTTGAATATATCAGTCCCCTAACTGCCCACTGTGCAACTCAAACCTAGAAATGGATTCGGAACACCTTAAAATCTGTGCTTCAGTGGCTGGCCATGATAATATCTTCGAAAAATATTGGAGTGCAAGAGGTCAAATGACTTTGTCAAACCCCTGGCATTAGAATACAACAACAACATATTTTGAGCAATGGGGCCACAACCAAATCAAACACTCAGTATCAAAGCTCAAAATTAGGAAATGTTGCGAAGTATAGACTTATCTCTAATAAATTGTATTGCACTTTTTCTAATATGTTGAGTGTTTTGAATCAACTATACATCAGAGAATGAAAAATAATTTTTTTACTTGTATTTCTTAATGGTGTTTTTATTAAAAGTCTAAGTTAATTTTATGTCTGTTGTAGACAAATAGTTTTCTTTGTATTCTTTATCAGTGGTGATTATTGATTACTTAGATTTTTAATATCCATATATTAAACTAATGGCAGTTACTTTTAAAAATAGATGTTCAGCTCTGACAGTGTAAAACAAATAAAGTGGTGTTTTATAAATGTTTATGAACGTGCGTTGTACTATATCACAGCAAAACATCTTATGACTATTTTCAAGCTAATGTGAGACATAAAAAAATTAAGAGCGAATTATAATTATATAACTGACCAATAATAACTTCGAAGTCAATATTCCAAAGTCAATCTTTGTTTTTATCTTCCAATACATGATAGATAACATTATTTAAAAATAGTGCTTAAGGTGTTTTGGAGAGAAGTATCCTATCCTATTCGCATCCTGTATCTCAATTACATATTTGATCTAGAAGATGCAAAAACTTTTATTAGTCAAATTTGATAAATTAATTTAATAAAAGGGTTAAATGACTGTGTTAAAAGAGGGAGTGTGTTAATGGTTTTCAGTTTCATGTTCAACCATTATATTTATATTCACATGTTAAAACAAAAATGTGATATAAATATTGTGGTTAAACATGTTATTTAAACTGATAAACCATTACACACTCCATTGGCGATATGAAAAATACCAGTATGTGTTGGTATAATAGGTATCTGCAGTACCGATCGTGCTCTAATGTTGGCATAACGGATACCTGTAATACCGATCGGGCCGTGTAACAAGGGATGTAGTTCCGCATTCTGCCGCTATGTGTAACGAGATGTAGTTCCGATGCTTTGCCGCCAAGTGTCTTGACGTCGCGTCAATAGCGTGTCGAAGGTAATGCATTGAGTTGGGGGTCTTTCTATTTATTTGTCTATGGTCAATAACCTGATCTTCCTTCAAAGCCGTTAACAGTTTTCCAACTGTTGGACATTCTCTTTCCACGGCATAAAATCCACGAATTTTTTGCCTTATGGCATAGACTGTAAAATTGTCCACTTCTACTCTTTTCTTTCTTTCCCCCTTTTTTCCATTGGGTGTAGAGAAAGATAGAGATCCCTTTGCTAAACTCTCTATTCCTTCCTTCACAATTCTGGTGATCACTCTTTCCGAAACTCCAGTGGCTTCACTTGTTACACGTGCAACATTAATGTCCATCTTGTGTTCTTCTTTCTGCCTTTTAAAGAACTGATGCACATTGTATACTATTTCGCGGGCCTGGCCTCTTAGCGGCCTGCCAGATTCAGATGTCGAAGGCATCCTAACCTAAAAGTACTAAAACTTAAATGCAAAGCACTATTACTTTTATGTATTTATTTTACACTTCACTTGGTCGCGACTGTACGTACTCAGTACGAAATCAGCACTGACTTCCGCACACGTGTTCATCATGATCACAAGTTGCGGGAGGGGAGACTCGCGCATGCGCATTGGAACTGCATTTACAAAGTGGTAGACCTATACATGACAATTTTGCTTAGGTTATTCTTTTAAGCATTCCTTCTAGGAATAGCTCAAGTGTTTTAAATTTAGCGTACATAAGTTTAGATTAAGTTTCTAGCACGTATTTAACGAAATACTAGGTATTTCCACTTCAATTTAACTGATTTATGCAAACGAAATTAAGACAGATGACGATTCTAATGCCAGTTATCACCACGCCCACTTTGTTTTGGGCGCATAAGTTCATTACCGACCGTCGTTCAATTTTCTTCAAACATGGCGGCGCAATGAACACTCCAACGAGTTAGAAAGAGAAGACTATAGAGTGGCCATGTTGTCCTGTACAGCGCTCTTTGCGGTGCCACCGCGAAACACGGCAGATCTGAATTAAGCGCCCACCTTTGTAAAAATTCGTCTGCTTACAATGTTGTATAACGGAGGTAAGAACTACAAAAATACAATGAAAAGACATGCCTGTTGTGTGTGTGCTGCATATAACTGCAATGTCAAAAGGAAAAAGACAACTGATATATCACATTTCATGTAAATTTTATGAAGCTAAGTCCATAATTTTCTTAATTAGCAGCATTTTTTTTTCATGCATTAATGTGTAACAACGCCCGGCATAAACAATATAAATGGTTCACTGGTAATGTACTTAAACTAAATACGGATAAAACCAATACAATTCCGTTTCAGACCCAGTGAAAAACATATAGCAATACAATATTAAAACTGTATTTCTACACCGGCATCCTTTATTTCTGCTCCTTCTGTCCTTACTGCTTATACAAGAAGACGATGAGCTATAGCTTATAAGAAGTAGGCCTATTTCGAAGACAAAAGATTAATCAAATAAATGGTTCACTAGTAATAAAATTAAACTAAATACGGATAAAACCGCTACAATTCCGTTTCAAACCTAGTAATAGCAATCAAATATTAAAATTGTATTTCGACACTCGCATCCAAAATAACGCAAAACTCTGGGATAGGTCGTATTGTTGTTAGCATTTTGACTGGAAGGACATGAAAGAACTTATTTGAGCACCCACGTGCAATAATGGGGTAAGTATGAATATATTTGAATCCTCTAGATTCAAAACCCCCTAAAGACCATTTTGTTCATAATTGAGTTATGCCTACATATTGCTTGCTAAGAATGATTTCTAATGATTTATATAGTTTGAATTAAAAGTGCCATTAAATTTAAAGCAAGAGGTTTGTTAAAAGTCACTGTCACGTTGAAAATTCCCACTATTTGGAACCAGTTACTATCAAAATCCATCAATTTGTGAAAGTGGATATAGAGGATTTTGAATCTATAGGATTCATTTCGTAACTACTTACCCCATTATTGTACGTGGGTGCTCAATTATACACTAATAATTATCTGTGGTGCCACAGCCCTTGAAAGGCCCAGACAGACCAGCCGGCTATTGGCCTCACGTTCACATTTCGATAATAATTATACTTTACTGTAACAAAAAAACTGAAAGTGTGTTTTGTCATGTTTCACCCACGTTACAAGCTTGGAGGTAAAGCTTATTTACTACAGACAGGGCCTACTTTCATTCTATATCTTATGGTATAGTAAATAGTTTTGCAACGTGTAGAGACTGGGAAAACAATTTAATAAAATCATCCGAATCATACTCGTTCATTTTATAGGCAATCTTGCAGGTCGCATTTAAAAGAACCTAGGAACATTAACATTTTCTTCAGTATATTTCCTAGGATTTCTTGTCATACTACATGACAATTTTGCTTAGGTTATTCTTTTAAGCATTCCTTCTAGGAATAGCTCAAGTGTTTTAAATTTAGCGTACGTAAGTTTAAATTAAGTTCCTAGCACGTATTTGACGAAATACTAGGTTTTTCCACTTCAGTTTAACTGATTTATGCAAACGAAATTAAGACAGCTGACGATTCTAATGTCAGTTATCACCACGCCCACTTTGTTTTGGGCGCATAAGTTCATTACCGACGGTCGTTCAATTTTCTTCAAACATGGCGGCGCAATGACCACTCTTTATCTTTCTCTTTCTAACTCGTTGGAACACTCTATATCTTTCTCTTTCTAACTCGTTGCATTATACATTACCAATCAAACAAGACACTCGTAGGTATTGTCTCAAAGAGTATCTAATCTATTCCATACTCTTTGCCTACTACACCACTGAGTGCTTGGGCGGTTAATCATTGTACTAGAGCCTAGATCATATAACTAACAGATAGCTCTTTTATATAGGCTTTAGGGTTTGCAGTCGAGGCCGGCTTGATGTAGTTTAATAATCGTCAACAGATGGCACAATGAGCAACACCATCACGAGACACGAACTCTAAATCGATTATTTCTTGCTTACGAGATAATCTCGGTATGTACTGTCGACAACTGATGACCATGTATAAATATTATTGGCCTATATGACCTTGGCAACTTGGCAAGTTCGGAATGAGGCAGCTATTTATAGTTGTCACGTGGGCGAAGCGAAGAGATAAGATAAAGTACGCCTTTGTATTGAATATAATTCAGAATCTCTGCCAGTCTGCCAGGCAAAGCCAATGTACCGGTAAACAGAATATGTAGACCATGTTGTAATGATACCGTAATGAAATATGGATTAATATTCTGGGGTAACTCGTCTGAAGCTAAACACGTTTTTGTTTTAGAAAAGAAAGGTATAAGAATAATGGCCGGTGTGCATAAAAGGACCTCATGTAAAAATATTTTCCGAAACTTAGAAATCTTGACTTTACCTTGTGAATACATTCTTTCCCTAATGATGCTGTATATTAAGAACCAAGATAAATTCAGTACTAATCAAGACATTCATCATTTTAATACAAGACATAAATCAGATCTTCATCTACCCTCTGTTAGTCTAAGCTGTTTTAAAAAAGGAGTTCGCTATTCATGTATAACAGTCTTCAATGCACTGCCTAATTATCTTAAAGATTTGAAGAACAACGAGAAAAGGCTCAGAAAAGAATTAACCAAATTTCTACATACTCATACCTTCTACACAATTGATGAATTGTTTATGCTTGTGAATTGAATTATTCTACTTAAATGACATGTACAATTTTATATAGCTCAACTAAAATATGTTTTTATATTGACTTAATCTGTTTACTATGTATTGTATTTTTTGTTTAGCATAACTGATGAATTGTATGTACTGTAAATTGAATAGTATACTGTATAGGTCAACTGATGAATTGTTTAAGCTTATAAATTGAATTAATCTACTTCATATGAATTGTATAGCTTAACGAAAATAAGTTTGTAAATTGAACTAATTTGATTGTATATGTTTGTATAGTTTGGCTGATGAATTGTATATGTTCTTAAAATGATTACTAGTCTGTGTAGCTCTACTGATGAATTGTATATAGACCTACTGTAAATTGAATGGTAATATGTATAGCTCAACTGATTATAAATTGAATTAATCTACTTGATATTAATTGCACAAATGTGTATAGCTTAATGAAAGTATGCTACTTTGTATTGTATGTATTTGTATAGTTTTGGCCGATGAATTGTATATGCTTTAAATTGAATAGTAATCTATATAGCTCTACTGATAAATTGTTTGTGTTTGTAATTTGAAGTAGTTTGCATGATATGTATTATCAATTTCTGTATATCACAACTGGTTGAATTGTTTATGCCTTAAATTTAATTAAATTGTTTTGTATTATAATATAGCTCAACTTATGAATGATCGTTTGCGTTTGTAAATTTAATAATCTGATTGGCTATGTATTCTATACTTTTAGTAGAGCCATCGATGTAGCTCAGTCGACAGACTCGCTGGGCTGCTGATCCGGAGCTGCGTTCGGGCTTGGGTTGGATCCCCCTTTGGACTTTGGTTTCTTCGGAGGTTTTCCCCAGCCGTGGGACTGAAGCCGGATGGTCTATGGCGAGTCCCTGGCATCAACCCCTTTGATTTGATTACCCCCTTTGATTTGATTACCCGGTTGGGTTTTTCCGAGGTTTCCCCCACCGAAAAAGCAAATGCCGGGTAATATTTTGGCGAATCCTCGGACCTCATCTCATCTCACTACATCTCGCCAAAATGTAAAACAATGTAAAAAAAAATTGTACAAAATTGTAAAAATTGTAGAAAATTACTAAATTGTAAAAATATAAAAATTTGTAAAAATTGTAATTGTAATATTGTAAAATGTTGACATGTTCCACATCTTAAAGCTTCATTGCTCATGTAAGATCTATGGAATAAAATAAATGAATGAATGAATGAATGAATGAATGAATGAATGAAAATTATTTATACTTTTTAAGACATCATTCATAGACTAGTTACCGCTTTCAGTTTTGATACTAAATACATTGAAATTAATCTATTATTATTCGTCCTATTTATACATTTATATTAAATGATTCGGTCTACCTTCATAACACATCTCATCAACAATACTCGATAAAGAGTTGAATTAGCTTCCATGCTGCGTTGTATTTATTTTGTCATGTTCCTATAGCAGGAATATTAAATAGGAATTCCTTAAAACAGATTTATATTCACTCCTATGCCTTTATATAGAATGCCAGTACATATACTGTATTTCTTAAGATTTGGTTACTTTATAAATAGTATGTTAGTGCAAGAACTCTTTTTTCATATTTAATAATTCTGGCATGTGTCAATAAATATGCTTGAGACCTCTGTCTCTCTGAATTACTCTTTACTAACTGGAAGCATATTCCAAATTTATATTTTAAAAAGGTATTAAAATATCCTCACAATTTAGAGCATAACAATTCCCGAAATAATCATCCTACATTAAATTATTAAGATAAAAATGATTCAATCTATCGCTTGTAAAATACCTTTATGGTCCTAATAAATTAAGAAATAATTTACATCCAACAGATTTATTTTAAAATGGCCTGCAGTTATTATTTTGAATTTTATTGTACCTTAATAAATTGAGTTAAGGTACAATAAAATTTCATCAAGTTTCAAACAAAGTAATTCCATCTTTCCAACAGGGGGACAATAAATACTTAAAGTAATGCTAAACTCGAAAAACTTATTGATGCAACTTAATTTCATATTCTATACCACTGGCACCAAAAAAAATGTGTCCTATTGTTCATACTGATTCAAGATGAATAGTTTCTTAGTGTTTGTCCATTCCACTTTTTTTATTGTCCTTCCCATTTCTATTTCTCTCATTTTTAGTAGGTACTTCACATGTAGTATATGTTTTACTTTATATAATGACCATGAAGATATTTGGATATGTCTTACAAAATTCTTGCTGAAGACCATTGTGGTAATATTCTGCCGCATCTGTAGTTTGTACATTTTGAAATTTTCGTGCTTCAGCTCAGAATTCAGGCGGGGGGAGGGGAGGTTGATGTGGCAATGTAGTATTCCAGAATATAATAATATTCAAAACATTCTCTAATAGGAGGGGCCTCTGATATTAGCTCTGCAAAAAATCTGATACTGGTACTTCTGTTGCTGGTAAATAAGAAAGAACGAAATATAACAATTGTTAACCACTTTCGAATTTCAGGTGCTTTGTGTCTCAGCTGCTGGTTTGATATACTGTTTATTTCCTTTAATTTTCCAGAGCAAAAACTGTCCTAAGCGAAATTTACTCTCTTTAATTTTAACACTGGGAACATTTATTTTGGTAGCATTGTGTGATGCTATTTCATAATATAACAAGAGCTTTGAAATGATTAACTGCTAACTACTACCTGGGTGAAAGTAGCACTGAAGCGGTTCCTGTGATTTCTGAAGTGAAAACCGTTCAATTTATAAGGATTTTTTTTGTGGAGATGCAGTACATTGTATATGCAAGGTGTAAAAGTGCCTAAACTAACTGACCCCAGTGCTGTCATGGAGGCCACACGAGGCCATATATCGTATGGAACCTACAATTTTTTTTAATTAATCGTATGGGGAAATGAAAATTTTGTCTGTAAGGAGCCATACGGCATATGGGTGCCTAAGTTTTGTATGTGGAGATCTATACAGATCTTAGATCATCTCTTGCTGTTCCTACTGGACCTATCGGTATTTTGTTTGATGTTCATAAACAAAAAATTATCCACATCTTTTCAGCACTGGAATCCAGAATTATATAAAATAATGGTTGAAAAACGAGAAGTGCTGCAAATATACACTTCAGGATTCATCGAGACAAGTGTGCATCAATGGTGGTGCTACATGGTATATTCTTTAAATCAAACTTGTACAATTAAATTGTAAAGCAAAACAATTTTACATCTTCTTTAATATTAAAAAAAAATAATTAAATGACAATTGGAGAGAAAGAGAGAGGAGAGTAAAATATATATCAAGGGAGAAAACAAGGGGTGGGGTGCATGGCCAAGAAAAAAATTACCACGACAACACTGACCAAACCTAACCTGTTACAGACTCATGTATGCAAGGTGAAGAAGCTGAGTATGAAGGAAACTACCTCAGCGCTAATCAAGATTTTCATGTATAACTCCCTGCAAAGTTGATTTGAATAATTTCTAGGGAAAAATTGTTCCGGGGCCGGGCATCGAACCTGGGATCTTTGGGTTAACGTACCAACGCTCTACCAACTGAGCTACCCGGGAATCTACCCGGCACCGATATATTTCAAGGGAGAAAACAAGGGGTGGGGTGCATGGCATGGTGCAGCGCTAGTTTAACTCTTATAGATGAACTATGTAGTAGTAGTAGGGTTTAAGAAGGGCGCGTCAGCTACTATGGCTATTTGTGCCCTTATCTAAAATTCTTAATATAACAAGTGCATAAATAATATAATAATCAGTGCTAAAAGAACTAAAAAGCGTTGTCACGATAATCACATTTTCAAACTATAAAATTTTAGAAAATATTCGGATGTATAGAGTCCGAAATATCAACAATGTAAAATCAAATATAAAACAACAAATGTAACCTCCGGATGTAAAGGCTCCGGAGGATAAGTAAAACGGATCAATAAAAAACTAAATCACCTTATCCAATCTTGTATTTGATAAAAATCTCAGAACTGCATTTGTACAATTAAAATCATTTCCAAGAGCGTCACGTAATGTCGGCCGAATTCCATATTGCCTCCGTGCATGGTCATATTTCCTGCAACGCAATAAAAAGTGTTCCACCGTAAGCGGAACATAGCACATATCGCACTCCGGCTGAGGTTCGCCACGTAGGAGATGGCCGTGTGTCAGATGACAATGGCCAATCCTCAACCGGGTGAGTAAAACCTCCTCGTGTCGCGACGCTCTTGTAGACGAATCCCAAACTCGAACAGTATTCTTTATATTTCGTAATTTGTTTCCCTCTTGTGCAGACCATTCTCCTTCCCATTGCCACCAAATTTTATATTTCACGTAGTTTCGAATGTCCTGCCACCTCTCGCGCCAATATACCAGAGAGCCATTCAGTGCGCCAACCCTGGCTGCAGCATCCGCGGCCTCATTTCCTGGAATCCCTACATGGCCAGGAATCCACACTACTCCAATCTCATAATCAGAGCAAAGGAGAGTATGGAACAGCTGCTTAGTTCTTAGGACAAGCGGATCATCACAATTAAAAGACTGCAAGGACTGGATAGCACTTAAAGAGCCAGATCAGATAAGAAATGTGCCCCGAGGTTGCCTAATTAAAAAGAATTAAACTCTGTAAAAAGCGTAGAGTTCAGCAGTAAAACACTAGTATATTGGCTTAGTCTGTATTTAAATATCTCTCCATTTGTAACGAAGGAACAACCAACACAATCATTTATCCGGGATCCGTCAGTAAAAACTAATGAATAATTTGGATATCGGGATAAAAGTTCACTAAAACGAAGTCTATAAACAAAAGCTGGTGTAAAATTCTTAAAACAGCGGCTCAGACTTATATCAAACATGGGACGTCGCATAATCCACGGTGGAGTGGTGGTATACTCCAGTGTGCGAACTGATGGTAGATGTATATCCAGCTCAGAGAGCAGTTCACGAAACCGCACACCTGCTGGACGAGGTCTCCGTGGATTTACACTGTATCGGCCGCAAAGAGACGAATGATGGAAAGAGTCGTAAGAATTGTGCTCAGGCTGCGAGCGGAGCTTAACAGCATATGAACACAACAAAATATTACGTCGCCGATACAGTGATGGTTCTCCTGCTTCACAATACAGGCTCGCTATCCGACTGGTTCGGAAAGCCCCTGTGTCGAGTCGTATCCCATGGTGATGTATAGTATCTAAAAGACGTAATTTAGATTTATTTGCTGAGCCATAAATAAAACACCCATAATCCAGCTTTGATCGAATAAGAGCTCGGTAAAGGCGTAAAAGCACTGTACGGTCTGCACCCCATCGGACCCCTGACAAAAGGCGTAAAATGTTTAAGGATTTCTCGCAACGCCTTCTCAAATCACGTATATGCGCCTCCCACGTTAACTTATAATCAAAGATAAGGCCCAAGAATCTCGCAGTGTCTGTATATTGCAATTCCACTCCATTAAGACGCAGTTCGGGATGTGGATGTAGTCCACGTTGGTTGTAAAAGTGGACACACTGCGTCTTCTGAGTGGAGAATTTAAAGCCATTGCGAAAAGCCCATTCTGATAGTACGTTGATGACCAGCTGTAAATGTCGACCGATGGACGGAAGATATCGGGAACTGTAATATAAACTGAAGTCATCAACGTACAACAGAGAAGATACTCGGTTACCCACACAGTGGGCAATTACATTGATCGCAATGCAGAAAAGGAGAACGCTTAATACAGAACCCTGCGGAACGCCGTTTTCTTGGAGGTGTTCGTTAGAAAGTGTGGTGCCTACTCGAACTCGGAAATACCGCTCTGCCATGAACTTCGCAATAAACGTTGGTAGACTACCACGAAGTCCCCAGTCATGCAGAGTTTGCAGAATGCCATACCGCCATGTGGTATCGTAAGCCTTTTCTAGATCAAAGAAGACTGCCACAAGATGTTCCTTCTTGAGGAAAGCACCTCTAATGGCGGTCTCTAGCCGAACAAGATGGTCTACGGCGGATCTGTGCTTACGAAAACCACATTGGATGTTAGATAATAGGTTTTCCGATTCGAGTACCCACATCAGGCGTTTGCTTATCATTCTTTCCATAACCTTGCATACGCAGCTGGTGAGAGAAATTGGTCTGTAGCTTCCAGACAAAGAAGGATCCTTTCCTGGTTTCTGGACGGGGATTACAATTGCGGAACGCCAAGCAGATGGGAACACTCCCTCAGTCCAGATTCTGTTATACATTGCCAGAAGAAAGGATTTTCCAGCAGGCGGAAGATGGCGAAGCATACGGTTATGGATGTTATCAGGACCAGGATAAGTGTCAGGGGATGTGTCTAGTGTCGCCTCCAGCTCCTCGGATGTGAACGGTGTATTGTAATACTCTGTCTTATCTGATATAAAATTGAGGTTTCGTTTTCCCGCAGCATCTTTGATTTTCAGAAATTCCGGGTCATAATTATTTGAGCTGCTAATCTGTGCGAACGAGGTAGCGAATATTTCTGCAATTTCTATTGGACTGGTGGTCGTTAATCCATTGCTTATTATTCCCGGAATTACAGAACTACGTTTCCCCATTATTCGACGGACTTTGTCCCATACGATGTTAGATGGGACATTCCTTTTCATTGAATTGACGTAGTTTGTCCAGGACGTCTTCTTAGCATCGCATACAGTGCGACGAGCTTTTGCTCGAGGACGTTTAAACTGGACAAAATTTTCTTGGGTCGGATGGCGCTCAAATTGGCGTAAGTCACATCGGCGGTCTCGGATTGCATCTCTGCAGGCATCAGACCACCAGGGGACAGAGAAGCGTTTTGGCCTGCAGGACGACCGGGGGATAGATAATTCCGCTGACTTGATAACCGTATTTGAGAAATGGTCCACTACGGAGTCCACACTTTCATGTCCGTTATCATCGAATGATATGGACTCCGAAAATCCGACCCAGTCCGCCTTTTTAATAACCCAGTTTGGAGATCGAGATTCCGCAGGACGTAAAGCAGACATACGCATTCGGATGGGGTAGTGGTCACTACCATGTAGGTCGTGAATCACAGACCATTCGAAATGCGTGGACAAAACTGGGCTACAAATGGAGATATCTATCATGGAGTATGTACCATAAGCCAAGGAGAGGTGTGTTGCTTCCCCTGAATTCAGGGTAACAAGATTTAGACGGGTACATACCTCTGCTATTTTATTTCCTCTGTCGTCATCGGAATTTGAGCCCCAAGAGTGGTGGGATGCATTGAAATCCCCCACCAAGAGATATGGTGCAGGTACCTGTGGAAGAATATGTTGAAATTGAAGTACTGTAAAGGGTGTATCTGGGGGTATATAAACGGAGACTATTGAAAACTGTATGGTAGGAAAGGTTACTCTGGCAGCTATGCATTGATGAGGACTGTTAATATTTAGAACAGAGGAAAAGATATTCTGGCGGAGAAGGAGGGCACAACCTCCGTTAGCACGAATACCGGCAAGATGGTCATACCGGTAAACATTGTATCCCGAGATTTTCAGGGAATATTCAGGTCGGAGGTGTGTCTCCTGTAGACATAAAATAGCAGGGTTCTCATGATAGATCAATTGCTGTAGTTCTGCATATCTGCTGCGTACACCGTTCACATTCCATTGTATGATATCAGTCATTATGTGGATCTAAATTATCATGGTGGCTTGACGGGTGATTTTCTCTTATCTTTTCTAGGATTTCGTGCCGTTGACTGAGACTGCTTGGCCTTCGACCGTGGGGATTCGCTCGCAGATGGCCACTCTATAGTCTTCTCTTTCTAACTCGTTGGCATATACAGAGTGATTCACAAGGATTTACCGTCCCATTATTCTCGAGTTTTATGGGTAAAAGAATATTACAGATAAACAATGAACTATTCAGGCGTATCATTATTTTGATTAGCTAATATTCTGAAGCTGAAAATGTGTTGTCAATTCCATAATTGCTTCGTACATAATGTTCTTTTCGATTTTTAAGTACAAAATTACATTTTCTTACGCATTTATCACAAAAATTGTTATAAATCACGCCATTCTTGTTAATTCTTCAAGATTATATTAGGATGCAAAATGAAACAATAAAGAATCAAGTTCCTAAAGTCGTATGATTTGTAACAATTTTTGTAATAAATGCGTAAGAATGATGTCATTTTTAGTTAAAAATTGAAAAACAAAATCTGTACAAAGCAAATGACAACACATTTTAAGCTTCAGTACACTAGACACTAGCCAATTAAAGAAATGATAATTATAAATATGTCATTCTCTATTTGTTATATTCTTTTACGCTTAAAACTAAAGAAAAAAGCTATTTTACAAACAAATTCAAATTACTGTAACTTTGAAATACAATTAGATTAGGACAAATGTTTATATAACTTTTTTTGCTCAAAATGTCTTCGGAAATAAGCTCCGTAAGTGACGGTAAATCCTTGTGAATCACGTTGTATAAAGCAGGAGGGACAGAATGAAGGAGCTGTTTGTCGAGTTAATTTTAATACAGTATATATTATGAGAGGGAATTTGCCTCTTCTACTTATCAATTGCAGCAGAAACTGTTAAGTTTTCAAAATAATAATTTATTTCGAAGTTGGAAGAAAATGTAGTTAATTTTTTTAATCAATTATTTTATTTATATACTTTTTGCCTTACACCAGTGGGCCGGAGAGAAGTACATTGTGGCCTGTAGGTTGCCGACCCCTGCTATACACAACAGGTTAATTAGTAGGCCTAGCCTATTTTAGACATTTTTTTCACCACTGCAAGAAGCAAATCGCGCAATAATTGAGGCGGTATCCGGAAAAAGTGCACATAAGCAAAAGTCATGTTTCGAGAAAACAAGTATTGAAAGATTTATTTTTATGCAATTGCGATATGAATGCCCCTTTATTAAAATAACAATTTGCATACTGTTATAATAATATTTGTCTATATTTTTTTGATAAATAATGCAGTCTGACTTTAAGAGTATTATAAATATATAGGTTAATTTAATTGAAGCATTTTGTAAGCCCTTTTTCCACAGAACAAGTTTATTTTATGAAAATAATTTCAATATAATTATGCAGGATATTTCAGGAGGAATAGTAAATATTGTAGGGGATGATAGTATGGACTGTTCTGAGTGAAGAAAAGTTTATATCAACATGTATCCAATTTATAATGGGTACAGAGATACAGCTATTAGAATATAACCCAAGAAGGTATTAAGCAAAGGCAAATGATTACGTTCAATGCACTTTCGTTTCGTATGTTGCAGCTCCGGTTGCTATGGGCTTATTTATCTATTGTCATTTTTGTTTTGAAGGTCAAGTTGTGACGTTGTGTTTTAGTTTACATAATGGAATTTTTCAACTGTGATTGTGATTAACTGGCCAATTTTACTGTATCATTTAAGCATGCCGAGCGTATTCACAAATGCTGAGTATGCCGATATGGTATTTGTGTGCGGGTTTTGTAATGACAATGCTGTTGCTACTTGTAGAGAATACGGCAGACGATTTCCTAAAATCGCAGCGTTCCAGATTCAAGAGCGTTTGCTCGTGTTTTCACTAAACTGCGTGAGACTAGTGCAGTGCCCAGCCGAGCCCCTACAGCCGAGGCTGCGCAGAAGTTTAGAGCAGGGGGGTTTAACTCAAATTATAGATGTTGGATGCTCATAGATGTTCCATAGTTTGCCGCATGTGGTCAGGACAGCGCTGGCTGTATTTCGAACACAGAGTTTGTAAAATTAGCAGTACAAAACTCTTTGGTTATAAGTTTTGCCAATATGACAGTTTTAAACTTATATTAATATCCATTATTTACAGAATGTGTCAGTTTTATAATATTCGGATTATTATTACTATTACTATATAGCTAATTTGCATTTTCATTCGAGGACAAAGTAGCCATATTAGTTATGTATGATCTATTAACCTCATTTGTTCAGTTGATCAATTGTTGGATGTTGGCATTCCTATTCTGTTTAAATCTTGTATAAATTATGGAATGGACGAACATGGCTGCTTAAGGAAGAAATTTGAACAGATCGAGTTAATTGAGAAGTTACTGGTGCTTTCCTGCAACAAGAAATAATTCGCAACGTTAAAGGTAAGAAAGAAATATGTTGAGATTACATCTACACGGTTCAACTTTTCTTTCAACTTCACACATTCAAGCAATGCCTGCAAGATTGGTATTTAATAATAACGGAAGTGCACACAATGTGCAGGATAATATATTATTTTAGCTTTCACTGCTGCAGAACTTGGTCAGTGAAACTATAATCTGTTTTACACTCCATCACATGGTATTCTGGTATTTTAATATTAATATGGCGTACCTTGTAGATAGAAAATCTTAATGTATCTTAATTCAACATGCGTTTTAAACTTGATTCTTTCAATATTCTTCCCATACTGCGTGCGTACGAGCATGAAAAACTGAACCGTGTAGATGCAGCTTAACTGCACCGTCATGTTTTTTAATTTAAACTGAATTCTTCCGTCATATCTTAAACGTTTATTAAACTGAGATTTGTAATTGTTTTCAGGGATAAACTTCAGAACGCGATTACCTTCCTTCTACCACTACCACATGATGAACTGACTTCTGTGTTGAATTACAACAGTGTATTAGGCCTAACTGTAATTACGCCAAGAGCTTTAAAGGTAAGCTAACAGAGTTAATATACACTTTGGGTATGAACGAACATCTTATTTTTGTATATAGCTAAGTTAAGTTGGTCAGACATCTTAAAATTCGTGGGACAGAATCTGATATGACTAAATATGTTGTTCCCGGTGTAATTCTTTACAATTGCGTTACAAAAGGATGGCGGGGTACCTTAGCTTGGTAACGCAATGGTAAAGAAGTGTTGTTCCCGAAAAAAAAAAATTAGAAATTTGACTTTACAGTTAACAGTAGTACCTTTACTGGAATAATTTTGATAAAATAAAGGAGTTAAATTGCCGGAGATATTTATTATTTTTATAGACTCGTGGATAGAATTCTTCCAGGAATATTTCACAAACGTTGATTATACTGCAATCCTTCAATTGTTCTATGAAATGTAGTGTTATTAATGAATTATATTATACTAGGCTACTGCTGGTTTGTTTCAGTTAATAGAAAGACAAATAGCGGTGTTTTACACTGTGAATGTGCTGCAGTGTACTGTCAGAAATCGGATAGTAATGGGAAGACCTGGTTATTCCTGTTTCCTGTGCCAAGGAATGCAGCACAGCTTAAAAGGTAAGCAATGGCATTGGCATAAGCTCAATGTAAAGATATCCTTATATATCATCAGTAAATAGTCAGGGTTGGTAAACTGTAGTGATTTTTAAATTTAAGTGAGAATTATTTGTCAAATTCATATTTGTTTATTAAAATGAGTTTTTGCCTTCTTTTGTAATTCATTTAAACTTAATTTGTGTATTAGTTCCTACATAATTGTGTATTTTGTTAATGTGTTATTTTAAGTAATTAACAACATCGCTTCAAAAATAATTTACTATGTTTACACATAGGCCTCATTATTAATACATGAAGAGTTACAGCACTAATAACCTGCACTTAATGATAATAATAATTAGCTTAGACTTAGGCAAGATATTATGCTCAGTTTGTTATTCATTAGAAAAGAATCAACTATTTAGGGAGATTAATATTTACAAATAAATTTATCAGAAGAGCTTAGCATTGTGTGTTTTCAGAATAAATACATAGTCCATTTGGCATTGTGCAACTTTTACTTTGAATATTGTTATGAGCTACAACTATTCATTTCAATCCTCAGCATCATACTGTGCTTTAATTAGGTGGTGATTCCGAAAGTAGGCTCTACTTGACTACCTGTACCATGTGTTCTGTTGCTCCTTAATTAGGAGTTGGGAAAAGACATATGAGAAGCAAACTTTCAAAACCTGTCCATTTCTTCAGAAAATGCTAGAATTATATGTCTGTAATAAACAAAGATTTTTCTGTGGTGAAATTTTATATGAATTCATAGGAAGAAAAATATATTTCACCATGTGGCCGTGTCCGCCAACCAGAATGCGCCTGGCGGTCGAGACTAGGAACTAGCTCCTGATTGGCCCGTAGCGGGAAGCCCTACTTTTGCATATATACCGGCTAGACGTGGTCCCACATCACTTCGTCCCTGAAGAAGATGGCAGAGCTAGCCGACGAAAGCTTGGAAGCTAATCTCCAACTCACCTGGCTGAGAACCCGAGAAGAGTTATTCTGCATCAAATGCCGGGAAAGCCTCAATTCATACATTGTTCACCTTTAAGGGGAGGAAATGCATCGCAGCATCCGCAAGTTCGAACAGCTGCGTAAGAAGAGGGCCAGCGCACTTTGTTCTCTGGCCTTTCTACAGAGGTGCCGGGACCAGGACACCATCCCCCGATTTGCCGTGATTCGACACCATGTCAATTCACTGGCAGCTCGGAGAATCTTCCGACGCACGAGCCTGGCGCTCGTAAGAGAACGGATACACCACACTAGGAGAGTACTGGACACCATCGCCCGCGAGCTTCTAGACATCCACCTCCAGTTGACTTCCGCGCTTCATCCGCAGGATTGGGAGTGGATTGACAGTTCCACCACGGCACAAGAGCAACTTTACAGGAGAAAGGCAACCACTAGGCAAAGTGACAAATTTAATAGACTGTCTGTTGCCAACCAAGTCACACCACCTTTGGATTCTGACCGCGTGGTTGTCAACCTGACTGGCAAGACATTGGACCCGAACCAGGTATCGGTTCTAGCGAAAAGACTTAACTTTGCCCTAGCACCCAAGAAACCTCCTGTAAAGGAAATCATAAGCGCAGTGGAACAAGCTATCCATAAACTCCCGACCGACACTGCGGAAGAGATTCGCAGGGACGTCTGCGGGGCCCTCATAAGGGCGGGTAGAGCCACACCCAACATCACAAAGGCAGAACACCAAGCACTCCGCTCGTTACGAGAGGATGAAAGTATTGTGGTGCTACCGGCAGATGAAGGAAATGCTTCGGTCGTCATGGAGTCCAATACTTACCATGAGAAGATCCTGGAACTACTAGCGGATCCATCATACAAGACACTCAGCCGCGATCCCACGAGCTCCATAGAAAGGCGCACAACAGCCTTACTAAAGAAGGCCAATCTGCCAGCCGAAGTGACGAAGTTCTTGACTCCACATTCCACGAGACTACCTAGACTCTACGGGTTGCCGAAAATTCACAAGAAGGAGGTTCCCCTGAGACCTATTGTCAGCGCCATAGGTTCTCCCACCTACCGGCTGGCCAAATACCTCACCAGTCTTCTGAACCCTCTTGTGGGAAAATGCAGCCACCATGTGAAGAATTCAGCAGAGTTCATCAAGACTCTACAGAGCATCAGAACAAATCCATCTGTTATTCTGGTGAGTTTTGATGTTGTATCCCTCTTCACTAGAGTCCCACTCAAGGAAACGTTGGAGTTATTGAGACCTCACTTCCCGCCTGAGGTAATTGGACTCTTTAACCATACGCTCAGCTCCACCTAGTTCATGTATAAAGGGTAGTACTATAAACAATCCGAAGGTGTAGCCATGGGCTCACCTCTGTCACCTGCCATAGCCAATTTGTACATGGAAGACTTCGAGCACAGAGCTCTGGAGAACGCGCCCCTGAAACCAGCTCACTTCTACCGCTATGTAGATGACACTTTGGTCGTCTGGACTCATGGAGAAGAAAAACTTCAGGAGTTCCAAGAATACCTGAACAATATCCACCCAAACATCCAGTTCACGAAAGAGGTGGAAAAAGACGGATGTCTCCCCTTCTTAGACATTCTCATCTCCAGGTAGTCAGATGGCACACTGGGTCACAGAGTATACAGGAAACCGACTCATACCGATCTATATCTGAATGGACACAGCCACCACCATCCGGCACAGAAACGAACGGTCCTGTCGACTCTTCTACACAGGGCGAGAGGGATTTCGGACAAAGAGAGTCTCCCTTCTGAGATCTGTCACCTATGTAAGACGTTCCAATAGAACAACTTCGGCAACAGGGAAATCGGCTTGGCCCTCAGAAGGGCCTTTTCGGACAAACCAACTGCCGAGAAACAAGAGGAGACAAAGGGCAGGGCATACATCCCGTTCTACGGCCCCATCTCGGGCAAAATTAGCAGAATGCTAAGAAAACACGGGATTAAAACCATCCATAAGCCGCCCACAAAGATCCAGAACTTGCTGAGACCAGTTAAGGACGATCTTGGTCTCAGGACACCTGGTGTCTACAGAATACCTTGTGAGTGTGGGAAATGCTACATCGGGCAGATGGGACGAACTATTATGGAACGCTGCAAGGAACATCAACGCAGCATAAGACTATATTATCCTGATAAGTCTGCAGTAGCCCAACACAGCCTAGGAACTGGTCACAAGATAGATTTCAGCGCCACCACCATCTTGGACAAGACATCAGGTTACTGGGACTTAGTTATCAAGGAAGCCATCGAAATCCAGCTAGATTGCAATAATTTCAACAGAGACGGGGGTCTACAGCTGAGTACAGCATGGAAACCAGCCATCAATACGCTTAGACCACCAGCACACGGCAGACAGTCGGGACCAGCAAGTAGCTCCTGATTGGCTGCCGTGTCCGCCAACCAGAATGCGCCTGGTGGTCGGGACCAGGAACTAGCTCCTGATTGGCCCGCAGCGGGAAGCCCTACTTTTGCATATATACCTGCTAGACGTGGTCCCACATCTCAGCAAACTGACGGAGCGGGTCATACATAGACGCCTCACTGAAGTAGTATTGCCCCAAATCAGGAACGTGCAATTCGGTTTTCACCCTGGTCGTTCCACTACACTCCAGGCACTCCGCATGACGGAGGACATTACCTGGGCTATGAGCACGAAGCGTGTAGTAGCTGCAGCTTACCTGGACATCGAGCGAGCATTCGACAAGGTTTGGCATGAGGGACTCCTCGTTAAGTTACTGGGCATGGGAGTCCCAGATGGAATGATACGCCTCATTTCTAACTACCTCCGAGGTCGTACATTCAAAACCCGTGTAGGCACTAGTTTCTCCACGCCCCGTGAAATTCACGCACGAGTCCCACAGGGTTCCATTATCGGGCCCATACTTTTCAATATATTCATTAATGACCTCCCGTTTCGCTATATCCACGGCAGAAGTAGTCATCTGTATATCTATGCAGACGACACTGCCCTCTTGGCGATGGGCAAAACCTATAGATTAGCGTCCCGTAGATTGCAGTCGATCTTAGATCACCTCCAGCCGTGGTTCCACGACTGGAGAATCAAGGACAATGTAGAGAAATGTCAGGCCATACTCTTTTCACTAAGAGCGAGGCTCGAAGGCATACCACCACCACCCACACTTTTCGGACGAGAAATGCCGTGGATGAACCAAATTAAATATTTAGGGATCATTATGGACTCTCATCTCAACTTCCGAGATCACATCCAATCCCTTCTTCGTAAGGCCAACGGGCTGATAGTTAGACACTATCCCATTCTGGCGGCCTTAACTCCTGACAACCTAAGGGTAGGACTTACCATGTATAAGGCCCTCATTCGCTCTGTCATTACCTATGCCGCACCCGCATGGGGGTTTGCGGCAGTGTCCCATCTCCGTAAACTCCAAGTGGTCCAAAACCAGGTGATTCGACTCATTACCCATCTCCCCCGAGTCGCCTCGAGAAGAAAGTTCCATGATGAACTAGAGTTGCCAACCATAGACGAGTTCATTGCTCGACTGGCTAAGAACCTGTATGCGGAAGCTCGTGCTAACCCCAACCCGCTCATATCTGGCCTCGGCCAGTATGATCCTAGGTTACGGCGTAGACACCAGACAGGTCCATTAGCTATACTATTGAGACAGGAGGACAGGGAGGCTGGCGTTACTCCTAGGTTTTGTTAGCCACGACTCAACTCCATGAGACTCCTTGGATAGTGCAACCGCTGTAAAATGGCCTTGTCTTAACTGGGCTAAACAAAATCCCTCCATAACATTATCTACTTTTGTTGATCGATGGAACTATCATAGAGCCAATTGGCTAGTATATATCCATCGATTCATAGAGTCATTCAACCTAAGAGCCAACTGGCTAGTCTCTGATATTGAGACAACTCATCCTGCCTAAGGTTTTTCCGTGGTTTTCCTAAGGCGCTAAGACAAATGTCGGGATGAGCCCTAAAAGAAATGGGCCACGGACCTGCACTCATATCCCCATGAATCTCCCTAATTAACAATTATATCTCTCCCCCCTCTTCGCAATTGAGCCATCATATAGCCAAATGGCTGGTCTCGAAATTGAGACAAATCAACAAGGCTCATGACCTCCTACATAATAGCCAAATTGGCTAGTCTCTTATATGAGACAACTCATCCTGAATAAGGTATTCCGTGGTTTTCCTCAGGCGTAAGACAAATGTCGGGATGAGCCCTATAAGAAATGGGCCACGGACCTATATGCCCTTCCCCATATATATTCCACCTTTTTTATAAATGATGTATGCCCTAGTTCAGATAATATTAATAGTCTATTAAATATACGAGGTCACTCAATAAGTCAAATTGAAAGGACAGGGACCTCTCAAATTGCAGATTTCACGGCGCTTCTTCCGACGGCCTTCACATGCTTTGTCATCGAACAACAGATGACGGCGTCTTGCCATCCTAACGGCAAACAGCAGCCAACTCCTCCTCGCCCCGTTCCGTGATCAATTGATCAATCTCAGCCCCCCTCGCGTATGTGGTACCTAAGAGGTTACGTCCAATTTCGGCTTCCACTTCAAAATTTTCTAGAGCTCCTTCAGGGGAGCAGCGTAACCCGGAGTGAGACTAGTGGCCAACAGGCTTGGAGCTCACATATTTAGTTTTGTACAGCCCCCAGCCCCTTGCAAGGACTCGTTTTGCGTACCTTTTAAATTTTCCTCCCAATTCTCCTTCGATTTTTCGATTTCGTCCCACATCACTTCGTCCCTGAAGAAGATGGCAGAGCTAGCCATCGAAAGCTTGGAAGCTAATCTCCAACTCACCTGGCTGAGAACCCGAGAAGAGTTATTCTACATCAAACGCCGGGAAAGCCTCAAGTCATACAATATTTTGTTCATTGCAGAGATGCAAGTTTGCTACTCGTATATATTGCTAATAGTTTTAAGAAGCAGCAGAACAGTCATATGTAAAAACGTTTATATATATATATATATATATATATATATTTTTTTTTTCAGGAAGTTAATATCTCATCTTAATCATGTTAGATGCATATAATTTTAATCTGTGATTTAAGTAGTAACAGTTATTTGATGTAAATAAAATAAAAATTATTTTATTTACATAATGATTAAAACATTAATTTAAATTAATACCAACCCTGGTCTGTGTATTTTTTTTTAAATAATAATAGAATTTTGATTGTAACAGGTACCACATGTGGGCAGCTGTGGCAGAAAATCCTCATCCTTACAGAAGGGCCTATGTGCAAGCCATTTTCGCAGTAATCAGTATAACGGTGACTTCAGATATAACTTACTAAGAGGGGCCATTCCATCAAGGGATGCTTGGTATCCCACTCAAGAACTATGACCCACTTCATCACCAGCCTACTTACATTAACCTTTTTCGCCACCTAACATAATTGCTTCATTCATTGCACTTCACTGTGGCATCAATTTGAACCTGTATTCTCTTTCATTGAGTGCTTCATTCATTGTCTTTTTAACAAAATTGTGTTTAATTTTGTTGACAAGTGTATGGTAATGGACTTCATTTATTATTATTATTATTATTATTATTATTATTATTATTATTATTATTATTATTATTATTATTATTATTAAAGGTAAAAGGTAAAGGTATCCCCGTAACATGTCAAGAAGGCATTTGGGGGGCATGGAGGTATAGCCCCATGCTTTCCATGACCTCGGTACTAGAATGAATTATTATTATTATTATCATTGTTATCTCATTTCGTTTAATGTGTTGATTTCTTCAGTTAACTGAAGGAAAATAAGGGGAATTCATTCAGTCATCTGAAAAAAAAAGTAGAGTACTTTACTTCTACATTATGAGCAATATAATGTTTGTAATATATAGGGCAATGATAAATCTAACTATCTTTAAGACCCTAAGTTAACATTACATAGTAATATAAATACAAATAATAATTACTAGTACAATGAGCATTTCAGTTGTGTCATCTATAGGGCATAGGAGGGAGTCCAGTGGCAGCGATACGAATCTGCAGCTTCTGCAACTGGTGAGATTTGGGTGCATTATTTAGAATTTTTAGAGAGCAAATATGTTGTTGTTTTCTAATGTCAGGCGTTTGACAATAAAGTAATTTGACCTCTTGCACTCCAATATTTTTCAAAGATATTATCATGACCAGAGTAAATATGTTGATGTTTTCTAATGCCAGGCATTTGACAATAAAGTCATTTGACCTCTTGCACTCCAGTATTTTTCAAAATTATTGTCATGGTCAGCCACTGAAGCACAGATTTTGAGGTGTTCCGAATCCATTTCTTGGTTTGAGTAGCACAATGGACAGTTAGGAGACTGATATATTCCAATTCTATGCAGCAAAATAGTCCCCCAATCGGATTTCTGGGCGGGACTACTTTAATGGTACAGAAGCAACTAAATTTTTTATAATGGAATGCTTGTATAACATAAGCTAAGAAGAGAGTAAATATGGTACAATATTTTGTCTCTTCTCACTTTATAGATCTCTTGGATATGGAATAACAAGTTTTGAAGGAGAAATCATTGTAATAAGTGAAAGTCTCAGGAATCTTCTATGCCACATCAATAAATTTAAGAATGCAGTTATATTGTCAGACTCCAAAGCAGCTATTCTATCAATAGTCTCTAAATACATACTTTCATTTCAAACAGCAGAAATAACTAAAATGCTCCAGTGGATACCATCCCATTGTGGAATCCTGGGAAACGAGAATGCTGATGCTTTAGCAAAGAAGGGCAGCACTGCTACTTACAGACCTGTTACTAAATCTACGTATTACTCTGTGAAATGATTTATTAAATCTACATACTTAGACTTCAACAAACAAAATTTGATAACACAAATCTCGAGGGAAAAAATGGAACTCTCTGCATCATAATCCACAGTTAATTCCCGATTTACCACAAAATCGTCTGTAGCTGCATTTAGATTGGCAACAGGCTATGACTGTCTGGCCAAACAAACACCTGCATAGAATTTGAATATATCAGTCCCCTAACTACCCACTGTGCAACTCAAACCAAGAAATGGATTCGGAACACCTCAAAATCTGTGCTTCAGTGGCTGGCCATGATAATATCTTCGAAAAATATTGGAGTGCAAGAGGTCAAATGACTTTGTCAAACCCCTGGCATTAGAATACAACAACAACATATTTTGAGCAATGGGGCCACAACCAAATCAAACACTCAGTATCAAAGCTCAAAATTACGAAATGTTGCGAAGTATAGTCTTATCTCTAATAAATTGTATTGCACTTTTTCTAATATGTTCAGTGTTTTGAATCAACTATACATCAGAGAATGAAAAATAATTTTTTTACTTGTATTTCTTAATGGTGTTTTTATTAAAAGTCTAAGTTAATTTTATGTCTGTTGTAGACAAATAGTTTTCTTTGTATTCTTTATCAGTGGTGATTATTGATTACTTAGATTTTTAATATCCATATATTAAACTAATGGCAGTTACTTTTAAAAATAGATGTTCAGCTCTGACGGTGTAAAACAAATAAAGCGGTGTATTATAAATGTTTATGAACGTGCGTTGTACTATGTCACAGCAAAACATCTTATGACTATTTTCAAGCTAATGTTTGACATAAAAAAATTAAGAGTGAATTATAATTATATAACTGACCAATAATAACTTCGAAGTCAATATTCCAAAGTCAATCTTTGTTTTTATCTTCCAATACATGATAGATAACATTATTTAAAAATAGTGCTTAAGGTGTTTTGGAGCGAAGTATCCTATCCTATTCGCATCCTCTATCTCAATTACATATTTGATCTAGAAGATGCAAAAACTTTTATTAGTCAAATTTGATAAATTAATTTAATAGAAGGGTTAAATGACGGTGTTAAAAGAGGGAGTTTGTTAATGGTTTTCAGTTTCATGTTCAACCATTATATTTATATTCACATGTTAAAACAAAAATGTGATATAAATATTGTGGTTAAACATGTTATTTAAACTGATAAACCATTACACACTCCTTTGACGATATGAAAAATACCAGTATGTGTTGATATAATAGATATCTGCAGTACCGATCGTGCTCTAATGCTGGCATAACGGATACCTGTAATACCGATCGGGCCGTGTAACAAGGGATGTAGTTCCGCATTCTACCGCTATGTGTAACGAGATGTAGTTCCGATGCTTTGCCGCCAAGTGTCTCGACGTCGCGTCAACAGCGTGTCGAAGGTAATGCATTGAGTTGGGGGTCTTTCTATTTATTTGTCTATGGTTTAGAGTAGGGAGAAATTGAAGCATGTGTCCGCTGCCATGCTTTGGGAGAAGCACCGGCTAGCAGACGGCTGCACTATACAATGCTGAATGTTTAATATGTATGTTTGGTGTCTCTTATAAATATATCTGAATGGATAAATGAAAAAAATCGTTAAAGACATAATCAAGCTTAGTTACCTTTAGTTTGACATGAAACGAAAGAAAACTGTAACAATTTGATACCGTAACTAAAGATGTTGTATAGTTATTTGACAACATATAGAGAGAACAGAAATACAAATGCATATTGTAGTAATAGTTCAGATGAAAAGAAAATTATTAGTATTAACTATTATTAACAAAACACTGCCTATGTAAGACGTTACATTAGGCCTACATTGTAAACACGTTTGCTTTGATGTGGACGAGAAATGAACAGTTACTATTTATTCGCTTCCATATCACATAATAGAAACACATACCTAATGTTTTAGTTAGAAATATAAGTAGGTCTACCGTGCAAGAGCTTATTATCACAGCTGTAGTATGGAATAAACGTCACATGCATGAATTAGTCAATTAATCATATAATAGAACTCAGGCCTAATGTACAGAACATCTTGCCTATTGATTTATTATTATTATTATTATTATTATTATTATTATTATTATTATTATTATTATTATTATTATTATTATTATTATTATTATCATTATTATTATTGACTCCATTAAATATTGTCTTACAACATTTTAATGTAAAGTATTGAACTGGTAACCTTAAGCTGTGTGCTAACATTTGTTCTTTATGTAGTACTTTATTTTATTTGGTTATTTAATGACGCTGTATCAACTACTAGACTATTTATCATCGATGGTATTGATGATAATGAGATGATATTTGGCGAGACGAGGCCAAGGATGCGCCATAGATTACCTGACATTCATCTTACGGTTGGGGATACAAGGAAAAACCTAACCAGGAAATCAGCGGGAGTCGAACCCGCGACCGAGCGCGACTCCGGACCGACAGTCCTTAGGCAACTGAGCTACGTCAGTAGATCTTTATGTACTTTTATGGTCAGTTTAACAAGTTTAAAATATGATTCTCGGAAGGAATCTGGGTCCATTTTCTAAAACATGTTCCTATAACTTATAAGTGTAGAAAGATTGTACAAGTGTTCTACTTCTAGACAACATTGTTTTCACACGATGTAAGAGTGGGTGGTAATATGCCATTGAATGAACTGTTAACATCTGTATAATCGCTCTTTCACTTCAGCGGCATATTCCTATAATCTCAGATGATGATATGACAAGACTCCCATTATTCTTTCGTTAAAAAATAAAAGAGATTTTGTTTACTGCTGGTAGGCTACGTACCATAAATCGAGTCTTTAGATTTATTACACCATATTTTTCTTAATGATTTAACAACTAAGCCAGCAATGAATACAATCACATTTTGACAATATTGTGTCATTGAGAATGATGTAAGAATGAGGGAATTGCAATTAATGTCTGCAGTATAAGAGTCATATGGCCTCTGATTCTCAAAACACTGAGGATTATTATTACAGTGCGTTAGGTGTTTGGAAAATACCATTGGGTATATAGACATTTTTAGCGGACATCCCTCTCTTTGTAATATAATTTAAATAAATTATTTACTTATTTTCATAAAAAAAAACATAAGTAAAAATATTCCATGTATTCGGTCATAAGAAATAGAAATAAACTAATAAGTCTACTTATGAGCAATATAAGGCGTTTATATTTAAAACAATGTTTAGCTAATATTTAGATTTACAGTACCTGGCCACATTATTATAATCACTCACATTTTTACTATACTTTACGTATTATTTCCTCATTTGAACTCTGGTTTCTTTTCTTAAGCAGAATTCACATTACATATTTAATTTTTAAACAGTATTAAGTAAAATTACAATTATAACAATGTTAATTCAAGAAATATTGATAAATGACTAACCACACCTCCTTTTTACAGAAATTTCAGTATTTCGTATGACCTCTTTTGGCTTTAATTACAGCTTCAATTCTCTTTGGCATGCTTACAGTACACTTCTGTATTATTTCCTGGATCCTCTCATTGTGATTCCAAAAATTTATCAGCCTTTCAATAAGTCGAACTCTGGTAGTAATAAATTCTTTTGTCATCTCTCTTTTTACGAGTTCCAGACGTTCTCAATGGGATTCAAGTCTGGTGAGTTTCCCGGCAATGGCAAAAGTGTAATGTTTTGGAAGCCAGAAACGTTTTGACTGTCCTAGCAGTGTGGCAAGGTGCACCATCTTGCATAAAAATATATTTCTCCGCATTTGGGAACCATTCGTTCAGCTGAGAGATAAGCCTGTTTTCCAATACCTGGATATATTGATCTCGTTTCATTGTTCCCTGAACAATGTAGAGTCGTCCTGAACCTTTGCTTGATATCACTGACCATATCATGACTGATATTGGGTGTTTAACTGTGTTAACCAGGCATCCAGGAGTAAAATTTTCTCCCTTTCGTCGACGCTATGAAGAAGAAACGCTTTCTCTGGGCAAAAAAGCACAAACATTTCACCGTGGAGGATTGGAAAAGGGTATATAATTTCTTAATATTAACCAGTAATGAACTATTTTATACTTAAAGACAAAATTGAGAGTTTTATCAGTTTCTTTGACAATTTTCAGGTTTGCTTCTCCAATGAATCAACCTTTCAGTGTTTGATGGACAAAGCAATGTTTGTTCGTCGACGAAAGGGAGAAAATTTTGCTCCTGGATGCCTGGTTAACACAGTTAAACACCCAATATCAGTCATGATATGGTCTGTGATATCAGGCAAAGGTTCAGGACGACTCTACATTGTTCAGGGAACAATGAAACGAGATCAATATATCCAGGTATTGGAAAACAGGCTTATCCCTCAGCTGAACGAATGGTTCCCAAATGGGGAGAAATATATTTTTATGCAAGATGGTGCACCTTGCCACACTGCTAGGAGAGTCAAAACGTTTCTGGCTTCCAAAAACATTCCACTTTTGCCATGGCCGGGAAACTCACCGGACTTGAATCCCATTGAGAACGTCTGGAACTCGTAAAAAGAGAGATGACAAAAGAATTTATTACTACCAGAGTTCGACTTATTGAAAGGCTGATAAATTTTTGGAATCACAATGAGAGGATCCAGGAAATAATACAGAAGTGTATTGTAAGCATGCCAAAGAGAATTGAAGCTGTAATTAAAGCCAAAGGAGGTCGTACAAAATACTGAAATTTCTGTAAAAATGAGGTGTGGTTGGTTATTTATCAATATTTCTTGAATTAACATTGTTAAAAAATTAAATATGTAATGTGAATTCTGCTTAAGAAAGGAAACCAGAGTTAAAATAAGGAAGTAATATGTAAATTATAGTAAGAATATGAGTGATTATAATGATGTGACCAGGTACTGTACTTCTGTTATTTTATATTATACGTTAGAAAATACGCAAATAAGTGTAGTTATATTACAGTGAAGGAGGAAATCCACTAAGAAAACGCCTATATACTCAATGGTATTTTCTAAACTCCGAATGCATAGAAACAATCATTCGTGCTCCCAAAACATGGCGTCGCGCGAACCTGCGCGAGAGGTTTCAAATTTGTACACGACACCAGCGCCAATTGTGTGTCTAGATATATAACTACAACGTCTTTGTGCCCAGCAGTCATATTTCATCTGAACGTGTAAATGAACAGAATGTGGATGAAATAGAAGACATTATTCAGTTGGAAAAACGTAGTCCTGCAACAAGCACACATATAATTTCTGCACGTATTGGTGTTCCACATACAAGAGTATGGCGGACATTACATGTGCACGGGTTCTATCTTTATCATTTACAGCGGATTCAACACCTTGAAGCACGAGATGAACGTAGACGATTGGAATTTTGTCGTTGGACACTTATAAATCGCCGAGTAATCCCATTCTTACTCTTCACTAATGAAGCCACTTTCACTCGTGACGGTATCAATAACACCCATAACTCACATCACTGGTCCGAAAAAAACGCCCACATACCATTGTGGAGACACATTTTCAAGAGCGCTTCTCTGTAAATGTGTGGTGTGGTATGATAGACAATCAGTTGTTTGGGCCTGTTGTGTTACCGCATCGTCTTACAAGGCCGTGTGCACCATTCTCGATCATCTAGCCCGTTTATCAGCAATCACGGAAACATGGTTAATTCTTGACAATGATCAAGTTACAGATGCGGCGCACCGACATTTTCCCTCGATCAACTCAGTACAGCCAGCTGACGATACGCTCGCTTGAGAAGAATCATCTGAGCGCTAGGTTACCGCTTATAAAACAGCGAACGAACGCACTCTGTCAATAATCGCTTCGTTTTTGTTTGTCGGACTGCTTTCAAACATCCTCGCAGTTTTCAAATAACAAGTTTCAATAATCATGGATGAAAAAAATAAAAGAGCAGCGAACTTCTCACAGTTCGAAGTGGGAATTCCTTTAGAACTCGTCAGCAATTATGCATCCATGTTACAGAATAAAAGTACTGACGGAAGTTCTCTAAGAGAAAAGGATTTAACCTCACAATTTACATGAGTTATACGTGTTTACATAATTCCACATAATTTGTAAGGTAATTTATACAGTGGTTATTTCATATTATTGATAATAATTGGGAAAATTTCAGTAGACGGATATCTCACTGAAAATTATCTTGAAATAGGCTACTAAAAAGAGCAGATTTGTATGTGTTTGTCGAATGCTCATCATGTTGCTTACAAAAAGACACATTTCAGTGCCAATAATTTATTTGGGAAAATTTCAGTATACGGATACCTCGCTAACAATTATTAAAAAAAAAAAAAGCAATTCTTCTGTGTATGTCGAATACGCATCATCATGCATACGAAAATGAAGTTTTTAGTGCCAATTTATTTTGTGTGCGCAAGGTTGGAATTTTGGAGTAAGAGGGAAAGGAAAATATCCTTGTTCTGAAATTTATCCTTTTAGTTTGTGTTCACAAGGTTGGAATTTTGGAGTAGGAGGGAAAGGAAGGTATCCGTGTAATTTCTCTTAATTCAAGCGTAAATAACCTAATTGTCCAAAACGTCATGTAGATCCTAATAGTTTCAAACGGAAAATCTATAGCTAATAACTGATAATCTCGCATTCTACAAAATGGTCCTTTAGTTTTGCTATATTATTACCGGCATAGAATAACTAGGCTACTTTATTATTATGTTAACAAAATTGGACAATTAGGCCTAAATAATATTTTGTCCTCAAGTAAAGTCTCGATCTTCCAAAGCAGAAACACATATAAAACATTAGTCTATTTTGAGAAAAAAAAAACATTTTTATTATTCATCTACAAACTTACTCTTTCTACAATAACACCAATTCTGTTATTTCCGCAGTGATTTGCGTGTTCAAAATACATCATTTCATCTTCAATTCCATCAAGCACGTCAAATCGTGCCGCCATTTTGGTTTTCTCGACTTGACCATATTCAATTCAAGATAATCGGTCCCACACCTGTGATCAAATTTGATCATCATCAACTCGCTTGTTTAACTTTGATCGAGATTGATACTCCGCAAATTGGCGTTGAAGATGGTCAAGTGCCGACTTAACCATGGTAGAATGTCAAAATGTATCATAACCATGTTGATTTTCATAAGGTTCAGTTTGCATGTCACTAAATATGTATTGTATTAGAAATGTAGAAATTATGTAGAGATTATTGATATTACCGAAATGTACTTCGTATCTGATGATGTTGGCCCTGACCAACGAAAACGTTTATACATCTTTTAAACATGTAATGTAAAGGTTTAACACCTTAAACATATGTTTTGAAGTCAGTGACTGAAAAAAAATACTTTTAATATACAATACAGACTTCTCTGAAAACTAAAAAATGAATTGCAAAATACTTGGGATTTTGTTTATATTCATCTCTACGGTATGTAAAACCATTTTCCAAGTATTAATCACTCCATTTACGAAACGTTGTACGTTTTTATAAACCCTGGAGGGCATTTTCGCTCACATTATTTGAATTAGCACTGCTGTCATCTAACCCAGAACTTGATTCAGATTGTCTTTTTCGCATTAAAAATTTGCCCATGATAAAATCTAAATAAAGCGCTTTTGATAAAATAGTCGCACTATCACTCGGTCACACGTACCGTATATACTAAAAGTGACGAATATATTCTGACGATTATAAACTCTTGTTTTTATCAGTGGGAAGAGTAAACGAATTACTAAGGCGTTCACTTCCATTCGAATTATCGCCACGCAGAAAAATGAAACTGAGCATTGTTGCAGATGTTCACGTTTCATTGATAAAGTCTGTCTCAAATAAAATGTACCATATCAAAGACTTAGTTATAAATTAAAAAATGCGTTGTAAAGAGACTTTCTGGATGGCATAAAATTTATTTTTCAATTCCAAAATTTCGCGACACACTCCATGGTTTTAAGGAACACGGAGGTTCATTGCCGCCTTCACATAAGCCCGCCATTGGTCCCTATCCTGAGCAAGAACCCCTGATATTGAGAGTTCAATTACTTTTCAGTGCTTGCGTGTGTTAATTTTCAATAAATATGGTCCATTATGGCGTACGTTTAGATGTAGTTCGGAAATCAGCAGTGCACACGCAAATAATTATTTTTACTTGTTAGACATATTACATTATTGATATAAATTTTGGCATGACAATAAAGTTTTACTTACATGATTATTCGTATTACTGACAGTGATATTTTGTATATTGACAGTGATTTTGTTTTCAGAATATGAATGAACAAAACTGTTAAAATTACGGACCGTATTGGTTGAATAATAGGGTGTCTCTAAAAAATGAAATGAAACTAATTTTCAAAAGATAGTTAGCCAGTGAGACATATTACAATATAAAATAATAATAATAATAATAATAATAATAATAATAATAATAATAATACCGTATTGGTTGAATAATAGGGTGTCTCTAAAAAATGAAATGAAACTAATTTTCAAAAGATAGTTAGCCAGTGAGACATATTACAATATAAAATAATAATAATAATAATAATAATAATAATAATAATAATAATAATAATAATAATGTTTTGTATTAACAAAAGCCGCCCTAAATAAGGGTTCGATAGATCGGCCTACTAATCAGTTCACAAAGAACAATCATTATATGGACAATTATGTGAAATTTGAAACAAAAAAAAAAACATTAAGAGAGATAAGAAAACATAGGAAACCATCCTTAACGGTTGCATTCGAAAATTAATTTCCTCTGGTTATTGCATAACCAACATAAATTTTGAAAAACTTATGGACCCAGAAATAATAAATAAAAATAGAAAAATAATAAGTGTCAATGAAAATAGTGATATTAATGTAAATAGTAATAGTAATAATAATAATAATAATAATAATAATAATAATAATAATAATACTTTTTAAGTATTTTTAAGGAACTCGGACGTTCGTTGCCGCCCTCATGTAAGCCCGCCATCGGTCCCTATCCTGAGCAATATTAATCCAATGTCTACTATCAGATTTATTTGATATTCTTCAATCTAAGTTTCGGCCACCCCAAAAGTCTTTTTCCCTCCGGCCTCCCAACTAACACTCTATATGCATTTCTGGAATAATAATAATAATAATAATAATAATAATAATAATAATAATAATAATAATAATAATAATAATAATGGTAGTAGTAAAAATAATATTAATAATAATTGTAATGGCAATAATAATAGCCTAATTGTAGTGGTAATAATAATAATAATAATAATAATAATAATAATTTCCACATCAATAATATTTAATATATTTGGAAATGCGTACATTCAAATGTTTCTACTGTCATGAGAAAGACTTTAACAAGTATTTTACTTTTATGAAGTTATTGTAATGTCAGAACACACATTCTTGTTTTAAAAATCGTAACTTAGCGTCTCATAAATTGAATTTGTCGCCCTTCGACAAGCAGTGATCCACGAGCTCGCTACGTCTTTGCCCTTCGGAAATCCGTAGTATCTTATTTTGGTTCATTTCGTTTTTTTTCTTCGAGTGGCTGTTGCAGCCATACATAACACAGCCCGGCATTCTATTGCATATTTCTTTCGTATAGATTAAAAAAAATCGCGCAATCTTTGTCACCATAACTAAAGCCCGGTTCAGACGGTGCGTGTTTCTGTGATGGATTTAAGGTGGAATCACACTATTGCCACGGCATGCGTTCTCCTGTGAGATCATATAAATTGGAAGGCACGTGCTGTGCCGCGTTGTGTGCACATTATCGCCACGCCATGTCACTTCACACTTACAATTAGTTCAGTCGCTCTTTTATTGAGTAGATTTTCTGTAGCACAGATGGAAGGTGAATGGATTAGTAGATCCCGTAGTTCTTCAGAGTTTAAAGAAGACATCGAAAATGCGGCTTCGGCTATTATCTTTCAGGAAAAAAGTGTCGGAAGTGGGTGCATGACATAAACTTGAAACGGGGGGAATTTGGTGAATTTCACATCTTGTTTAAACAGCTGGAACAACGTTTTCATATGTACTTTAGAATGAATAAAGAAAAATGTGAATTTATTTACAATACTGAAACAGAACACTCAATTTCGAACAACAGTTAACACTTGAGAAAAATTAGTCGTATGTTTAAAGTGAATACATGCTACAAATTTAAATAATAAAACTCTTTAATCACCTCTGATTGAGGTTCTGTCTGATATGTGCATCTATTATCAGGCAATGCATCTCACTTAACGATATGTGTCAGAGGAAGAACAATAATAATTGTGTATAGGCTACATCTGAAGTCTGATTAGTGTAATATGTATCTAGTCGCCGATGTATGTAATGGAGGGGGAAAGAAACTAGCCATCCTATCCTATTATCTCCAGGCCTAGTTTCCTCATAAATAGTGCCTTGTTGGTATCAATTCTGTAGTGCTCGGGAAAATTGACATAAGTCAGTTTCCACAATTCTTTTTTTGATAATTTATTGACAACTTACGGAACATCTGTTCGCTTGGAAAAAAAATACATAGGTAATCCTCCCATTACAATAATTCATACAGAAAAAAATCAAATCGACATAAACCAGTGTAAGTTGTCAATAAATTATCAAAAAAGGATTGTGAAAACTGACTTATGTCACTTTTCCCAAGCACTGCAGAATTGTGGGGTTCAGACCTGTCTTGAGACTATTGACTAAACTAAACTAAACTAAACAACAACTCTTTATTTTAATATTTCAGTACTACTATACCTACGTGAAGGGGCTTTTTGAATAGGGTAATATCCATTGTTGTACAACTGAACGAACCCTGATAATACACAGTTTATGTTTAACGACAATAATCATTGTCCATTATTGGCTCACAATTTGTGAGCGTCTCTGTACTTATGTCTTGTGCTATTGATGAAGATGGTCCTGCAGTTTGAGCGTCATTCTGTGGTGCAAATATATAGCAACTTGATGGCGCAGATAAAGGACGCGATAATTGCAACTGCTGCTGTGCATCTTCATTGTCTTCTTGCTCTGTTATTAAATTAATGTTGTTCATCGAAGTAGATCGCAATATACATGTTTTAACAATACAGTTATTCTTGTAGTCATTAATAATATTTATGGTTAATATGCATTTTAATATGTATGGTCACATCTACACTGCTGTACCTACAACAACAACAACAATGATAATAATAATAATAATAATAATAATAATAATAATAATAATAATAATAATTGGACTGCCTCCGTGGTCTGTTGGTCAGCGTGCTGGCTTACAGATCTGGAGGTCCCGAGTTCGATTCCCGGGCTCGGCTCTCGGTGTTTCTTGAAGAAGAAAAATTATCTGGGTGTCCAGAGTCTGAAAATTTGTATGAATGTGAGTGTGATTGTGAGTGTGCCGGGTTAATATTAACCAATCATCAAACAATATAAAATACTTCAGGACTGTCGCTGGGCAGTGACCTGAACACAAGTTCCAGCGTCATTATTAATTCTTGACAAATAACTCCATCTGTTAGCACAACCATAAAGCATCTAATAGATGCTATAGAGTTACCAACAACGAGAAAAAAAATAATAATGGAAATAAAAAGGTTAGTTCGGTCGATTATTTAGTTACTAATACTGGATAAATTGGCATAATTATAGTATTCACCGCTCATATTCAAATCTCTTCCTCTTTCTTCCCATTCTTTGTTTCTCATGTTCCAGTCACTGTAATTACAGATTATAAAATTATACAAAAATTCATGTTGCCTTACTTTTTTAATCGTGTATGACTCCATAATGAAACAGCACGTGCTCTCCACCATCCACTGATGTCCGGTCCAACAGAAAATCTAAACGTGTTGGCACGAGTGCTACACTGGAGAGGACGTGGTGTCCGTGGCGTGGGAACAGTGTGTTTCAAGCCCTGGTTTACAACAGCCACGGATCCCACGTACCACGCTTGCGGTATACCAGTGGCGTATACTGGTTTAAGGGTCTGGGCTACCACTGACCCTATTATTACACAAAATATATTTTAAAAACCCTATAATAAAATTCCTTACCTATTTATATGTGAATTCCAGACGTCTTGATTGGGACGAAAACACTTTGATGACTTCGTCATTGAAATTACAGTTGGGCCGCTTGCGAAGTTTCTGTAGAAATGACTTTTCAATGGACATCAGTGCCAAGCCGGATAAACGTTCTTGTGTATGAGTTGATCTACAGTAGGATTTTATTCTCTTCAACAAAGAAAATGTTCTTTCTACCGATGCTGACGTAGCTGGTATTGTCAAAATTAATGTTGCCAATTTAAGGACTTCAGGAATAACTTGGTTCAGCTGGTTTTCATATATGGCAGATAATATTTCATGGATAGGTTTGTTCGAAAAATCAAAGACTTCTGCTGAATATATTACACTTAATTCATTTTTCAAACGTACTTGATCAAAGTGACTGAAATAATTTGTTTAGTGCCTCATTCGGGAAGTTTTCTCTATAAGCAGAAAATTTTTGAGAATCTAGAAGATGTGTGAACTGAAGCTTTCCATAATCAGAAAATCTGTCAGTAATTTCCATGTGCATACGATCTAGTATGCTGTAGTACAGCTGCCTGTATTTCAATTCATCATCTCCTTTTCTTCGCTTTAATGGTGTTCCATTGTATTGTCTGAAGAATTTTCATTTTCCATATTACTCCATACGGACGGAAACCCACTATGTCTGAACTCGGATATAGTATTTTTTAACTTCAATACCTCTTGCAAGCAGTATGCTATGTCTAGACTTTTTGTCTGAAGAATATTGTAGAGCACATCTGTATGTGCGAACACACTAGCATAGACTTCAAGAAGAAATATATTCTGAAAATGTGTGAAAAAATACAAATATCCTTGAGCCTGCACAATTACATCATCAACCCAGTTTTCTTCAGAGTCATTACAAATGATATTTTCAAAGAAAGCAGTCAGTTGTTCTCTGTATTCCTTTACTGTATTTACAAGCCGAGATGTAAAATTCCATCTAGTTGGTGCTACTTTTGGGAGTTTCTTTTTCATAAATTCCTTGAGTTTTTCTGATCTTTTAGGAGATGATGAGAAAAATGCAGCTAAACCCGACAGTGTTTTGAAAAAATGCGGCATTCTGGAATGGATAAAGTAGTTTGTTGCAAAACTAAATTGAGAACATGGCTGTAACAATGGACAAATAGTGCTTGAGGATACTTTTCTTGAACTTTTGTTTTTAAGCCATTAATATTTCCCGCCATAACTGAAGCACCATCGTATGTCTGTGCAATTAACTTATTGCCGACATTGTATTCTGCTATAACACCTTCCACATGCTGAAACCAAGCAGCAGCAGTTTTGCCCGAACTGACATTTGTGAATCCTATAAACCGTTCTTGAACATTGGCAGTACTGTCGACGTATCTTAAAACAGTGGACAATTGACTCTGATTAGAGCAGTCACTTGTTTCATCAACAACAATGGCCATGAAAGGTGTTTCTTCTATTTCAGATTTTATGTTCTTTATCATAACCCCACTTATAGCAAATATTAAGTCATTCTGAATTGCGGGAGAAGTGCCACGGAATACTGTTGAACTCTCAAGATGATTGGCCAGTAAATGGTCAAATTCACTTAAGGAACTTAAATATTCAATATAATTTCCTCTATTGTCTGATTCCACACTCTCATTATGACCCCGAAAAGCCAATTCTTGTTTTCCTAGAAAGCAGACTGCGTTAATAAGACGCAGTAAAATCTCCCGATTTTTTTTTCACAAGAGCATTGTGTTGGTTGATGTGTAGAGCTTTTTGCTTATCTAGCTGTAAATCAATTCTTGTCTTCCCAAAGTTTGCAAAGTTCATGCTACTATAAATATGAGCTTTTGATTTGTCGTGTTTTAGGACTGCCGTTCGAAGGGAGTTCATATTAGAAAACCCCTCTTTTGACCACACATTAGTTTCGCGGCTAAATAACAAACATGGCCAGCAAAATAGTTTAGACAGTTTAGAACTACCACACAACCAATTCCACTTACCATATGTTGAAGTGAAATGGCGTGTGTACTCACGCTGTTTTTCTTTTACGTCCATGGACAAATTTAACTCAGGAGTTGGTCTTTCCATTTTCACAATTTCAACTTTCTCGTTGTATGTACGACGGTTAAAAGGCACTTTTAATAAACCTTCTATTACTCAGTCATTTTCAACATAAACCTCTCCAGAAACTTGTTCTGCCATATTTTTCACAATATCACTTAATTGGGAAATTAAAAACTTAATAATTCACAATTAATATAACTCTTAGGCACTCGAACAAATCACAAATTTAAAATACTGCACTGCAAGAACACAATCACATTAATGAGCTAGCGTACTAAGATTTTGTTGCTTCGCGCCTTCCAAGAAACCGATCACGAGAGCGGCAACTCACCCACCTACATTGCACGATAGAAACTGAAGGGAGTGGGGGACGGGGAGTTGTGCGACGTAAGCGGAACGGTCACAGGCTACCCTTCGCTGCAGCGGTTTCTCCAGTGATGCCGCCTTGACAACTTGTTTCTTTTCGAGAGCAGAGAGCGCATATAAATCTAACAATTACTTTAATTTTAATTACTGTGGTAAAACTAATACGGTAATACAAAATTATTACATTATGTTATATTATAAACTTTTTCTTTTGTAATTTCCTTGGGCTACAGCCGGTAGCCCCGGTAGTCCGCAAAATACGCCCCTGCGGTATACAGCGCGGTCTGGTTTTTATAACAGCGTGTCATTGCGTCGTTGTAAATCGAGATGGCTGACAACATAGATCTTGCACTTATTTGTTTGTTTGAACATGAGGCAGACGTGGAAGAAGTTTTAATAATAAGTGCAATTAGGGACAGCCCTAATGAACTATTTAAAAAAAGGAAAGAAGGCACCTTCAATGTCTTGATTAAGAAACATGTTATTGATAACGAAACAAAATTCAGGGAATATTTTAGAGTTTCTCGACATTTATTTATGACAATTCTAGCATCTATAAAAGATAACATAACCACTCCTAGAAGCAATCGATTGGCAAAACCCGTATCCGCTCAAGAAAAGCTGTGTCTAACTCTAAGGTAATGAAAATCACGAATAATCACTAACACAAATCCTGTAACATATTAACAATTATTAATCAATATTTTCCTCGCTAAACTCATAACATTTTTTTTTCTTTTAATGAGCGTAGCTCCATCTGTGTGACTAGTTCACAAATTTTTAGTCTTGTTTTAGCAATTAGATGTGGCGGAAATGTCTTTATTGCTTCACCCATGCTTTTTAGGAAACAATCAATAGGATCATTTTCTCTTTTCATCCTACTTCCAAGAAGTTCTTTTATAAAAACATTTCTTTCTTCACGACTTTTTTTAATTTCTAGGAACATTTTTTTCTTTAGAATATTTCTGCTTTTTACATGACGGTTCTTGGTTCTGTTCCTCATCAGTTGGTTGTCCCCTTTCTTCGCCTTCATCTTTATCGTTAATGTCTTGTATCTCTATCCCCAATTCTTCATTACCTGTGACATTCTCTACAATTTCAAATACCGGTATTTGTAATTCAGTATTTATGATGGTGCTATTGCTTGGTTGGCTCACATCTGTTACTTCTAGAAGAGAACTCGATTCCGGGAAGCTACTTTTCGTTCTAAAATGCATAAAACAACTTACTTTAGCACCTATGTACTAAACTCATAGCTCTGATATGAGATGTGAAATAAAAATTATAACTTCATTACAGCCAGAAATTGTAATTGGGTTTAAATTATAAAATATAGTAATTATAAGCATCAATTGGTACTGTTAAAAATAAAGAGAAAATAAATACCGGTATCGCATAATGTACTTACGGCCTTTCCTTGAAACACTCGTCTAAGAATCTTAAGTTTTCATTGTTATATTTGGATTTTGTGAAAGCTACAGACCCAGATGTGCTAGCCATCTTCATTTTATTTTTATTTTTTCTGTATGAATCTCTGATTGTTCTCCATCTTCCTTTGCATTCTGAAACTGATAGTTTAATTTTTATTATATTCTCATATTAATTAGGTCTGTTTACATTTTCATATTCCTGGCAACTGGGGAAAGTTACAGATCCTTAGCATTTCAGTACAGGATTTCTCACAGTTGGATCAGTAAAATCATTAGAGACACTTTGAAAGCAATTTGTTCTAGGATGATGGATCTTGCTATACTGTTCCCTAACAAAAAAGTACTAAAAAATTCGGCAAAAGATTTTCTTGAAATCTGGAATTTTCCTAATGCCTGTGCTTCAATAGATGGGAAACACGTACGAATTTTGAGACCTGATAATTCTGGATCTCTCTACTTCAATTATAAAGATTATTTCTCGATAGTCTTACTTGCTCTCGTAGATGCAAAGTGTAGATTCTTGGCTGTAGACGTTGGATCATATGGAAAGGAAGGAGACGCTGGTATATTTAACAAATCAAATTTAGGGAAATCAATACATAATGAAACAATTAAATTCCCTGAACCAATATCATTGCCAGGTACAGGTACAGTTCTGCCACATGTCATTCTTGGTGATGAGGCATTTAAACTAACAACATCAATGATGGGGCCATATCCCAGAGAACAATCAAAGTCTGACATAAAAAAGGCCATATACAATTATCGTCACTGTCGAGCAAGAAGAACAGCTGAGAATGCATTTGGAATCCTGTGTCAAGTGTTCCGAGTATTTTTACCCCCATTGCTGTCAATCCTGAAGCAGTGGATGCCATTGTTATAGCATTCTGTATCATCCACAATCTTCTACGTAATGAATGTATTTCACACAATATTGAGGTAACAAATGAACAGGATGCACAATTACCAAAGCATAACTTAATACCAATGGGAAGGCAAGGTGGAAATTCCACATTTGAGTCATACGTTATTAGAGACACTTTTTGCAAATATTTCTCTAGTAAAGAAGGTCAAGTCACATGGCAGTTAAATCAGGTCACAAGAGTTGATTAAAATAAAGGAACGACTTCAGAATACCGCGTAAGTACATATGTCGTTATTGCTTTGTTGAATTATTTATTTTTGGTCCAGGGGATATATCTTTTTTATATACTTATTTATTTACCTGCCTTTGTGCCATCAATAAAAACATGTATTTTAATAATTATTTTTAATTTGCTCAGTCTTTGTACGTAAGTACTTACGCGGTATTCTGAAGTATAGCGAAAAATTGCTTTCATACATGTAGGCTATCCAAGTAGGCTAAATGCATTTTCCACGTTCAACACATGTTTTAAATAGTAACATTTTGTTACCTTTATTGCTCTATGTTTTATCCACGTTAGTCATTAAATTGTAGGGTATTATTATTTTTAATCTAGTTACTGTAGAAACACCAGCAATGAGTGCATTTTATTGTGTATAGGAAATATGGTTCTGTTAATTATATCAAAATAAACTTGTAGAAATTCAAGAATTGAGTTATCATTAAATAGACGGTATCCGGATGTCTGATTTAACACAAAAATTAATGAAGAAGTAATGTGACACAAATTCAAATTGAGGGTAATACTATAAAGATTAATCATCACTATTTCTGACTATATATTTTTAGTTTTGTGCTTAATTAAACAGCCAGGATAACCTATAAAAATATGTAATAACAACAACAATCGAATTATTATGTTACAGTAAACTTACTAGATTTTCCCAACGTGTCGGCAATCATCTGCCACACATTCTCTTTTACTGCCATGTTTTTATAATTATTATTGGATAAATTGTACAATATTGGATGGTTCCGTACCAAATCTATCAATTTTTCATCCATAACATAGTTGAAATGGGATGCCATTTTTTTAACAATCCCGCAGTCAGATGCCGGATCAGTTGCTGGCTATTCAAGCGGACCGTGACGCAATCTTGCGCAGACTGAGTATGCGCAGCGGCGTGACGTATTGGAAACCATCATAACGTAATGTCCATAAGAGATGTCTTTGCGTGGAAACGAAATTCCGTCCCCGCGTTACCTAACGGGATATGCGTGACTCCTGGAAACCAGGGCTTAATACTTCGCAAACTAGAAGGTGTAGAGAGATGTGACAAACGCCATTAATCCAAGGAATACTTAGTTAAACATCCTATAATATAATTGAAATTTAGAATTTTATCGCGGACTGCTCCTTTAATTGGAAAACTAAATAACTTCATATCACGACAATATGTGTTCCTTCTTCTGCAGTTAACATAATCATAGATGGAAATTCTGAATTAATAGTTGGTTACAAAGACACTTTTCAGACAAAACTAACACTTGAAGTTCTTTATATAATTCTTCTAAGACTCTAAGGGCTAAACTAGCGCTGAGCTAGTTCCATTCGTATACTCTCCTTAACACACCTTGGATATATGAATCTGTGACAAGTTAGGTTTGGTTAGTTTAGGCTTTTGTTACGCCTTGCATAATACAATCAACTGCAGCTCTACAAAGAAAAAAAAACTTATAAATTGAACGGTTTTCATTTCAGAAATCACCGAACCACCTCAGTGCTAGTTTCACCTAGGTAACTAGTTAGCAGTTATTCATTTGAAAGTCTTGTTAAATTATGAAATAGCATCATACAATGCTGCCAAAATAAATGCTTCCGGTGTTAAGATTATAAAGTGTAAATTTCACTTAGGACAGTCTTTGCTCTGGAAAATTAAAGGGAACAGTATATCAAACCAGGAGCTCCGAAACAAAGAATCTGAAATTCGAAAGTGGTTAAAAATTTTAATATTTCGTTCTTTCTTATTTATATATTCAAAAGTATCACATTTTTTTGCAGAGCTAATATTAGAGACCCCTCCTATTAGTGAATGTTTTGAATGTCCTCATATTGTGGCGCCATGTTGGAAGATCTGGTTGCCTCGGAAGTTGCGCACGCATTTAGTGCGAGGGATGGCGCGGGGTGACACGGAGCAGTGGGAGCAGGGGGAGACATCTAGAAACGTATCCCTCTGGAAGTTCCGCAAAGCCACGCGAACCGAAGATTCGAGAACGTGTGATTTAATAAATAAAAGGGGCGAGTGAGTCAGCAGTTAGTCAGTCAGTAGCGAGAGAGAGAGAGAGAGAGAGAGAGAGAGAGAGCCAGCCTTGGGCAGCGAGTGAGGTGCACCTGACTTCAAGTTAGTCTTCGGAATTCAGTCTACACGTGAGTCTTCGAGCGAGCAAGGATGTTTTAATTTTTTTATTGGGTTATTTTACTACGCTGTATCAACATCTAGGTCATTACCGTCTGAATGAAATGAAGGTGATAATGCCAGTGAAATGAGTCCGGGGTCCCGCACCGAAAATTACTCAGCATTTGGTCGTATTGGGTTGAGGGAAAATCCCGGAAAACCTCAACCAGGTAACTTGTCCCGACCGGGATTCTAACCCGGGCCACCTGGTTTCGCGGCCAGACGCGCTGACCGTGCCAGCCTTCGAGACCGGGGTTCGACATGAGGAGGAACGGAACTGTGACAGCGACCAGGCGAGGATCTGGGTTCGAAATGCAGTGAACCGTATCTGGAAGGCTTGGGTTCGAAGTGCAGTCAACTGTAACTGGAAGTCTTGGGTTCGAAGTGTAGTGAACTGTATCTGGAAGGCTTGGGGTTCGATGTACCGTGAACTTGAGCGAGTGAGATAGGAGAACTAGCCAAGGCGAACGAACTGTGAACAGACAGTTTTGTTCCGTACATAGTCCTTTGTGAACATTAGCTGAAATCAGGAGTACATTGTTCTTCTCAATAATACACGTGAATTGTCATTGTCGTTCGGTGGAGCGCAATAACGACTTCTGTGTTGCTGTGTTGAGTGGAATACCCATTGTTGACGGTGTGTGATTAAAGTTACAAATATAAGTCACATTATTGTTGAAAATAAAAGTTACAACATTCTGGAAAACTACATTGGAACATCAACCTCCCCTCCTCCCCCCCCCTGAATTCTGCGCTGAAGCACGACAATTTGGAAATGTACAAACTACAGACACGGCAGAATGTTATCACAATGATCTACAGCAAGAATTTTGTAAGAAATATCCAAATATCTTCATGGTCATAAATGTATTTAATTAAAGATATATATTACATGTGAAGTACCTACTAAAAATGCGAGAAATAGAAATGGGGAGGACAATAAAAAAGTGGAAAGGACAAACACGTCAGAAACTTGAATCAGTATGAACAATAGGACACTTCGAAGGATATATCAAGTACCAGTATACTTTATATTCCGAAGTGATAGTGTTAAAAGTTGTGTAAACAAGAAATATACAAGTCTTGAAGAGTGTGGGTTATCACAGATTTAAATTTTCATTAAAGAGTTATTGTACGATGAAATGGAAAATATTTGCTGGAATAAAAAAAAATAAAGTGCGACTAAATGACCAATGGCCATCCTCTTTTGTGACACAGTGTATTTCAACTTTGTGCGCTTCTTGGCTAATTCCTTGATCAGGTCATTTTAGTTCATAGAAACTTTCTCGTGTACAAACACAAATAAAATTTAAAACTCCCTTATTGCTTACAACACACTGTACATGTGAAGTGAACAAGAACCCCTCTATATAAGCTACTTGCGAACAGTTCGCACCCCTAGAACAACACTGCCACAATTTAAAAAAGTCACTTTTGAGATCATCGCATTTTGAAGCTTTGATTCGTGATATTAATAGCGCTTTTTAACGAAAATGCCCAAAATTTTCACAAAAAGTGTAATTATAATCTATATCACAAGATGTCAGTTTGCAGCAGAACGCCGGAGAGAGCAGTCGCGTGTGCACAACTCGCTAACACAGTATAAAGGCTATTGGCCTGAGGAAGAAGCGAAGAATACAGTAAGAGAAGATGGAACAGTGGTTACAGAAAGAGACATCAGGAAATGATAAAGTAAGTGAATAAAGTAGAGAGGAAAGGAATAATAATGCAGGCTTGAATCAAGTAGAAGTATAAATGAAGAACCAGTGTTTAGAAAACTTAAGACTAAAAGTAGAAAACGTCAGTGAAAAGATAGAAGAGTTGTTAGCAGAGAATAACAAATTAAAGAAGAAGATGAGTGACTATGATCTCAAGATGAGGAAAAATAACTTAATAATTTTCGGAGTCGAAGAAAGGGGCCGGAAAAAGAGATGGATACCTTTGAGAAAGTGAGATATTTATGTAAAGTGATCTTTAATATCGAGTTGAGAGAAGAACATGTCGACCATACGTACAGGTTAGGGAACGGGACCAAAATACCTATCTTCTTGAGCTTTGTGAATACAAAAATAAGGGAAGCTATTCTGAATAACCTAGGACGGCTCTGTGGTTCAGGAGTGAGAGTGGAAAAATATATGCCATTTGAAGTAAGAAATAGAAGAAAACGACTACTACCTTATATGAAAGCAGCGAGGGCGAAGGGTCACTTTGCTAAAATGTACGAGGACAAACTGAAAGTGAACGGAAAATGGTATGATCTGGAGTTTTGCCTGAGGAATGAAGATCATCCAGAATTTGGACTAACGAGAAGAACGAAAGAGGACAGTGGGCATATTTCAACTTTGCAGAGGGAAGCAACGAGAAGGCAACAGAGAGTCGACATTAGCTACATGAGCGGAGGGAAGGAGCAGGAATGGTGGAAGAAAATCATCCCAACTTCAAGGACGGAACAAGTGATTGTCGCAGATAAACACATGGTAACAGGAGTGATTAGTAATGAGTTCAGGAACCCACATATTGACGTACGAGGAAGTGTAAAGATGGTGACACAGCAAGAAGAAGAAAACAGTAACGTGATCATGCAGTGTAAGCGGATTCCTAATCTCCATACGATGGTGGTAAGGTTAGCGCACTCCAGAAGGAATGCTGACAATAACGGAACAAACAACACGGGCGCTAGAAAAAAGGCGAGGGGTGATAAAAAGAGAAACCAAGAGTCAGGAAGTGACAGGGAAGGAAATAGTGGAAAGAATAAGGATGCAAGTTTAAGTGGAAATCTAGTATGTGAAAGTGAAAGCGTGGGGGAAAATAAAAGAGGAATAGAAGAAGAAATAAATAGAAAGAAAGACAAAGGAAGAAATAAGGCAGAGACGAACAGTAATGAAATGTCAGAACTTGCGACAGTTGAGGATTTAGCAGAGATATTTGATATGTGTAAAAAAATTGGGGATTTGATCAAAAAGTGCAAGTAAAGTGAAACTGGAAAAGATCGATAAGTATAGGGGAGAGAGAAAGTGTATAAGCAGATGTGCAAAATAAAATATAAGTAATTATAGGAAGTGAGAATAGTGACAATGGATTAGGTGTAAGCAGAATAGTGAGAAAGTGGAAGTAAGCGCAAATAGGAATGAGTGAAAATAGTGAGAAAGGGTTAAGAGAAGTGAACAAGTGACAGCATAAAATTAGTACCGTAATTTCCCATAACTATGGTCCAGGCACCCAAATATGGTCCAAAACGCATTATGTACTACTTAGTTCCCCAAGAGTTCGGTGTTTGCCATTTAAGGCGCCAATGTGATGGAATTATATTCCCCATAGATGCTTCTATCTACCATTACACGTGGCAATGATATGAATGCTTAACAAGGTCAGTGTGCATCGTTCTATTGAATGTGTGAAGACACGAAATCATTCAGTTTGTGATTGTCTGTTTTATTAAGCTCTCCTCTGTAAAACTGGTACGTTATAGATATATGATTCTTTGTACAATTAAACCTTGCTATATAATGTTTACTTTCACGTAATAATTACACTGGCAGAGGTTAAGGACTCTGCGTGAAAAATGTTTAACCTCAAGGCTAGAAGTCAGTCCTCAACTATGTACCACAATTTTTCGTGAACCATAGTTGTATTTCATTTTGAAATATTGTTTCAATAAAATGTAATCAATGTGATTATTTACTTCTGCAAATACGGTATCTCAGTATATTCTAAAACACCATTTAACATTATAGTCAAGTAAACAAAGAAACAGGCTGTTCCAGCATCAATGGTACTAGCACGAATGATGGTCCGGTAAAACGAAAACTTCAGGGTAGAAGGATAGCAACCGTCCCTGTAAGTGACTATGAGAGCGATGAAATTAAATTGGATACAGATTATAATGCTTCCGGTGTTCTCTCCATATTTATAGACAGTGAGTCAGATATGGAAAAGAAGACGAAATCTGTTAAAATAATGCTAAAGGCACATAGTTATATGGTAGTTACTTATGAGGAGGAATTGTGCCCAGAGAAAGTTTTGGAAGTGAAGAACAATGGAGCTGTTGTTTCATGTATAGTAAGAAGCGGCAATTACTGAGGTGGCGAGAAATGGAAGACATTTTATTCTATAGAAAGGAAAACATAATAAATCAAATTAAAGATCCCAAATGCGTCTTGAAAAAGAGAGATCTATTTTCAATTTCAAATTTACAAGAGAAGTGGAGATTCAAAGGATCGAAAAAAGCTTAATGAATGTAGTTCCCAGTACGATAAATAAACATTATCAGTGAATGTATTTGGATAATATTTTGCTAAGAATGTGTTAGTTTATTTTGATACTGTATTTTTGTTCTTTAATATACGCTCACCTGCGAAAAAACCGGGCCAACTACACTTTCTTTAAATTTGTTTAATTTGTAGGATTTTTTAAATAATTGTAGGTGTGCTGAGGTTCATTTAGTTATTCATTTATTTTGTGATGCGTAACAATGTAATACTGAATACGTAATAGCCAACAATGATCTGAAAAGAAGATTCGTTCTTCTTGTAATACAATATTGTGTGTAAACTTCTCTGACTCATTTCGAGCTAAGCTGAAGATGTCTACAGACTGGTAAGATCTTTTGAGGCAGTATTGGATTACTTCATTGTATACAAATGTCACTACCGATTCAGCAAAAGTGGTTGCATTGATAGAAGGTGGGAATATTCAGAGTTATGTGGCTGCAGTTCTTGGGATTCCTCGATCGACCGTACAACGAGTGTACCATCGCTTTAGAGAGACAGGAGATTATTCCAGGAGGCCCGGTTCAGGGAGAAAACGAGTAACATCTGCTCGTGCCGACCATTTTATTGTCCTAAACACTTTAAGAAATCGCCATTCCACAGCTATTGAGACCAGAAGAGCCTTCCAGAAAATAAGACAAGTTAATGTGAGTGAGAGAACTGTAAGAGGACGTCTGGATGAATGCGGGCTGATTCCAGAAAATCTACAGAGTCAGTTCCGCCATTAGAGACCAGTCGCATCATAATCAACCTCACGAACCAGCAGCTAGATGAGGCCACCACATCGGTACTTGCCAGGGGTCTCAACTTCGCTCCCGCTCCAAAGAAAATTCCGGTCGCAGACATCATTAGCAGTATTGAAGGCGCTATCCATCAGCTCCCACCAGACAGCGCTGAAGAAATACGCCGAGAAGTTGCCAGGGCTGTTACCAAGACCACCACTCCTAAGCCCAACATCAGCTGAGAGGAGAATAGAGCCTTGCAGATGCTTGGGAAGAACGACAACTTAGTCGTTCTGCCAGCGGATAAGGGAAACGTCACAGTCATCCTTTCCTCAACGCAGTATCAGGAGAAGATCAATCAACTGCTGAACGGTCTGGCCTATAAAATTCTCCAGAAAGATCCCACCAGCTCAGTAGAGAGACGCACCAACCAGCTAATCAAGAAATCCAGTCTCCTCGCCGAGAGTAAGCGGTTAGTTTCACCGTCAGGCAGTGTATCACCCAGGTTATATGGTCTACCCAATATACATAAGCCGGAGGTACCGCTAAGGCCTATATTGGATGCGACTGGCAGCCCTACGTACCGCTTGGCCCGCTATCTCACCAACCTGCTGCAACCACTGGTGGGTGGGTGCGTACATCATGTGAAGAACTCTACACAATTTGTACAGATGCTCGACAATATCAAAGTGAAACCGTCTGACCTTCTAGTCAGCTTCGATGTAGTGTCCCTCTTCACCAGGGTTCCACTCTCGGAAGCCATGCTACTGCTTTCCGATTAATTTCCACCTGACATCACGGAATTGTTCCGCCACACGCTCACCTCCACATATTTTCTACAGAACAACACCTACTATGAACAGATAGACGGAGTCGCCCTGAGTTCTCTGCTTTCACCAGCCATCGCCAACTACTAAATGGAGCATCTAGAGCATGAAATACTAGCTACAGCGCCAATAAAGTCTACACATTTCTTCAGATACGTAGACGATACGTTCTTCATCTGGCCTCATGGACAAGACACATTACCAGATTTTCTCAAGCATATAAACAGTCTACAACCCCAGATCCAGTTCACTATGGAGGTTGAAACGAACTGTAAACTTCCATTTCTGGACATCCTTATCTCCAGAAATAACAACGGATCTCTGGGCCATGCGGTATACCGTAAACCCACACACACCAACTTGTACCTGAACGCGAATAATTTCCATCACAAAGCGCAGCGGATGGGCATACTTAACACACTGGCCCATAGAGCAGTCTCTATATCGGACCCGGAGCAATTAGACACTGAATTTCAACACCTGAAGCTCACCCTCCAGCAGAATGGATATTTGGCTAAAGACATCACGGCCTCTTTGAATAGAGCAAGACACAAGAAGCAGCAGCAGCAGCCCATCAAGGACTCACTAGAAGCGGAAAAACCAGCCACAGCCTGTCTACCATTCACAGGGAAGTTGTCGGGAAAGATAAGCAGACTGCTCCACAAGCATGGAATAAAAACAATCCACAAACCTCCGCCAAAAATCAGGAACAAGGTCAGATCAGTAAAAGACGATCTAGGCCTCAGAGTACCAGGGATCTACCGCATCCCGTGTGAATGTGATGCGGCTTACATTGGACAGACTGGACGCACAATAGCGACGCGTCTTTCGGAACATCAAAGAAGCATCATATTAATGCAGCCCGAAAAATCCGGATTGGCTGAACATTGCATTGAAAAAAGCCATAGGGCCAATTTCAATAACACCGAGGTCCTGGTAAAGTGTGCGGGCTATTGGGATAGAAGAGTAAAAGAAACCCTGGCCATAGCGGCGGAACGCGGTAACCTGAACCGGGACTCGGGTCTCCAACTAAGCGCGGCATGGTCACCGGCTATTAAATTTCTCACCGCCCGGACGACGGGCAGTCATCAGCGGAGAACTCGTCCGCAGAGCCCACCGTGAGACCCAAGGTCATTCAGCCGGAAAGCACAAAGCAAGACGACACGTCGGCAACGTTCTCGCCGCGGTCCGCACTAATAACAGCCAATCGGCTCACAGCTCCTCGGCTGACTCCCTCTGGCACTATAAATTAAGGAGCTAGGTACCCTCCCTAGGCCAGGCGAATCCCGGTCGGGGATTGGGTCCTCTTTCGAGGAGACAACTAGCCGTCCTCGGCCCCTAGGCAGGCTTCCTGCTAGGGAGAGACTCTGTGCCTTCCTGCCGGAGTGACTGTCCAAAGGCAGGGCCTTCGGGCTAATTTGCTTTCCGCCCTCCACTCTTCTACTATTGCCCGGCCCTTCTGAGGGCTGCGCAAGTTTTCGTCCGGCCCTTATCAGGGCCAACGAAATTAGCGAACCAAACCGACTGTCCCCGGCGGGTTCCGCAACGCTTGTTGCGATCGGCTAACCGGGCTAGGCATCGGCGACCGGTCGGGCGTAACTGCTGGGTTTCCACCCTTAGTGGGAAAGGGGCCTAGCAGTTTCTTGCACTGCGGACAGAGTGCCGCTTAGGTTCCCTCCCCTGACAGGATCGAATCTCTAATTCGAATGGCTCCAGTTAAGAGCAACAAGGTCACGAACCATCCTACTGCAGGTGGCGTAAAGCGGTTGCTAGTTTGCACTAGCCAGACAGGGCCCACCACCTCCTACTTGCGTGTGTCGCGTCCCGCGCAGATTACTCCTCCGCCCAGGCGTCGGAACCTGCAATCGGCTGGTCCTATACGGACGCCGCCTGTCCCGGTCCCCGTTGCGGAGATCTTTGAGCTTCGTCCCCCTACCACAATCCCAGTCCCTTCAGGACTCCCGCGAAAGCCCACCCCTCCCAAAGTAGTTCCCAAGGTCACTGAGGTGACACGCATTGACTTGCCCGGTCCTAGCGGACTGAATAGCCGTGGTGTTACAGTCTTAGCTGATGAAGTGCCGCCGATTCCATCTGGGTCCGGCGCACTTCAGGTCAATAAGGCCAAAAAGAAGAAGAAGAAGGGCTCAGCTAAGACTGAGCAGGGCGGCATTTCTACCACTAGTGAGCTCACCAAGGAAGAGAGATCGGTTCTCTCTACCTTGGAGCAATTAGAGGCGGCGACTCTTCAAGTCGTGACCGAGGAGGCAGCACCCCCCGCCGAACCTGAGGCCCCACAGGAGACGGCTGCTGCCCCTGAGGTAGATCAGGCTTTTCCCCGCCCCCATTCCCCAGCTCGTACTCACGTGTCGGAGAGTGAGGACGAGGAAGATGATGTTGAGACTGCCCTCACTAGGCGACGTCGTGATATCCCACCCGTTATTATTACGCCAGACTTCACTGGCTCGCTGGGCCGACTGAACTTAGAGTTCAAGGCCGAATACGAACCGTTGGCCTTATGCTCGTACAGGGCACTCGGCGGGACGGCCGTGAAAACTGTTTGCGAAAGGGACTACGCAAATCTTTGCAGGTTCCTGACCGAACGGGGAGTAGCGTACAACTTGCTGCGTCCCAAGAACGACAAGCCTCTGCGATTCGTTTTGAGAGGAATAGATATTCACACAGATGAGGAGGACATCAAGGGCGACCTGGAATTCCAAAGCATAATCGTCCGGAGAGTGACGAGGATGCACTCATCAAGGACAAAGGCCAAACTCCCAATGGTCATTGTCGATGTGGAGAATTCCCCCGAAACCCGGGATAGAATGAGAGCCTTGCGGCAGTGCTGCCTGATGAGGGTAACAGTTGAGGACTACGTCCCCAGCAAGCGCCCGCCTCAGTGCAGCAACTGCCAGTGGTACTACCACACGCAGGCTACCTGCAAAGCGCAGAGTATGTGTCGAGCTTGCGCACGCCCCAATAGGACTAAAGATTGTCGCAAGCCGCACGATGTCCCCGCTACATGCGCACTCTGTACTGGCGCTCACACCGCCAATTACGGAGGGTGTCCCGTAGCACTACAATTTAGAGATGCCACATAAGGAACGAGCAGGGCTGCCCGACGGAGGAGGGCAGAGCTCGAGGAACAGCGGACGCTCCAATACGAGTGGCTCCGGCAGCAGCGGGTGGAGCGAGCTGCGAGGCAGCAGCAGCTGTTCCGAGAACAGCAGCCGCAGCCACAGGCTCGCGCCCCTGTGCAGGAGCCCCGTGCGGAGCGACGCACGGAACTCGGGCCGGTCTGCCAACAGCAGCAGCAAGCGGACATCCCTTCGCTTTTGGATGTGCCCGTTCCCGGGTCTCCGTGGTCCACTGTGGCAGCGACAGCCCCCCAAACTGCTGCCAATAATGTAGGACCCCTTTCTCAGCGCCCTAAGTGCAACAGGGGCAGCAGAATAGCCACCAAGGCTACCACGGTAGAGTCCATCTCCGCCCCTGTCCCACCGGCCCAGCAGGAAGCTATTGCAAGCACCTCGAAAGGCCCGACCGGTCAAGGCGCGACCTTGGACCAAGTTCAGCACTTTGCCGAGGCGATGCAATTAGCAAACCCCAACCTCCCGCTCGCCCCAATCCTAGAAGGATTAACCAGAGTGATAGTTCCCCTTATGGAGAATCCTATGTCTGCCCTCCCGGAGATATTTAAGCTCCTAACCTCCCTCGTTTCTCTCAATGGCCAGACGAAGTGACGGAGTTGCTAGGATGTGTATATGGAACGCCAGGGGCCTTAGACATGATAGACATGAGTTCAGGGCTTTCCTAGACGCTAACAATATAGACGTAGCATTTATAACAGAAACGTTCCTGACACCCCAAGTAAATTTAAGATGCGCGGGGTTTAAAGTCTATAGACAAGATAGAGCGGGTAGAAGAGGCGGAGGTGTAGCGGTGTTCGTTCGTTCTTCAATCGCGCACTGTGAGTATCTCCTTCCCCAGCTAGCGGCATTAGAGGCAGTGGTTATTAGAGCCTACATAGGCAGTCTCCCCTTTCTGCTTATGGCTGCCTACAGTCCTCCGGGCACACTAAATGAACGCGATTTAGATATAGTGACAAGTCTATCCGATAGATTCGTAGTCGCCGGCGACCTCAATGCGAAGCACGCTAGCTGGAACTGTCAACGCCCCAATCGGCAGGGCGATAGGCTTTTTCTTAATTCTACAGGAAACAGATACGTCGTGATGGCCCCTAGGGAACCCACACACGTACCGGATGCTGCAAATCAACTGCCTGCCATATTAGACATCGCTCTGGTGAAAGGTCTCACAACTAGAGCGAGACTAAAAAACCTGGATGATCTTCCGTCCGACCACCTACCGGTGATAATGGAGATCATGCACCCAGTCGAACTCTCCCCAACCGCTGAGAAATTCAACTACAAGGCGGCAGACTGGGTGTTCTTCCAAGACAAGGTAGCCGCTACGTTTCCATCACTCCCCCCTGAAGTCACTCCGGCAGGGATAGATAGGTCAGTTAGCGAGCTGACGGAGTGCATAAAGAAGGCAATGGTTGCTGCAATACCGAAACGGTCTTCACAACCGGGACGGATGCAGCTACCAGCCTATATTAGAGACCTAAAGATCGCCCGCAATAGAGCAAGAACATTGTGGAAGCATACTAGGTTAGATCAACATAGAATAAAAATGAACCGCTTGCGCAGGCGGATCAGTGAGGCGGTCCACGAAACGGTCGTGGATGCTTGGAAATCCAAGGTTGAAACGATGGACAGCAGAAACATGTCAGATGTCTGGCGTGTATCTCGAGCTCTGTCCAATCCGTCTCAATCTATTCACCCATTAGTAGTCGGTCCAGATGTCACGGCCTTTACTCCTGAGGAGAAGGCTACCGCACTGGCGGACGTCCTAGAGACCACTTTTCAACCCGTGGAACAAAATTTAAACTTGCCCCATTTCAGAGCTGTTGAGGAATCGGTTCGAGACGTCCTTAGCAGGGAGCCGGAAAATGGAATACGACCTACGAACACCCATGACGTCGCCCATTTCATTAGTCGCCTCGGCCCTCATAAGGCCGCAGGAGCCGACGGTATCCAAGGAATTATATTGCAGCATCTCCCAAGGTCAGCTATGAAGCGCATAGCAGAGATAATTAATAACATCTTGGCTTCCGGTCACTATCCCATTCCCTGGAAAGAAGCTCACGTAGTTCTCTTCCCAAAGCCCGGAAAGGATAAGACGAATCCAAACAACTATAGGCCTATTAGTCTCCTCAGTTGTCTCAGCAAACTGGCGGAGCGGGTCATACATAAACGCCTCACTGAATTAGTGTTGCCCCAAGTCAGGAACGAGCAGTTCGGTTTCCACCCTGGTCGTTCCACTACACTCCAGGCACTCCGCATGACGGAGGAAATTACCTGGGCTATGAGCACGAAGCGTGTAGTAGCTGCAGCTTACCTGGACATCGAACGAGCATTCGACAAGGTTTGGCATGAGGGACTCCTCGTTAAGTTACTGGGCATGGGAGTCCTAGATGGAATGATACTCCTCATTTCTAACTACCTCCGAGGCCGTACATTCAAAACCCGTGTAGGCACTAGTTTCTCCACCCCCTATGAAATTCACGCAGGAGTCCCACAGGGTTCCATTATCGGGCCCATACTTTTCAATATATTCATTAATGACCTCCCGTTTCGCTATATCCACGGCAGAAGTAGTCATCTGTATATCTATGCAGACGACACTGCCCTCTTGGCGATGGGCAAAACCTATAGATTAGCGTCCCGTAGATTGCAGTCGATCTCAGATCACCTCCAGCCGTGGTTCCACGACTGGAGAATCAAGGTCAATGTAGACAAATGTCAGGCCATACTCTTTTCACTAAGAGCGAGACTCGAAGACATACCACCACCACCCACACTTTTCGGACGAGAAATGCCGTGGATGAACCAAATTAAATATTTAGGGATCATTATGGACTCTCATCTCACCTTCCGAGATCACATCCAATCCCTTCTTCGTAAGGCCAACGGGCTGATAGTTAGACACTATCCCATTCTGGCAGCCTTAACTCCTGACAACCTGAGGGTAGGACTTACCAAGTATAAGGCCATCATTCGCTCTGTCATTACCTATGCCGCACCCGCATGGGGGTTTGCGGCAGTGTCCCATCTTCGTAAACTCCAAGTGGTCCAAAACCAAGTGATTCGACTCATTACCCATCTCCCCCGAGTCGCCTCGAGAAGAAAGTTCCATGATGAACTAGAGTTGCCAACCATAGACGAGTTCATTGCTCGACTGGCTTGGAACCTGTATGCGGAAGCTCGTGCTAACCCCAACCCGCTCATATCTGGCCTCGGCCAGTATGATCCTAGGTTACGGCGTAGACACCAGACAGGTCCATTAGCTATACTATTGAGACAGGAGGGCAGGGAGGCTGGCGTTACTCCCAGGTTTTGGTAGCCACGACTCAACTCCATGAGACTCTTTGGAGAGTGCAACCGCTTTAAAATGACCTTGTCTTAACTGGGCTAAACAAAATCCCTCCCTAACAATATCTACTTTTGTTGATCGATGGAACTATCATAGAGCCAATTGGCTAGTATATATCCATCGATTCATAGAGTCATTCAACCTAAGAGCCAACTGGCTAGTCTCTGATATTGAGACAACTCATCCTGCCTAAGGTTTTTCCGTGGTTTTCCTAAGGCGCTAAGACAAATGTCGGGATGAGCCCTAAAAGAAATGGGCCACGGACCTGCACTCATATCCCCATGAATCTCCCTAATTAACTCTAAATTAATTAACAATTACATCTCTCCCCCCTCTTCGCAATTGAGCCATCATATAGCCAAAAGGCTGGTCTCGGAATTGAGACAAATCAACATGGCTCATGACAACAATCACCTCCTACATAATAGCCAAATTGGCTAGTCTCTTATATGAGACAACTCATCCTGCCTAAGGTATTCCGTGGGTTTCCTCAGGCGTAAGACAAATGTCGGGATGAGCCCTATAAGAAATGGGCCACGGACCTATATGCCCTTCCCCATATACACCGTGTTCCGCTTATAAGTATAATAAAAGAAATAGTTATAATTTCATAACAATGCATGCAAATGGGTTAAGATTGGTACCATTGTAAAGAGGAAATTGGGAAGTTTTAATCCATTGTTGTTACTTATTTTTAGAAGACTCACGCATGCGCAGATCATTAAATAAGAGAATTCGTATCGTATCTTTAGTCAGTCAGCATGTGGACGCCACAGCAGAAAGCCTTTTGTGTGCTGTCATTAGCAGAACATAGATCCATAATTCGTGTACAGCGCTTGTTTCGCCGTCAGTACAATCTTAGACCGAGGGAAGCTGTACCGACGTACGTCTCAATAATGAAATGGGATAGGCAGCTCAGAGAAACAGGAAGTTTGTTGTCTAATGCAGGTAAACATGCCAAGCGTAAAGTGTCTGACGAAAATGTCGAACGCATTCGCGAGGCATTTCAGAGAAGCCCGCGGAAATCCATTCGACAGGCTAGTGTGCAGTTGAACATCCCACCAACAACAGTGCATACAGTGCTCCATAAAAGATTGCGTTTGCGAGCGTACAAGCTGCAACTTCATCAGATGATTACGCCGAATGATAAACTGGAACGAAAACGCTTTGCAGAAACAATGTTGGATAAAGTGGACGATGACGACACATTTCTAACTCGAGTCTGTTTCTCAGATGAGGCAACCTTCCACGTCAGTGGAAAAGTAAACCGACACAATTGTCGCATCTGGGGGTCGGAAAATCCAAGTGTCGTAATTGAACACCAACGGGATACCCCTAAATGGAATGTTTGGTGTGGGATCATGCGTGACAGAATCATTGGTCCCTATTTCTTTGCTGAAAAGACAGTCACTGCAAACACGTACCTGGATATGTTGCAACTGTATGCTGTGCTACAACTCCCAGATGGAGCAATTTTCCAGCAAGATGGGGCTCCACCACACTTTGCCAACATGGTTCGCACATTCTTAGACGAACAATTCCCTGCAAGATGGATCGGAAGAGGATCACCGTATATCACATGGCCTGCCAGATCACCAGATCTAACACCACCTGATTTTTTCCTGTGGGGGTTTGTTAAGGACCAGGTCTACAGGACGCCAGTACGTGATTTGGCAGACTTACAAGAAAGAATTTATGCTGCTGTCAACAATGTTACACCACAGATGCTTCATAACACTTGGGTCGAGGTTGAATACCGGTTGGATATTTCCCGTGCCACCAATGGAAGCCATGTTGAGGTTTATGGAACATAAGGTAACAAAAATTCCCAGTTTTCATTCTTTGTAGCAGTTGGTTTCAACTATATACTTGTATTAATTCAGAAGTTATAGCTATTTCTTTTGTTATACTTATAAGCGGAACACTCTGTATATTCCCCTTTATTATAAACGACGTATGCCCTAGTTCAGAACATATATAAATTGTCTATTAAATATAGGAGGTCACTCAATTAGTCGCAATTGAAAGGACAGGGACCTCTCAAATTGCAGATTTAGAGTTCACGACGCTTCTTCCGACGGCCTTCACATGCATTGTCATCGAACAACAGATGACAGCGTCTTGCCATCCTAACGGCAATCACCAGCCAGCTCTTCCTCTTCCCTTTCCGTGATCACTTGATCAAATCTCAGTCCCCCTCGCGTATGTGGTACCTAAGAGATTACGTCCAATTTTGGCTTCCCCTTCAAAATTTTCTAGTGTTCCTTCAGTGGAGCAGCGTAACCCCGAGTGAGACTAGTGGCCAACAGGCTTGGAGCTCACATATTTAGTTTTGTACAGCCCCCAACCCCTTGCAAGGACGCGTTTTGCGTACCTTTTAAAATTTTTCCTCCCAGTTCTCTTTCAATTTTTCGATTTTTTTTTCAAGGACCCTCAGATATCACTTAACCCTGAAGATGAGGAAGATGAACATCCTCGAAACGTCGGTGGATCACCAACTTATGACCTGGCTGGAAGCCCGAGAAAATTTCGAATTATCACGTCGCCAGGAAAGCTTCAGTAGTTATTTCCTATTGAACATGTGTGGGAAATGCTATGGAAGCGAGTTCACAGCAACTGACAGCAGCTCCGAAATGTTCTAAGTAAAGAATGGAATAGAATCGACCAGACTGACATCCAGAATCTGATCGAAGGTTTGAATCGGCGAATGGTAACAGTCATACAGTCACGGGGAGGCAATACCCGCTATTAGCAACATCTGGATGGCCACAAAATCAGTTGAACATTTGGAAGAAAATTGATATAATTTGTAAGTTTTTTTTTTTTTCTGGGAAGCAATGTTTTCTTCATTTCATAAAGGGTTTTCTGATTCTCGCCTCATAAAAAATTGAGAAACTTTAGGTGACCCGGTTTTTTTGCCGGTGAGTGTAGTTGTTCATTACTGCAGAAAAATGACTTTCAGATTTCACTTGTTTAGTGAGTGTTTATGCAATGTGTATTAATAAAAATAATTCATGTATTTTTCATTTATTTTTAATATTACTGTGCTAGATTATGTTTCTACCTTTAAATTAGAAACTCAATGTATTGATTTACGAATAATTACAGCTGCAGCTATAGTCGATTCATGCTTTCAAGCATGAACATTTGAGTGGACCATAGTTGGGCAACTCAGAATACAACTATGTACCAATGCGTATTATTTTTTCAACACTAATAATTAAATAATTTCAAACACATATACGTATGTCAATATTTATTTAATATAAACGTACAGGTGTCAGAAGCCAAAATTTCACTTAATCTGGATGAATAGTATTGAATATACAAAGAAAACTGTGACAAATGTGGACAATAGTTAGGGGAAACTACGGTACTAACATTTGAACGTTGGAACAGTAAATGAATAAAAGGTCAAAGAACATATAGGACAAATAATTCAATATGATAATTTATAGAGAAAAATTGAAATTTAGATTTTAGTGAAAAGTAGTTAGAGGAAAAGGAGGGTGTGAAAGGGGTATATAATATTAGATATATTAGGATTAATGAACACATAGAGAATAGCAATTGAAATTTAGGAGAAATACTGTGGGGGAGATTGACCAAGTTAAAAAAAAAAAAGGTAGTGTAATTGGGAATATTTGTGTAGACGTGTACTGCAAATAAGGTGTTATTGTAATAATATGTTAATGGTGGCACCGGACACAGAAAAGTGAGGTACACCATTACATGTAAAGAAGTGCTGTGACGAAATATATATCATATCATATCATATCATATCATATCATATCATATCATATCATATCATATCATATCATATCATATCATATCGTATCACAAGATATGTTAGAAGTTTGGAACGTTCTGCAGATTCGTGAGAATTTATTGCTATGGTAGTTTGACCTGTCGTATTCAAAGCACAACACTGTTGCATCACAAAATGTGGCAGTTTTCATTGTTATTTCTTAAATATTGTAGCGCCATGCAGGAATATTCTCGTGGCGTCAGGGAGTTGCTTGCGCATCTCGTGAGAAGGAACGCGCGGGGAAATGGAAACACGAACCCCTGACGCTAGCGCGGTATGGCGCAAGGGGAAGAGAACTACTGTGACGGCGCGAAGCGGAGAAAGTAAGGAAGCATCTCGAACCAGGCTTCTCTCGAAGATTCTGAAAGGCACGCGAACCGAAGACTCAAGAACATGTGGTTTAATAAATAACACCGTGAGTGCAGACAGAACAGTCGTTAGGCAGTCTTCGGAATTCAGTCTTGAGTCTTCAAGACTCAAGATTGAGTCTTCGAGCGAGAAAAGAAGCCAACCTTCGAGAGCATCTGGAAGACCGGGGTTCAACGTGCAGTGGAACCGCATCCGGAAGACCGGAGTTCGACGTACAGTAGAACCGCATCTGGAAGACCTGGGTTCGACGTGCAGTAGAACCGCATCTGGAAAACTTGGGTTCGACGTGCAGTGAACTTGAGTGAGTCTGTAACTGTGGCAGTGTCCACTAGGCGAGTGCGACACAGTCCGGAAGACCAGAGGTCGACGTGCAGTGAACTTGAACAGTGAGCTAGAAGAACTATCCAAGGCAAGCGAACTGAGAACTGACAGTTTTGTTCTGCACAAAGTGCATTGTGAACATTAATTGAAATTAGGAGTACATTGTTGTTCTTGTCAATAATACACGTCATGCATTGTCATTGTCGTCGTGTGGAGTGCAATAACTTTTGTGTTTCTGTGTTGAGTGGAATATCCATTGTTGCAGTGTGCCGTTTTATTTTCGGCATATTACTTTTATTTCTTTTCCATTTCTTTTTTTCTTTCTATCCTTATTATCTTTTATTTTTTGTATTAGTTCATCTTACTCTTCATAGATGGCTTACTTCCTCTCCATTTTCAGTCTTACTTTCTCCTTTAGATAACTTGTTTTTTTCTTCCATTATAGCTCTACTTTTCCTCACGTACAAGGAGCGAGTAGTGTATCACGTGATTTGACTTTGATTCTTGATTGGTTTAGACCGAGGGCGTATCAATTTTTTTTTTTCATTTCGGGGGAGCATAAATTTTTAGATGTTTGGGCAGTGGCGGGCAGACCTTCGAGTAGGAAGGATGTGTAGATGACGGGTTTAGCTGCGTGAGAGTTACCGGCAGACTTACGAGCAGTTGTGATGTGGTGACCGTGGTTGTTGATTGCGGGAATTCACGATTGAATCGCGAAGGTGGAAAGTTCGAGAAGTTAGTGCATTGAAGTAGAACGGGAATCGAACTGGGTTCAATAATCTCTACAGGCAGGAGCGCAGCCGAATTGAAGTTATAATGAAGTGAGAAAGTAGGAAGACGATTGGATAAATACCGGCGGATATTAGGAATGTACATCTTAAGTTTCTAGCTGTGATGTGACATCGGACCAACGAGGCCTGTTATTTGTATTTATAACAGTCTTTCTCTGTTTGTGAAGTAGTAGGATACATGAAAGCGAGAGTGAGAAGGCATTGTTGCGTTAACTGTGATGGCGTTTCTACCAGATTGTAACAGGTTTGGCGTATATTTACAGAGTTGATTATGTGTGAATTATGATAACAGTAAGATACCAACAACGTGGAGTGTTTATACGTGGTTTTCCTCAAACGGGGCTATATTAAATGTAGGGTGTTTCGTAATTTAAAGTTATGTTGTGGAAGACAAGTTTGATTTTCAATATTTATTACTCATGTTTTCCTTTAGAGAAAACAGATGGCATTACTAGCCCTAGTTTTGACGAACACCAGGTCATTGAATGGAAAGTAACAACTAATTTATTTAAAGAGTAAATTACCAGGGATTGGAATTTTAGTGTGACGACGCAGTACAGACATTTTTACTGTTGCATGGTTAATAAACGTTCCTTTGAGGGAATTTAAGTTTATATTATGTGTTTTTCCTCAATCACCTCAACAAAGAGATTGCCATCCCGATCATAACGTTCCATGGCGGGGTTATTCGTTGGTTGGAAATATTGTTTACTACATATTATTAACAAATTATTTGAATAACCAGACCCAGGCCATTACAGTGGTAGCCAGTCGCGTGGTTATGATCGGCGTTTGGAATCTCAGAGACGAGGTAATTGAGTTTCTGTTGTTCTGTTTTATTTTATGTTTCATGATGGACACGTAGCTGGTGGCGTCACACACTTCGTAAAGACGAGTTGTTATACGAGCTGAGAGCGCGTGGGGCGGAGGTCGACTCAAACGCGGATGTCACTACTCTCCTAGCCAAAGCTAGGGAACCTGGTTTCGTATCTAAGCAGACTCCGCGAAAATATCCCCAATACTGTATTGCTAACGAACTGTTCAAATGGACAGAGATCGTAGAGTCCTTTTTGAAAGTTTTGCAAGAATTGAAGTTGAATTTCTAGAAAGATCGTTTAAGAAGAATATGGAATAAAGTGCTACATTGGGAGTTACGACTCAAAGATATACTTGAGGTTAATTTGGAAGCCGTGGATTGAGAAAAATTTGAGAAAATTGCAGAGGTTGGGTGTAGTGAAAACTGAGCTAGCGGGTTTGAAAAAAGGTAGCAGCCAAGAGAGTCAGGTTTCAAATCAGGATATTACGAGAGATCAGACGTAGGGCACAGAGGTGGCCACTAAAGCTCAAACCTCCGTAAAAGTTTCAAATTTGGGCAGTAAGAAGGACTATCTAAATTTGATGTTTTCAAATATGCCTAATCCTTTTGAATCGATTTTAAAGAAAGGGATGGTTTTCTCTATCAAAAGTGCACAGGCGGTCATGCATTTTTTGAGGGTGCTGGTGCAGCTTAAGGATATCTGTCGGGCTTTTCATCTGGAAGAGGTCTCGTTATTGCATCTGATTTTCCCTTTTGCCAACGGAGTACTAACTAAGAGAGTTTTGGCGGCCATTGAAGATGAAAAAACCTTACTTAATTTTCATAAGTGTATTTTGAGCGAGTTCATACCTGACAAGACTCGTCATCTTCTGTTCGGGGTATATTTCTACCGCAAACAAAGTGACAGTGAGACTCTGCTTGAATACATCGAAGAGTTAAAGCTCATTGAAAAAGTTTTTGTAGCTGGGCTTTCGGAGAGGCAAATAGTGGATGCTGTGTTGTCAGGGGCTCGTGATCCCGAAGTAAGGGCTCAGTATGTGGGCGCCGATCGGCCGCATAATTTTCTACAACTAGACGCGCTATGTGTGCGGAGTCAGGCGATACTAGATGGTTGTGTCTTGGCTGGAACTACCCCAACTAGATCCACCGTTTCTGAACAAGGCAATAGGTGTTTTGTTTGTAACAGAGCAGGGCATTTCGCCAGCGGGGCAGAGCCATGCAAGGAAAAAGGACGAGTGAAGAGTCGGTTTCTTCATCACAATGACTAAGGTCGGGTTCTAAGAACACGAATAACGCTAAACGGAGAAATTTTTCTCTAGCGATGATGTCCAGTGGTATATGTGCAGCTACTCATGGTCAGTGTCCGGTTATCGTTGTGCAGTTAGGCAAAGAGCTTGTTGAGGTATTGTTGGACACGGGTAGTGTGGTCTCTTTAGTTAGAGCGGAATTAGGACGAGAGAAAGGATGGGATATTACACCGGGGCGGTGAAATTGTTTTCGGCTATTTCTCAGTCGTTTTCTGTATCTGGTAGCGTCAATTTGAGAGTCCAGATTGGGCAATTCGTGTGGAAATTTAATTTCGGTGTGGTTGAAGATTTGGTTTGTCTTGCCATTTTAGGTACTGATTTCATGGCTAAGACTGGACTGATGGTCGATATTTCTCTGAAGGAATTTTTTCTAAGTTCTCACCATTGAACAAGTTCCCTTTTGGAGATCAGTTGAAGCTACCCGAGCTACTCCCTGTTGGAGCGTCGGCGGATCCTTTTTTCCAATTGACCGAGCAGGATAGTAAAGAGGTTGATTTGGGCCATTTAAGTATAGATCATGCGGATCAGGTGCGACTACTTATCCCTGAATATTCGGATGTGCTGTGTAATTGATTGGTGTTGACCACTTTGGTAGAGCATGAAATTATTTTGACTGATCACGAACCGGTTCGTCTACCTCCTTACCGACTTTCTCCGCCTCGCATGCAATGTATGAAGAAGAAGATTCAAGAAATGCTAGATAAGAGAATCATTAGACTTTCCAAATCCAACTATTCCTCGCCTATATTTCTAGTCCCGAAAAAGGAAGGGGATTTTAGGCCGGTTGTGGATTTTCGGGTGCTTAATAGCAAGATGAGCATCGAATCAGTCCCCCTCCCTGACATACATGCTGCTTTTCATTGGTTCAGCGGGGCCAAATGTTTCACCACCTTTGACCTCAATAGTGCCTATCATCAGATACCGCTCAAGGACTCACGTCGTTATACAGCTTTCGCCACTGACTGGAATCTATATGAATTTTGTAGAGTACCTTTTGGTATTGCCACGGGCGCTCAGGTCTTAACGTGTTTGTTGGACTCGATTTTTTCTGATGTTAAGTTTAAGTATTTGTATCATTACTTGGACGATTTGGTTGTCTATTCCGAGAGTTTTGAGGAACATTTGAGTCATGTCAAGGAAGTGTTGGATAGGCTCAGGGGAGCAGGTCTTACTGTTAAGACGGCGAAGGTGATTTTTGCGGCGAGTTCCTTGAAATTTCTTGGGCATCTGGTCAGGCAAGAGGGAGTTAGTATCGATCCTGAACGTACCTTGTCTATTAGGAATTTCCCCCCTCCCAAGAATGTTAAGGCGGTGGCTGGTTATGTGAGTATGGTAATTTTTTTTCCTAAGTTTATCCCCAAGTTTTCTGAGTTGGCGGCACCCTTGAATCGGTTGCGTAAAAAGGGAGTCAAATTTTGTTGGGATCAGGAACAGGAGGTTGCTTTTCTAGCTCTTAAGCAAGCTATTGCTAGTCCATCGGTTTTGGCCATGGCGGATTTCCTTAAGAATTTTGTTTTGCTGACGGATGCGTGTGGCAGTGCTGTAGCCGCAGTTTTGCTGCAGGATTTTGAGGGTCATTTGCGTGCGGTGGCCTATGCATCTCGTACATTGACTGACCAGGAAAGGAAGTTTTCCGTGTACGAATTAGAAGCTTCGGGGTGTTATTCGGGGTGGAGAAATTCAGGTTGTATTTGGAGCATAGTGAGTTTATTTTGCAGGCTGACAATCAGGCGTTAAGTTGGGTTTTGGCGCGTCCACACAAGTCTGAGCGTTTGGCCAGGTGGGCCCTGAGGATTTCTGCCTTTCGTTTCCGTGTTGAACACGTTAGGGGAACGCAGAACGTTGTGGCTGACACTATCTCGCATGTTTGATTAACAGGGTAATGCTGTTCCCTTGGTACATGGTGCCCCTCCGATTGCTCTCCCAGTGTTAAGTAAAGTGGCACTTTTGTTTCAAGGGGTTAAAGAGGCTCAATGCCGGGATCGTGAACTAGGTTCCATCCGCGAAAGTATCCAGCAAGGTCTTGATATGGCACCGTATACCTTGAGGGAAGATATTCTCTGTTACCTCACCAAATGTGACCAGAAGTTAAAGGTAGTATTACCTAATGAATTGGTTCCCGCTGTTTTGAAGTTTTACCATGATTCGCCCCCAGGGGGGTATTTAGGTATTTATAAAACCCTGGTGAAAATCAGAGAACAGTTTACCTAGAAGGGCATGGCTAATCAAGTCTCGTTATATGTGAAAAAGTGCAACATTTGCGGTTTGAGTAAACCGGCCTTGAGGACCAAATATAGACAGCTGGCTTCATCGTTGGCAGAGCGACCCATGCAGAAGTTGTTTGTCGATTTTGTGGGGAGTTTTCCCCGCTCTAAGTTGGGGAATACTTACATTTTGACTTGTGGTCGATGCCTTCTCGAAATTTTGTTGGCTATTTCCTCTGCGGGAAGCCACTACTAGTACTTTACTATCCGCGTTGAAGCATATTATTGCTTCTTTTGGATGTCCGGAGTTTTTGGTTTCCGTCAATGGTCCCCAATTTGTGTCTAGGGAATTTAAGAAGTTTTGTTTCGATGCGGGTATTTCTCATTTCACCACTGTCCCATACTACTCCAATCCTTCTCAAGCTGAGAGGGTTAACAGAAATTTGCGATCGGCTTTAATTGCTTATCATGCCGAGAAAGAGGCTTTGTTGGATTCCCAGTTGTTTTGGCTGCAATTTGCTTTTAATACGGCACGTCATGAGGCACATAAACAGGTACCGTTCGTTTTGATGATGGGGTATATGCCCAATTCTCCACTTGGTAACTTATGGTCTCTCAGCGACCTGTTGCCAGATTCTCCTGATCCCGCCTCTTTGCGACGGCTGTGGAATAAGGCTAGACGGAATCTACGGTTTGATTTTCTGCGGCGAGCAGATAGATACAATCACTCCCGTTTAGTTGTTCCTTTTGCGGTAGGGGATGAAGTGTTTTTACTAGACCACCCTATTAGTAGTCGGGATAAAGGTGTCTCTAGCAAGTTGGCATACAGGTATAGGGGACCTTTCCGCATCTCGTCTTTTGATTCTCCTCTCCACAGTTAAATTGTGTGGTCCCCAGGGAGACTCTATCCGTGTCCACGTTTCTCAGCTGAAGAAAGTGGGGAGTGCTCGCCACCAGTCACATGGTTAGGGGTTTTTCCCCGTGGGGAAATACCTGTGTGGTGATCGCGTCAGAATAACGCCACTGCAAGTCCATGCATGAAGTAAGAATCTTCTAAAATGGACACCTTTTCTCCCTAAGGATTGTTAAAAGGGGGAAAAGGTTATGATGTGTGTAATGGGTCTGGTCGGTTTCGCCGTTCCAGGGATTTGTTTATAACGAACGGCTAACGGACATTGCAGACGGGGTTTTGTGGTGACAGCAGATCTGGGTAGTAGTTCTGATTATTCTGTCACTACAGACGATTTTTCCATAAAGTTTTATGTGAGCTACTAGGGAGCTTTAGTTATATTACTAGTAAGGCGCATTAAGCAGTACAGTGACACTTACTAATATAAGCCAAGAAGAAGTTTGTACATTGTTGTATAATGTGTGGACGGTGTTATGAAAACTGTGTTCTGACGTAAATTGTGAAGAAGTGTGTACTTTCTTGTATTATATATAGACAGTGAAGACTAAAATACTTACGTATATGGTGAAGAGGAAGTGTTAACATGGTTGGAAAGACTATAATATGAGAACTGCTATATGTCAAAGCAAGTTTAAAGGCATTACTTAGAAGTTTGTATTGTTCAATTGCTTTCACTCACCTTGGGATTATCTAATTTATTTCCACAGTGATGTATTGTTGTGTATTTCTTTGTTTTTGGTTCTGTATTATTAAGTGTTTATTTCATTCTAGTTTGGTTTTTCTGCACCATCACAGCTCGGGCTATTTGTTTTGAGGGGGGAGCCGTTTACCCGCGAAATTATCTTTACCTTTTCCTTCTCGCTCCTTATATGTTTCATCTTCTTCTCTTCCATGACATTTTTCTTTTGTAGCTTCCATTCTCCCTAATTTCTTTTCTTTTCTTCTTCTTTTCTGTCTCTTTTAGGATGTTACTGCTTATGTATGGATAATTTGCACCGATTACGTTTTGTGTGTATTTCTCTACTGATTGCGCCATGTGTGGTAGAGAGCTGTGGATCGAAGGAAATTAGTTGGTTTGAATGACTACGACGGACTGTAGCCATACCGAAAGGTCAAATGGGTCGCGGGAGAGCACGGTGACGTACCGGCTCAGCCCGTGAACGCTTGGAGCCTAGACGATATATGTTCGACCCTCTGGATTTTGCAGCAGTGGCATCAGTGCTGGTTGTGCACTAGAACGATGCAGAAACTCGGGGCATGCGGTGGGACATGCCCGGGGGGGGGGGTTGTTCCTGTTTGGTTGCTCACTTTGTCCACGCAGTATTTTTGGTCCTGGGTTTGGCTCTGTTCAGGAACTGCGCCAATTTCGGGGGGGGGGGAGTCTGTGCCGTTTTATTTTTGGCGTATTACTTTTATTTTTTTTTCCATTTCTTTCTTTTCTTTCTATCCTTATTATCTTTTCTTTTTTGTATTAGTTCATCTTACTCTTCATAGATGGCTTACTTCCTCTCCATTTTCAGTCTTACTTTCTCCTTTAGGTAACTTGTTTTTTTCTTCCATTATAGCTTTCTCCTTTAGGTAACTTGTTTTTTTCTTCCATTATAGCTCTACTTTTCCTCACGTACAAGGAGCGAGTAGTGTATCACGTGATTTGACTTTGATTCTTGATTGGTTTAGACCGAGGGCGCATCAATTTTTTTTTTTTTTCATTTCGGGAGAGCATAAATTTTTAGATTTTTGGGCAGTGGCGGGCAGACCTTCGAGTAGGAAGGATGTGTAGATGACGGGTTTAACTGCGTGAGAGTTACCAGCAGACTTGTTGTTGTGATGTGGTGACCGTGGTTGTTGATTGCGGGAATTCGCGATTGAATCGCGAAGGTGGAAAGTTTGAGAAGTTAGTGCATTGAAGTAGAACGGGAATCGAACTGGGTTCGATAACCTCTACAGGCAGGAGCGCAGCCGAATTGTAGTTATAATGAAGTGAGAAAGTAGGAAGACGATTGGATAAATACCGGCGGATATTAGGAATGTACATCTTAAGTTTCTAGCTGTGATGTGACATCGGACCAACTGAGAGTCGAACGAAGCTTGCTATTTGTATTTATAACAGTCTTTCTCTGTTTGTGAAGTAGTAGGCTACATGGAGTGAGAGAGGATACATGAAAGCGAGAGTGAGAAGGCATTGTTGCGTTAACTGTGATGGCGTTTCTACCAGATTGTAATAGGTTTGGCATATATTTACAGAGTTGATAGTGTGTGAATTATGATAACAGTAAGATACCAACAACGTGGAGTGTTTATACGTGGTTTTCCTCAAACGGGGCTATATTAATTGTAGGGTGTTTCGTAATTTAAAACACGGCCGACTTAATGTTCCCTTCGCTTTTTTGTATACGGCCTTGACAATAGTAATATTTTCTTGAAATTGGATAATTTCTCAATTCCACCACGAGGCACTGTCTGCCAAGCTCTGGTGTCCACAGAAGAAATACTCAATATGAATTAAAATAAATGAGTAAAGTGTAATAATAACACTTACAAGTAATAAATAAGAAAATAATAAGTATTATTATGTTTAGTTCTGTTCATTATGGTAAAAGCGAGAGTTTAAAAGCAGGGAAGGTAGTACATAGTAACCTGTTCAGTTTGCGTAACATGAAGACAGAGGCGTAATTTTGTAGTTCATTCACTGAGTAGCACCCCTAGGCTAAACTGCGATGTTTCAAAGTAATCACTTGGGTAATTATTTACAATAACTTGTACTAAGTTTGATAATTTCACTCACTGCATTGATACATTCCACTTGATATTGCAGATTCAAGAATCATAGTTTCAAGATTTTGCGACTCAGTGGGTTATAAGCCGCATTCTTCGAAGGAACAAGCTTTTCAGTTAAAGCTGCTGCAAAATTATCTAGAAGTGGCCTAACAAATTTCACAGTAATGATATTAGCAAGTCGTTTTTGGCCGTCTTCATCACAAATTGGCATTGCAAGAGAGGGCATCTACACAGTAATGGCTCAATTTCTGAACACAAATTTTCTGATATATTCTTGTTTGGTATTCTCTTTAGATGATTAAGCAGCTGATCTAGAATCAATGTTCCATGAATAATGCCTTTATCGGCCTTTTTCCTTACATTTTCCAGTTCTTTATGTAACGGATCTCTTTCAATTAGTTGGAGTTTTTCGGTTGTTTTCGTTATCTCATCTTGCTTCTCTTGTAACACCTGATTAAGTTGTTTAATTTTCACATGCAATCTGTTAATTATTTCTTTTTAGCTCCATAAAGTTGACAACGTCTGTTTGCGTCACTTTATGGTCATTTTCAACTGGCAAGAAGGGAATGTCATTAACTGATGCTGAGCCACTCGGAACATCTTGTTCAAATAGTGAAAAACCAATATTACTAAAAGATTTGCGTTTCTTGGGCGGAGGGAGATCAGTCTTAGTAATTGTTCGTCATGGTCTTCTGATATCTGACACTTTATACCTAGGTTAATGAGGGAATATTGTTGGCACATTTGGTTTTAATAGTCTACATTTCCCATTATTAGAATAATCTTCTTCCCTGAAATGTAAACTACAAACGACTGAAGATGGGGAGTTGCTTTAGGAACAAAGTCTTGGCGTGAAATCACTTTAAGGCATTTTCGCATCTTTCACTTACTTACTTATGGCTTTTAAGGAACCCGGAGGTTCATTGCCGCCCTCACATAAGCCCGCCATAGATCCTATCCTGAGCAAGATCAATCCAGTCTCTATCATCATGTCCCAGCTCCCTCAAATCTATTTTAATATCATCTTCAAATCTACGTCTTTTTCCTTCTGGCCTCCCAACTAACACTCTATATGCATTTCTGGATTCGCCCATACGTGCTACATGCCCTGCCCATCTCAAATGTCTGGATTTAATGTTCCTAATTATGTCAGGTAAAGAATACAATGCATGCAGTTCTGAGTTATGTACCTTCCTCCATTTTCCTCTAATTCCATCGCTCTTAGCCCAAATATTTTCCTAAGAACCTTATTCTCAAACACTCTTAACCTCTGTTCCTCTCTCAGAATGAGAGTCCAAGTTTCACAACCATACAGAACAACCGGTAATATAACTGTTTTTATAGATTCTAACTTTCCGATTTTTTGACAGCAGACTGGATGATAAAAGCTTCTCAACCGAATATTAAGAGGTATTTCTCATATTTATTCTGCGTTTAATTTTCTCCCAAGTGTCATTTATATTTGTTACTGTTGCTCCAAGACATTTGAATTTTTGTCCACACTTGTAGAGTAACGGTTAGCGCGTCTAGCCGCGAAACTAGGTGGCCCAGGTTCGAGTCCCGGTCGGGGCAAGTTACCTGGTTGAGATTTTTTCCGAGGTTTTCCCTCAACCCAATATGAGCAAATGCTGGATAACTTTCGTTGTTGGACCCCGGAGTCGACGCCATGCTGCTCTTCGACGCGACGGTGGACGTCCGGCCGCCGCATCCTCCGTTTTGGTCATGATGAAGTGTTCCTGAGGGACGTCGAAGACCAACACATGGCCAGCAGTCTCACCTTGGAGAATCAAGTGATAATCCCAGCAGACTGCGAGATGGTAGTGACAGCACGACTGGATTGACAGCGTAAGAGAAACCTGCTCCTCGATTCGCAAGTAACTCCGATTGATGGGGTTTATGTGGCCAGATCCCTACTTCCAAATCAGAAGGTGGTACGCGTGAAGGTCCTGAATGTCATCAATCGGGACAAGGAGGTGCCTAGTGGAACTGTACTAGGTAGCATCGAGCCGGTAGTGTCTGTGACGTCTCTGGGTAATAACGAGGAGCATCACCAACCACGTTGAGAACTGCACCCATGACTGAAAGAGCTGGCTCGGGAATTGGAGGAAAATCTAAGCAGAGGCGAAAGAAGACAAGTCCACGATCTATTGGCAGAGTTTCAGGATGTGTTCAGTCTGTCTGAAAATGACTAAGGGAGAACGGAGAAAGTTCAGCACCGCATCGACACCGGAAATGCTCGCCCAATCAGACAATCTCCTCGACGTGTCCCTCTAGCCAAACAGAAGGAGATTGACAACCAACTGAAGGGCAAGAAAGCAAGTGGGGTCATCGAGGAATCCAACAGCCATTGATCATCACTGTAGTGCTGGTGAAGAAGAAGAAGAATGGGGACCTGCGTTTCTGTGTGGAGTACAGAAGACTGAATGACGTCATCAAGGACTGCTTTCCCCTTCCTCGAATTGACGACACCTTGGACTCATAGCAGGAACAGAATGGTTCTCAACTTTGGATCTCAAGTCAGGGTACTGGCAGGTGGCGTTACATCCTGAAGACAAGGAGAAAATGGCATTCTTTATAGGCCAGGAACTATGGTAGTTCACCGTCATGCCGTTTGGTCTCTGCAATGCTCCGGCAACATTCCAGAGACTGATGTTCGTAGCAGTTCGTAGCTGGGTACGGCAACATCGCCAAGCTTTAACCCTCCTGACTGAGGAGAAACGACAATTCCAATGGAAGTATGAGGCGGAGGATGTCATCCTTCCAAATGCTGAAAGAGTTGCTCTGCACTGCTCCTGTACTCGGCTACGCCATCCCTGGAAGGAAGTTCACGCTCAACACGGACGCTAGCAACGCAGGCATCGGCGGAGTACTCTCTCAGGAACATGACGGGCAACAGAGGGTGATTGCCTACTTCAGCCAAACACACTCCAAGGCTGAAAGAAACTATTGCGTCACCCATAGAGAACTTCTTGCCATTGTGGAAGCCCTGACGTACGTATTTCCACAAATATTTGTATGGCATCTGAGGACTCACCTGGCTATTGAGCTTCAAGAATCTGGAGGGGCAGACTGCCCGTTGGGTCCAATGCTTGCAGGAATACAACTTCATCTCCAAACACTGCCAAGGAAAGAAACATTCCAATGCTGATGCCCTATCATGACGAGCATGCCCGGATGGCTGCAGACACTGCATGAAAGTAGAAGAGCGGGTTGGTGCCTATGCGGTCTGAGCAATCGCCGCCCAGCCGAGCCCAGGATGGGATAACACCGCCATAAGGAGGGAGCAGTTGGAGGACCCGAACATTGGACAGCTACTGCGTGATGTGGAGTCCGGTCAGAGACAGTGCAGGCCGATATCGCCAACTGTAACACGACTTACAAGAGCTATAGGGCCCAGTGGGAATCTTTGATGGTTAAAGGACGGGATCCTGAAGAGAATTTGGGAGTCGCCCAATGGTAGGACCCGAATAGAACTTATCCTGCCCAGGAGCAAGGTGCTGGTGAGACTCATGCAGGTGTGACTGGAGGCTACCCGAGAGCCAGCAAGACGTTGGACAAGTTAAGGCAGAGGTTCTACTGGCTGCATCAGAGAAGCGACACAGAACTGTGGTGCCGCAGGTGCGACACATGCGCAGCCAGTCGCGGATCAAGGACACGCAGCAAGGGAGCCACACAGCAGTACAACGTGGGAGTTCCTTTTGAGAGAATCGCCATCAACATTGCTGGACCGTTCCCTGCCAGGGATCGAGGGAACCACTACCTGCTAGTAGCCATGGATTATTTCACACAATTACCTGAGGTGTACGCGATTCCAAACCAAGAGGCTTCAACGGCAAGTGCAACAATCACTTTTGTGTTGCTGTGTTGAGTGGTATACTCATTGTTGTGGAGTAAATTAAAGAATATAAAAGTCACATTGTTATCGGGTGCGTGGTGGTAAAAGTGGAAATAAAAGTTATAAGAGCCGCAAGTTGAAATGTGGCAGTGTTGCTTTACAATAATGCTGTAACTTTAAAGAAATTAACATTTTATTTCGAATTATGGCAGTTTTGATTTTCGGATTCATGAGAGACTAATGCTGCAACTTACAATGTAAGAGTTTTATTAAAATGTAATCTAGAATACAAACTCTTCCAATGATTATATATCAGTAGATACATATTATGCTTCTGCTGACATGGACATAATATAATCATTTAGCATGTTAACATATATGGTAGATATTGATAAAACTGTGATACGAGTAATATTGTGATAGTTCTTTTTGAGAATTTATTACAATTGTACTGAGCGAGAGGAAGATCGGTTTTTTACGTCAACATATTAAGGGAATGTTCGTGGACAAGTTGCTGCACAAAACCGGTCCTTTTCTCGCTCAGTAAAATTGTAATATATTGTCAAAAAGAACTATTACAATATTACTCGTATCACAATATTACCAACCTTTACCATACCTTAAATTAGAAAAAAAATGTACTGTCACGAAAAAGACATTAGAATTAAATAGCTATCAGGTTAAATAATGATTTTACAAAACATACACACATAAACACAAATAATGTCAAAAGTCAAGTTATTTTATAATACTGCGAGAAAAAGAATTATCATTTTATTGATATAGTGAATTTTGCAATAAAACTATTAAATTAAGATATTTAATTGAAAAAATGGCATTGCAATAAGAGCAACAGCATACACGGAGATTTTAATCTGAATCACTGACAGTGTCCTCATTCTTCCTGGTCTTGAGGGATTGGTAGAATACATCACAAGTCTTTGGAATGAGATTGGACTGGCATAGTTACAGCAGATCCCTCTTCTTCAGTCCTGAAATACCTGGACTTTCTTAGATGGTCTTTTACAAAACAGGTGTCGATTCTCTTGGCTTCTGTTTGTTCCTTGTTTTTCGTTGTGGTGTTTACATATAAAAACACACTCATTCTGTGCGTAAGAAATTATAGAATCCAATCTACCAAGGATTTTTTTTTTTCGCTCCAATAACTTTTTAAAATTTTGCCAAACAACCTTCTGTCCATTAGAGTTGATTGTGAAGTTATCTCCCATGCTCTGGGCAAGCTTCTTGACATCTACGAAGTCCTCTGATACAAGCTCCTTTACTACAAATGGATTTCTACTTTTCTTTTTAGAACTTTGAGCACAGTAAATAGAACTACACTTCAAATACTCTATCCTTGGTAATGAGTCATTATGATTGCACACTTCTGGACAATATCTGGATACAAGAATTTCTGATTCCCATGTTTTTCCCTCTGTTTCCCACTTCTATGGAGTTACAATTCTCGTTTCCTATGACCAAAGCAGTTCTTACAATCTCATCACCAATGTTTAAAGTTGTCACGAAGAATTTTTTACATACCCTCTTTTCTTGGCCCCTCACATTATCAGACAGTAGAGAAAATTGTCTTTTGCAGTTTATTCATCACGAACATAATTATTTATTATGCAAATCTGGCTTTCAGGTAGTAGCTCCGTGTAAAGCAGGTTTGAATAATTTCAAGGAAAAATTCTTCTCCTTTACAGGGAGATACTACCTGAAAGCCAGATTTGCATAATATATTCGTTACTGGAGGTATGTTAACAGGAAGCCACAATTTAAGTCACACAGAATTTGTGTGCACTCAAAGTTGGATTCTGGCGCCTTGTAGGTCCATTTGAGTTGTGCGGATATAAAGGAAAAATTGTGATGGTGTCGTGCATAGTTCTTGGGGTAGCTCAGTCGGCAGAGCATTTGTGCGCTAAGCCAAGGGTCCCTGGATCGATACCCGGCCCCAGAACAATTTTTCCTTGAAATTATACAAACGTACTTTACAGGGAGCTACTACCTGAAAGTCAGATTTGCATAATATATTCGTTACTGGAGGGTTGTTTAGTGAGCTCTCTGAGAGAGGTAAAGGACACACTTCTCATATTTCTGCTGGCAATTTTTTACTTAATTATGTCTCAGATTAGCTCAATAGGTGACAAATCAGTGATGGGGAGGAGACGAAGAACAGTAAAGCCAATGTCCTGAAGAATTCTATCCGCTGTATAAATGGGTTGGGGTTTTGAACGTTTAACAATTTCCAATAGTTCTGCTTTCATTAAATCTTCTGTGCATTGAATGTTGTTTTTCCTTAGCCATGCGAGTTTGTCAGTTTTGTGATGAGAAGTGGATGGGGTTGGATTTTCTTGGATGGTGTGTTATGACACATTATCGAACACAACAATCACTCCCTGCGAGAAATTTGGAATTAATTTGTGTTGAAGCCACCTATTGTAATTATCACCATTAATTTCGTGATGGTAGCCATTAGGTTTCGTTTTCGAGTCATAAATAAGTTCGGCACCTTTCGCAAGCCCCATTTCACCCCTGGCATGCACCATAATTCTTGTGTTCGCTTCGTCTGCAATATCCGTCGTGCTGACCACATTACCCCATCCTTCCAAACTCTAAACTGGCTACGGCTTAATGAACGTAGAAATTTTCATTGTCTTGTTCTCCTTTTCTAAGTCCTTCACACCTCTACACCTACCTACCTTGCCTCCCGTTTCAGTTACCTGTCATCATTTCATAATCTCTTCACACACACGCAAAATAGCCTCATACTAGCCATACCAACACGTAAGACATCATCGTATTCATCATCATACACAATCTCGCTTTCGCGCTTGTGGAATACCCTACCCAGTGACATCAGAGACTGTCGGAATTTAGTAGCGTTCAAAAGCAAACTTATTAAGCATTTTCTTACTGCGTAGAGTAGGTTTAATTTTTACTTAGTTAATAAAAAAAATTTTTCTCTCTTCTTAATTTTTACAATGAACTGTCTAGCTTTTATTAGTCTGTTAATCTTTTAGTACTTTGATTTTATTGTATTTGTAAATTCAATATTAATTGTAATTATAATTGTAATTGTATTCTTAATATTGTAGTTGTAATCCCCTGGTAGAGGGGAAGAGAAGGTCTGATGGCCTTATCTCTACCAGGTTAAATAAATAAATAATTAATCTTGCGGTTAAGCTCGAATGTGAAGAATGCCTATAACAGTTTCATGTTTCCAACACTTACTTACAGTACAGTTAGTATGCACCCACGTCTCATCTGTATAAATCAAAGGTATTTTGGGCCCTTTCTCATTTTGCCTAATGACTGGAATGTATGCGGCATTGTGCACTACAATATCTTGCTGTTCGGTCAGCAATACACAACTGCTTTTGAATTTAGTAAATTTGAAGCCCATTTTCTTTAATATTGTGCGAAACGTGGTGTAAGCCCCTGTGAACTGGAGTTAGTCTCTAACAACTTTAAGGAGTTTTCGAATGGTAGAAATTTCTTTATAGACTTCGTAAAATTCTTGAAATTTCCTTCTTACAACACATTTGTCAAACTCATCCAGTAAGATTTTCTTTCATATCGCAGAGTTGAGACTCTTGTTCCTTTAGCACGTGCTTTTTCCATATCCTGTTTTATATTATATACAGTCTTTATACTCTTTCCCACTGCCTTTGCCGCGTGCTCCATTGCTCTGCTGAAAGGAATGAACAGTCCTGACGTCTTCTTATTCTGACAGAATTTAACATTGTATATTATTTTCTTCCCTTCAGAATGCGTAACTCTGCGAGGGAAACTCTCCATCAGTACATACAGTATAATAAAATAAAAGCACTTGGAACACGAAACGTATTTGCATGCAGTGGAACTGAAACTAAAACCACAATGTAACTATCACAATGCAAGACCTTTCTCTTCCGACTGTACTCTTGAAATTCATTCAAGCTAGCTTGTGACCTTTTGTATCGCCCACTTTTCCTTATAGCATTATTTTGTTCGAACTCCTGCCATCGATAATCCCTCCTTGTGAGACTTGCAGCAGCGGCAGCGGCAGCAGCGGCGGCGGCAGCAGCAGCAGCAGCAGCAGTAATAATAATAATAATAAACTGTAAGGAAAGGTAACGTGTAAAAATACTTAAATATATTAAACTAAAATAGTTTAGATGAACTGGCTTTGCTAATCTTTTTTGTCGTTTAATTTCTTTCACGATTTAAGAAACTCTCTCTTATAATGTAAGAAAAATCATGAAGTTTGAAAGTCACATATAATTTTGGATTGTGCAATGATTTGTTTTATATTTTGAGACTGTAAAACCTCATGTATTGTACCTCAAATTCAGCTAAGTGAAGAAATAGACACAATCAAAACCAGCCATGTCTCTCATAAAACAAGTAAATGCTAATTACAGTTACAGTAATATAATTATTTTGCAGTAAATCTTTGTATAGTAATGTAAGACTATGAGAAAAATAAATCTACTTTAGAATAATTAATATATTTCGTTTCTATTAAATTTTTTGTCTCTCCTGTAAAATTTAGATATTTACACATAACTAATTTTGAAGGTGCAACGACAATATGTAATTTACATATCTACTTAAAAATATTCATGTGAATAAAATTAGTAATACATATACTAACAGTGGGTAATTAATTAATATTACAAATTAGCACTGTGTTTTTGATATTGCTTACATAAGCTGTTTACGAGGGCTATTCATAAACTAACCTCTGTTTGGTAATTAAAAAAGCGCAAATACAGGTACAGAACATTTCATTATAACAACTTGAAGCTACAGTCTTACACTTCTTTTCGACATAGTCGCCCTTCAAATTGAGGCACTTAGTATCTTTTAACCAGTTTTGAAATCTCTTCTTTGCTGCCTGGAACTTTAACCACCTTTCAGCTCTTCAGCAGTTCAAGCAGGAAGTGTTTGATATCCTCTGTACAGCCTGGATTTGACTTGTAGTGACTACCATCTCTTCACACACGTGAAGAAATAGCTTGGTTCTTAATGGTTTGATGAATATTCGGCGTAACTCAGTGGTCAGAGCGCTTGGTACGTAGAACCAAGGATCCGGGTTCGATCCCCGGTGCCGGAGCGAATTTTTCTCCTCAAATATTAATTGTCAACATTACAGAGGTTATTCTGTAGGACAAATTAATAAATCTATAGTATTCTCATAGCTAGCAGTGCATCATAACTGCGGAATCCCGGCCAAATAAGTCACTCAACTGAGTGCGCTCCTAGTATAATGGCAGTTGACACTAGACATACACATCAACATATATGCCTAATTTGGAGTCAGGCCACAAGGGGAAACACTGAAGGAGGAAGGTTCGATCCGGTGCTGTGGTTTGAATTCGGCGTAGCTCAGTGGTCAGAGAGCTTGGTACGTAGAACCAAGGACCCGGGTTCGATCCCCGGTGCCGGAGCGAATTTTTCTCCTCAAATATTAATGTTCAAATTGGTTTATGAGTCCGTTGGTCTAATAATGCTACATAATGAATTACAAGAATGGCGAAAAACGACGATGTCGAAAAATGGTCACTTGACCGCTATAGGTAACAGTAGGTAGGTCCTAGCGTTAAAGACCACTACCTTTCAGGTTTTCTCACATCTAGAGATCTGGAGAAGCTCAGTCTTCTGTGACATCTCTGTCCCTAATCTTTATCACTGAGTATATTCTCCTTTGAATGCTTTTTTATTACACCCAATAACTGTTATTTTGAAACACATGGTTTTGTGGGAAATAGTGAATCAGGGTTTTTTACGAAATTTGCTTATGCACTTTGGTAAATTCTTTTTTTGCCTAAGTGGTCAGGAAAAATTCGCTGTTTAATACTGCAATTTTATTTTGCATTAATTTAAAGTACTCTGATCAACCTAAACTTCTGTGGAAAGTCTGGAGAGTAATTCAAATTAAAAACGAATGTTATTCAGTCATATGACTTATTTTAATGTAAATTATACAATTATCAATTTACATTATATTTTAAAAAATTGTTAACGTTTTCGCCATTCAGTATGGCATCTTCAGACATTGATAATTACGGTTGCGCTCAAACCTCCTGACGTTTCGCGAGTGCCTGTAATATGTGAGCGCGATGTTGTCACAACTACACTCTTCATCTCTGTCTCTCAGCGGCAGTAGATTTAAAACTGTGGAGCACGACCATTTACCCGAGATTGGTTTGATAGGGAGATGCAGAAGTATTCTTAATAATAATAATAATAATAATAATAATAATAATAATAATAATCATAATAATAATAATCATAATAGTAATAAATGTCATCAGACTGCATCAAATGAAATTAAAAGTCACAAAATATAGAATTAGTTGAGTTAGACGTAAATAATCAATCATACTCACTGAGTTTATATCAGTTTTTGTAATAGTTTTACTTTTATTAGGATTAATAAAGTTGTCGAATAACACAAACGCACAGTGTGATAAAATAAATTGAATGATAGGCTTAATTTGAAGTAGTGATTTTCTGTACAAATGAACTGACATGGCCCTAAATAGCATTATGTCCATGCTGTCAAAGCATATTCTTGCAAAAATTGCGGTTATTATATGCCTGCACATTTTATATGAATCGGGGATTGCAGAAACAGCACATGTCAATACGCCATACATAGTGACATGTGCTGTTTCTGCAATCCACGATTCATATATAATGCCTTTATAAAATACCCTGTTTGTTGCATTCAAGTCCCACATAATATGCTATTTTTGTGAAATATTTTCGATGTAATTTTCAGCAATGAAACATTTTGGCCATTGAATGGAAATCTTTGCTGGTCAGTCTGTTGTCTTTTAGAGCATTGAAGTGCCTGTGAGTGTGATTACAATTATTGTTATACGAAAATACGATGAAAACAGTACTCTCAATCAGAAACAATTCTCTGATTCATTAGAAATCCCATCATCGACATTATGGACAATAACAAAAAATCGCGACTCAATCACTGCAGCTGCGACGTCGTCAGGATGTAAGCGCAGGAAAGTGAAATGTGGTGAACATGAGGACTTGGAGAACATGCACACGGCAAACAACTATAAATGACCATTTTTCGAAATATTTTAGTACAGTACATATTGTAAATGTCTTTGACGTACAGTACAGTAATTACATAATGGAGTAATATTGTATTACCTTTTATGAATCATGTATATCAATAAAGAAAAATGCTAATAGATACTGTATATAAGACAAAATTTGTATACTCGCCTAATATGCAGTCCCAGTTAATATGCGGTTTACATGCGGTCCCTTGAACAGCATCTTATCGGAGTTTTACTGTATTAACCCATAAAACTGGAACCACTGAGAGTAGAAATGTGATTTTTGTTTCTGTGTGTTCAGAAAACATAAAACATTCATCATATATACATGCAGGGTCCCTACAACATACCAATTTTCCGAGTGCACTTGTTATTTGATCTTAAGACTTTCTGAATGGCGAATTTGCGAGCCCATATGTTACAACACAGCACTGCCGCTATTGGCTATCGCCGATAAGCAGATACACCTGCAAATGTCAGGAGTTTGAGCGCGACTCTAGAGATATCTTATGAAAAACACATTGCATTAAAATTGTAGTGAAGATGTTTACATAATATCAAAGTATAGATAGTTGATGTAAATATTATAAACATTTGTAATCTTCATCTTATTAAAAAACGGTAAAACACTTCATGTAACAATTAAAATGAAATAACAAATATGCATATTTAATTGGAAATAAATTAAGTAATTATATCATGTTAAGATGAAATAAGCGTATGTGAATAGTCTACTGTTAATGAAATACGTGTATGACTTGTATTACCATGTTAAAAATAATTTAAACAGGAATGCAAAAAAGTTTTGTTTGAATATGTTACATGCATAAAATAATGGTTATGAATTGCTATTTAAATGTGTAGAATTTTGAATTTGCACTTGACTTATTGGAATCTTTCAAAATGAAATCTGGAGAGTAATGTTAAGGATATTATTTACAAACATTTATTCCGTGATGTGTGTTCTTAGCAGGACATAAGTCACTGGGACTATAGACAACAGCAAAGACAGATTCCGAGAAATATTAACTGTACACTGATCAGAGTCAAGTCTCCTCTACATTGAACGTAATATATATATGCACAATCACCAACTACAGACAAACCTCAAGTTTTAGAATTGTGGAAACAGAACAATAGCATTTTGTATTTCATTTGAAAGTACATGAAATTGTGATGCAATATCAGCCTTCTTCATATCATGAATGTTCATTACTTCCGACAATTGTTGTTCTGAATCTAGAATCAATTGATCCATTTGAACACCTTTTCCTTTTGTCTCCAGTACACACCGGGGTGCTCCTTGGACAACTGACTTAAGATCTTCATTCTTTTTCTTTTGACGTTGTAACAAGAAAGAGTTTGCTTGAAGTCTCAATGATGTCAGCACAGAATTTAATGTTTTCTTTTCATCAACACCAAGCCGATTTACTTTAATAGCACACTCCTTCTCAGCTGCTACAGTTCCCTGAAAGGCAACAAACATTGTAAACAAAAGACTACAAGATATTAAGATCAGTTACAATTTCAGAGTACTGGTATCATTAGTTCTTTACAGTTATGGTGAAATATATAAAGTAAGAAAAAAGTAATAAACTTTCTACGTAAAGATAAATTTTTGGTTCTACAGAATTCATCTGTTATAGTAACAATTGTAATTAGAGGAGAAAAATTTGCTCTGGCATCCTATTACAATTGTTATTATAACAGATAAATTCTGTAAGATCAAAAATTAATCTTTACGTAGATTCTTCGTCCAATGGTGCATATGTATACTGTGGAATCCCGGCCACCAAGTCACTCAATTGAGTGCTCTCCTTGTATAATGTCAGTTGACTCAATATATGTCAACATACATATCGAACTTGGAGTAAGGCCACAAAGGGAAAAAAACGCTAGAAAAGGGGGATTCGATCTGGTATTGTGGATTGAACTTCGGCATAGCTCAATGGTTAGAGCACAGAACCAAGGACGTGGGTTCAAACCCTGGTGCCGGAGCGAATTGTTCTTCTCTAATTATAATAAACTTTCATATCAACTTTACTGAATGATCTCTAAATTCAAATATTTGAAACTGTTCACTTTAGTTCATCTGTAAAAATTCATAACTAACTCAGGAACATTCAATTCAATGTTGAAAGGATTAGTACCACACTATAGGTATTCATACAGTAAGGTGACTGTGTGTTAATAGGGCTATGAAAACATGTTAGCTGAGCATCACTAGTGTGACTGGTGGCAAATAACTATAACTACATGCTCACTGTAGCTATTATCTTGAAAAAATAAACATATCACAAAATATGTAATATTAAATAAAAAGATGCATATTATTGCATGTCTGACATCTTAAATTTAGACAAGGAAACAGTATGGAAAGCACAGAATTTTACTTGAGAACTGGAACTAATTTCAAATGGCACTTAATCTGTAATTAAATGTACTCCACGCCCTATTTTACAAGTTTAATGACTCCAAAATCATTCATCCTTAGGTTAATGTCACTGATTTTATTAAAAATAAAAAATGATAAATCATTACAATAGAAATTATAATTATTATACAATAAATTAAATTCAATAATCAACAAAAAAAAAATAGGTAAATACCCATACTCTGCTATTCCCAATAATTGTCAAAAACTGTAATTCACATTTTTTTTAAAAATACCTGAAATCTTTGGAACTTTAGACAAGCAAAAGTTTAGGATTTTTAAGAACTCATAAAAGTGTCGTTTTCAACGTTTAATTGGGAAATGTAAATATAGTACAGAATGCAGTGATAGGAAAGAACTTGTTTCCGATGTTAAGCAGAAAAAATTAGAATATACAGACATTCAAGAATACTGCTGGTACAACAGTTTAGTTCTTGATTTATACATGCTTTAACATCAATGTCTATCGCGTGTGTAGAATCTTTGGGTATATCAGTAGTCTGTTGAGTATTGTTAAGATTCTGTTTCAATTGTCATGTGTTATAGATTGCTTGTGTTCATGTACCTAACTGATTTGGATTTTGTTTCAATATGCATGATATTAGTGATGAAGGCAGTGATAAATCATGGTATGTAAATTTCCAGTCCGATATTTGGCCTAGTGACCTGAGGAAAACCATGAAAAAAAATCAGATTGATCAGCTACAAAGTTCAAATCTGGGACCTTTAGAATGCAAGTCTCAAACGTTACAGTGTGAGCCATTTTACTTGTTTACAGCAATTTTTAAGTCCTTATTGAAATTTATAAACTGGCTGTTCTCGAAGTGTTCCATGCATGGACGCCAATTTGTACTCAAATATTTTGTATTTTATTTTAGCAATCTGAAATCATTACAGCAGAATTTAACTTGACAGTTAAACGAAATAAAAAGATAAAAACCCGAAACTTAACTAGATAACAGATACCAAGCATAAACCAGTACGCCTACACTAAAATATATGTATGTATTTTTCTTTTATCTTTGGAGAAAGCGAAACAATGGAATTCTGGGTTTCGTCATTTGTTGTTGCTGCAATTTAAAGTCTGAACAATACGGTCCCTTTGAAACCCTCATTCTTATAAATTTTTTGCGTCTGTATCATCACCATAACATATAAACAGCTTTGTTTTCCAGTAGTGTTACTTATTTGCCGATTGGATCACTACCGTATGCAAACACATGTCTGTCTGGCAGAAAATGTGGCAAAGTTTCCTTATGTTTGAATACCTGTACTGTAAATGCCTGTCCAAAGACTGAGTCCATATCTATACAGATCGATTAGCAAAATTCAGCCTGGAGCGTGCACGCACGCATGCACACACACAACATTCGAACAATTAATGTTGTAAGAAAAATTCTGAATTTCAGCAATATAAATCTCAAATAATAATAATAATAATAATAATGATTTATTTTTGCTGGCAGAGTTAAGGCCATAAGGCCTTCTCTTCCACTCAACCAGCAAAAAGTATACATACCCATACATATGTTTCAACTTACAAAGAATTCAACAATTTGATTTAGATAAGAGTTACATGTATACAAGAGTTATTTACGAATTAAACAACAAAATACTATGAACTATTAATTAAACACTGAAATACAAACTGTGTAGCAGAATTAAGCTAAAATACATAGAATGTTAATATATTTCAAATAATGTTAGATAACAGAAAGAGATTATTATGAGACAATTTTGAAAATACAGCACAATCAGGATGCATGTCTAAAGGAAGGAGTAACCAGCGAATAGGGATTATAAAGAATGGACACTTCGCGTCGGTACCTTTGATGTAGCCAGACTGATTTCAATGACCTTCAAGCCAGCTAAAGTGTGAGATTCTGCTTTCTCCCTAGAGTTGGCGCTGACATCACACCAGCTAGCAGTCGACACAGCGGAAATATAACACATATAATTAATACATCTAGGTACATTATGTACTCAAATAAAATAAATTAGATCCATAAAATAATAAATCCGTCATTAACTGTAATGTCTAGACTCTAGAGTTCCTTTACAATGAGAGTTGAGACGTTGACCCCAACAACAATTAAAATATGTAATGATTTGATAGCGCTGAAAATGGAAAAACAAAACTCTTACGAGAAGTAAAACCATATACCTATATTATATTATATACAAATATTAAACGAATTCGATACTTAATTTTATAATGTATTATATTATTTTATAATATAATTTATTATATCTGAAATATAAAATACTATTATTACAACTAGTTTGTCACTGAGAAATGAAAAGCTGTTAATTGAATTTATTTGAAGCAAAGCGTTACTGGATTATGCAATAAGGTAGGCGATGTTTGGATCCTGTGTCTCAACTCTATTCTCAGTTATTATCTTAGCATATGCTTGCTTACACTAACCTCTAGCACTTGAAAGTGGAACTAAACACTGGCTCACAGAGAAACAAAACACAGGAAAGTTCGCTCAGTGTCCATTCTTTATACTTCCTATTCGCTGGAGTAACAATGTAGACAGTGATAGTTTAAGTCAGTATGATTGGAGTGAAATGCTAAGAAGGTTATCTCTTAAGCTGTTTTTAAAAGTGTTTATTGTCTTGCGGCCCCTAATACTTTGTGACAGGGAATTCCATTGTCGTGAAATGGATACTGTAAAAGATGATAAATAACGAGATGTTCTATGAAGAGGTATACTTAATGTGCCACAAATAAGTGATTTGATATTTACGTCGTGGTTAGAGTATAGATAAGAGAAACGAGACGAACGGTAATTTGGTGTTGAAATGTGCAGAATTCGAAAGAGTAAAGACAGAGAGTGTAAAGTTCTATGTTCTTTAAGTCGGAGCCACGAAAGACTTGCGAAGGACGGTGACATGTGATCATATCGTCAGATGTTGCATATGTATCTGACGCACATATTCTGAACCCGCTATAACTTGACTGACAGTTCAGAACTTAGATCACTTAACAAAACGCCACAATAATCGAAGTGCGGCATTACTAGGGTTTGTACTAGAGTAAGTTTTAGTTGCTGGGGCAAGAAGTTTCTTAAGCGACTCAAACAGTGAATGGAGTAACAGATTTTTTTTATTGTTTCTTTAACTTGAAAATTCCAATTGAGATTATTATCGAAAAAGAAGCCAAGATTTTTTACGACAGATGAATAAGGGATTAGCGTGTTGTTAAGTGTAATAACTGAAAGATTACTGTTATTAAGAGAGTTAACTAAATGCTTATGGCCAATAATATTATAGCTTGAGTCTTACTTGGATTAAGTGCGAGTCCAAAATAGGCTGCCCAAGTGGAGACAGTGGCTAGGTCACAATTCAACTTGTCAATTGATTCACTGATCGTATTGGGTCTGGAATGTATGTAAAGTTGCAGGTCGTCGGCATAGAGGTGATATCGGCAATACTGTAAGTTCTTTGACACCGTTCTTTAATAGGTTTTTGATACATCAAATGTCATGACACTCACATTCACGTAAATTTTTCCATGGATATCGTGTATTTGGTTAATAATATAACTGGACACGGACATCGAGGAATATGAATTCAATATCTATTAAATTAAATTAAAGACAATACAGTATAATAATATATTCAGAAATTAAAATACACAGAACTTTATGTCTACAATTCTCACCATCCACTCCCAGAATAAATGGCACTTCTTTTGCCACTGTTGGTGTGTCTCAATGAGTGCGCTAGTTTCACTGACTGTCTTCAGATATTCTGGAAGCAAGTGAGGATAACGAACTAACTTGGATTCACTGACAGATAAATGAGACAAACCACAGGACTTGGAACTTCCTTCATGAACCTGCGAAACATATTAAATTACATTAAACAATTTTCAATAATGTGCAATTCCAAATTAAGTACAAATTTATTTTTACAAATTGTACAATGCGTTTGTAGCTCGGCCGGACTGGAATAAGACTAGAACCTTACGTCAGGTCAGCAGTCCACAGCTCATACAAAGACCACTCTTAAATCTAAATCTAAACACCTAACACAATCACAAGAATAACACACAATCTAATGTCAACACAACCACTTCTACAGACAAAGTGGACTGCCGAGTCATGCGGGAGACAGTTTGCTGCAAGTTGCATGGCCTTCGTGCCGGTCGGACACAGCCATTCGAACTAGTAAGTGAACACTGTGTATGTAGCTACGACACAACCTAGCAATTCATTCACTCTCACTCAAATGAAAGCACAAGATTTCAAATATTTCTCACAAAATTAAACTTGTATGAAAAGAGATCCCACACTAAAGTAACTCAAGTCATGTAGCTTAGGATGACCAGTCATGACCCACATAAATTCGGGCAAGGAAATCTCAATGTTTTAACAACCTTGAATATCATACTCCTCGGAACAAACTGAGGAAAGGTGCCTGTACTGCAAGATATTTAACATTTACAAACAGCATTCCTATCAAACCAACTACAAAGAAGGATCTTTTGAACACGTTTCAATTTCTTTTGTCTCAATACAAGGAGTTTTATGAGTATCTGCCAGTTGAAAATTCGATCCTTGTTTAACGTGTTATGTCACATTCTATAAAAATACAAGATTCATTTTTGATTTGTTGCTTGTTAGTAAAAATAAGCATTTAAGTTTCATAGTGATAATTATCTTTCATGTTTGGTACATCTATGTAATACTTCAAGTACTGTAATAAACTTAAAATGCAGTATTTTAGAAATTGTATAAATACTTGCCATTTGTTAGTGTAGCAACATTGTATATCACTACACATACAACGTTGTTACATGAAATATTAATTCTATCGTGCTTTAAATGATCTCTCCTCTGTTAAAAGATCACAAAATTTATAGAAGCTAACAAATAATGTTAATTTGCATCGCACTTCACTATTTGATCAACAAGATGTGACACCTTTCATCTTCTGATTAGTTTTTAGTGATTACTATAAAATTTTTTAAATATAACTTACAACATTGTTACGGCCCATGCTTCAGTTATCCTCTTATCACTTTCTCATCTCATCCTATAATGGTGGTAATGAAATCAATCTTACAGATAAACTCATTTAATGGGATTCTTAACACTCCCATACTAGCAGATTACAGAAATCTTACAGTGAAAGAAGTGAAAAAGCCAATATTTTCAGAAGTGAGTATATCTTTATAAAATTTATATACTTGCCTTATTTGTGAATGCTACTCTTGCCTGATCCAATTCAGCTATGGCATTCACATTATGCCTTATTTTGCCAGCCATCAAGAGAATGCAATTTACATTACTTCGCAGAGATCCTGTTTTTGGCACAATCTGTGAAGGCACTGCTTCTTTCTGCACAATAGAATAATAATAATAATAATAATAATAATAATAATAATATTAATAATAAAATAATATCCTCTGAGTGAGGTTCTGGCTGATGTGTGCATCTATTAAGAGGCAGTACATCTCATTTGACGATGTGTGTCAGAGGAAGAACAAAATATTTGTATCATTATTATCAAACACTTTCTCTAAACAGGGATTGACTAGAAGAAAAAGTACACCATTTACAAAACCAAATTTTGAATAGTATATATTACATGGATAATTAGTTATGATTTATGAATATAAAATCAATGCAAGACAGAGAAAAAGAAATTACAGTGCAATGTCTTATTTGAGGTGAGTTCTTAACAATGTAATTGAATCTTTCAACGCAAGTAAACAAACATTGATAATTATAGATGCTGGCAAATGAAAAGCCTTGCAAAAATCAACAAACTGCTTTGGGATGGATCCTCTTGCTCCGACCATCAAGCCTAATACTTCTATCTGTTGCAGTTGATATTTCTCTTGATAATACAGGATTATTGGTTCATATATTATTTTTCCTTATAGTCATCTTGCGGTTGGCTCTTGCAAGTCTCGAAACGAACTGTAGGGTCAATTATAAAACCTCTACGATAGTCCTGGAAAGTTATCATATCTATCCTACGAGTGCTGCTGGTGGTTGATAGAACACTTATTACGCATTGCTTGAGCAATGACTCTTCTTACTTTGTTGTGTCTGGTATTGCGCAAAGCCTCGCCATGTGGGCAAGAACCAAGGAGGCATGGGAGAGTTCTATCTCATTGCCGCAATGATGCCAGCGATTGTTGTCTATGGTCCTTCTCAGTACGGCACAAACTGCTGCTATGTTACCAGTCATCTTCAAAGCGTCACACTATTTGCTGCATGTTAGACCTTTATGATGAGTTATCCAGCGATTAGCAGGGGGATGTTCCACGAAGAGTTCAACGCCTTTCCCTTTGTGGGGTAGTTCACATCATTTCTTGAATTTGAGATCCCGTAATCTTGATCTTTCTGTACATAAGGAAACCTTCTTTGACATTAAATAAGGTGTCGTCTGGTAAAAGGTGGAGTCTACTCAGGCAGTCTGTACTCTGAGTAAAAATCTGTTAGTTATTATAGGCCTATTGTGGAGAGTGCGTAGGGAATTGAGGTGTTGTAGTACAGATTCCCATAGAGATTAGATGAGTCCAAGTCCTTTAAACTTCCTGTGACTACTGTAACTACAGATCATGCTATCTGGGAGGTCGGGAGGAAGTTGTAGAATTTCTTTAAGGATATCTGGATCATCTTATCTGAGTCTTCTAGGAATTTGAGGGGAATTCATTCTAAAGGGATCGTTTGGAAAGGGTAAATGAGTGTCGGACAGATCGAGGACAGAAACTTTTGGTCTGGCTGGAGAGGAAAATGAAGTAATTTCATCTTCAAAGTTCACCCCTAGATAACGAATTGTCTCTCCTGGTGAAAGCACTGTATCTCTATTGAATGTATGCAGTTTCCCGCCTTGGAGCTTTCCTTTCACAATGTTTATGCAGGCTGACTTGCACATATCAATGTCCAATCTGATTTCTTGGAATCCCTGAATAGCCATTCTGGTAAGTTCAGTTGCAGACACCTTGTCCTTACTAATGATAACTGTGTCATCTGAAAAGCCGAGTACAGTTAATGGTTTCATGTCAGAATGTAGAGGGAAACCGAATTCCAAGGCTACTGTTTTTTTGGCAAGTTCGAGTTTGTAGTCATTTCAATCTTGGTGCTCTTTAAATCAGAAACGGAAAGGCGTCATCCTCTATAAGGAGTTCACTCCCGCCAATAAATGGATCCGACAACCTGATCGCCTCACTAGCAGTGAATGGAGACTAGCTCTTAAAATGACAGCTAATGTTTGTTCGCTGCGTGCTATACCAGGAAGGTCCCGAGACGGAAAGCACTGTCGTCGTTGCGTCAGTGAGATTGAAACTCTTGGTCACGTTTTGGGTGCCTGTCCTTTCAGTGAGACACTGCGGAACTCTAGACATCACAGAATCAGGTCCATGATTGCCGAAGCCTTGAGGAAGAAAGGTCTCACTGTACACGAAGAAGTCCACGGCATCTCTAAAGAGGGATCCTGTCGGCGAATTGACATGCTTGCCATTCCACCAGGCTCTACATCTGCCTACATTATCGACCCGACTATCAGGTTCGAGGCACAGGACAACAGCCAACTGAAGTCCACGCAGAAAAATGCAGGATTTATGAGCCCACAGTTCTATTCTATTTGGAGAAATATCACCTCACCTCCATTGAAGTAGCTGGGCTAATGGTTGACGCTAGGGGCACAATACCTCGCCTCTTTGTCACTTTCTGCAAGAAGTTCCAGCTGAACAACGACTTCATTCATGATGTTTCCCTTACTGCTATCAGAGGATCACTTGCCATTTTAAAATACCTCTTGTACTTTGTTTCCTAAAGAGGAAGAACTTTTGTTTGAACATCTAATCCATTTATTATGTTTAGGCCTGTTATATGTATGCTCTTATCCTTCCTGTACTTAATTTCGCTTTCTTGTTCGTTCCCCACATTTCTCTTTTGTGGTCTGTTTTTGTTTTCACTCTGTGTGTTATGCTTTGTCCAATGAGGCAGTCCCGTTATTGGGAAAGCTGAAAGAGTGTCTTTCTTCTTTCTATTGTACAGCACAGGAGAAAGGGAGGACCCTTGCATAACACTGCGCTTTATAGCAATTAGTCTTGGCCTAGAGTTGTTACTTTCAATTTATGTATAGTTCCCTTCTAGTAATGAATGAATGAGTTTGGAAAGTTTTGATGGAAGGGAGGAATGCTCGAGCGTCAGTCACAAGTGTATAAGACGTATATTATCAAACACCTTCCGGATGTCAAGAAAAACGATTGTCGCGTTCATTTTGTCGTTCTTAGCTTGTTAAGTACTGATTGTAGGGTAGTGATATTCAGTATAGTGCCAGGTGAATGAGTAAAACCTCGCTGATAATCAGTAAGAGTTACAAATTCTCTTAATCTGTGGTCAAGAACTCTTTCGACAACTCTTCTTAACATCGAACAGATAGTGATCAGCCACCAGTTAGAAGTAGGTGCCTTGTTTCCAGATTAAAATATTAATACTGTTCTTGTTTGTTGGAAGCAGGATGGAACATAGAATGTTTCTAACATTCTGGTAGCAATTAGAGTGATGACATCAGAGACTGAATCTTCTCAAACAACCCGCATTAATACATGGTCCGGTCCAGGGGAAGTGTAGATGGTATCTGAAGTCTGATTAGTGTAATAATGTAACTAGTCAGCGATATATACAATGTAGGGGGAAAAAAACTGGCCACTCTATCCAATTACCTCCTGGCTTAGTTGTCTCGTGAGTGATATCTTATTGGTGTCACTTGTGAGGTTCAGATCTGTCCTCAGATAATAATAATAATAATAATAATAATAATAATAATAATAATAATAATAATAATAAAATAATAATAATAATCCGTAGCGCAACAGCCCTTGAAGGACCCAGACCGACCAGCCGACTGCTGACCTCAAGTTCACATGCCAAAGCAGAGGTGGACCAGAATGGAGGTATTGTGTGGTTAGCATGATGATCCCCCCAGCCGTTATAGCTGGCTTTCACAATCAGATTTCGCTACCTATTGTAGCTCCCCAAGTGCATCACGATGTTGGGTGGGCACCAGTCCCATACATTGGCCGAAATTTTATGAGAAAATTTCTTCCCCCATGAGGACTCGAACCAGCGCATGTTCTGTAATGCGAGTCCTAGGCAGGATACCTTAGACCACCATGACACCATGGCACGGGACAAACAAATAATAATAATAATAATAATAATAATAATAATAATAATAATAATAGTAATAATAATAATAATAATAATAATAATAATAATAATAATAATATGACAATCAAACTAACCTTTTCAGATAAATTACAATACTCTATTAGAAGAGTACTAAAACTGACTGTTAAAATTTTGATATGTAATGAAATTAGTATACAGCTTTTTATTAATGAGCACAAGATCAGTCACACATGTGATACTACCACTAATGAGGTAATCATAATTTCAATTCAGTATACAGGATGCTCCAAAGCAACCATACCACCCCTTTTACTCGAAAACTACATGACACTGGGTGTTTGCAAAAAAAAATGTCAGTACCAAAACCTATATAAAGAATCGACTGGTGGTACTTCCATTTTCTGGGACAAACCAGAAGTAGGAGTAACGTAACCAGGATAAAGTTTAAATTTTGAAATGAGAATCTAGGTCATGTAAGATATCTTGGGTAGGGCTTTTAAAAAGAAACAAATTTTTACTAACACTTTTTTTTTAAATTCTTTATTCACAATCAAAGAAAACAGAAAAAAAAAAATTAAATGCGGTATATTAGTTATTGTGCTATTGAGAACACTCATTCTTCAAAAGTACTTAAAATATACACCACCCTGTGATAAACAATGCTGTGATCTCCTTATGCATAGGTTGCTCGGAGAACTTCAGCACTTCTGAGAGACCCTACAGCAGGCATGTCAAACTCAAAATGCCAACTTGGCCAAATTATCTGGGGTAAGATCGTGTGGACCTCAGATTAATCTGTATAATGTATTAGCAGTATTTATTTATAGAAATATATATTGTTGGCTAGTAAGAAAAAAAACAACAATAACACAGATTAATGTTATCTTCCCAATATCTGACATCTCCTTTCTGTCACCAACGTATAACCTCAAAATTACTACGCATGCCATTTTCACGTTTAATTTCAAACGTTGCTTCCCTATAATAAGCTGGGGCTGCACACAAATGAGCCAGGGACTGCATGCAGCCCGTAGTCGCGAGTTTGACACATCTGGCCTACAGGCTGCTCTAATTATTTCTTCCATGTCTTCCCTTGTTGTTGAATGCACATGGTAAACAATTTATTTAATTCGCCCCACAAGAATAAGTTATTAGAGATAAGTCAGGAGATTGGGGCAGCCAAGCTACTGGTCCTCCTTGTTCAATCTACCATCTGAGGAATAACTGGTCGGCAAGTTGTCAAGCCACGAGTGAAAAGTGAGCTGGACAGTCACATCCTTATATTTACAGCAAGAGGAACATCACTGAACAGTTGGTACAACATATTGTCGAAGTCTCCATATGTTGCACCATCATATCTCCTCATAATGTATGGTAGTATGGTCCTATGACATGGTGTCAGAGGAGACCATATCTTGTATTGAGGCTCCACACATGCTGGTTATCCACTTGATGTAATCAGTGTAGATTAGCCGAAAACTACGAGTGAGTACAACATGTTGTCGAAGTCTGCATATATTGCACCAATGCAACCTCAAAATGTATGGTACTATGACATGGTGCCTAAGGAGACCACACCATGTCTTAAGACTCCACACATGCTGGTTATCCACTTGCTGAAGTCAGTGTAGATTAACTGCAGACCATGTGGGCATTATGCATGTTCATCTCTCCCAATTACTTATACCTTTGAAAGTGGCCACATCAGTCCATAGAACACTATGCTGGAAAGCACCATTCTTGTTCACAAACCAGTTACAGAAATCAACGTGATTCTGGAACTCATTTACCCCAAGATCTTGATGAAGATGAACATGGTACTGATGGAAGCAATTATCATTGAGAATTCTCCAACTACTCAGTGATGTTCGTCTTGCTGTAAAGATAGGATTGTGGTTTCAACAAGATGGCTGTCCAGCTCACTTTTTACTCATGACTCGAAAACTCGCTGACGAGTTATTCCCTGGACAGTGGATTGGACAAGGAAGACCAGTAGCTTGGCTGCCCTGATCTCCTGACTTATCGTCAAATGAATTCTTTTTGTGGGGGCGAATTAAAAATATTGTCTAGCAGGTGCAGCCAACAACAAGGGAATGCATGTGAGTCTCCCACCAGTGCTGAAGTCCTCAAGCAAACTAGGACATAAAGAGATCATAGAGTTGTTTAGCACAGAGTGGTAGACATTTTGAACACTTAAGAAGAGCTGTTGCTTAATCAACTGTCTGAAGACAGGTCTGAACCTCACAAGTGATACCAACAAGGCACCACTTATGAGACAACTAGGTCAGGAAATAATGGGGTAGGGTAGCCAGTTCCTTTCCACCTCAATACATAGATCACCGATTAGCTACATATTACACCAATAAGACTTCAGATGCATACTAACAATTGTTCTTTCTCTGACACATATTGTCAAGTGAGATGTACTGCCTCTCAATCAGAAGCAATTATGAAGAATATTTTTTCGCAAAAGCATTCGATAAAGTTAATAGAAATATACTTCTAGAGATTTTATGCCACGATAATGTACCAAATCAAATAATTTTTTTTCCATTTATAATTTATATAAACAAAATAAAATTGCCATAAGAACTAAACGTGGAACTACAAGGTGGATTTCAACAAACTAAGGTGTTAGACAAGGGTGTTGTCTTTCCTCTCCAGAGTCCAACATAATGGCCTAGCCCATGGGTTGCTTCACCACTGCACCACACTGGACTACACAGTGTCGCACAGAACTAGCCCGTTACGCCACCCTGCATCACCGCATAGGTCACGGCAGATTACTTGTGGAGCAGTTTAGTGCAGTGAACTTGTTTGTATCAAAGCATCGAGCCCAAGCTTCTGCTTCTGAGTCATTCCACGTCAAATCGCACAGCAATAAAACACAATCTTCTCGGAAATGGTCGAATTTTTTTTCATGAATTCCAGACATCAAATAAGGAGACCCGTATTGTTTTATTTTTACAATTATTAATTATTTGTGTAGTTATGACTATCTGAAATTACGCAAATTATTCGCGCACTGTTACATAAACTCACTTGGAACTCTGTGTCTACAAATAATTGAGATTTTCAATTCGGCGCATTTTAAAGACTAAATACAACACTTTTTATCACTTTAGGCCTATCACAAATAAATTTAAAATTTGGCCTTATGTTTTAATCATTTCTTTTTCAAAGCAAAATTACTATATTAAATAGCCAAGTTAAAAATCTGAAAAAATTATAGACTTGTTCCCTGATGTATTATCTGTAAACTACTGCATTCAGAAATGTGGGATTTGCATACATACATTTGTAACAATTTAGTTTCCGGAGACATGCACGCACTCGCGATTCCCAGCTAATGAACTACTTGCAGCCATAGCATAGAAGGCTGCTCACGGAAAGTTTTACGAAATCCCCCATTGCATATACTAACTGATCTCGCCACACTACAAAAGAACATCACATGATTAATACCTTAAGGAACAGTAAATATCTAAAGTTATTTTATTATTGTCAGCGCAGTTAAGAGGGGGAGCCCTTCATAAGCTCTATGTTTATATTGTAATATTGCCAAGTGTTTAACGATAGCAAGGCTGGGTAAGGCAGTAAACTTTATGGCAGTAAACAGATGGCAGGAGACAAAATATAGAATAGAAAAATAATTAGTCAGGGTTTGAATTTCACTGAGTGACGTGACTTCTATACAACATGAGTAAAGGTAAAGATCACATAATATATAACAATTGTTTAAATCCACTTGACCTTCCTAATCACGCTTTTAAAAAGAAAAGAACACTAAGATGCATAAGTCGCAATTTATTGATAAAGCTCAATTTAAAGGAGTCTTTGAATGTGCGAATATGTGATTCGTTCCGAAAAAAATCTATCTACTTCCGGATAGGTCAGGTCAAATTACATGTGAAGCCGGTAGCTCTTGTGATATTAGTAAACATGAATCAAATGAAACAGCGGACAGAGAAAGTGATTATCCCAGTTCTTCTTCTAGCAGTTATATGGATACAGCACTAGAAATCAGTAATATTGAGGAATTAAACAAGAGTTTGATGTCAATAGAATCTCCTATCAACAAAACAAAAAATGATACCCCCGTGAAAAGTTTCAAAAAGTAAAAGGCTCTCTAGCAGGTAAAGTTTTTCATGTAGAAGATGCATTGCCATCCCTTCAAAAGTCAGCCATATTATATTTTTGACGGAATGCAAAGAAAATGTACAACCTGAAAATTACATAGTTATTGCAGACTTTTCTGAAAATTATTCATTTGTAATACAAGATTCAGTACAAGGTGTGCATTGGAACAAATGCCAAGACACAATACATCCTTTCGTAGTATATTTCAAAGGAGCTACAGAAATTCGTCACAAAAGTATTGTTGTCATCTCAGAAAGCATGAAATATGACACCAATTCCTTCCACTTTTTTCAATCTGAAGCAATCAATTTCTTAAAGCAAGAATTCAATGATATGAAAAAAATCATTTACTTTTCTGATGGATCAAGTTAACAATACAAAAACAAATAAAATTTTAAAAATAATTGCTTACATGAAGACGATTATGGAATTAGTGCTGAATGACACTTCTTTGCAACGTCGCATGGTAAAGATCCACGTGGTGACATTGGAGGAACTGTTAAAAGACTTGCCACGAGAGCAACCTATACAAGATCCTATAACAACACCAACAAAAAAAGAAAATGTTTAATTTGTCACAAAAAAACATTTCTAAAGTGTCATTTATATTTTGTCCATTGAATAAGCACAAAAACCACACTGAAAATTTGCAAGCCAGTTACCACAATCTAAAACCAATAACTGATACATTAAAATTACATTCTTTCATTCCGTTGTCAAAAACTGAAGATTTAGTAAAACAATTTGCTTTCAAGAAAGAAGGTAGCCGAATGAAAATTTAAAGTGTAGTGTGAATGAAAACAAACGTTTAAAAAGCATAATGCACACATATTTGAAGATATCATAATAAGTAAATTAGCAGTTTTTCAAGTGACTTGATCCGTACTGGGTGTAATCTTGCAATGTTCAGTCGATCATCCAGCACCGATAAACCTCCCAGCGTGATACAACGCTTCCCGTCCACTGCTGCTGCATCGACCGCTACACATTGTATCGTAAGTAATTAAATTTCCATTAAACTATTGGAGATCCCATTGTGATTTTTTATCGAATTATTAAGAATACTTCAGTGCACCTAGTTGCATTTTTTTTAGATTTTTAATATGGCTATTTCACATTGATATCTAACTTTTAAAAATTGAATCATAAAAAAATATTTATAATAATTATATTAAAATTAGTTAGTAAATATTTAACAAAAGACAATATTTTAAGTGTTTAAATGCATTTTTCAAAAAAATTTTAACATCAATATTCTCGGAAATATGATGCTTTAAATGTTGTATTGTGCGACATTTTTAACGAATTTTAACATGCAATATTTTAAAAACATGTGGACTTAGGAGGAAATAAAAATACACTTGTTGGTTTATTAGACCCATAGAGTTGGTAAAAAAAAAAATATAAACGCAATCAGAAATATGAAGGTCAAAATTTGTATAATTTTGTGCGATTTGAAGTGGAATGACTCTTCTATCACTTACTTATGAACTGAGTTGGTGCGGGTTTGTGCTTGTGTGTACAATTTGATCAATGATCAGCTACTGTTTCAAACGTTTTCGTTTTTGATATCTGTTTTTCAAGATGAGTCCAAATAATGGTGCATCGCAAAGAAAATACAGTCTGTGTGAGGCTGCTATTACACTATCAAAGTTAATCTTGGAATGTAGGCTTTCACGGCCGGCATTGATAGGATGCGTATTTTCCGGGCTAGAGGGCCGTGGTCTGTCGGTGTTACAACCAAACGTTTCGTCCACTATTCCGGTGGACATCTTCAGTGGCGTGGTACACGTGTGTGGAGAGATCTGCTGTGTGTATCAGGAACTGGCATTGAGACTGGTAGCACGTCGCTATTTAAGGTGTGGGGCTGTTGTTGCTTGTCGTCGCCGCGGTCTGCACTAGTGGCTTCGGTGTTCTGATTGTTTGTGGTAGTGTCTAAATGTCGGAGAAAGGATTTGATGTGTGTGGTTCTGAGGGCCAGATACCAAGCTTTGTTGACCTTGAGTCCTTCCTCTTGATTAAAGTTATTTTTGTGTTTATGAATCTCAATAGCTTCCCGATGTAACCTGGCATAGAAGTGTGGCGTACTGCTTAGGATGTCGGTGTCTGGAACCTGATGTTGTGATCCCCATCATTATAAGCATGCTCGGCTACGGCTGACTTGTCCACGTAACCTAGACGGCAGTTCCTTCTATGCTCGGTGATTCGGGTCTTGAAGCTACGCTGTGTTGTACCTATGTACACTGACCCACAGGAACACGGGATTCTATATACTACAGTTGATGAAAGTCGGTCATGTTTGTCCTTGACACACCGTAAGCAGTTACGAGTCTGCCTAGTAGGAGTGAAAATTGTCTCCACGTTGTGTTGTTGTATCTTGCTGATCCGGTCTATAACTTGTCTGTAGTATGGAAGAAAAACCGTGCCTCTCTTGGTTTGGCCTTGTCTCGGATCAGTTGGTGTTTGCCGTCTTGGTTTTAAGGCTCTTTTAATTTTTGCTGTGGAGTAGCCATTGGCCTCCAGTGTAGACATGAGGTGGCCAATTTCCTGTTTTAGATGTTGTGGATCAGAGATCCGATTGGCCCGGTTGAAGAGAGTTTTCATCATCACCCGCTTCTGCTTGGGGTGGTGTTTTGAGTCGTGAAGATATCTGTCAGTGTGGGTGGGTTTCCTGTAGACTTTGTGACCGAGAGAACCATTCTCCTTCCTGTAGACCATAACATCAAGGAAGGGTAACTGACCATCCTTCTCTGTCTCCATGGTGAATTGAATCTGTGTGTGGTGGCTGTTCAGATGGATTAGGAAGTCCTCGAGGGCTTGTCTTCCATGGTTCCAGATGACGAAAGTATCGTCCACGTATCTGAACCAACAGGCAGGCTTAAGTGCCGCAGACTCCAAGGTCGCCTCCTGAAAGGATTCCATGTAGAAATTAGCCACTACAGGACTGAGAGGACTCCCCATGGCCACTCCGTCTGTCTGTTCGTAGAACATCTGTGACCATTGGAAATATGTGGTAGTCAAAACATGTCTGAAGAGAGCCACGATGTCTTCAGAAAAGATGTCGCCTAGTCGTTCTACGGTGTCGCTGACCGGTACTCTAGTGAACAGTGAAACCACATCAAAACTCACTAGAATGTCCTGTGGTTCGACAACCAGCATCTTGAGTCTCTCGATGAAGTGGTTCGAGTCCTTAATGTGGGAGCTCGTTTTTCCTATGTATGGATTCAAGAGGTTGGTGAGATATTTTGCCAATGTGTAGGTCAGGGAACCAATACTGTTGACAATAGGGCGGAGTGGTACCTCCGGTTTGTGGATCTTCGGTAGGCCGTATAATCTAGATGGTAGTGCCTCGGAGTTTCTGATAGAGCGTTGTAATTCTGCTGGGATTGACGACTTCTTGATGAGTGTGTTGGTTTTCTTAACAAGAACCGCCGTTGGATCCCGAGAGAGTACTCTGTATGTGCTGATCTTCTGGTCATAGTCCTTGGTGTTCATGTCCACAGTAGCATTGCCTTTGTCCGCTGCTAGGACAACGATGTTCTTGTTGGCGTTGAGTGTTCTTAATGCTTCTCTTTCGTTGCTGGTCAGATTACTCTTTGGAGACCCGGCGTGTTGTATGACTCTGGCCGTTTCCCATCGGATTTCTTCAGCTGCATCGTCCACTAGTCCCCTTATACGGGGAGGACACTTACCGACTAGTTCGGCGACTGGAAGTACTACATAAGAAGAAGGCTCAATTATTGAGCTCTCTGACCTTTCTACAATGCTGCCGAGACACGGGAATCATTCCACGGTTCCTAAGAATGAGATGCCAACAACTAACGCCACAGCCACACCGCATCTATAACCGGACAGAAAAGGCCCTTCTGAGGGCTCGCATACATCAGACACGACGAGTTTTATTTATTTATTTTATTTTTTATTTTATTGGGTTATTTTACGGCGCTGTATCAACATCTAGGTTATTTAGCGTCTGAATGAAATGAAGGTGATAATGCCAGTGAAATGAGTCCGGGGTCCTGCACCGAAAGTTACCCAGCATTTGCTCGTATTGGGTTGAGGGAAAACCCCGGAAAAAACCTCACCCAGGTAAGTTGCCCCAACCGGGATTCGAACCCGGGCCACCTGGTTTCGCGGCCAGATGCGCTGACCGTTACTCCACAGGTGTGGACTCAGACACGACGAGAACTAGCTATTAACGAGAGTAACTTATACACACTCCATCTACAACTCAGCAGCATTATCAATGATAAAGATTGGATAGACATCGATAAGATTACATACAATGTCATGCAGTCACGATTACTACAAATTTCCAACAGACACAAGAGAAGTTTAGGAACCTCACGGTAAACAAGAAGTCGTCACGGACCCTGGACTCCACACGGACAGTTGTGAATCTCTCAGATGGTCAACTTTCACCGGGCGAAATAGCAGTTCTATCCAAGGGAGGAAATTACGCTATTACTTCTAGACATCTACTGATTGAGGATATCATTGCCAACATCGAATCAGGGATAAGGGGACTAGTGGACGATGCAGCCGAAGAAATCCGATGGGAAACGGCCAGAGTCATACAACACGCTGGGTCTCCAAAGAGTAATCTGACCAGCAACAAAAGAGAAGCATTAAGAACACTCAATGCCAACAAGAACATTGTTGTCCTAGCAGCGGACAAAGGCAATGCTACTGTGAACATGAACACCAAGGACTATGACCAGAAGATCAGCACATACAGAGTACTCTCTCGGGATCCAACGGCGGTTCTTGTTAAGAAAACCAACACACTCATCAAGAAGTCGTCAATCCCAGCAGAATTACAACGCTCTATCAGAAACTCCAAGGCACTACTACCTAGATTATACGGCCTACCAAAGACCCACAAATCGGAGGTACCACTCCGCCCTATTGTCAACAGTATTGGTTCCCCGACCTACGCATTGGCAAAATATCTCACCAATCTCTTGAATCCATACATAGGAAAAACGAGCTCCCACATTAAGGACTCCAACCACTTCATCGAGAGACTCAAGATGCTGGTTGTCGAACCACAGGACATTCTAGTGAGTTTTGATGTGGTTTCACTGTTCACTAGAGTACCGGTCAGCGACACCGTAGAACGACTAGGCGACATCTTTTCTGAAGACATCGTGGCTCTCTTCAGACATGTTTTGACTACCACATATTTCCAATGGTCACAGATGTTCTACGAACAGACAGATGGAGTGGCCATGGGGAGTCCTCTCAGTCCTGTAGTGGCTAATTTCTACATGGAATCCTTTCAGGAGGCGACCTTGTAGTCTGCGGCACTTAAGCCTGCCTGTTGGTTCAGATACGTGGACGATACTTTCGTCATCTGGAACCATGGAAGACAAGCCCTCGAGGACTTCCTAATCCATCTGAACAGCCACCACACACAGATTCAGTTCACCATGGAGACAGAGAAGGATGGTCAGTTACCCTTCCTTGATGTTATGGTCTACAGGAAGGAGAATGGTTCTCTCAGTCACAAAGTCTACAGGAAACCCACCCACACTGACAGATATCTTCACAACGACTCAAAACACCACCCCAGGCAGAAGCGGGCGATGATGAAAACTCTCTTTGACCGGGCGAATAGGGTCTCTGATCGACAACATCTAAAACAGGAAATTGGTCACCTCATGTCTACACTGGAGGCCAATGGCTACTCCACAGCAAAAATTAAAAGAGCCTTAAAACCAAGACGGCAAATACCATCTGATCCGAGACAAGGCCAAACCAAGAGAGGCACGGTTTTTCTTCCATACTACAGACAAGTTATAGACCGGATCAGCAAGATACAACAACACAACGTGGAGACAATTTTCACTCCTACTAGGCAGACTCGTAACTGCTTACGGTGTGTCAAGGACAAACATGACCGACTTTCATCAGCTGTAGTATATAGAATCCCGTGTTCCTGTGGGTCAGTGTACATAGGTACAACACAGCGTAGCTTCAAGACCCGAATCACCGAGCATAGAAGGAACTGCCATCTAGGTTACGTGGACAAGTCAGCAGTAGCCGAGCATCAGGTTCCAGGACACCGAAATCCTAAGCAGTACGCCACACTTCTATGCCAGGTTACATCGGGAAGCTATTGAGATTCATAAACACAAAAATAACTTTAATCAAGAGGAAGGACTCAAGGTCAACAAAGCTTGGTATCTGGCCCTCAGAACCACACACATCAAACTCTTTCTCCGACAATTAGACACTACCACAAACAATTAGTACACCGAAGCCACTAGTGCGGACCGCAGCGACGACGACAAGCAACAACAGCCCCACACCTTAAATAGCGACGTGCTACCAGTCTCAATGCCAGTTCCTGATAAACACAGCAGATCTCTCCATACACGTGTACCACGCCACTGAAGATGTCCACCGGAATAGTGGACGAAACGTTTGGTTGTAACACCGACAGACCACGGCCCTCTAGCCCGGAAAATACGCATCCTACTATCAAAGTTCTTTGAGAAAGAATATTATGATAAAATATTTCAACAAAGATCTTTAATAACAGATAGGATTTGTGGTATATTACACTACATAAAATCTTTTCAAAAGATTTGATCAAACATAACCTAAAATTAGGAACAAATCTCTCCTAACACTTGTTCCACAATAATGAACATGTGTTCTGTGGATTTGTTTATACTAATATTTACACGTTACGTTTATAACACCATGAATAAAGAACACTATTATGCTTGTTTAGCTACAATTAGTTTAATTATTAAAATATGCATGTTACTGAGAAAGAAACGCCTTTGGGTTAAACTCCTGATCACAGTACAAAAATTTGTGGTCTGGGGTGAAACCATAGATTGAAAAACGTGATGAAAGAGGTATACATCAGAACTTATTGAAAGAGCTACAATGAAAGGACTTGAAAAGTTATACAAATTATTACTTACTTACTTACAAATGGCTTTTAATGAACCCACAGGTTCATTGCCGTCCTACATAACCCCACCATCAGTCCCTATCTCATGCAAGATTAATCCAGTCTCTATCATCATATCCTACCTTCCTCAAATCTATTTTAATATTGTCCTCCCATCTACGTCTTGGCTTCCCCAAAGGTGTTTTTCCCTCCGGCCTCCCAACTAACACTCTATATGCATTTCTGGATTTGCCCATATAATATTAATATTATATTATACATTTTTTTTTTTTTTACATTTCATTTCCTTCATACTCCGATATCAAAATTTTTGTGGTAGCAACAGTCCAGTTATATTTGTGTTCCGTTATATTTGTTTCACGGCATAGAAATATTTTATCAAAGAAAACAAGCTGCACTTACATTTTATAAAAGATCTTTTATCAAAGGAACTTTTATAAAAGAAACCCCATTACACTGTCATATATTGTATAATAAGTATTTTATAAAAGATCATTGCCAAAAAAACTTTGATAGCGTAATAGCAGCCCAGAAAAACTTCATTACAGACACCGGCTGTGAAAGCATACATTCTAAAATATATCTCTCTAGAGAAAAAGTAGTGAAAGAGAAAATCGCTGCTAGAAAGTTTAAAAATACAGAGTCGGATGGAAATTTTAAAAAGTACCATAGGGATAGTTTTTAAATCTGTGTTCGATAGCAGTGGAAAATATTTTAATTTTGTAATGTGTCCGGTATGCTCATGCCACACGCCAAGCGAAAGTACAACCAATCCAGGCAAACAGGAAAGCAATCAACTGGTGGGATAATGTCAGTGCAGTGCTGAGACAAGTCATGAGCAGTGTGGTGGGCTAAGGTGGGCTGCGAAGCTCAGCGCGATGGGCTAGGAAGCGGCCCCACCAAGCAGTGTTGGTCTTGGGTGGGCTGGGCTGCTTACACATTAGGACTGACAGTGCTGAGTGGTGGGCCAGCCTGCAGGACTCTGTTCCTATCTTCTGTTTATCATATGTATAAACCATATTTTGTATGTTAGGAGGCAAAGTCATCATGCCAAAATTAGAATTAACCAAAACATGTTTCTCGATACATTACTGTTTGCCAACGATCAGGTTCTTATCACTAAAACAGAGGATGATCTATAAAAACTGTTTATAATCTACAAATAATTGCTTCAGATTTCAATATGGAAATCTCAACAGGGAAAACAAAAATCATGGCACTTTTAGGACAAGATCCAATTCTAAGTAAAATCATGATAAATAATAAACTAATTGAATGTGTCAATTCATGTAACTATTTAGGCTACAATTTTTCTTATATTACTGATGAAGATACGTCAAACAAAGTACTTAAATTTATAAAAATCACTGCAGTAATCAATACCGTCTTCAAATCCTTCCAAGTTCAAAAACATACGAGGCTAAAAGTCTATAAAACACTAGCTCGACCAGTTCTGACTTATGGCAGTGAGGTATGGACAATCAGAAAAGCTGATGAGAAAAGGCTAACAGTAGCTGAAATGAGGTTTAAGAGACAGCAGGATGCTCATTGTTCGAACACTGCAAAAAATAAAGACATACTGAAACAACTAAAAATTGATCCTATAGTTCATTTTGTTCAACAATATAGACTTCAGTGAAAGAGACATACCGAAAAAATAGATCCCACTAGATGGCCTAGACAAATTCTTACCTATGTACCAAGAAGGAGGAGAAATTTGGGAAGACCACGAAAATGCTGGCATGAGACCGTAACAAATCCACTAAGGTCCAACACGTAAGAAGAAGAAGAAGAAGACGAAGAAGAAGAAGAAGAAGATGATGATGATGATGAAGAAGAGTAATGTGTGAGAATGAGTGTTCATAATATCACAATAATTGAAATACCGTATTTACAATTTATTTTTCCGTATTCTTTGATTATGAATAAAGAATGAAAGTTAGAAAAAAAAATTAGTAAAAGTTGTTTCATTTTAGAAATTCTATCCAAGCATACCCTACCTGACCGAGATTCTCATTTCGAAATTAAAAGTTTACCCCGATAATCCTTACTTACTTCTGGTTGTCCCAGAAAATGGAAATACTACCAATCAATTCATTATATAGGCTTCATTACTGAAATTTTTCGCGAACACACAGTAGTTTTCGAGAAAAATGGCTGTATACATTAGACACAGGGACTTACAAACAATAACGCAGTCTAAAAAGCATCATTTTATTGCCTCAAATAGCAAATTTAATGCAATTACAAACATCATCTCATCAAAAAGCTCATTCTCTGAAATCAACTCAAATGAATATAATGTCGAATATTTCACATGAGAAAACCGGATTGTAATTTAGAATAAATTATGATAAACAGGCAGGATTTTCCCCACTATATCAATATGAACTACATTAAGAAAACACTGTCCAAATACACAGAGGAAATGTTTCAAACAGAAGATAAAGACATATACATCATGTTCCACTTACAGAGATCGAAAAATAACTGACAGTTTCAAGTGTAAATAATGATTTTATAACATAACTTGATAAATTAAAATCATTAGTACCAGTTGCAGAAGACACAGCCTGCAGTATATATTGACTACACCCCAACTCTGGCTACTAGCAACAGGCATCTACAATGAACACCGATCAAAATACCCCTCATTTCTCGTGAAAAACAAGTGAAGAGACTACAGTGAACTATAGTGGACTTTATGTTGTCAGCAAACAGCTGGATACATTAAGGAGATTGATTGATAACATAATTTGATGGAAAAACTCTCAAGAGTTTCAGAGAAGAACCTCGAGTTACCCTGCAGACACCTAAATGGTACTCAACCTCCTGCCAAGTGTTCTGTAACATTGTGGAGTGACTAGCGCAGCTGCATTTGTAATATCAACTCTACTATGTTGGTCACAATGCCCTTCACGAAGCCTCAGAAAAAAAAGTCAATGAGGGATCAGGTTGGGTGACTTACGTAGCCAGACAAGGGATCCTCCTCTTCTGAACAACCTATTGAGAAAGCTAGCATCCAAGAAGCCATCCACTGCTTCATAGCAATGGGGTGGAGCACAGTCGACTCTAATAGAAGGTCGGAAGGTGGAAACTTGGCAACATGTGCATCAGGCATCAATCTTCTTACGAGCGCGTGATATATGCGATTTAAGCCTTGCTTTCGCTTATTGAAAAGTACCTAAATAGTATGCTGAGTTTTTCTTTTTAAGTTCTGACATGAAATCAGCCAAGTATGGATTTATAAAACATTTGAAGCTGCAGACGATATAGAATCAGAAAGAAACGAAATGGTAGATGACCGGCAGCTCTATTCTTTAGAGTTATCCAAAAACCTGATAATTTTAGCTTTGAAGCTGATACATCCGGCCTTCTAAACATATCAGCTTATGCCTCTTTCAAGGTATCCTCATATTCTAGTTACCTTGGGTATCCTCAAAACTACAATGCTCACTTTGTATTGATTACTTGGTAGGGAAAGGAACTGACAATCAAGATATTTATTTTGACACTTTGAATCGAGGACTTTAATCTTCCTTCAGATTTTGTACTTTACATTGCACAGTTGCCTACTGCATTGTAAATACATAGATTTCTAACAGTGTTAATGAAGAAACCTATGTAAAATGTGGAAATCAAAAGAAGTTGTTGAAGTTACTCTCAAAAACAGTATTGTGTAGTGATGTTGGCTTTGTAAACATGTATGCACACATGCGATGGAATAAGTTAAACTTGCTGATAAAATACTTTCATCCATTATGAACATGGTTAAATAATAATATTCAAAGGCAAGGAATGATATAGTTGTCAGTAAAGCTGTGTATGGTAAGAGAAAATTGCAGACATTTTTAGAAAGAGTTGAAAAATATAGGCCTAAATAAGATAAAACGTATTTAATAGTGTACGGCCTAGGCCTAGGAATTGTACAGTATATGTTGAGAACTGCATGTAATGTAATGGCATGATGTTTTGATAAATAATATAGAACTGCCGTATAGATGTTGGAAATAAGATAAAAATATCTAATAATAAAGAAATGATTCCTTGTAAGATATCTATAGTACCTTTTTATAAATGAATATTACTGAAGTTTGAAAAAAATGGCCTAGCCTAACTGGATAGATCCATTAATTCTGGCTGAAAACCAATGTATGCCAATGACCTAAATAAATTACAATGTATCAAAATGTGTTTAATATTCACGCCTATGAATCGTACGTGTTTGAGTTTTGTACATAATGTAATGGAATATTTTTATAAATAATATAAAACCTTAGCATGTGGGAAATAACGAGAAAAATAATGAAGACACGTCATACCACTTACGGATCCTTGTATTAAATTACAGCAATTTTTTAAGAGATGACATTATTGAAGATTTTAAAAATATATAAGAGGATTACTTTACTTTGTTGCAAATGTAGCTATAATTATACCTATTTATAGTCCGTAATGTATTATACTGACTCGTTGCACGATGTATGGTTAACTTTTTAATGGTTTTCTTCTGATATTAACATTAAAACTCTCTGGTTCTGTTAGTGAAGTATGACAGCAGTATGACTGACAACAGCAGACGACACAGTGTTGCCAAGTTGAGCCTTCCGACCTTCTACTAGAGTCAACCATAGGTGGAGCCCCATGTTGCTGAAAAAACTGATCCTGGGGGGAGTTGGACAGCAACAAAAGTTCTGCAATGTGTTCAGATACATATTTCCTGTAACTGCCACATCAATGAAGAAGAATTGTCCAATGACAGAATCCTCTACTGAATGACCCCAGGCTTGTTTCCAAGTTAAGTCTAGAGATACCAAGGTATTTTAAATAACATGCAGTATCAAGAGAGGGAGGGGGAAGGGGAGAAGGAGGGAGAAGGGGAGAGGGAGGGGGAAGGGGCGAGGGAGGAGGTATTTTGTGACTACAAAAATGTTTAATTTTGAACAATTTTTTTTATATTTATTATTAGCAAATAGTAAGTACTATAATAGAAAAATTAAAATATCACTAAATTTTTGGACAATTACTTCAACATAACAGTCTGGAAAATGTTACGCATCACTTTCTTTACACTCATCGTTCAAATACTGAACAGATCAGTTTTATTACAAAAATGCTTAACTTAGTTTTGAACACTTTTTTTTTAATTTGCAATCAGCAAATAGTATGTACTATAATAAAAGAGAAAAATTGAAATTACTTTAACAAGGGAGAATAATTTTTGTCCACTTACACATATTTTCATATTTTAGTAAAACTATCCGTGGAAACGATTAAACAACAGCACAATAAGATAGAAGGATTCATAACTGACAATAAATAATATTTTTATATTTTTAATATTTTATCAATGACATATTGTGGCACCTGTCTGGAATATTCCATTCGCATTGGGGAGTTGTGTGCGCATCTGGCAAGAAAGGAAGGTGCGGGAAAACGGAAACACACAAACCCCTGATGCTAGCAGCAGTACAGAGCTAGGGGGGGAGAATAGCTACTGTGGCTGGGCGGAAGTAAGGATGCATCTGGAAGCGGATTGTTGTGGAGGTCCAGAAGCTTTGAGATGTAGAACATTCTGGATGTTCATGGTAAATAGTTGCTGACGAAAGTCAGTCTACGAGTGAGTCTTCCAGCAAGGAAGCAGCCTTCGAGACCGGGGTTCGACATGTGGTGGACCACAACTGGGGAGACTCGAGTTCGATGTGTCGTGGACCGTAGCTGGAAGACTGGGGTTCAACGTGCAATGAACTTGAGTGAGTCGGTAACTGTGACTCCACCAGGCAAGTGCAACATAGTTCAGAAGACCTGAGTTCGATGTGCAGTGAACTTCTAGAGTGAGCTAGAAGAATTAGCCAAGGCAAGCAAACTGTGAATTGATAGTTATGTTCTGCACATAGTGCTTTGTGAAGATTAATTGAAATTAGGAGTACATTGTTGTTCTTCTCAATAATACACGTGTATTGTCATTGTCGCTGTGTGGGGTGCATTAACGACTACTCTGTTGCTGTGTTGAGTGGAATACCCATTGTTGTAGGGTGAATTATTAGATATAAAAGTCACATTGTTATCAGGTGAGTGGCGGTAAAAATAAAATAAAAAGTCACAATATTTAAAATGCAAATTTTGAAGAAGGTGGGCACAAAGTACCCCTTCATCCCGTTGGTATTGCTCTGGTTAAACATTGGTGCGCATGAGCATGAACATGCACATTCAGCTGTTTTTAAACCACTGTTACATAAATTTGGACATTTTCTGCTCGTGTCAGATGTAAATAGCAACAATATCTTCATCTGATTTTAAATGGTTAGCATTTATTTCTCGATCCCTCTAAACAGAACACAGTGTATATGAAAGACAATATTACAAGAAAATCACTACTAATATTGTAGGACCCTAACAATAATGAAATAAGAGCTAAATGTTTAAATAGTCTCTTCATTCCCAAATTTCTTTCACGTTATCACAGGGTTGTCTTAACAACATTATAGGCCCCCAAACCAAGCAGTGCATTTATTGGTACCTCTGACAAAGTCAGTGTCTTGACTGACTTACTTACTGGCTTTTAAGGATCCCGGAGATTCATTGCTGCCCTCACATAAGCCCGCCATTGGTCCCTATCCTGAGTACGATTAATCCAGTCTCTAGCATCATATCCCACCTCCCTTAAATCCATTTTAATATTATCTTCCCATCTACATCTCGGCATCCCCAAAGGTCTTTTTCCCTCCGGCCTCCCAACTAACAATCTATATGCATTTCTGAATTCGCCCATATGTGCTACATGCCCTGCACATCTCAAACGTCTGGATTTAATGTTCCTAATTATGTCAGGTGAAGAATACAATGCATGCAGCTCTGCGTTGTGTAACTTTCTCCATTCTCCTGTAACTTCATCCCTCTTAGCCCCAAATATTTTCCTAAGCACCTTATTCTCAAACACCTTTAACCTATGCTCCTCTCTCAAAGTGAGAGTCCAAGTTTCACAGCCATATAGAACAACCGGTAATATAACTGTTTTATAAATTCTAACTTTCAGATTTTTTGACAGCAGACTAGATAACAAAAGCTTCTCAACCGAATAATAACAGGCATTTCCAATACTTATTCTGTGTTTAATTTCCTTCCGAGTGTCATTTATATTTGTTACTGTTGCTCCAAGATATTTAAATTTTTCCACCTCTTCGAAGGATAAATCTCCAATTTTTATAGTTCCATTTCGTACAATATTCTGGTTACGAGAAATAATCATATACTTAGTCTTTTTGGGATTTACTTCCAACCCTTTGCTTTACTTGCTTCAAGTAGAATTTCCGTGTTTTCCCTAATCGTTTGTGGATTTTCTCCTAACATATTCATGTCATCCGCATAGACAAGAAGCTGATGTAACCTGTTCAATTCCAAACCCTCTGTATTATCCTGAACTTTCCTAATGGCATATTCTAGAGCGAAGTTAAAAAGTAAAGGTGATAGTGCATCTCCCTGCTTTAGCCCACAGTGAATTGGAAAAGCATCAGATGGAAACTGGCTTATACGGACTCTGCTGTAAGTTTCACTTAGACACATTTTAACTAATCGAACTAGTTTCTTGGGAATACCAAATTCAATAAAAATATTATATAAAACTTCTCTCTTAATCGAGTCATATGCCTTTTTGAAATCTATGAATAACTGATGCACTGTACCCTTATACTCCCATTTTTTCTCCAATATCTGTCGAATACAAAAAATCTGATCAATAGTCGATCTATTACGCCCGAAACCACACTGATGATCCCCAATAATTTCATCTACATTTATGGAGTTAATCTTCTCAAAAGGATATTCGACAAAATTTTGTACGACGTCAAAAAAAAAGTGATATTCCTCGAGAGTTACAGTTAGTCTTGTTACCCTTCTTAAGAATAGGTACGATTATGAACTCCTTCCATCGTTCTGGTACAATTTCCTTTTCCCAAATTGCAAGTACAAGTTTATAAATTCGCTAGATAATGCGCTTCCACCTTCTTGTATTAATTCTGCTAGAATATGATCAATACCTGGAGGCTTGTACTTTTTCAGACTTTCTATCGCAATTTCGGTGTTTTGACATTAAAAGAAACATGATGTATAGCAAATATGAGTCTATGCAAATGTTTGGACAATATAACATAAGCCTTGAACTTGAAAAGTAAATTCAACATAAAAATGCCACTTGGTTGGTAAATCATACACAGAGATAACACAGATGCACATTATGAAACTGACAGGAATTATTTATTACTGATGAAGAGTTCAACGCAAACAATTGCGAAATTTCTTTTGCAGACAATTCCTTTATAATAAATGGCTTGAAGTCAGCGGTTTTCAGGATGTCATTTTCCATAGCCTACACATGAGTGAAAGCTAATTCAAACGGTGCTAAGCCATTGTGCTGTGAAGCAAAGCTGATTTTTTTATCAGTTTCAATACTGAAAATTAACATTCTCCTGTACAGTTGATCACCATCATGTACACGAACACACTGAGTGAAATTTCAACATTGGGAAAGACAGATGTCAGGTTGTTCGAAATTATTTTTTTGTACAATGCAGGGAGAGTACCACAATTTTCATCAAGAACAAAGTACTGCTTGAAATGCTCATTTAAAAGGCCACAATAATCAAGGACTTTGTGATACACATTACCCAGATATTCATACTTTTTGTTTAGCTCATCAGAACTTTTTGTTTTCATTTCACTGAAGAAGTAAAACAGTCTTGTAATCAATGAATAAGCTTCTGTACGTTTACGTTTTATCCTTTCAGGATTTAGAGAGTCCAGAACAGGAAGGAATATTTTATCTTGAACTTTTTACTTCTACTGAGAAGTACCAGTACCCTTCTTCTGATCTGTCACATCTATTAAGATATACACTTCGCAGTTGTTCTCGTTTTTGCACATCTCTATAATCTGAATTTGGACATCTACTTCTGGCTTTCAATTCGTATTCACTAAATTTGGTCTCTAATTTCCTTAAAATGAATTTTTAGAGGCTCAGGAAGATTTTTGGAACAATATTATGTTCACATCTTCTGACTGCAGGACCTCAGTTGTTTGTCCACTCTCTCAAGAACATCATTCCAAAGAATTGTGAGGAAGATAATTTCCAGGTTCTTAATTTTCTTGCTCAATCCTCTGTCTCTCGCCTTATGTTCTCTTCTGTGTTACATTCAAAACATTACAGTTAATTTTTGCTGAAAGGATTATTTACGAATTTCACAAACACATAATAAGTCTATGTAATCTTCATCTTACGACACATATACGTCCGTTGATGTGACATATTAATGAATTTAAATACTATTATAGTCACAATCATGCCATGGTATGAAAGAAAAATTTCACAACCTCGAGCGGGAATCGAACCTGCGACTTCCTGTACTCCGGTCAGGCGCTCTACCACTGAGCTATCGAGTTCGTCTCACGCCAAAGGCTTGGAATTATCCTTTCATACTGGCGACTCTGTCGCTGGAAGTCGCAGGTTCGATTCCCGCTCGAGGTTGTGAAATTTTTCTTTCATACCATGGCACGATTGTGACTATAATAGTATTTAAATTCATTAATATGTCACATCAACGGACGTATATACGTCACCAAACATCGTAAGATGAAGATTACACTTGTAAAGTTTCTTCACACCCATAAGCAGTGCTGACTAGATCAGACGCTATGGACAGTACTCTATAACAGAGTCGCCAGTATGAAAGGATAATTCCAAGCCTTTGGCGTGAGACGAACTCGATAGCTCAGTGGTAGAGCGCCTGACCGGAGTACAGGAAGTCGCAGGTTCGATTCCCACTCGAGGTTGTGAAATTTTTCTTTCATACCATAGCATGATTGTGACTAAAATTGTATTTAAATTCATTAATAAGTCTATAGTTTCTCTTTCCTCACTTCATTTTCTTTCACTTCGTCTAACACCTCACCAGTCAAATAGAATTCTTGGAACAGAAAAGCATTTGTGAATTATTATAAGTAGAATTTGTATTATGTAAGTCTTTTTATACAAGGTCATTTCGACGATAATTTTATGGTGATAGCACATAAGGAGAAGCCGCCATTGGTAGACACTTAAATCATTCATAATAACAATTTTAAATATATGTAAAAGGAAATTATATATTTCGGGATTGACATGCAATTCTTAACATACTGGTACCATTCTAAGTTACTTTACCTGAATGGTTTGAACATCAAATTCCATGTTCATTGAGGAGTCTCGTAATTTTTTTTCCGTAGATTTTTCTAGAAGATTTTCAACAAGCAGTAGCCAGCCTAGTGCTAACAAAAGTTCTCTGCTTCCTGAAGACATATCAGAAGGTAGGCAATAAAAGTCAATATTTTTGTACTCCAATGCGGCAAAACTCAGCTTCACAAAACGCACAACATCATCTGAAACAAACCAAACACAGAATACAGCATTACTGCTTCGTTTCAGGATCTTTATTTTATTATGAAGACTTCTAACTCACTTCATTATTTAATAAGCAGAAAAACCGTACACTTTTTTATTGCACAACAAAAATCTCTAACATAACTCTTATTCATTTCGATGTATAAAGAAAAAATCTATCACCTATGGTTAGATTAAAATGAACAATTATAGCATTTCGTAGTGTGAAATCACTTTTCACTCACAAAGTCTTCATTCACTTTACATAATTATCTTGCTTATACGCATGTATAATAGAAAACAGTAAATAAGAGTACTTTTCCATGTTCGTTAAGAAATTCTTCATAAACGAGGTGTCTTATGGAACAAATTATGGAAATTTCAAACTGTGTTGAATACAAATGTTTACAAACACAAACCTCTATAAGACTATTCACGTCCATAATCTTTTAATATTTATATAAAAACTTTTAATCAAAGCGCTGCACAAAGTAATTGTAAAAGACATTATAGAATCTAGAAATAACAGTATATGATTTCATTAAACTACAAAATTAAAACTTTTTAAACTCACATTTATTAAGCTATGAGGGCTGTTCAATAACGTATTATAATGATATCATACCTTTATTTATCTTCCAAATTTTTATGATTTTTCTCAGAACACTCCCCCACTGGTTGCAATACACTTGTCCCAATGTTGCCAGTCTTTAAAGACTTCGAAACTATTTTTTGACAGGTTTTTCAAAATTGCCTCTGCGGCCTTTGTCGGCACTTCCTAACATGGCAAACCTATGGCAAATGTAACTGTTCTACTTACAATAATTTAAAAGATAGATGCACATGTTGAAATAGATCTATTAAATGAAAATGAATGGTCCTTTCAGCCCCATTGTTAACTAATCCACTTTAGAAGCACTAGTACTAGTAAGTGCTTCTTCATTTTCATTATGGTATTGTCATGAGCATTCACTACTTTAATTGTTACAGGGACAGCTATTTTTTTTCAAACTTTTATATTACTTCAGCAATGAGATGATTGTTCCAATCTTTGCATACAGAATTTTGTATGTATGGGCTATATCCACAATTTCCTTATCTGTCTCAAAATAAGTCAAAATATTTAATTTAATTTAATATATCAACGAACTTTATTGATAGATATACTTCAATTCTTAAATTATCAATTGTGAAGACTAAATTCCCAGAACTGGCCACGAGCTTCTCAACATTATGTACCATTCTGATGTGTGACTGGATGTTTGAGATTGCGTGAATATCAATCACCCAGGAAAAAGGTACAGGTACATAATCTAAGAAAAATAATAATTAGTAAAATTTTATTGTCAATAAAATAATGGCTGAAGTTAGTCAAAGACCATGATCGAAGTTCCACTGTACACAGTGAACCATAATGGTCGCAGTCTGAAGGATCTAATTCCATACAGTCCACACTGCTAACCTCCAATTAGTCTTCTTGCACTCCAATACTTTTGCATCATTGTAGTGCATTTTAGACAAAATTGTAGCCATTTTTACATGAGCATCAACTTTTTATAATATGGCGGCTACAAAAACTCATTCACAACCCCTAGAGTGTCTGGAAGACCGAAGACCACACCTGTCTTTGGTCTATGGATCTTCGGACCTAGTTATAAGGATTCTTGGAGTCCTAAAACAATTTCCACCTTCGTCACTTGTGCGACACTACAAGTTGTGGTAGGACAGCATTTCCTCCATTTCTGGTGATACAGTTAGACTGCTGTGACTCAGTCCCCAGAGCCTTCTTTGTAAAAAAAAAAAAGTTGCACATGTGTCACATCATTTATAGAATGCAGCTTATTTAGATCACTGTGTCCATCTTCTTCCCTCTTCACACCCAGTTAGAGGCTTTTGCAGTCTCATGAGACATTGTTCGGCAAAGATATTATCCACAGTATCTTTCATTCGAGATTTAACCCCACTCAGAACATCTGTCTGCAAAGACGGTATGAATGTTGCTAGGTCAAGGGATCAATCCCTTCGTCACAGGAAATTTTATACTGAATGAATTAAGGTATTCTTTAAGAATTTTTAAGAAAATGCAGATTTTTACAAATATTTTATTGTAGGAAACAATTGGCATTCATACAGTCCTCTCTGTAGATTGAAAACTCAAAAAAGTTTCATATCCATGGTTCAAGAATTAAAACAGAAAATCAATATCCCGAATTTAAAAGAAAACTTACAAATTAAACCAAACCCTTTAACTCTATTAAATATAGAATATAATCTAAATTTAACAGAAGAAATACTGAAATCAGAAGTAAACACTGAATAATGGAACAATTGTCTTTAGAGACAATTAATATTAGGTACCCTCCACAAAACTGGCTTCATTTATACACCGACGGATCCTTGATCTCCAGAGAACAAGATGCAGGTGCAGATGTTACGTGCTGTCTCTTCTCACTTTATAGATCTCTTGTATATGGAACAACAAGTTTTAATGGAGAAATCATTGCAACAAGTGAAAGTCTCAGGAATCTTCTATGCCACATCAATAAATTTAAGAATGCAGTTATATTGTCAGACTCCAAAGCAGCTATTCTATCAATAGTCTCTAAACACACACCTTCACCTCAAACAGCAGAAATAACTAAAATGCTCTCTTAATTAATATCACTCAATAAAAGAATTGTATTCCAATGGATACCATCCCATTGTGGAATCCTGGGAAACGAGAATGTGGATGCTTTGGCAAAGAAGGGCAGCACTGCTACTTACTCTAGTAGTAACGCGTAGAGTAAATCTGCGTATTACTCTGTGAAAAAATTTATTAAATCTACATACTTAGACTTTAACAAACAAAATTTGATAACACAATCTGAAGGGAAAAAATGGAACTCTCTGCATCATAATCTACAGTTAATTCCCGATTTACCACGAAAATCGTCTGTAGCTGCATTTAGATTGGCAACAGGCCATGATTGTTTGGCCAAACACCTGCATAGAATTGGAATATATCAGTCCCCTAACTGCCCATTGTGCAACTCAAACCAAGAAATGGATTCGGAACACCTCAAAATCTGTGCTTCAGTGGTTTACAATGATAATATCTTCGAAAAATATTGGAGTGCAAGAGGTCAAATGACTTTATTGTCAAACACCTGGCATTAGAAAACAACAACAACAACAAATATGAAAAAAAAAAAAATCAATGCATACATTTAAATAGAGGTATAAAATTTGATGGGCTCATGAAGCATAACATTACATGATACATAACATATTCATTATATATATGAGATCTCGCCCACCTCATTGAATATTACGCGACTACTATGAAGTAGCCAATGTGTATTATCACCATTTAATATGAGAAAAATTCGTTCTGGCACTGGGAATCGAACCCAGGACCTCTCAGCTCTACGCGCTGAGTGCTCTTTCCAACTGACCTATGCCAGTACACAATCCACGGCGCCGGCCGAACTCCTCTCGTAATGCTTTTTACGGCCTTACTACCTGCACTTTAGACAATGTAAGTCATACATGCAGGAGCGCATATTTAAATGACTTTATGGCCATATTCAACATCAGTTTGTGACAACTGCTAACAGTTAATACATAACATATTCATTATATATATATATGAGGTCTCGCCCACCTCATTGAATATTATACGACTACTATGAAGTAGCCAATGTGTATTATCACCATCTAATACGAGAAAAATTCGTTCTGGCACCGGGAATCTAACCCAGGACCTCTCAGCTCTACGTGCTGAGTGCTCTTTCCAACTGAGCTATGCCGGGACACGATCCACGGCGCCGGCCGAACTCCTCTCGTAATGCTTTTTACGGCCTTACTACCTGCACTTTAGACAATGTAAGTCATACATGCAGGAGCGCATATTTAAATGACTATGGCCATATTCAACATCAGTTTGTGACAACTGCTAACAGTTAATATATATATATATATATATATATATACAGCGTGTTTAAAAAATACGGGGCATAATTTCCCACATGTAGACAATCAAAATAGTTCATTACAACATGTGTCCGGAAATGCTTCATTTCCGAGTTATGGCCTTCACAACATTGAAATTCACCGGAACATTTTTCTTTCCGCAGGTCATTGTCATTACAGAAGATGTTCAAAATGTCCACCTCCTGCTTGAATACAGATCTCACATCGATGTCTCATTGACCTGCGAAAACGATCCCAAACTCCAGGAGTATTGCGTATGTCCTCAGAACATGCCACAATTCGATTCCGAAGGGATTCCAAATCAGGCACCAGAGACGAATAAACCAATGATTTTAAATGGCCCCACAAGTAGAAATCGAGAGGGTTCAGATCAGGTGAGCGTGGAGGCCAAGCAATTGGGCCACCTCTATCTATCCATCGATCAGGAAACCTTCGATCCAAGTACCGGCGAGCCGTACGACTGAAGTGTGCAAGAGCGCCATCATGCTAGAAATGAATGTGTTGATGATTGATCAGTGGAGTGTCTTCTAAAACATGAGGTATGGTGTTTTCCAGGAAGTTTGTGTACGCCTGCCCCGTAAGTCTGTTTACAAGTACATGGGGTCCAACTAATCGATCACCAATGATACCGGCCCACATGTTGAGGGAGAACCGCACCTGGTGATGAGATGGAACAGTTGCACGTGGGTTTTCATACGTCCATACATGCTGATTGTGGAAATTTGTTATGCCATCTCGTGTGAACTGTGCTTCATCTGTAAATAATACTAAGGCAGGAAAGTTCGGATTTACACCACACTGCTGCAAGAACCACTGACAGAACCTAACTCATGCAGGATAATCTGCTGGTGACAGGGCCTGTACACATTGCAAATGATAAGGATACAATTGATACTCTTTCAACAGTCTCCAGACAGTCGTATGAGGAACATTGACTTGCAACGCTACCCTTCATGTGCTGATAGAAGGAGTCATGTTCACAGCCTCCAGAATGTACTCCTGTACTTCTGGAGTTGTAGATCTTGGTCGTCCCCTTCCCAAGCCAGGAGAGTTAAATTTTCCATACTCGCACAGACGGTAATGGAGACGTACAAATGTCTTCCGATCTGGACATTGTCGCTGTGGGTACCTCTCCTGGTACAAACGACGAGCCAGTGCAGCATTGCCGTCTGCCTTACCGTACATGAAGTGTATCTCTGCCAGCTCTTGATTTGAATACATGTCGCACAGTCTAATGCCTACACAACACTGAATGTAACCTCCGCCTCATGATGAACTGTCAGAGTGCCCTCTTAATGTCTTCTTTGACTGCAACGACCTGCAGAAAGAAAAACGTTCCAGTGAATTTAAATGTTGTGAAGGCCATAACTCGGAAATAAAGCATTTCCGGACACATGTTGTAAGGAACTATTTTGATTGTCTACATGTAGGAAATACATATCTGAAATTATGCCCCGTATTTTTGAAACAACCTGTATATATATATATATATATATATATATATATATATATATATATATATATATATATATATATACATATATATATGTATATGTATATAATGAATATGTTATGTATTAACTGTTAGCAGTTGTCACAAACTGATGTTGAATATGGCCATAAAGTCATTTAAATATGCGCTTCTGCATGTATGACTTAAATTGCCTAAAGTGCAGGTAGTAAGGCTGTAAAAAGCATTACAAGAGGAGTTCGGTTGGCGCCGTGGATCGTGTCCTGGCATAGCTCAGTTGGAAAGAGCACTCAGCGCATAGAGCTGAGAGGTCCTGGGTTCGATTCCCGATGCCGGAACGAATTTTTCTCGTATTAAATGGTGATAATTACATGATTATTTTACAATGACATAACAATCACATGGACTACAAGTACTAAGTAGGTGATTCCTCTTGCCAACTTGCAGTCGCTGCATGGAATTTCAGATATTAAGATATGTGGATCATATTTGGAGAGTAAGAGGAAGGCAGAAAATAGGAAAGATTGGAGAATGCTGGGTTTGCAGTGAAAGACCTGCCCTGGACAGAACATATGTATGTATGTAATGTTTTTTTTAATGTTTTGTTTTATTTAACAACGCTCGCAACTGCAGAGGTCATATCAGCGTTGCCAGATATGCCGGAATTTTGTCCCGCAGGAGTTCTTTTACATGCCAGTAAATCTACTGACATGAGTCTGTCGCATTTAAGCACACTTAAATGCCATCGACCTGGCCCGGGATCGAACCCGCAACCTTGGGCATAGAAGGCCAGCGCTATACCAACTCGCCAACCAGGTCGACCGTATGTATGTATGTATGTATGTAGACAAGCACTTACATACTATGTATTCTACTTGTGCCGTTATGAGTCCATTGAGCATTGCTGCTAAACTGTAATTGTGTTGTGGATAATTTTGTGTATGTTTGAGAATGATGATAGTGAGGTAGGGCTTCTATACCAAAAAAGAAACCGAGCAATTAGGAATCAATAAAATAAATAAAGTGGCAAAAGCAACCATTCCCACCCTGTTCTACTGTGATTAATCTTTCCCTGAAGAGATAGCTAACCCCTAACCAAACCCTCTAACCTTGCTTGGAGGTAAGATAATCTAAATCTAATCTTTCTTACAAGAGACAGCTAACCTTGTCACAGAAATAGGGACTAAGCCAAGCCATGCTAATACAATCATTTGTACAAGTGATAACTATCATCTCACTAAACCCTCTAACCTTGTCACTAAACAAGCACTAAGCTAATCTAAGCTAACCTAATCGTTTTTACATGAGGTTAACCACTGTGTGCAACTGCATGCTATAATGGCTCAAGTTGTTATACAAATTCTAGACTTCACTATCACATGGTTAGTTGTAGAAGGGGAGAAGAGTGATGACTGATGAAGATACCCACCACATTAAGTATCAATCTAAATACAATCAGTTTCTATGACAAAATTGTTTCTCAGCATAACCACTTATAAACAGTAAGTAATAATGGTATCATTATTACTTTCAATTGAAGAGTACAGGGAAAGAACGTGCTTTGTCAACTCTCTTTTATTTAAATGAATTATGTATGCTCTGTGGAGTAGGATTCTATATAATTTTAATTCTATGAACCGAATACTGTGATAATGTGAACAGTTCAAGTGCTAAGGCAGATTTTAGATTTGGCACGCAGGGAAAGAACATGCTAAAGACAGACACAATGCTCTCCTGAACAATTTGCTAAAGTGGACAAAGCACTTTTTTTCTCTATACTTATAATGCGTCACTGACTAATTGTAAAAGAGATCTCTACTGAAGCAATAATATGGCACCCTAATGAATGGATCTATGCCTAATGGTAAACACCAGATTACCAAGGACATATAAATATTAATAAACGTTTCTGACAATAGTAAGGATAGCTGTCTAGATTTTTCCAAATAATGACTCCATTCTCTACCTATAAAAGCACAATATTACAAAAATATTACAACAATTTGTTCGAAGAAAAGTAATAGAAGACATGCAGCAATTTGACTGGATGTAATTTCGAGTATATTAGTGTGGCAATTAAGATGGATTCAACAAAAGACCTACAAAAATATTAACATTCACCAATTTAGTGACAATCAGTAATTACTGTACCTTCCTTATGGTCAGGATAGATGTCATTACAAGCCTTGTATAGAACTTGCCACATGTGACAAACCTGAAAAATGAAATAATATAGGCTATACCAACTTACTATTTCAGTTGCTTTCATTCAATACTTTGAACGTGCATTACAAATCTCAAGAAAAAAAAAAAAAAATGTTGGCTGTATAAGTTTAGCTCGCTAGCAACACAAAGCTTGTTCACTATTATGTCTGCTGTCGTGTTGGGATGGTAGCTGGTAGAGGTGTACCACAAGACATCCACACTCCAGCTGATTCTTTAATGTAATTAAATTATTGTAGGGCCTATTGTGTGTGTTGATGATGACACACAACTTTTGATTATTCAACATGTTTAGTTTTACCGAAAATGGTATGTAACTGTGTGCCATTGTGCACAAAGAGCTCGACAAATAAGCAATTAATATTTGAGGAGAAAAATTCACTCCGGGTCCTTGGTTCTACGTACCAAGCGCTCTGACCACTGAGCTACATCGAATTCAATCCACAGCACTGGATCAAACCTTCCTCCTTCAATGTTTCCCTTTGTGGAATGACTCCAAGTTAGGTATATATGTTGATGTATATGTCCAATGTCAACTGCCATTATATTAGGAGCGCACTCAGCTGAGTGACTTATTTGGCCGGGAATCCGCAGTTAAGTGCACAGTAATCTGTACAGACATATGCACTGCAGCTATGAGAATATTATAGATTTATTAATTTGTCCTACAGAATGATATCTGTAATATTGACAATTAATATTTGAGGAGAAAAATTCGCTCAGGCGCCGGGATCGAACTCAGGTCCTTGGTTCTACGTACCAAGCGCTCTGAACACAGCTATGCCGAATTCAATCCACAGCACTGGATCGAACCTACCTCCTTCAATGTTTCCCTTTGTGGCCTGACTCCAACTTAGGCATATATGTTGACGTATATGTCCAATGTCAACTGCCATTATCCCCAGTGCCGGAGCGAATATTTCTCCTCAAATATTAATTGTCAATATTACAGATATCATTCTGTAGGGCAAATTAATAAATCTATAATTTTCGAGAAATAAGGCTGCTGGAATTAGTTTCCATGAATTCCCCAGTGACGAGTCCAGAAGCAATTATGAATAAAAGCCATTAGCAGAGAAGAGAACTCCAATTTAGAGCCAAATTTAAGTTCTGTAATACCCAGTTTTAAAATTACATATCAGTTTTGTTTAGTGGGTTATTTAACGATGCTGTATCAACTACACTGACCGGCAAAAAAAAAAAGTCCATTTGAAAAAAATATTAAAAGTCAAGTTTAAATGTAAATTATGAAGTAATCTCAGAAACAACATAACTGTTATCGTACTAAATTTAAAAATTACACTTTTATAACTTATGACATGTAAATTCATGCACGCCTTTCACACCAATTAATCTTCGGTTTATCGCCTAACAACGAAGGAGTGTGTTTCTGTGCTGAACATGTGGGGTAGGTCATAATAAACAATTGAAGAGGTTTTATTGCTTTATTGCTTCCTTTCCTTTTTGAAAATGAATAACAACTGTCGAAAATGGTTTGTTTGCCATTTCGTCAGTAAGTTCAGTTCAGACAATGCCTCTGTCACCCCAAGACGTTGCCAGAGCTGTCGCTCTCATTGATGACAGACGCAGTGTCCATTATGCCACTTCTACCATAGGCACACCATACACCACGGTGCAAGAGGCTATGAAATGGTTCCGGGAAACACAGAGTTACTCCAGAAGACCTGGATCTGGCAGAAAAAGGAAGACTTCAGCCCGAGATGACTGATTTCTCGTCAGCCAGGTTCTAAGAAACCGCCATACCACAGCAATTGAAGCTCGGAGTCGACTACAACATGTGCGGGGTGTTAATGTGAGCAAGAGGACTGTTCGATGATGCTTTGGAGAACAAAATCTTCAATCACGACGACCTGCTATGGGACCAGATCTGACCAGACAGCACCGAGCCAACAGTCTTCAGTTCACTCGTCAGCATGCCCAATGGACTGTGCAGCAGTGGAGCAGTGTGCTGTTCTCTGATGAGTCCAGGTTCTCCCTGAAATCCCCAGATGGTAGGGACCGGTATGCAGTGCACATTGTCTGCAAGGACGCCATTCAGTGGAGGCTCCGTGATGGTGTGGGGCAGCATCTCCATGGAGGCCCGAACAGAACTGATGATTGTCGAGAATGGTAGTCTCAACGCTCACCACTACATCGTGATTCTCGTCGATCATGTCGTGCCCTTTGCTTCATTTATTGGGATGATTTCATATTCATGCATGACAATGCAGCACACTGCATATCACAGTATCTTGATGCACTGGAGATTGTTCGTCTCAACTGGCCAGCTCGGAGTCCTGACCTAAACCCTATAGAACATCTCTGGGATAGGTTGGGTAGACATATCCGAGATCATAATCCTGTTCCGGAGACCTCAGGTGATCTGCGTGCAGCACTCCACGAGGAATGGGACAATATCGACCAGAGAGACGACATAAACTTAATTGAGACCATGCCTGAGAGAATGGCGGCTGTAATTAGGGCTAGAGGGGAACACACCAAATACTGAGTGTTCGTTTCAGTTATTGTTAGTGTGAATTTAAGCTTCGTGCGTCAACATCATTTGCAGTGAAGTTTAGTGAACAAATATTCAGCTGAAAGTTAAGTGAAAAATTTTATAAAAAGTGTAGATTTATGAACATATGACGGTCACTGACTCAAAATTGGTGTGAATTTACGTGTCACAAATTCATAAAAGTGTAATCTTTAAATTGAGTACGATTACAGTTATGTTATTTCTGGGACTACTTCATAATTTACATTTAAATTTGACTTTAATATTTTTTTCAAGTGATCGGTTTTTTTTTGCCGGTCAGTGTACTAGGTTACTTAGTATCGATGTGATTGGTGATAGCAAGATGGTATTTGGTGAGATGAGGTCGAGGATTCACCATAGATTACTTGCATTTGCCTTACAGTTGGGAAAAACCTCAGAAAAAACCCAACCACATAATCAACCAACAGGAATTTAACCCATGCTCAAGTGCACATCTGAATCAGCAGATGTCTCAGCTGACTGAGCTATGCTGGTCCTATTTCAGTTTAATATTCAGCTTAAAGAATAAAACATACCAGTTCAAACCTATCAGACAATAAGTGATGCAAAGAATAAATTGTGGCAGCCTAAAGATCACTCCAGGGTTTGTAGAAATCATTTCATGCATCAGGTTACAAAGCATGCCTTAAAATAAATAAATTTACTTCTGATGCTGTTCCTAATGTATTTAATGATTACCCAGAAAGAAAGAAAATTAAATTTATGGAACCAAAAAGGATAATTGTAAAATGCATACATTTACAAATGTTCACTAATGCTGTGATCTGACTATTGACGATACTGGCTTCAATGTCAGTAGTAAGTGCACTACTACACAATTAAAAAGGATGCTTCAGTAACAACAACATTAAGTGGACATTTTATGAAAGAGGAAAAAACAATGTAAATTACAAAGAGCATGTCAGCACTCGACACAAATAATTTCTTCCTGAAGAAAAGACAACAAAGACTAAAAAAGTGTGTGTTCTAATGCCTACCCTCTTTACTTGCGTGATTCAGGATAGATGGCAGAACCGTGACCCAATTTCAAGTTACACACCACTTCAGCAGGCCATGTTATGCATGATGTGTATCTGTGTAAAATTATGTCATGTACTAGGGTGAGTGTATAAGTGTTCGTGTAAGTGTAGGGAATGGGTGAGGATAATGCTAAAGGTGACGAAGAAAGGAAAACCTGGTACTGGCATGTAACCTACTCCTGTTAAATAGCACCAAGGGGCCTACCAGGTTTAACGTTCCCATTCAACGTATGAATCACAATCAACAGTGAGTGATATATGCCTCATCTTCATATGCACTGTGAAGATAATTCGGATTTAACCCAGGTATATTGGTGCACAATTTAGTGATTAGAAGTTTTGCACCTCCATCTCTTCTAGTTCCGAGGTAGAAATTTTAGATGAAAATTTCTGACCCTGTCAGGAATCGAAACTGGGCTGGCTAGTCTAAAGGCAGACATACTACCACAGAGCCAATGCGGTGGACCAAGACTAAAAAAAATAAAAGAACTTGGAAAAAGACTGATGCCTATAATGTAAGTAAAACAGAGAAACTAGTGCAGAAGAAAACATATTTTAAGAAATGCTTTTATTTGAACAAGAGAGGGTCTTTTCACAAGATGAACTTTGGTAGAGTAACATAACGATCAGATACTGCATTCTGTGGCATAGATCACCGGCAGGTCTGTAAGAAAGATTAATTTAATGAGTTCACTATCGAAATCAACAATTAAACAATATGCTGGAAGCATTACTGGAGTTACAGTGTCCAATTTAATAGAAAGAATGTTCCACGAGAAAGCCAAGAATCATCCTTTTTTATTATATTTTAATGATATTGTATTAACCAGGTCTATTGGGTATTTAGTGCCAAGGATCGAGCCATACCAAATGGTTCAGAAATAAATTAATTGGTAGCTCGACCATTTTTAAAAATGTTAATTTTTTTAATACTAATGACCCCTACCTGTAAGTAGACAGAAATTGGTATTAGTCTATTTTTACTTGCTTTCATGTAAAAATGGCAGCCATTTTTTATTATGTCATTCGACATTTTCGACCCTTCTCGTGGGAGATACTGGACCATACGCCCTTCCACCCCGACCTGGCACCTAGGCTTCAGGGACTTGACGTAGATTTTTTATGTGCCAGCATCAATACTTTGGTTTACAGTGAGCCATGTACGATGGCTCAATTGATGAAGTTGCGTCCCGTCCAAAAGTGTCCCCTTTTTCCCTGGGCATTCCTGATACCTCTATAAGTCACAGCACCAAAGAATTATGGGAGAGGGTAGCTAGTTTTCCTGCTTGGCTAAATTCATAGTTATGATCACTCAGAGATTCACTACGCTGAGATGTAGGCATGTTTATCAACAAAAGTTATAAATACTCGGAAATTCAACCATAAGCGCTGCAGACATGGTTAGGAACGACAATTATAGAGACTTGGAAATTTGTCCGTGGGAAGTGTAGACATAGTTAGGAATGAGAGTTAATGTCTCGGAAGGTTCCAGAATACGAGTAGAGATATGCCTTCTATTAGTATTCATTAAACTGTTAGGAAAACTTCTCCTCTCGTCGATTTATCTCATATTTAAAACATTTTACTACTATACAGCTCTGTATGTGTTAACTTGCTTTCTTATGAGCCGAATTAGTTTGTACATATTGTGCACAGTTTAATGTAAAGTCGGCATGCATATATTCTTTTTACATTGATTATACCTATTGTTTAGTCATTATTATTATTGGTTTCTTCATTTACTTAATTGTATTTATATGAATTTGTATTCTTGTATTTAACTTATTATATTTCATTATATACTCTTTTATCCCTGCACCAAAAACGTATGTTCTCTGAATCAAATGATCTTATTTCAATTATTTGCATATAATAATTAAGAAACACGTTAAAGGAATTATCCTTGTAGGAAATTAGTGCTCCCTGGACCAAAATGATCTTACTTTAATTATTTAGATACAATTTAAATTAAGTAATATAGGCCTATTAAACGATTTATCCTTCTATCAAACACGGATGTTATTCGGACCAAATGTCCTATTTTAATTATGTAATTACTTCATATTTATTTCTAACAAGTGTAGCGAAGTCCACGGGTAAAGGCTAGTAAGTTAATAAATGTGTGTGAATGTAACGTGAGTTCCTGTAGAATGACACTGGAGAATATTGAAACACAGATTTATGCTGAATAAAAAAAAAATGTAAATCTTATTTTTTCTACAATGCATATATGGCAGACTACACCGGTATTGAAGTGTGGTTATCTAGTGTCACTTCTAGAGTCAATAACTGGCATCGCAGTGCTGAATTATTCCCACAATGTACGAAATGTTGTGGTTAGGCTTTCTCTTTATTATGGGCAAAGTACGGTATAAGATTTAAAGTTCGGGCTTCTTACATTAGAAACATACCAGGTAACTTACACAATTGTTTTCAGTTTTGTTGAATTTTGACAATCTAAAATGTTCTGGTTTCACATCCAAGTTAAAGGAAATGTTCAAATGTCTGCATAGTAATGATATTACGGATTTAATGTTTGACATTCTCCTATAATTCACTACACAAACTTGCACAAGAATTGTTAATACTGAAACATCTTGATTTGTTTAAAGCAACTGTCACACAAGTTGACTTTTAATAATACTCCGCGCCATCTTCGCGATTCACCATCACCAACATTTCGCCCTACAATATCGCTAACTTTTCAACAAAAAGTAGCTAAATCCATAATTTGTTAAGAAATCCACAGAAATCTCGCTAAAATTAATAATAAATATCACTAAATAAAAATGCGGGAGAAACTGCAGTTAGTGTCCCGTAAGAAATTTTTCAGTCCAATGATGGGACACTGCACATGCGCACGACACAGACAAGTAAAGGATCTACCACACCATAGATAAAGCTGGTGCCCTACAGAAACATGTATTTAAACCGTTTTAGCAGGTACATTTCACAATAGCTGAGACTCAACATAACAAATGGCGGCAGTTATATTGCATCGTTTAGGGCCGTTTTCTCCATAGTTACACTTGGGATAAATTAAACCCGTTCAACTTTACTATTCAGTTTAAACATGCTTCCATTTTCTCAATAAATGTCAGACAGCCCACCCGTTTAAACTAATGTTGGCACTAGATGCTATTGGCTTCTCATGTGTTGGCTACACTGAACAACAACCCAATCAGAGCCAAGATTACTGATGGCGCGTCACATTTTCAACATGTCAGCCACAGATCACGATATTAGCTTTTTACAGAGAATTAATGCTATAATCAAATCAACTCGAATAAAGAAGGAATGCATCTACTAGTTTCACAAATAAATAAATCATTTATACCCATGTGAAGTGTTGTGTATCATTTAATCAGCTGTTTTCTTGAATTTATTGGAAAGCGTTCTCGATTCCACTTTTCTCTGATAGGCAAGATCGTACAATAATTTGTGTCTTGTGTTAATATGCATTATCTGGTGGCATGTGTGGATCCATTTTAATATAAAAATTAATTTCCTTTAGTTTATTCCTTTCCTCCGAAAATCACGATCTTAATTAATTTCAGGAAGACAACTTCTAGCTTTTTAACGTGTTCGGTAACCCACTAAATTAGGCCTACGTGATGTACCCAGGATCTTGATAATTCTAAGGGAAATAGCTTTTATTTTTAACGTTGTAGTATGTGACCTTATCTACTATTTATGTAATATTCACAGGCCCTAGTTTATAATTGGCTAGAATGGGCAAATACCCGGAGCAAGAGAAACTATTTTAAGGTAGGATGTTGAAATAATTGTTAAATACATGCTCAATAAAAATCAATATTTATAAATAATTTAATAAAAACAGCTTTTTGTTTGGTGAATTGGCACAATTATTGTTTCACATTTTTGTTTGGTAATAGAAGGGATAAAGTTAAAGAAAGAGGTTAGGGTGCCAACATTTACTCTGTCCAGTTTTCCAATGACCTAAACCTAGGGCCTAAATATTCATAATAGGTGTCATCCTCTTGTATTATTTTTATTTCAGTAAACGGTTGGTTGCACTGTATGATTCGTTCATCGTCCATTATGAATTTTGATCAGATTATCATAAGCTGATTAATGTACACTGTAAGGTCCTGTGTTCAGAAATGTAGAATTCAGGGGGGGAAAAAAAGTAAGAATATCAGACCAGTAGAAATTGATTTACTGCTCTCTTTAGTTAGTACAAAGAAAGATATATTACAATGTAAGAAAACCGATAGTACATCTTTAAAAGACAGAAAAAGCTTGGCAAGAGCTAGCAGAAAGTTTCAATGATATTAGTGGAACTGTAGTACGGTAAGAGATTGGAAGATATTAAAGGGGAAGTATGAAAACCTCAAAAACACCTGTAAAAGGAGATTTTCCGAAGATAAAAAATACACATAGGTGCAGGTGGAGACCCAAATCAACCGAACTTAATAATAACTTATATTAAAACAAAAAAGAGATTATTGGCACAATACAACTTGAGGGGCCACCATCTGTATGTGACTCAGATTGTACTGGCCAGTCATCACTATTCGCATCTGTGGAGCACCCATCTGCAAACATTGGAAAAGCACAATTTCCTCCTCAAATCCAATCAATTCAAAATTCCAATGTCATTCCCTTTTCATCTGTGAATATATACAGGTCTGTAGCTTCTGAATCCCAAGCATTTGTCGCAGGTGACGATTCAAATCCCACTGATCAGGTAACTGAAGATATACCAATATAATAGTATTTCAGGGTAATATACAAATTAATGAAGTAGAAGCCATTCCATGTAGCAGTCAATTCAGTATTAGGTACCTAAGGAAACCTACTTCCACTCCACTCCTAGTAAAGAAGAAAAGACCATCACAAGACAGTTCATTGGCAGGAAATAAACTTATGGCATTATGGCAAGAAAAACAAGTTCTGCAGTTACAAAAACAAGCAATAGAGGATCAAATTTAATTCCAAAGGATGGAGCATGAATTTAAAGTACCGGTAACATATACAATATTATGAAAGAAGAACATACAGTGAAGATGAAACTCACAGAACTTTATATAAAAAATAAGGAGTTTGATCTTGAGATGAAAAGAAGAATTCTTGAACTTGATGTTAGGAATAGGGAATTGGACCTTGAAACAAACAGCTAACTGAAATCACAAGATTTTGATGTAGTTATGGTGTTTATTTTCTTCAAGTCTATATGTTCTTTTTTATTTAAATTAAAAAATTTAATCTAACGTATTAAATCACTTTAGGTACCGGTAACTTATATATTTAAAGGCAATATTGATAACTTCAGTTTTGTAGTGGTTTTTAGTGGTCCTAATATGTTATGATGTCATTTTGATATTTTCATAAAGTCATTCGGTTTATATTATTCACTGTATTAATAATACCATAATCAACATATCACATCAGGTTATCATGCTACTTAAAACAGAAGATATTTAAATTTATGTAACTTCTTAAGTAATTGAATAACAAGTTAATCAGTAGGTAGTTTAACTTAATTCCAATTGAAAAATAAAATTTATTGCATGTTATCACCTATCACATAATTTATATATGGCTTATTTATAATATAGTAATAATACATTAGAAAAAAACAGTAGGCCTAGGCCTAATTATAACATGACATCAAAATGTTCATAAATCAATTGTTAGTTTCATTTCTAATTATTTTAATAGACATGAACATAATATGAAATATACAGTATATTCCCTCCAGCTAATTTCTTATATGTTAGAAAATAAACACACTGCATATTTCAAGTATTTAGTTACGTTCTGCCATTGAAATCCGACATTGATATAATTTTGATACAAATGCAGATATATTTCAACTTGTAACATCACTGTGTAATTAAAATAAAGTGGAATTTTTACATAAATTGTGACTACACTATAATGTGTTAAAATGTTTGTGTATCAGTAACTTAGTAATATTTTACATAACACAGTTACAGTTAAGTCAGGTCATCGTTAGATTCTATATTATGGAGGTTGTGTTGCATCTAAAGCTACACCACACGAGATAATAAGTCAGGTTTAAAAAAAATAACAATTTTAGGCTTAATAATTATGGTGTAAGTTACTGGTGCTGCTTAATTATCAGTGAAGTAAAGTTATAATATATACTTTTGAAAATATCCAAGTTCAACATGAATAATAAACAATGTTACATGTACTGCAGTGAATAAAACTTATTTTATGTTAATGTAATCTCTTCCTTCACTGGTTCACCAACAAATGATGGAAGTACTGATGGATAAGGTGGTTTCGCCTGACATTATTTTCTGCTACATTTGGGTGATTGTTAGCTGCTTGAGGGAAGTTATGCACAGCGATAATGGCATCCAACTGGTCATCAGTATGAATTCTGTCCAATTTTAGTCTGATTCCAGTAGCTAAAACAGGAAATCTTCTTTTGTATACCCCATAGCTCCTCTCTACTGGACTTCTAGTCTTTAAGTTGTTCCTCTGGCGTGTGTGTAATTGTCAGTGGTGTAATGAGATAATTTTGTACAGCACATCCACTATCTCCAACTAGAATGGCTGCACCAAATTCTCCATCTTCAAATCGCCTCTTAATTCTTGAAGAATTAAAAATATGTGAGTCATGAGATGAGCCTGGCCACCTAGCCACAATGTCTCGAATCAACAAGGAAGAATCAGACACAGTTTGCACATTAATTGAAAAAAAATCTTGCGATTTCTGAAGATTTCTGCATTTCCTCAACCTGGTGATTGTATTTTCACATGTGCTCAGTCAATTGCAATTATATAGTTAGGAAAACGCGAAATCGTATAAAATGCGTGCTTAACCCTTGCTGTTCCTTTAGGTGTTGTTGGCATGTTGATATAACGCTGTGACAAATGTCCTATAGGAGTAGAAACTTTTGCAAGGACTGAGAGAACAGAGACTGGAATTAGAGTACAGAGAGTGGACTGAGAGGAATGACAGTGGACTGAGAGGACAGAGGAGCCTGGGAGAATAGATAGAGCACTGTGGGATAGGGAGTAAGCTAAGAGAACAGAGGGAACAGAGACTGAATTGAGTGACAAGAAGGTGGAAAGCGAGGATAGTGAGTAGACTGAGAGACCAGAGAGTGGACTGAGAGGACAGAAAGTAGACGGAGGGGACAGAGAGTAGACTGAGAGGACAAAGTGGACAGAGATTACAGAGAGTGAATTGAGAGTACAGAGAATAGACTGAGGGGCAGAGAATGGAATGAAGGGACAGAGTGGACGGAGACGACAGGGAGAGGACTCAGACATCAGTGTGTAGCCTGAGAGGATAGGGAGTGGACTGAGAGGATAGGGAATGAACAAGAGGAGTGGGAATGAGCTAAGAGAACAGAGAGAAAAGAGAGTGGACACAGAGAATGTTGAGTATATTGAGAGAAGAGAGAGTGGACTGAGAGGACAGAGAAGGGGCAGAGATTACAGAGAGTGCATTGTGTGGATTGAAAGCACGGAAAATGATACAAAGAAAACTGACAGAATGGAGTAGGCTGAGGAGAAAAAGAGTGAACTGAGAAGACGCAGATTGGACCGAGAGGAGAGAGAGAGAGGACTGAGGTACCGGTAGGAGAAAAGGGAAAGGAAACAGAGTGGACCGATATCAAAGAGAGAGTACCGATACTGAAATTACAGTGAGTGAGCACAGAGAGGACTCAGAGGAAAGAATTCTGACTCGCAGTTTCCCCAGTTCACTCTCAGTCTTCTCTCTATTCTCTGCCCACTCTCTGTCCTCTCAGTTCACTCTCTATACACTCAATCCACTCTCAGTTTTTCACCCCACTCTGTTCTCTCAGTCCACTCTCTGTCCTCTGAGTCCACACTCTGTGCTCTCAGTACACTCTCTGTTCTCTCAGTCAACTCTATCCTCTCTGTCCACTCTATCTTCTCTCAGTTCACTCTCTGGTCCCTCTCTTTTCTTTTAGTGCCATCGCTATCCCCACAATGCTCCATCTATCCTCTCTGTCTACTCTCTTTCCTCTCAGACCACTTTCTGTTCTCTCAGTCCACTTCCTGTCCTTTCATTCCACTCTCTGTAGGCCTACTCACAGTCCACTTTCTGTACTCTCAGTCCACTCTCTGTATTTTAGTTCACTCTCTGTACACTCAGTTCACTCTGTCATTTTTGTGCCTTCTCTGCCCTCTGCCTTCCCTCTGTCCACTCTGTCTCGTCTCAAAGTTCAGTTCATGAAGGAAAGAGAAGAGAGAGAATAAAACAATGATTGAGAAGACAGTGACGACTGAAATTTAACGGAAGGGGTTCAATATGTAAGGTTTTTTTTAGATCTAGATTTTCCAGCAAATCCTTCATAATGAATTTTAATTTTAAGAGGCTCGAACTAAGGAGATATCACGCTCACTAGGTTCAAACTACAGTCCGATATCAAACGGAGGGGGTTCATTATGTATACAAGTTTAGATTTCTCCTGCAATTCTTTATTCCTACAATAAGCAATTATACATTTCCAGGACTCGAACTCAGGAAGTAATTCCGTCATTGGGTTAAAACTACAGACTGTAATGTGGCGGAAGATTTGCATTGTGTATACAAGTTTTTAGTTTTTCCTGAAATGTTTTATTCCTTTAATAAAAAAAATTATAAGTTTTCGGGGCTCAAACCCAGGAATAATGCCGTCACTGGGTCCAAACTACTGACTGTAATTTGGCGGAAATCGAGCAGTGTGTATACAAGTTTTTAGATTTTTCCTGGAAATTTTTATGCCTCTAATAAACAATTATAGCCTACACTTTCGGTATTCGAACTCAGGAAATATTGCTTCACTTTGTCCAAACAAGAGACTGTAATTTGGCGGAAGATGTGCATTGTCTGTACAAGTTTTTAGATTTTTCCTGCAATTTTTTATGTCTCTAATAAAGAATTATAAATTTTCGGAGCTCAAACCCAGGATATAATACCGTCACTGAATCCAAACTACAGACTGTAATTTCGCGGAAGTGAAGCATTGAGTGTACATGTTTTTGGACTTTTCCTGTAATTTTTAATACCTATAATGATGAATCATATATTTGCGGGGCTCGAATTCGGTCTTAATTGGTTCCTATGTTGGCGGTTTCATAGATGAACCGTTCCTACTACAAATACAATCTTTGTAATAATACAGCAGTATTTTACACTCTTTGCGCATCTTGTACTCTCTGATCGATCTGCATTAGGTTTTTATCGAGAGGAAGATTGGCATAAGTAACAATTTTCGTTACAGTCGAGGGAGATGAGTTAAGGTTGGTAGCGCAAAAAGCGCTAGAAATATGTTGGCACTCCTTCACATGTTACAGCATAGCAGGACAAATACTGCAGTAGAGCCAAAATGCGGAGAAAAATATCGGCACCAGCTTTATCTATGGTGTGGTAGCTCCTTTACTTGTCTGTGTCGTGCGCATGCGCAGTGTCCCATCATTGGACTGAAAAATTTCTTACGGGACACTAACTGCAGTTTCTCCAAATGTTTTAACAAAATTACAGAATATAAGAATATAAAAATCAGCAGAAAAGTCGCTATCGTATTTTACAAAATTTGTCGCCGAAAGAGATTCAAAATTCCCTAGATTTAGCGACATATCGCTAAATATGGCAACACTATCGTGATTGTTCCAGCGTCGCCAACACCAAAAAAAAAAAGACTATATGCCACCAACGAATTAGAAAGAGAAAGATATTCTGTGGTCATTGCGCCGCCATGTTTGAAGAAAATTGAACGACCGTCCGCCATAAACTTATGCGCACAAAACAAAGTGCGTGTGGCGATAAGTGACATTAGAATCGTCAGCTGTCAAAATTTCGTTTGCATAAATCAGTTAAACTGAAGTGGAAAAACCTAGTATTTCGTCAAATACGTGCTAGGAACTTAATCTAAAGTTATATACGCTAAATTTAAAACACTTGAGCTATTCCTAAAAAGAATGCTTAAAAGAATAACCTAAGCAAAATTGTCATCTAGTATGACAAGAAGTCCTAGCAAATATAATGAAGAAAATGTTAATATTCCTAGGTTCTTTTAAATGCGACCTGCAAGATTGCCTATAAAATGAACGAGTATGATTCGGATGATTTTATCAAATTGTTTTCCCAGTCTATACACGTTGCAAATTTATTTATTATACCATAAGATATAGAATGAAAGTAGGCCCTAACTGTGGGCTAGTTAACAACGTTTACCTCCGAGCTTGTAACGTGGGTAAAACATGACCAAACACTCTTTCAGTTTTTTTTTTTTTTGTTACAGTAAAGTAGGCTATAATTATTATCGAAATGTGAACGTGAAGCCAACAGCCGGCTGGTCTGTCTCAGCCTTTCAAGGGCTGTGGCACAACAGATTATTATTAGTGTATAATTGAGCACCCACGTACAATAATGGGGTAAGTAGTTTCGAAATATATTCATACTTACCCCATTATTGCACGTGGGTGCTCAATTATGTTCTTTCATGTCCTTCCAGTCAAAATACTAACAACAATACGGCCTACCCAAGAGTTTTGCGTTATTTTGGATGAGAGTGTCGAAATACAATTTTAATATTTGATTGCTATTACTGGGTTTGAAACAGAATTGTAGCGGTTTTATCCGTATTTAATTTAACTTTATTACTAGTGAACCATTTATTTGATTAATCGTTTGTCTTCGAAATAGGCCTACTTTTTATAAGCTACAGCTCATCGTCTTCTTCTATAAGCAGTAAGGAAGACAGAGAGCAGAAATAAAGGATGCCGGTATCGAAATACAGTTTTAATATTGTATTGCTATTTGTTTTTCACTGGGTCTGAAACGGAATTGTAGTGGTTTTATCCGTATTTAGTTTAAGTACATTACCAGTGAACCATTTATTTTGTTTATGCCGGGCGTTGTTACACATTTATGCATGAAAAAAAAAAATGCTGCTAATTAACAAAACTATGTACTTAGCTTCATTATATTTACATGAACTATGATATATCAGTTGTCTTTTTCCTTTTGACAATGCAGTTATATGCAGCACACACAACAGGCGTGTTTTTTCTTCGTTTTTTTTGTAGTTGTTATCTCCGTTATACGATATTGTAAGCAGACGAATTTCTACAAAGTTGGGCACTTAGTTCAGATCTGCCGTGTTTCGCGCTGGCACCGCAAAGAGCGCTGTACAGGACAACATGGCCACTCTATAGTCTTCTCTTTCTAACTCGTTGTATACCACAGTTTAGTATGTCTATTGCATCACTATCATTGGCGGATACTTTCAGCCGGAATTTTCTGCCCAAGAGATAATTGAAGCATTGAACGAATCTATAGCAAACACCAAGTACAGAAGAAGCGGTTTTGATAGCCGGTGACTTCAATTGTAGGACGGACATTCACAACATTAAAGCAGCCCAAACAATAGCGTATCTTGAACAGGAAGGTTTCAAGCTTATAAACGATCCAAAAGAACCCACGTATATCAGCTATAATGGTGCCAGCACAATCGATCTCATTTTCCTGAATCCGCGTGTCACAAAAATCTCCGTTCAAGCACTGACAAAGTCGGCTACAACCCCTCTCAGGAAGCATATTCCCATTTTGGCAAACCTCGAGATATCTCATAAGAAGGAAGAATTAAGCAATAGCAAGAAAACAACACGACACGTAGACACAGCATCACTGGAAGAAGCCACAGAACAAATAATAACGGTGAACAAGAACATTGAGGATGGCAAAGTAAATGAAGCTGCTTGCAAAATAACGGACATCATTAGAACAGTGCAAATTGTAACTGAAAAAAGAGATAGAAAGGCCCAACCATGGTTTGACATTACTTGCTACAGGAAGAGATGCGATGTGCTCAACCTTCTACACTCAGCCAAGAAAACAAAATCCCCGGAGACATTACAACAGTATGGCCAGGCTAGAAGACAATACAAACTACTGATAAAAGAGAAAAAAGCAGCGCACGTAGAGAAAGAAGGCAGAAGACTTGTCGAAGAAGCAGTGAAAGACCCATATGTAGCACTAAAATCCAGAAAACCGAAGTTCTCACAGGAAATATCTATGAGTACTTGGGAGGAACACTTCCAGAAAACATTAAACAACAGGCATACTGAGAGAGCATACCCTACAACCATAAAACAGAAGCACAGGATTTCCCAAAAATTACAGAAGAAGAAGTCACTGCAGCAATACGAAGTCTAAAATGCAAAAAAGCCGCAGGTCCAGACGCAATCTTCAACGAGAATTTAAAAGACACTCTACCAATCTTGAGGGAAACATTTCAATAAGTGCCTGGAGACAAGCAAATTGCCTGAAGTATGGAGGACGTCGACAATCAAAGTCCTCTACAAAGGGAGAGGAGATACAACGCTACCGGACGCTTATAGGGGCATCGCTCTAGAGAATGCTGCTTTCAAGATCTTCACCAAAATCATCACACAAAGACTCTCGGAACTTGCAGGAAATATAATACCAGAAGAGCAATTTGGTTTCCGGAAAGGAAGATCAACGCTCCAGGCTGTCACAAAATTATTACAAGTAATAGAGGAAGCTCTACGTCATGACAAAGGGAAACGATACGTAGTTTTCATAGACTATAAAAAGGTCTTCGATCTGCTAGATAGACAGATATTAGTTTCAAAGCTGGAGACCAAGTTTGGACGGAATTATCTCACTAACATAATAAGGAATATGTTAGAGTATAATGTGGTGAACATAAGCGACAACCTAAGGACATCAAGACCCATCACGCAAACAAACGGTGTGTTGCAGGGAGATCCCGTCAGCCCCCTACTCTTCAACCTAATGACAGCGGACGTGATAGAAGCAGTTCGCGGAGGTGGACAGACGGACGTATACGTGTATGCGGACGACATGGCCTTAACAGCAGCAAATGTGGAGGATCTGCAATCGTGCTTCGATAGATTGAATGACTGGGCGAATAACAACGGACTTCATATAAACACAGAAAAGACTAAGGTTATGATATTTCGCAAAGGAGGTCGGATATCGAGGAATGATATAATCCAGCATAACTAAGAGCCACTAGGAGTAGTCAACTCGTTCAGATACCTCGGAGTGATCTTCCAAACATCAGGGACCTGTTTTACTATGCATGTAAAGGAGAGGTCAGTGGCCGCGATCAGGGCAATAAGCGACATAAAGCACCTACAATCACTGTCGTTGGAAACAGCAATGAACCTATTCAGGGCGAAGATAATGCCAGTACTGACGTACGGGGTTCAAGTAATCTGGCAGTACTTAAAGAAGAAGGATCTAGAGATGCTAGAAAGTGTTAAAGTCACCTTCCTGAAAAGAGCCCTGGGAACATCAAAATATGCACCGTCGAGGCTGATATATATACTTTCAAGGGAAACCTTCCTGATAGAAGACCTCAGAACGGACTACTTACTGCCATCTACCAGCGGCTACTAGCAGCTTCTATCGGAAAGAGAAGAGAAAAGACGCCAGATTCCGGACGGGTTCTACAGCACCGGAGCCGTGATAGACAGGAACTGGATGGGACCAAACCAACCGTTGCGACATGTGGTGACGAGATTATCAATCCATGGCTACCACCACAGACTGTGCATCAGATCAGGCTTCCATACTGCTGACGGAGATTGCGTGTGCAAATTATGTGGTGAACTATGTCGGCAATATCACATACTAACGTGTCAGAGGGCAGACAAATCAATAACCGAGATAGGAAAAAGTGACATTTACTAGTATCTCTAACAATGCACACTCGTGCGCATTTCTCTCTTATTATATTTAGTATGTCTATGGTATATACCACAGTCTAGACTGTGGAATATACTATAGAGAGGCCACAACGCCTTATAGTTGAAGACAATAGAGATATCCTGAACTAGCACCAACAGATGGCGCACGTGTACTTTGAGGGATGCGCTTTGCGTGCGTATTTGTTTTTCGGTATATAAACATTGAGGATGTACGTGAATTAAATATTCTTAAAAACAACTAAAAATGGCAAATTTTTGTTATGTTCCTATATGTAAAAACCAAGGAAAGGTTTTTGTCTTCAATGAAGTCCCGAAATATTACGAATATATGCTTTAAACCTTAAAAAAATATAAGTAATTAAATTGCGCCTCGAAAGTGCTAGCTATTAAACAAAAGTAACTACTTCAAGTAAGGAATTCTTGACTACAGTTTCATTCTGGAAGAGGAAAAAGAAAAATTAATAAAACATGTGTCATCTCGACAGCGAGCTATGTTAGTTTAGATTATATGCAGTAGTTGTAGGAGTCTCCGAAGTTTACGCCTGCAGTAAACTCTCGATAAACTGGGATGTTTATTATCCAGGACGATCCGTAGTGAAATCTATTTCGTGAATAATGTTTTTAATGTACCGTACCCTAATTATTAAAACCATGTTTTAACTTCAAAATTTCAAAATCATCCTACATAGTATTCAAAACTGCATGTCCTTAACCTACAAAACGCACGACTAATCCTGATAACTACTGCAATCACATTATAATTATCATCCTATTAAAAATTGCATTTGATCTTTCTGCAACTACAGAAAAAAAGTACGAGGAATTCAATATCGATAGTCCCTTCCCTATAAAAAAAACACATTGGTGGCTGCATATCCTGATTTTAGCGTACAGTTCTTAAATACTAATGATTAAAAGGGACAATATTCACCTTCGACATAGTTCCTATTTTTTCATTCGTGCATCTCGTTCTCAAAGTTCTCGAACTCCATTTACTCGTATCTATATTCTGCATACTGCAGATTTCTCCATCCATCTCGAGGAATCGCTCAATATTATACAGGTTTACGTTATTATTTATTGTAAGTTAAATTAAGAGGTAAGAAAATATTGAATTATATTAAATTATTCTAGGTTATACAAAGTAATTGTAAATATAATTTTGACACGCACAGAAAACCAACAAGAGGGAAAACGTAATCAACTGTAGCATATGACATAACATAGCCCTACAACTTGTTGCGCCGCATGGAACGCTCCTGTCATCAAGCGGTAAAACTTCGCATAAGATATCCCTATTGAGATAAGCGTTCACTACATCGTATCGCACTGCTCGTACGAATCGCATGCAACGGATATTTTAAGTGCAGTGCGTTCACTGTAACGGCTTCACCTCATCGCCTCATCGGATTCCCCTATCAGCTGTTTAAAACATGACGTCGTACGATATTGACATTACTGAAAGCAAAGGAGTTGAGGTTAGGTCTATTAATTACGTCTGTTAGCGAATAAGAATTTGTAATTGCTTCATGCGTCTTAATTAAAGAGGAAGAAACAAAAGAAATATTGGTTTACATAATATATTTGATTACTGTAATGGGAACGCCTCAAATTATATAATTCTTCGCAATTTTCTACACGCGAAATAAGTTTTCCGTCTGCCATTTTGGCGCGACCAACGAGTTAGAAAGGGAAGAATATAGAGTGGCCATGTTCTCCTGTACAGCGCTCTTTGCGGTGCCACCGCGAAACACTGCAGATATGAACTAAGCACCCACCGTTGTAAATATTCGTCTGCTTACAATGTTGTGTATACGGAGGAAAGAACTACGGAAAAACAAAGAAAAAACATGCCTGTTGTATATGCTGCATATAACTGCAATGTCAAAAGGAAAAAGACAACTGATATATCATATTTCATGTGAATTTTATGAAGTTAAGTCCATAGTTTTGTTAATTAGCGGCATTTTTTTCATGCATAAATGTGTAACAACGCCCAAGATACCATACAGTAACCAATTTTTCTTTTCTTGCAGATTGCCTTTGAAAAAAAGGAACTGTTGAAACAGTGGATAATAAATATGAAACGAGACAAATGGTGTCTCTCCTAGCTGTTATTTCTAGAAGTTCTTTCAGTACTCGATCAAAACACTTGTTTATATTTTATGATGCAGTTTCACACAACCTATTGTTCAAGTCTCTAAATTATTTACTGTAGTTTTGGTGAACTGCATTTTCTTGAAAAAAAAAATGAAATTAACACTGTCTTCATTATATCATAAGCTTTACGTTTCGTAGGTGAGGTCTGCGGTTCATGTTGTTCTGTAAATGTGCAGTAAAACCAGCAATTGTTAGTACTGCCTTGTCAACAACTGTCTCATACTCCTTGTCATGTACATATATTTGTCTCCTGAATGTGGAGAGCATAGGAAACCGTTTTTCGTGGGATGCCATTTAACCCTTGTCGTGTTTTTTACCCACTGATTTAACAAATCTTTGTTTTCTAAAGAAAAAGTGTAGGTTTCTCTGTTGTATATACCTAATGCGTAAGTAATTGCAGTGTATTATTTGTATTATTATATTTGTAATTATTGAAAAGATTTTTTCTCTTACATTTAATATGTAATTAATATATTTTCTGAAGAAAAAATCTTTAAGTGTTGAGTGCTTTTTAATGAACAAAATTATGTAATATCTATTATTTCTGTTCATTGTGTCCGTCCTGCTTATATAGAAGACGATGAGCTGTAGCTTATAAAAAGTAAGCCTATTTCGAAGACAAACGATAAACCAAATAAGTGGTTCACTAGTAATGTACTTAAATTAAATACGGATAAACCAATACAATTCCGTTTCAGACTCAGTGAAAACAAATAGCAATAAAATATTAAAATTGTATTTCGACATCGGCATCCTTTATTTCTGCTCTCTGTGTCCTTACTGCTTATAGAAGAAGACGATGAGCTGTAGCTTATAAAAAGTAAGCCTATTTCAAAGACAAACTATTGATCAAATAAATGGTTCACTAGTAATAAAGTTAAACTAAATACGGGTAAAACCGCTACAATTCCGTTTCAAACCCATAATAGCAATAAAATATTAAAATTGTATTTCCACACTCGCATCCAAAATAACGCAGAACTCTTGGGTAGGCCGTATTGTTGTTAGTATTTTGACTGGAAGGACATGAAAGAACATAATTGAGCAACTATATGCAATAATGGGGTAAGTATGAATATATTTCGAAACTACTTACCCCATTATTGTACGTGGGTGCTCAATTATACACTAATAATAATCTGTGGTGCCACAGCCCTTGAAAGGCTGAGACAGACCAGCCGGCTGTTGGCCTCACGTTCACATTTCGATAATTATGCTCTACTGTAAAAAAAAACTGAAAGCGTGTTTGGTCATGTTTTACCCAAGTTACAAGCTTGGAGGTAAAGGTTGTTTACTACAGTTAGAGTTAGGGCCTACTTTCATTCTATATCTTATGGTATAATAAATAGTTTTGCAACGTGTAGAGACTGGGAAAACAATTTAATAAAATCATCCGAATCATACTTGTTCATTTTATAGGCAATCTTGCGGGTGCATTTAAAATAACCTCGGAATATTAACATTTTCTTCAGTATATTTGCTAGGACATCTTGTCATACGTACATGACAATTTTGCTTAGGTTATTCTTTTAAGCTTTCCTTCTAGGAATAACTCAAGTGTTTTTAATTTAGCGTACATAAGGTCTTTATTTTAGATTATGTTAATAGCACATATTTGACGAAATACTAGGTTTTTCCACTTCAGTTTAACTGATTTATTGAAAACGAAATTTTGACAGCTGGCAATTGCAATGTTACTTATCGCCACGCCCACTTTGTTTTGGGCGCATAAGTTCGTTACCGACGGACGTTCAATTTTCTTCAAACATGGCGGCGCAATGGCCACTCTCTTTCTAACTCGTTGGGCGCGACACTGAACATGGTACAACATAATAGTAACAGTTGACCAATTAAAATTGATTTATTAAAGGAGGCCATGATCGCACGCATCCGAAAAGTTGCCCATCCGAGAAACGTGGACGGATTTGCCGATAGGCGATGCGTCCGATACGATGTAGTGAACGCGGTTACATAACAATTACAGCAAAGATAGTCTTTTTCCGATACGTGCGATTCGTCCGATGCGTGCGATACGATGTAGTGAATACTTACCTTTGAACATTAGTCCGCCATGTTTTGTTTAGTCAAAACAAAGGGGCGTGGCTCGGATGTTGTAGGAAATGACTGTGATGAACTTAGTATTAGTGTGAATTGAGTTACATATTAAGCCTATGTTAATAAGTAAAAAGTAAAATACACACAAAACTTTACGTTTTATATAAAACTGTAGGCCTATATTTTATTAGTTTCACTAAATATAGCCCAGATATTAAACGACAAGCTACATTCAATGCAACCAAAGCAAAGCACCTAAAGACGGATGAATGTATTCGGCAGAAGAAAAATAATTAATTGTTTGGCTTCGTCACAAATTTAATTAACTTACAGCTAATCTAACCTAATATGAAGTCATGTAATTCAGTGCTCACCGACTGATTTCAAGAGAGACGACGTATGTAACTATTAGGAGTAAAATAAAGGAAAGGTAGTGGCGAAAATTAAGAAAAAATCCAATAATTATTTAGAAAAATTAATTTGAAATTGGAATTAACACAAATAACTTTCGAAACTGCAATTATGAAAACTACGAATAACCTCTTAGCATGCAATTAATAATTAAAGAATGACACTAATACAAAGATATTCATGATCATAACTCACCACATTTATTGAAACGATAAGATACTTACGATTAACATTGTTATCAGAAACAACAGGAGCCACAGCTAGCTACACTTCTTTTCGCGTGATGGACACATCGTGTAGTGTAATATAATTTGAAGCAAATATTGATCTCACACGTGTCTCGAAACTAGGCAGAGGCTTTTGCTGAATAAAACTGTTCTTACATTTGACACAATAATGACAAATTATGTGTGATGCAAGTACTAACGTTCCTCGTTGTTAACAAAAAGAGCCCTACGCATTAATTAAAAAAAATTGGAGTAGGCCCTATAAACACAATAAATACTAAACTCTTGATGGTACAAACTTATTAATGCAGATATTTCGCTTATGCTCAGTCCGTCTTATCTTATAATTCTCTGGAGCAATGGTACCTGTATTGAGAGGGTTTAATTATCCAGAAACAAATATTACGATTTACGGTACATTTCATTTAAATCCGAGGAAATGAGACATTTTTTGGCAATTTTAAAGTCTTAATTATTACCATTTTATTTATAAATCAGCTTTTTACTAAAACAATAGCAACATTTTGAATTTAATATTGATGTATCCGAAAAATATAATAATAAATAATTTATTATATATTTCCTGGCAGAGTTAAGGCCTGCTCTTATCAGTCTATAATTAATACAAATACATAATATTAGTAATAGTAATAATACTAGATATGTTGTGGAATATTATTATTATTGAAACTGTATCTTACAAGAATAAGAAATAAAATATTAATTGAAAACTACGAGACAACTTATTATTCAAAGTTTCCCGTTGTTTCCGTTTGACACATTATAACCAAATTACTACTTGACATAATTTTAAATTTGTAATAAGTTTAAGATAGTGTTAAAGGACTATTTGTTTTCATAATATTGTGACGGCAGGCCGAATATTCTCGGCGCTCGGGGAACTTCGTGCGCGTCCGGCAGGAGAGGGGCCGAGAGGCGGTGGCGCGGACGTGACGAAGGGAGAGGGGGAAATAAAGCAGCTGGTAACTGAGGAGAGAAATCCAGAAGTCTCGAGAGGCGCCATCTTCTCGGTATCTGTAGATTGATCGCGAAATCGTACTATTATATCTGGAAACTATGGTTTGGTTATAAAGAGGAGACGCAAGTGAGCTGGAGCAGTTAGTTGCAGTCGTTGCTAGTTTTGGACAGCAAGGCAGTCTTTTGTAGCAATGAAGCCAGCTTCGAGATCGGAGTTCGTCTTGAGTTGTGTCCGTAACTGTGGGAGCCGGAAGTCCTGAGTTTGAGTGCAGTGGACCGCAGTTGGGGAATCTGAGTTCGAAGTTCAGTGGACTGTCTCTGAAGGTCTGGGGTTCAAGATACTGTGAACTCGAGTGACTGATCTAGAAGAACTAGCCAAGGTAAACGAACTGTGAACTGAGAACTGACAGTTCTGATTTGTAAAAAGTGCTTTGTGAATATTAGCTAAGATTAGCAGTACATTGTTGTTCTCAATAATCCAAGTAAATTGTCATTGTCGTCTGTGGAGTGCAATAACGAATACTGTGTTACTGTGTGGAGTGGAAATCCCATTGTTGACGGGAGTGTTTACATTCAATTATAGAAAGTGATTATTGTCGTAACAATAAAAGTTACATTCTTGTTTTGAATTAAAGTTACAATATTTATTTGCATCAAGAATTTTATTGTAATTAAATATACTGATATGTCTATCTGTACATTATATGGCAGCTGACAAAAATTAACGATATGATATAACGGTACAAACAAAAATGAAAAAAAAATCATTACATTTATCAAAATAATAGAGAGGCAGTATACCTTCGATAAGCACTCCTTGAAGAGGCTAGCGGCACCACAGTCTAGTATATTCTGTCACGAAGCTCAATACTTACTAAATATGCAAACATATATAGTTGCTCACCACCAGGTTCGCTACTATCGCCTCATCACAGACTCTTTCCCTAGCAGATGATAAAATGTATTGTACTTTCGATATCGTGTCCCTTTGAAAAAAATTAACACCTTCCTTCCACTATTGAAATATGAAATACATAAGGTTTATATATTATTTTATTAAAATATATATTATATTCTATAAACTCACCTTCCTGGATCTTTCGGAAGAAGGATAACTCTAACCTATTTTTCTTACAACTTGTAGTACTACAAACGTCTCTTTGTCCCTATATTATTATTCAATTATTGTATTTTAGCCATTTACAGTTATTACAACCGATAACGAACATTTCACAGTTTCCGTAGCTTTTCACAAAAATGCGAAATACGGCACAGTCAATGCCTTTTCGATCTAGACCAGGCCGTAATGTTTGTTCGGGTTTTCTATTTCAGTGTATGGAGCTCAGTGAAATATTATACAGCGAATAGGGATTATGAAGAATGGACACTCAGCGTAGGTACCTTTGATTTAGCCGGATTGATTTCAATGACCTTCAAGTCAGCTAGAGCGTGAGATTCTGCTTTCTCCCTAGAGTTGGCGCTGACATCACACCAGCTAGCAGTCGACTCAGCGGATATATAACACATATAATTAATACATCTAGGTACATTATGTACTCAAATAAAATAATAAATCCGTCATTAACTGTAATGTCTAGACTCTAGATTTCCTTATAATGAGAGTTGAGACGTTGACCTCAACAACAATTAAATTATGTAATGATTTGATAGCACTGAAAATGGAAAAACAAAACTCTTATGAGAAGTAAAACCATATACCTAAATTATATTATATACAAGAAATTAAACGAATTCGATACTTAATTTTATAATGTATTATATTATTTTATAATATAATTTAGTATATCTGAAATATAAAAAAAAATATCATTACAACTAGTTCGTCACTAAGATATAAGGAACAGCTGTTAACTTCAATTTATTTGAAGCAAAACGTTACTGGATTATGCAATAAGGTAGGCGATGTTTGAATCCTGTGTCTCAACTCCATTCCCAATTATTATCTTAGCCTATGCTCGATTATATTAAACTCTAGCGCTTGAAAGTAGAACTAAACTCTGGCGCACAGAGAAACAAAACTCAGGAAAATTCGCTCAGTGTCCGTTCTTTATAATCTCTATTCGCTGTATTATAACTTTATTGCGTATCATTGCTAAGCTTTATTTAGTGTGATGTGTCCATAAGTTCCGTTTACTTCTTGTTGCATAATATATTGCAGAAATAATTACAAAACTGTGTTATTTTAATGTGAAGAGAATTTTACATGTTAACATAATCTGTTCGCGTCAGCATTTTAAGTTTAGAATGGAAGCTATTTTGAGGTTTAATAAAAACGTTTTTATATTGTGGGTAATTATGCAGAAGAACTACAGAAGCGATTTTGTTATTTTAGACAAAACATTTACCATACCACTCCTACGAAATTAGTGTACGTACAATTGTGTTACTTCGTCTCTTAAGTAGTATATAAATATAATAATTCAGTATGTACTCAATTGTAGTATTAAAATACAGAGAAATTGAATGTCCGGGGTATCATACATGACATCGTGCTTAATTATAATGTATAAATGCAAATTTAGGAATATAAGTTAAATACAGTAAACATAACCTATAATTTTCATATAAATGGCAAAGCATTGGAGATCACTAAATTTAGACGGAAAGAGGCAACTGGTACAGTAAACATAACCCATAATTTCAACATATCTAAATATCCGTGCGGTGCAATTGACTATTGAATCGTGCATAAATGAATGTACATGAATTTCGCAATATTTAATCGAAATAAAGGCAGGTATTACACATACGATCAACGTAATTTTAATATCATAAATAATACTACACCTTAACTCGCAAGTGAATTATGTCTGAAGTGTCTTATTATTACTTACTTACAAATGGCTTTTAAGGAACCCGAAGGTTCATTGCCGCCCTCACATAAGCCCGCCAGCGGTCCCTATCCTGTGCAAGATTAATCCAGTCTCTATCATCATATCCCACCTCCCTCAAATCCATTTTAATATTATCCTCCCATCTACGTCTCGGCCTCCCTAAAGGTCTTTTTCCCTCCGGTCTCCCAACTAACACTCTATATGCATTTCTGGATTCGCCCATTGTTTTAAATTTTATTAATGGAATTACACTGAATTTTAGAGAAACATATGTTATCGTTTATGCATTCCAATTAATTTATATGGTTGAAACGCCTCCCATCGTGATCAGGTTAAGCGAGTTACATAGTCCGTCTTACGACCTATATTAAGCCTGCTTCAGACGGTGCGTGTTTCTGTGATGGATTCCAAGGTGGCTGCGCGGATGGGTAGCCAGCATGCTGACTGGCTGGCTCCCGTGTTGCCTACGGTGATGGTAGTTGTTCACACGGAGCTGGCTCTTTTCACAGTTCAAATTGGAAAATCATCTGCTGCTTCATCTATTGCCAACACTAATGGTCAGAAAGAAACTAAACCGTGAGCGGAAAACAACTAACGGGCCTGTATCACTATGTTTACAAGCTTGGTAAATTGTAAACTTTGCTTGTAATTGTAAACTTCTGTTTCACAACTCTTTGTTTGTAATGTTGAACCTTACAAAGGAAATCAAATCTTTACAAATTAAAATTTGCTCACTTTACAAGTATTGTTTCACAATGAAGAGTAATTTTTACAAACGTGTAAACTTTATTTGTAAAATTAGCACATTTTCTACAATACCTGTGAGACGTGTAAAGTTTGATATTGCAACAAATTATGAATAAATACAATAAAGATATACTTATTAAATAAATTTTTGAGTAAATGGATAATATTAAGAATTAAACTAACGCAGTTTTGATGTTATTAAGGAGTTCTAATGACTCTGACAAATATATTGAATATAAGTCTAATCAAACGAAGAGGTATACGTAAAATTCTTCGGTCAAGAATTAATAACACGTTCGTATCTTTGTATGAATTTAATGAAAGTTTTCGAATTAGTCCCGCGCTATACTTCAGAATACCTCGTAAGTATTTATGTACGAAGACTGTATTTAATAAGTACTCGCACTTATAAGAAAAGTTCCCTGCACCAAAAATAAATAATTCAATAATGCAATAACGTCACTACTTATGCGGTATTCTGGAGCCATTTCGCTGGAATCTCTCCTACAAGATATGGGACATCATATCCAACATCTAAAAGGGAAAAGTGATGCCCTAACCTCAAAGCGAGAACGGTATTGTTTTGCATTGGTTGCATAGTATCTGTCAGTTCTCTGCGTTAGCAGATAAGCACGGAATTTCTAAGATATCAGTGTTCAAAAGTGCCCACAGGGTAGTTGATGTTGTTAAGAGTTAAATTCGGGGCAGGTTTTTGATCACCAAAATGTTATTTACTAGCACAGAATTTTTATGCTGCTGCTGGGATCACTAATGTTTGTGAGGTTATGGATGCAACATTAATAAATAATACTGATGGATCAACACAAAGATGAACCTGATTTTGTAGTTAGACATCGTAATCATTTTATCAATTGCGTATTTGTACGTGGACTAAACCTGTTATTTACTTATTTGACTGAATTTGGTGCTAACTTTGGTCATTTAAGTAATAGACGTATTGGTATATTCGACCAATCACATCACATGAAATTCCATTGTCGCCAATATGTAAAAATCTAAATACTTTTCATTCTCTTTAAAGCTACGGTTTCGCCACAGTCTAATACTTACAGTCGCGCAACTTCAACACTTTTTTTTGCCAACATTCGCGACACTAGCGCCCAAGCGGCAGGCAAGGCACTGGTAATAGGGTTGATACAATCTCGTTCAGCCAGCACGTGCTTTAAAGGGATGCTAGATGTTATAAACGTCTTAATCAAGCGTCGGAACAAAGGCAATGTGTGCAATGACGAAAATTGCAGTAACAACAAGTTTAAATCTCCGAATATGTCGTTCTTCAGATTCCCTAAAGACCAAGAGAAAATCATAAATCAGTCATAACTAATAATCCACGTTGTAGGTAGCCTACGTATTGTGTTCTTTAAAACATTTATTAGTTATCAGTTACGTATTTCTATGTCAAAGTAGATACCTGTTACAGTATATTATTTTTTTTTGCAGAGATCATATGTGTAAATGTGTAACCATTCCGATTTTGGATAACGTATCTAGAGGTTTTAATGCAAGTAATTCCATAATTTTTGTATTCGTGTTTATTTCTTTATATTTTTCAGAAGTTGAATGTTATATTGCATTCAAGTAGGGATCATGGTGTTAATTTTTCAAGAATTCATGGAGTATTGTAATCCTTTTGCGAAATATTCTTTTCTTGAATAAATCCGGACTGTGTCGATAAAATTTCTGATGTGTTGGTGTAGATTCATGTGGCAGACGTATTAAGTTCTCAAGAAATAAAAGAGCCTTTTTAAATTTAATATAAAAAGCAATCTTTTCTGTAATAATTTGCATGACTGTTAACTGTTATTGGTGTTGATTTTATATTCCCAGTGATTATTTGAGCCGTTCAGAGCAGAAGTGGTATAAGTCAAAATTAGGTAATGAGGGTTAAAGTAAAAATTCTGTAAAATACAGCGCAAAGTAGCAATTAATATATCCTTCGTGCTATTAACTAACTACTAATAGTTTAAATAAATTCAATATTAACTGCTATTTTGCGCTGTATTTTACAGAATGTTTACTTTAACCCTCATTACCCATTTTTTACTTACACCATTTCTGCTCTGAAAATAAAATTAGGCCTACATTTTCGGAGTTAATACTGAAGTTACAATTTTTTCAACAAAATTGTGTGTTCATTTATTTGTTCTCACCTACGTCATATTAACAGTAAGTGCATGTAAATTACGTATTATATAGGTAGGATAAGTTAAAATTAAACTTATGTGTGAAAACTGGAAATGTAACGTAAAATGCGGTAAACTTGCCATAAAAATTTACACCATAATATCAGCACTATTTGTGACTCAAAATAATAAAGGAAATACCGGTTCTTAAGAAATGGAAAAATAACGAACTTCATAAATCAATGTCATATTAAGGTTTAAATCATCCCCTTTTTTATTTTCAAGTTTACCTCAGCGGCCGAGTTTACCCCAATTTGTGGTATGGAAAATAGTTAATTTCTCAGGAAATAGGGAGAGGAGTTCACCACGCAATGTACCCTACGAGATATGGCCTACAATTTTGAAGCTACTAATTTTGACTCTTCTCACAGTAAATATAGAGTTCCAATGATTCATAAATATATTTAGGAATGAATTGAATTAACCGTCCACGTACGAACAATTATATTATTTCAAAGCATGATACGTGATCAGGGCCACGATTCAGTTGTAAGGAGCAGAAAGAATTACGTTTATTCCCAGCTTCTGAAACTTGTAGATTAACTGCGTGTGAAATTCTTCTAGGATTCTAAAGTAAAACTAATAAGAACATATACACTTACTGTATAGCATAAAAATATAAAATAAATTACGCAAACCCCGTTTTCTGATGTGTTATATGTCGTGTGCACACTGTTAACTTGCCTGCCGCTAGAGGGCTACTCTCGCGCCAGCTGTCAAATGTTGGCATATTTTATACGTATGAGTTGCGTGACTGTAAGTATTAGACTGTGGTTTCGCTACGACGGTCTTCGTCGAACGAACTTCGCTGACGATTGATATCGCCAGCGGTCATCGTCAGAGAGTGGTTTCTTTACCGGCGAACTTGGTACGTGGATAGTTTATTGTTTTATATAGTTGACCATGTCTGATCAGCTGATATGTGGATGACAATATGATGTTATAATATAAGTTTTGCCTTGAAAAACAAGTACGGATCTTTTAAGTAGTTAATGTCATGTTTATAAATAGATATACAAGGGGGTCTTTAATTAAGTGATATTAAGACATCTTGAAAATGAACCCACCAATTTTAAGGAATATTTCAGACTTTCTCCCGAACAATTTCATTTTGTTTTAAGTTCAATTGAAAATGATGTTGTAAAATTACCCACAAAATTTATTCACAAACCAATCAGCCCAGCTGAAAGATAAGCATAACTTTAAGGTAAAAACCAATTATATAAAAACTTTATTTTTGCTTTTTACAATGTTATTTTTTTTCATTTAGGAGCATTTATTTAGGAAATAATGTTACAAATAAAAAAAATGTGCGAAGGAGGTTGTTGCACTTGTCTCCTTTGCTCGGAATTCCACTTCACTTACTATTTCACACTTAAACTTTGCTTCAGAATCTAAATCTGCCGCATCGTGTGTGTCCTTCAATTATGAATCACTTTACTCAATTGTATTAACAGTTCTGGTTATTGCAAAATATAGATTTGTTATTGTTTACATTGATTCTTCTTTTTGGCTCATGTCGAAAAGGGATTTGTGTTTAATCAATTAATATATCGTCCTCGTTAGTGAAGAAATTGGTATGGTATGTATGATGTATAAATCACATGTTATTAAATGCAGAGGCGTATACTGGTTAAAGGGTTTGGGCTACCGCTGACCCTATTATTACACAAAATATATCTAACAATTACTTTAATTTTAATTACTATGGTAAAACTAATAATACAAAATTATTACATTATGTTATATTATAAACTTTTTCTTTTGTAATTTCCTTGGGCTACCGCCGGTAGCCCCGGTAGCCCGCAAAATACGTCCCTGATTAAATGGTTTAATTCATAACTTACTGTAATTTTACAATTGTTTCTCGGCGATGATCGCCAGGTTTTTGCCTACAAGGCAAACGCCGACGATGTTCGTCCAACGAGTTAGAAAGAGAAGACTACAGAGTGGCCATGCTGTCCTGCACAGCGCTCTTTGCGATGCCACCGCGAAATACGGCAGATCTGAGCTAAGCGCCCACCTTCGTAAAAATTCGTTTGCTTACAATGTTGTATTACGGAGGTAAGAAGTACAAAAAAAAAAAAACGAAGAAAAACATACCTGTTGTGTGTGCTGCATATAACTGCAATTTCAAAAGGAAAAAGACAGCTGATATCTCATATTTCATGTAAATTTTATGAAGTTAAGTCCATAGTTTTATTAATTAGCAGCATTTTTTTTCATGCATAAATGTGTAACAACGCCCGGCATAAACAAAATAAATGGTTCACTGGTAATGTACTTAAATTAAATACGGATAAAATCATTACAATTCCGTTTCAGACCCAGTGAAAAACAAATAGCAATACAATATTAAAACTGTACTTCTACACCGGCATCCTTTATTTCTGCTCCTTCTGTCCTTACTGCTTATATAAGAAAACGATGAGCTGTAGCTTATAAGAAGTAGGCCTATTTCGAAGACAAACGATTAATCAAATAAATGGTTCACTAGTAATAAAGTTAAACTAAATACGGATAAAACCGCTACAATACCGTTTCAAACCTAGTAATAACAATCAAATATTAAAATTGTATTTCGACACTCGCATCCAAAATAACGCAAAACTCTGGGGTAGGTCGTATTGTTGTTTGTATTTTGACTGGAAGGACATGAAAGAACATAATTGAGCACTCACGTGCAATAATGGGGTAAGTATGAATATATTTCGTAACTACTTACCCCATTATTTTACGTGGGTGCTCAATTATACACTAATAATTATCTGTGGTGCCACAGCCCTTGAAAGGCCCAGACAGACCAGCCGGCTGTTGGCCTCACGTTCACATTTCGATAATAATTATAGCCTACTTTACTGTAACAAAAAAACTGAAAGCGTGTTTTGTCATGTTTCACCCACGTTACAAGCTTGGAGGTAAAGGTTGTTTACTACAGATAGGGCCTACTTTCATTCTATATCTTATGGTATAGTAAATTATTGCAACGTGTAGAGACTGGGAAAGCAATTTAATAAAATCATCCGAATCATACTCTTTCATTGTATAGGCAATCTTGCAGGTCGCATTTAAAAGAACCTAGGAATATTAACATTTTCTTCAGTATATTTGCTAGGACTTCTTGTCATACTAGATGACAATTTTGCTTAGGTTAATCTTTTAAGCATTCTTTTTAGAAATAGCTCAAGTGTTTTAAATTTAGCGTACATAAGTTTAGATTAAGTTCCTAGAACGTATTTGAAGAAATACTAGGTTTTTCCACTTCAGTTTAACTGATTTATGCAAACGAAATTAAGACAGCTGACGATTCTAATGTCAGTTATCACCACGCCCACTTTGTTTTGGGCACATAAGTTCATGGCGGACGGTCGTTCAATTTTCTTCAAACTGGCGGCGCAATGACGACTCTATATCTTTCTCTTTCTAACTCGTTGTGTTAGTCGCAACGAGTTAGAAAGAGAAGACTATAGAGTGGCCATGTTGTCCTTTACAGCGCTCTTTGCAGTGCCACCGCGAAACACGGCAGATCTAAGCTAAGCGCCCACCTTTGTAAAAATTGGTCTTCTTACAATGTCGTATAACATAGGTAAGAAGTACAAAAAAAAAAAAAAAAACGAAGAAAAAACATGCCTGTTGTGTGTGCTGCATATAATTGCAATGTCAAAAGGAAAAAGACAACTGGTATATGATATTTCATGTAAATTTTATGAAGTTAAGTCCATAATTCTGTTAATTAGCAGCATTTTTTTCATGCATAAACGTGTAACAACGCCCGGCATAAACAAAATAAATGGTTCACTGGTAATGTACTTAAACTAAATACGGATAAAACCAACACAATGCCGTTTCAGACCCAGTGAAAAACAAATAGCAATACAATATTAAAACTGTACTTCTACACCGGCATCCTTTATTTCTGCTCCTTCTGTCCTTACTGCTTATATAAGAAAACGATGAGCTGTAGCTTATAAGAAGTAGGCCTATTTCGAAGACAAACGATTAATCAAATAAATGGTTCACTAGTAATAAAGTTAAACTAAATACGGATAAAACCGCTACAATACCGTTTCAAACCTAGTAATAACAATCAAATATTAAAATTGTATTTCGACACTCGCATCCACAATAACGCAAAACTCTGGGGTAGGTCGTATTGTTGTTTGTATTTTGACTGGAAGGACATGAAAGAACATAATTGAGCACTCACGTGCAATAATGGGGCAAGTATGAATATATTTCGTAACTACTTACCCCTTTATTTTACGTGGGTGCTGAATTATACACTAATAATTATCTGTGGTGCCGCAGCCCTTGAAAGGCCCAGACAGACCAGCCGGCTGTTGGCCTCACGTTCACATTTCGATAATAATTATAGCCTACTTTACTGTAACAAAAAAACTGAAAGCGTGTTTTGTCATGTTTCACCCACGTTACAAGCTTGGAGGTAAAGGTTGTTTACTACAGATAGGGCCTACTTTCATTCTATATCTTATGGTATAGTAAATTATTGCAACGTGTAGAGACTGGGAAAGCAATTTAATAAAATCATCCGAATCATACTCTTTCATTGTATAGGCAATCTTGCAGGTCGCATTTAAAAGAACCTAGGAATATTAACATTTTCTTCAGTATATTTGCTAGGACTTCTTGTCATACTAGATGACAATTTTGCTTAGGTTAATCTTTTAAGCATTCTTTTTAGAAATAGCTCAAGTGTTTTAAATTTAGCGTACATAAGTTTAGATTAAGTTCCTAGAACGTATTTGAAGAAATACTAGGTTTTTCCAATTCAGTTTAACTGATTTATGCAAACGAAATTAAGACAGCTGACGATTCTAATGTCAGTTATCACCACGCCCACTTTGTTTTGGGCACATAAGTTCATGGCGGACGGTCGTTCAATTTTCTTCAAACATGGCGGCGCAATGACGACTCTATATCTTTCTCTTTCTAACTCGTGTTAGTCGCAACGAGTTAGAAAGAGAAGACTATAGAGCGGCCATGTTGTCCTTTACAGCGCTCTTTGCAGTGCCACCGCGAAACACGGCAGATCTGAGCTAAGCGCCCACCTTTGTAAAATTTCGTCTTCTTACAAAGTCGTATAAAATAGGTAAGAAGTACAAAAAAAAAACGAAGAAAAAACATGCCTGTTGTGTGTGCTGCATATAATTGCAATGTCAAAAGGAAAAAGACAACTGATATATGATATTTCATGTAAATTTTATGAAGTTAAGTCCATAATTCTGTTAATTAGCAGCATTTTTTTCATGCATAAATGTGTAACAACGCCCGGCATAAACAAAATAAATGGTTCACTGGTAATGTACTTAAACTAAATACGGATAAAACCAATACAATTCCGTTTCAGACCCAGTGAAAAACAAATAGCAATACAATATTAAAACTGTATTTCGACACCGTCATTCTTTATTTCTGCTCCTTCTGTCCTTACTGCTTATACAAGAAGACGATGAGCTGTAGCTTATAAGAAGTAGGCCTATTTCGAAGACAAACGATTAATCAAATAAATGGTTCACTAGTAATAAAGTTAAACTAAATACGGATAAAACCGCTACAATACCGTTTCAAACCTAGTAATAACAATCAAATATTAAAATTGTATTTCGACACTCGCATCCAAAATAACGCAAAACTCTGGGGTAGGTCGTATTGTTGTTTGTATTTTGACTGGAAGGACATGAAAGAACATAATTGAGCACTCATGTGCAATAATGGGGTAAGTATGAATATATTTCGTAACTACTTACCCCTTTATTTTACGTGGGTGCTCAATTATACACTAATAATTATCTGTGGTGCCACAGCCCTTGAATGGCCCAGACAGACCAGCCGGCTGTTGGCCTCACGTTCACATTTCGATAATAATTATAGCCTACTTTACTGTAACAAAAAAACTGAAAGCGTGTTTTGTCATGTTTCACCCACGTTACAAGCTTGGAGGTAAAGGTTGTTTACTACAGATAGGGCCTACTTTCATTCTATATCTTATGGTATAGTAAATTATTGCAACGTGTAGAGACTGGGAAAGCAATTTAATAAAATCATCCGAATCATACTCTTTCATTGTATAGGCAATCTTGCAGGTCGCATTTAAAAGAACCTAGGAATATTAACATTTTCTTCAGTATATTTGCTAGGACTTCTTGTCATACTAGATGACAATTTTGCTTAGGTTAATCTTTTAAGCATTCTTTTTAGAAATAGCTCAAGTGTTTTAAATTTAGCGTACATAAGTTTAGATTAAGTTCCTAGAACGTATTTGAAGAAATACTAGGTTTTTCCACTTCAGTTTAACTGATTTATGCAAACGAAATTAAGACAGCTGACGATTCTAATGTCAGTTATCACCACGCCCACTTTGTTTTGGGCACATAAGTTCATGGCGGACGGTCGTTCAATTTTCTTCAAACATGGCGGCGCAATGACGACTCTATATCTTTCTCTTTCTAACTCGTTGTGTTAGTCGCAACGAGTTAGAAAGAGAAGACTATAGAGTGGCCATGTTGTCCTTTACAGCGCTCTTTGCAGTGCCACCGCGAAACACGGCAGATCTGAGCTAAGCGCCCACCTTTGTAAAAATTCGTCTTCTTACAATGTCGTATAACATAGATAAGAAGTACAAAAAAAAAAATCGAAGAAAAAACATGCCTGTTGTGTGTGCTGCATATAATTGCAATGTCAAAAGGAAAAAGACAACTGATATATGATATTTCATGTAAATTTTATGAAGTTAAGTCCATAATTCTGTTAATTAGCAGCATTTTATTCATGCATAAATGTGTAACAACGCCCGGCATAAACAAAATAAATGGTTCACTGGTAATGTACTTAAACTAAATACGGATAAAACCAATACAATTCCGTTTCAGACCCAGTGAAAAACAAATAGCAATACAATATTAAAACTGTATTTCGACACCGTCATTCTTTATTTCTGCTCCTTCTGTCCTTACTGCTTATACAAGAAGACTATGAGCTGTAGCTTATAAGAAGTAGGCCTATTTCGAAGACAAACGATTAATCAAATAAATGGTTCACTAGTAATAAAGTTAAACTAAATACGGATAAAACCGCTACAATACCGTTTCAAACCTAGTAATAACAATCAAATATTAAAATTGTATTTCGACACTCGCATCCTAAATAACGCAAAACTCTGGGGTAGGTCGTATTGTTGTTTGTATTTTGACTGGAAGGACATGAAAGAACATAATTGAGCACTCACGTGCAATAATGGGGTAAGTATGAATATATTTCGTAACTACTTACCCCTTTATTTTACGTGGGTGCTGAATTATACACTAATAATTATCTGTGGTGCCACAGCCCTTGAAAGGCCCAGACAGACCAGCCGGCTGTTGGCCTCACGTTCACATTTCGATAATAATTATAGCCTACTTTACTGTAACAAAAAAACTGAAAGCGTGTTTTGTCATGTTTCACCCACGTTACAAGCTTGGAGGTAAAGGTTGTTTACTACAGATAGGGCCTACTTTCATTCTATATCTTATGGTATAGTAAATTATTGCAACGTGTAGAGACTGGGAAAGCAATTTAATAAAATCATCCGAATCATACTCTTTCATTGTATAGGCAATCTTGCAGGTCGCATTTAAAAGAACCTAGGAATATTAACATTTTCTTCAGTATATTTGCTAGGACTTCTTGTCATACTAGATGACAATTTTGCTTAGGTTAATCTTTTAAGCATTCTTTTTAGAAATAGCTCAAGTGTTTTAAATTTAGCGTACATAAGTTTAGATTAAGTTCCTAGAACGTATTTGAAGAAATACTAGGTTTTTCCAATTCAGTTTAACTGATTTATGCAAACGAAATTAAGACAGCTGACGATTCTAATGTCAGTTATCACCACGCCCACTTTGTTTTGGGCACATAAGTTCATGGCGGACGGTCGTTCAATTTTCTTCAAACATGGCGGGGCAATGACGACTCTATATCTTTCTCTTTCTAACTCGTTGTGTTAGTCGCAACGAGTTAGAAAGAGAAGACTATAGAGTGGCCATGTTGTCCTTTACAGCGCTCTTTGCAGTGCCACCGCGAAACACGGCAGATCTAAGCTAAGCGCCCACCTTTGTAAAAATTGGTCTTCTTACAATGTCGTATAACATAGGTAAGAAGTACAAAAAAAAAAAAACGAAGAAAAAACATGCCTGTTGTGTGTGCTGCATATAATTGCAATGTCAAAAGGAAAAAGACAACTGGTATATGATATTTCATGTAAATTTTATGAAGTTAAGTCCATAATTCTGTTAATTAGCAGCATTTTATTCATGCATAAATGTGTAACAACGCCCGGCATAAACAAAATAAATGGTTCACTGGTAATGTACTTAAACTAAATACGGATAAAACCAATACAATGCCGTTTCAGACCCAGTGAAAAACAAATAGCAATACAATATTAAAACTGTACTTCTACACCGGCATCCTTTATTTCTGCTCCTTCTGTCCTTACTGCTTATATAAGGAAACGATGAGCTGTAGCTTATAAGAAGTAGGCCTATTTCGAAGACAAACGATTAATCAAATAAATGGTTCACTAGTAATAAAGTTAAACTAAATACGGATAAAACCGCTACAATACCGTTTCAAACCTAGTAATAACAATCAAATATTAAAATTGTATTTCGACACTCGCATCCAAAATAACGCAAAACTCTGGGGTAGGTCGTATTGTTGTTTGTATTTTGACTGGAAGGACATGAAAGAACATAATTGAGCACCCACGTGCAATAATGGGGTAAGTATGAATATATTTCGTAACTACTTACCCCTTTATTTTACGTGGGTGCTCAATTATACACTAATAAATATCTGTGGTGCCACAGCCCTTGAAAGGCCCAGACAGACCAGCCGGCTGTTGGCCTCACGTTCACATTTCGATAATAATTATAGCCTACTTTACTGTAACAAAAAAACTGAAAGCGTGTTTTGTCATGTTTCACCCACGTTACAAGCTTGGAGGTAAAGGTTGTTTACTACAGATAGGGCCTACTTTCATTCTATATCTTATGGTATAGTAAATTATTGCAACGTGTAGAGACAGGGAAAGCAATTTAATAAAATCATCCGAATCATACTCTTTCATTGTATAGGCAATCTTGCAGGTCGCATTTAAAAGAACCTAGGAATATTAACATTTTCTTCAGTATATTTGCTAGGACTTCTTGTCATACTAGATGACAATTTTGCTTAGGTTAATCTTTCAAGCATTCTTTTTAGAAATAGCTCAAGTGTTTTAAATTTAGCGTACATAAGTTTAGATTAAGTTCCTAGAACGTATTTGAAGAAATACTAGGTTTTTCCACTTCAGTTTAACTGATTTATGCAAACGAAATTAAGACAGCTGACGATTCTAATGTCAGTTATCACCACGCCCACTTTGTTTTGGGCACATAAGTTCATGGCGGACGGTCGTTCAATTTTCTTCAAACATGGCGGCGCAATGACGACTCTATATCTTTCTCTTTCTAACTCGTTGTGTTAGTCGCAACGAGTTAGAAAGAGAAGACTATAGAGTGGCCATGTTGTCCTTTACAGCGCTCTTTGCAGTGCCACCGCGAAACACGGCAGATCTGAGCTAAGCGCCCACCTTTGTAAAAATTCGTCTTCTTACAATGTCGTATAACATAGGTAAGAAGTACAAAAAAAAAACGAAGAAAAAACATGCCTGTTGTGTGTGCTGCATATAATTGCAATGTCAAAAGGAAAAAGACAACTGATATATGATATTTCATGTAAATTTTATGAAGTTAAGTCCATAATTCTGTTAATTAGCAGCATTTTATTCATGCATAAATGTGTAACAACGCCCGGCATAAACAAAATAAATGGTTCACTGGTAATGTACTTAAACTAAATACGGATAAAACCAATACAATTCCGTTTCTGACCCAGTGAAAAACAAATAGCAATACAATATTAAAACTGTATTTCGACACCGTCATTCTTTATTTCTGCTCCTTCTGTCCTTACTGCTTATACAAGAAGACGATGAGCTGTAGCTTATAAGAAGTAGGCCTATTTCGAAGACAAACGATTAATCAAATAAATGGTTCACTAGTAATAAAGTTAAACTAAGTACGGATAAAACCGCTACAATACCGTTTCAAACCTAGTAATAACAATCAAATATTAAAATTGTATTTCGACACTCGCATCCAAAATAACGCAAAACTCTGGGGTAGGTCGTATTGTTGTTTGTATTTTGACTGGAAGGACATGAAAGAACATAATTGAGCACCCACGTGCTATAATGGGGTAAGTATGAATATATTTCGTAACTACTTGCCCCTTTATTTTACGTGGGTGCTCAATTATGCACTAATAATTATCTGTGGTGCCACAGCCCTTGAAAGGCCCAGACAGACCAGCCGGCTGTTGGCCTCACGTTCACATTTCCATAATAATTATAGCCTACTTTACTGTAACAAAAAAACTGAAAGCGTGTTTTGTCATGTTTCACCCACGTTACAAGCTTGGAGGTAAAGGTTGTTTACTACAGTTAGGGCCTACTTTCATTCTATATCTTATGGTATAGTAAATTATTGCAACGTGTAGAGACTGGGAAAGCAATTTAATAAAATCATCCGAATCATACTCTTTCATTGTATAGGCAATCTTGCAGGTCGCATTTAAAAGAACCTAGGAATATTAACATTTTCTTCAGTATATTTGCTAGGACTTCTTGTCATACTAGATGACAATTTTGCTTAGGTTAATCTTTTAAGCATTCTTTTTAGAAATAGCTCAAGTGTTTTAAATTTAGCGTACATAAGTTTAGATTAAGTTCCTAGAACGTATTTGAAGAAATACTAGGTTTTTCCACTTCAGTTTAACTGATTTATGCAAACGAAATTAAGACAGCTGACGATTCTAATGTCAGTTATCACCACGCCCACTTTGTTTTGGGCGCATAAGTTCATTACCGACGGTCGTTCAATTTTCTTCAAACATGGCGGCGCAATGACGACTCTATATCTTTCTCTTTCTAACTCGTTGGTTAGTCGAGCCCAGCGACGTTCGTTGACGTTCATCGCCGTAAAGAAACCATGCACATTCAAATCAACGGGACAGAATCCCAGCGAAGACCGCCAGCGATGATCGTCGGCGAAGATCGCCGTAGCCAAACCGTAGCTTAACAACACTTTATATTTTGTGTTGATGAAATAGGAATCAGCAAGCTTAGAATAATCTATTTTAGTACAAAATATAAACAAAAATATGGCGACTTTAGCTCTGCTCCTTAGCGATTTTTGTAAACTGTCGTTGGTGATATTATGTAACCAGTAATGCGTATTTGTAAATTTCTTTAGCTGATTTTGTAAAGATAGCATTGGGAAACACAATTGACAAGCATTTGTAATCTTTTACATGTTAGGCCTATTTGTAAATTGTAAATTTGATTTGTAAGGAATGTGAAACGGGCCCCGCGCATTACTTCAGGTGAGTGACCACGCAGGCGACCCATCCGTGCAGCCACCTTGGAATCCATCACAGAAACACGCACCGGGCTTTAGATCACGATGGCTGTGGCACAGTCCATTGGTCCTAGCAACGAGTTAGAAAGTAATAGAGTGGTCATTGCGCCGCCATGTTTGAAGAAAATTGAACGACCGTTGCGCCATGAACTTATGCTCCCAAAACAATGTGGGCATGGCGAAAAGTGACATTAGAATCGTTGCTGTATTAATTTCGTTTGCATAAATCAGTTAAACTGAGGTGGAAAAACCTAGTATTTGTCAAATACGTGCTAGAAACTTAATCTAAACTTATGTACGCTAAATTTAAAACACTTGAGCTATTCCTAGAAGGAATGCGTAAAAGAATAACCTAAGCAAAATTGTCATGTAGTATGACAAGAAGTCTAGCAAATATACGGAAGAAAATGTTAATATTCCTAGGTTCTTTTAAATGCGACCTGCAAGATTGCCTATAAAATGAACGAGTATGATACGGATGATTTTATTAAATTGTTTTCCCAGTCTCTACACGTTGCAAAACTATTTATTATACCATAAGATATAGAATGAAAGTAGGCCCTAACTATAGTAAACAACCTTTACCGCCAAGCTTGTAACTTGGGTAAAACATGACCAAACACGCTTTCAGTTTTTTTTTGTTACAGTAGAGTATAATTGTTGAAATGTGAATGTGAGGCAAGAGGGCTTAGAAATATAATATATAATATAATATATATTCTAAGCCCTCTTGATGTGTGGCCTACAACCGACTGGTCTGTCTGAGCCTTTCAAGGGCTGTGTTACCACAGATTATTAGTGTATAATTAAGCACCCACATACAATAATGGGGTAAGTAGTTACGAAATATATTCATACTTACCCCATTATTGCACGTGGGTGCTCAAATATGTTCTTTCATGTCTTTCCAGTCAAAATACTAACAATACGACATACCCCAGAGTTTGGCATTATTTTGGATGCAAGTGTCGAAATACGATTTTAATATTTGATTGCTATTACTGGGTTTGAAACGGAATTGTAGTGACTTTTATCCGTATTTAGTTTAACTTTATTACTAGTGAACCGTTTATTTGATTAATCGCTTGTCTTCGAAATAGGCCTACTTTTTATAAGCTACAGCTCATCGTCTTCTATAAGCAGTAAGGACAGAAGGAGCAGAAATAAAGGATGCCGGTGTCGAAATACAATTTTAATATTGTATTGGTATTTGTTTTTCACTGGGTCTAAAACAGAATTGTAGTGGTTTTATCCGTATTTAGTTTAAGTACATTACCAGTGAACTATTTATTTTGTTTATGCTGGGAGTTGTTACACATTTATGCATGAAAAAAAATGCTGCTAATTAACAAAACTATGGATTTAACTTCATAAAATTTACATGAAATATGGTGCAGTTATATGCAGCACACACAACAGGCATGTTTTTTCTTTGTTTTTTTTTGTAGTTCTTACCTCCGTTATACAACATTGTAAGGAGACGAATTTTTTACAAACGTGGGCGCTTAGTTCAGATCCCTCTTCAGACATTCTTACAGGAGCTGTCTGGTTCTCCGACTGGAGATTACTACTCAACATTACCAAGACAGAAGCTAAAATCTTCTCTTTAAGGCCTATTCATAATCCACCTTCTTTGATTCTTCTAAATGAACAAGTTACATGGCTCTCTATTCAAGAAGCTGTAAAATATTTGGGACTATTATTAGACACGAAACTTACATGGAATGCCCATATAACTCGCATTGTTACACTAGGCTCTTCCAGAATTAGAAAATTATACCCCTTGGTTAATAGACGTTCACAAATTGGATTGGATTGTTCAATGCTACTCTACTCCTCGCTTGTACGACCTCTTTTAACTTATGCAGCGCCAGTATGGGGGACAGCAAATAAGACTCACATGCATCGCCTACAAGTTCTCCAGAACAAGTTCCTGCGAACAGCAACAAATGCCCCCTAGTTTGTAAGAAATCAACAACTGCATCCAGAATTGGGAATTCTTCCACTAGAACAATACATTCACTCAATATCAAAATCCTTCTTCAACAAATTTCCTGACGTTCCTGGAGCTGTGACATATAACATTGGAGCAAGATCTTGTCAGCCATCTAGACTTAAAAGGAAACTTCCTCAAGACATCTTCCTCAGCAATACTGACGACTCTTCATAAATTTAACACGGAAATCATTATCATATTTTTATTCGCATAACTCACAAAATTATTAATTAATTAATTTAAATTACTTAGAGGAGCCTTTGGAGCCAACCTCAGCATGATATTCTGTATGTGATATTCCATAGTTTAGCAATGGTCTGAATTGCAAGTTTGCTGGTCGACCAATATAAAAAAAAGTTCAGATCTGCCGTGTTTCGCGGTGGCACCGCAAAGACCGCTGTACAGCACAACATGGCCACTCTTTCTATCTCATTGGTTCCTAGTACTCAAAGCGCTCCAAGCGGGTAGTAACTATCGCGAGAATTAAACAAATTCATCACAAGCTTCGTGACTATAGTAGACTGTGGCGGTACCTTCGAGCATTAATATGTTCGAAGGGTGGTACTATGGGCGCCATGTTTTGTTTGGAACGATCCATAGTACTGCCAAATGAACTTCAGAAACGGCGGCAAACAAAGAGAAAAAGGCACCCTGACACTGCAGAACGAGCCACTTGAGGTAGTACAAATATTTAAATAATAATAATAGTAATAATAATAATAATAATAATAATAATAATAATAATAATAATAATAATGGCTTTATTTAACCTGGCAGAGTTAAGGCCGTAAGGCCTTCTCTTACATTCAACCAGGATTAAAACTTGCTTACATAATTGAACATAAAACTGGATCAGAATTAAGTAATTACATACTGATACAATTTAGGTACATAATGAGATCAAAAGAAGTAGTTACATAAAAATTTACCTCATGAAATAAAAATAAACATAGTGGAATACATATTAATGTTGTTAGAATCAAATACGAATCACATAAAAAGAGAAGCCGACAATTCAATAAAAAATGTTCACAATAGAAATGAAAATAAACACATTAGTATACATATTAGTATTAGATTACAATTAAGTAGGATTTACATAATTAAACCGGAAACCGACAATTGAATAAAATGTACACAAAAAATTGATTAATAATGAAAAAACAACACAGTGGGATACATATTGGCGTTAAGTGATAAATAAACACGATTTACATGATTACACAATAAAAATAAGAAACAAAAAAATAAAAATAAAAATAAATACAGTGGAACACATTTTATTAAATATTTGCAACGCGTTAGGTCTGGCAACTCATCATAAGATATTTTTCTAATTTACATTTAAGGGAAATTAAAGTTCGGCAGCCGCATTACTTCCGGCAAGTGAGCACGCAGGCTACCCATCCGCGCAGCCACCATGGAATCCATATCATAGAAACACGCACCGTCTGAACCGGGCTTAACTCTCTTTGGAACAGTTGGAACAGGTTATATCACGAAATTGCTTCGTTACGAAACAGTTTCAAATAAACTGTTCCAGCTTTTTTACCGATCTCTAGTTTCAATAAGTTGCCAGAAGCAATGTTAATATCATCTGTATCATTCATGCTGAATATGAATAGGCTATAACCTTTCTGTAATTCTTAGGAACATAGAAAACTAACATTGAATCTTCACTAAACGCAAACAGACTACTGTTCACTGGCCTTGTTCTTATGTTTGTATTTTCTAGTGGAATTTCGCGCTTATTCTTATTTAAAGTGGCAACTACAGTCGTATTTTTCTCACGCACAAGTTCTCTTAAAAGGTCTACAGAGCTAAACCAATTGTCCATTGTTATGTTACCGGTACACCCAGAACCCACAATGGGTTCTACCTAGCATTCTTTGACAACGTTGATGGGCTTACTATTAAGAGAAAATTGTCCGCCTGGCTGTGCACCACCATAAATTTCCATTTTGGAGGTATAGAATGTTCAACCATAACTAATGCAAAGATTTTAATTGCGTATGTGGCGGGTTTTTTGGTCATATATTGCCTGAAACCAACGAGTTAGAAAGAGAATCTTTCTCTTTCTAACTCGTTGCCTGAAACTACATGTTCCTCGGAAATTCTCCAACATCTCATCGAGTGCGACATATTCACGCAAAGAGTAGCAATCACCACTACATTTTATGAAGTCTTCAAACTAGGGATGTGACAAACGGTTATTTTCTTGTAACTGTTATAACTGTCTCCGTTACTTTTGTTCAGTAGTTATAAATAACGGTTATAAGTAACGGTTACAATTTCCTGCCGGAGACAAAATAGCAGTCACATAAGAAGTTGTATTTAACGGTTAAGCAGAGGCATAGAAGCAGTTAGTTATCCACGAACAAGTTATATTTGAATGTTAAATAACTTACATTGTAAAAATGATTGAAAACGTTGACAAGTACATTCGTAGCAGAAATACTGTAACTTACCATAAAATATTGGTTTGATTGAACTTCAAAAGTAAAAATATTAACAGAAAGGACAGTAATTAAGATTTCAACATTCGTAACAAACACATAAAAATAATAATAATAATAATAATAATAATAATAATAATAATAATAATAATAATAATAATAATAATAATCATTATCATCATCAATACGCCACAGAACCGACTATTATTTAACAAACACAATCATGAATCGTATTATACCTCAAATATTATGTACATTATGAATTTATTTATTATAATAAATACGCATATAGCGTATATCAGTGATTTTCAACCGGAGGTCCACGGCCACCTGAGTAACCGTACAGCTATTAATGGGGGATCGCGAACAAAATAATAATAATAATAATAATAATAATAATAATAATAATAATAATAATAATAATAATAATAATAATAATAATCATCATCATCAATACGCCACAGAACCGACTGTTATTTAACAAACACAATCATGAATCATATTATACCTAAAATATTATTACATTATGAATTTATTTATTATAATAAATACGCATATAGCGTAGATCAGTGATTTTCAACCATAGGTCCGCGGCACCAGAGTATCCGCACAGCTATTAATGGGGGATTGCGAACAAAATAATAATAATAATAATAATAATAATAATAATAATAATAATAATAATAATAATAATAATAACAGTGGCGTAGCGTCAATGTAAGCTAAAAAGCTTAGCTTCCCCAGTTAATAATAAGTTAATTTCATAATAAACCTGCAGTTTATGGAGAAAATTATTTATTAATTTTAATAGAATTTATATTAACGCGTTAAATATTATGATGCGGCAGCTCATGATGATTTGTGATGCAGCAGTAAACAAGAAGCCTGCATACACCAGCTTCCAAGCAGACTGGTTTCTTCTGTGTAATCCACCCCCCCCCCCAGATTTTCCATCCCTTTCTAACTAAACTACCCTAGTCGCAAGGCTCGCAAGAAGCTAGCTTTAACATTTAAAATAAGTAGTTTCCGAGTTATCCCTTTTCGTCTGTTGTGTTCAGTTGAAGTGTTAGTGTGCAATGTGGCTGATATAATAAATAATGAGCGAAATAACAGTTCCTGACACTAATTTACTTGACTTTTTTTTTAGGACAATTGTATTATCAAGACTAACTTACGAACAAAAGTGTGATTTAAAAAACAAATGATCGACTCCCTTGCTGTCAGTGAAGGACACAACCAAAAGACAGACGCATACTTACGTAATGATACTAATACTGTATCTATTGACCGTTAAAATTGTGATTTCTCTAAGTATGACAGGGAGTGAGCTAATGTTATACGTAGGCGTGTCTATTTGTTAAGAGATATGTGTAAACCGTGAAATCATATTTTACTACGTATCATTTGAGGTCATGCCTTATTGGTGTTACGAGGTTCCAACCAATCTTCGACTGCTGACTTGAAATTGACTACTACTTATTTTAAGACTGTATTTTTGTAATACGTTTTCTCATATTGCATGAAAGACAACTTGAGTTAGCTTCCCCTGCTCAAAATTTCATGCTACGCTACTGCGGACTTAGTTGATGTTTTTGTAACAGATGGAGTGTAACAGCGAGTAACTAATTATTTCGTGTCCAAGTTATTTTTGTAACCGTTACAATTAAGTAATTGTTACAAAATAACTGCTACGTTATTTTTTGCCCATCCCTACTTCAAACTGCGTTCTAATGGCAGCAAGTTTGTCTACAGCCTTTCATGTACTTCTGGTTCTAATATCGTCAAACCTAAGTGCTCTCAGTAACATATAAAACCGGTTGTATTTCATAAGTCGGAAATATTCTGGAGTAGTTCCATCAGTTGATCAGAAATCTTCGATATTTTGATGAGATGATTTCATCACACCTGCCAAATACAGTAGACCTAATAGGGCTTTTATTTCAAGCACATTAGTGTCCAAAACATCGCTTTCACGAGTGTAAGGTCCTTTTGAAACCGTCATTCTTATAATAAATATTTCGCTCCTGTATCATGACATAATATTGTGACTTTTCAATTCACAACAATAATGTTACTTTTATTACAACAAGAATGACTTTCTATAACTGAATTTAAAACACTCCAGTCAACAATGGGTATTTCACTCCACACATCAACATAGTATTCGTGATTGCACTCCACAGACGACAATGACAATTCACTTGGATTTTTGAGAACAACAATGTACTCCTAATCTCAACCAATGTTCACAAAGCACTATTTACAAAACAAAACTATCAGTTCTCAGTTCGTTTGCCTTAGCTAGTTCTTCTAGCTCATTCACTCACGTTCACAGTATATCGAACCCAAGACTTCCAGAGACAGTCCACTGCACTCGAACTCAAGACTTCCGGCCGCGTTGCTTCCGCCTGGACGCTCACTGCTGCTTCCAAAACTCACCCAAGTCGAACCCCGGTTTCGAAGGCTGCTTCACAAAAACTGACTTGCTTGCTGTCCAAACTAAAACTGGCTGGGTCTTCTTCGCGTCTTCTATTTATTGCGAAATCACACTTTCTCGTTCCTTCGATGCTCGAAATTTCTACAGATGCCGAGAGGATGGCGCTTCTCGAGACTTCTTCGGATTTCTCCCCTCAGTCGCAGTTGCTTTTCTTCCCCCCCTCTCTGCCACGGCCCAGCATGTCGTCGTCTCCCCTCTCCTCTCTACGTCGCGCTCAGTGCCCCATGGAGTTCGCCTCGTCTCTCAAGCCTCCTGCGCGCCCACCCTTTTGTGGGACGCGTGATCGACTCCTGAGGCAGCTGTCACAATATAAACAGCTGATTTTTCCAGTAGTGTTAGTTATCTACCGGTTGGATCACTAGCTGTATGCACGCGCATGTCTGTCCAGCAGAAAAAATGGATATATTTATCTGTGACTGGCAACTTCCAACCGGTAAAACCACTATCTCCTAAACTGGCAAATTATGTCTGTTAGGATTTCTTTTGTCTTTGTCTCATCACATTTATAGCAGATATGGCTCCTTCCATCTTACAAACAAACTACGTGCAAAAACAGTCTGGCCTACTGCCTTATGAGGTCCAATTATTTGTTCTTCCTTGCATTAAAAGAAAACTACTCATTTAAATAATTTAATTAAATGCTAATACTGTTACACGATCTAATTCTCACATATTTGTAGCTTTCACCTTCATTAATTTCGGGTGGAGACTCTTTTTCAATTCAATTCTCATAATGTTCCATATTCAACTATTCTTAAAATATTGGAGTTTCTTTTCTATTTGCCTAGAAGTGATGCACCTTCCGAATGAGTGTTTTAGCATATGAATACTTTTTGGGCAAGTGTTAAAAATCTACTAACCATAAAACTCTGAAAGCGATGCTAATTACTAAACTAAACTTCAAACTAAACTGGGTCAACAACTTTTACAAAATGCTGTGTGACAAAAAGGATCTTCTGAAAAAGAATCATTCATGCGAGAAGTACCAGCTATAAAACGTTCTGTTCGGAGAGATTGGCTGGAATGCAGTATTATCTATTTAATGATATACCCAATGTAGGTAAGGTAAATTTGTTTTCGTGTCTGCATTTTCTATCTTTTATCCAGAAACGTCTAAGTCACTACCCAAACTAGTTATACTTAAGGTTGTTGACTTAATTAATGCCTATAAAAATGCGCTGTTTACAAACCTTTTTTAAATTAGCCACTAGTTGAACCCCTTGCGGCAGCCAGATTTCGTCTTATCCTCGTGATTTTTAACAGCATTATGGCAGCTGGTGCCCTGAGAAGTTTAGGGTACAAAGTGAATGAATAACAGTGAACATTTATTACTCTGAACAAAATTTTATTAAAACTATAACGTGTTACATACGATTTTAATGTTCAATAGGCCTAATACAGAATATTCAAACGTTTATCAGCAAGGAAGAAAGCTTCAAGGTTCTGATACCTTATGGTTGCAAGATCTCGAAAACGATTCAGTCGAGTGGCCAGCACATGCAACATGAACATCATTTCAGTATTAGTTTTCAAATATGCTTCTTCTTCTGCTCTTGTAAGATTGTCCTGCTCCTGTTCGTACCACATATTTTTTGTCTCGATTGCTTCACCCAACTGTAATTATATATCAACATTATAATTAAGAGGTTACATTTACCATTACCACATTTCACATTCAAAACATAAAATTAAGAAAGAAATTTAGTTTAGTTAATAAGTTGTACTTCATTGATATCCATCCACAATGGATTAACAGGGAACGAAAATGCCAACACTCTTGCAAAAATGGACTTAAGAAACATTTTGTAAAAACAGTTGTTAAAAAAGTGACGAGATCTCCCAGAATGACTATATACATTAATATGCGCGGTGTTAAAAATATATAATTATATTGTAATACAACAATGTTGAAACGATGTATGAGTGGATGAATGGGTTAACAATTTGCACTACAAGCACACGTCCCTGCATTATGGACCTAGACTGAAATGCCTGTAAAATGAGCTCTATTTCATACACCTAGACTGAAATATCAGTGTGAGCTCCATCTCATACAAAGGCCAAAGACCATTTTTAAAGTAAAAAAGCAAAAAGAATACCGTATGTCACTAAAGTTTAAGGAAAGAACACAGTCCGCGATTCATTACTTCATGGGCCCAGTCCAAAAATGTTAGTATAGTATAGTCTTCTCTATTCTTATAAAATATATATATATAGTCTTCTTCAAATCAGCCGAAAATCATGGAATCATTTTATTACTTAAGATAAAATCAGTCATTTAGTGAGTCCAGGAAAAATAAAGGTCAAATTATGTTTTGCAGGCATAGAGGGAAAGAGAGGAAAAGATGGAAAGAGACAGAAAGACTGGGAATGAACATCAATATTATCTTCAATTTCATCTGTAATCTCACAGCTATTAAAAGATCGTACCACCTCATTGTACGAGGCGCATCCAGAAAGTAAGTTTCCCTATTTAAAAAAAAAAGAACACACACTTTCAGGAAAACATTTATTGGCAACAGGTACAGCAATGTTTCAGCTATTTTTCAACATAGCCACCATCAGAATTGAGACACTTGTCGTATCGTGGGATCAAATTTTGTATCCCTCTGTCGTAGAACTCTGCCGCCTGTGAATGGAACCAGCGTGTGACAGACGTCTTCAGCTCTTTGTCGTTGCCAAAACGCTCACAGGAGGACAGGAATTTCTTGAGGTGCAAGAAAACGTGAAAATGCTGGGAGCAAGATCAGGACTGTAGGGTGGTGATCAAACAACTCCCAGCCAAATTCCGTCAAAACAGCTGCTGTGCGCCGAGCCATATGTGGACGAGCATTGTCATGGAGGAGCACAACACCTACAGTAAGCATTCCACGCCTCTTGTTTTGAATGACACGTCGCAATTTTCGCAGTGTTTCACAGTAACGGTCAGCATTCACTGTTTCAACTCTTGGAAGGAAGTCAATGAGCAGAATGCCCTTCCTGTCCCAGAACACCGTGCACATCACTTTCCGTACCGACAGCGTCTGTTTGAATTTCGTCCTGACTGGAGATCCACTATGCCGCTAATGTATTGACTGCTGCTTGGCTTCCGGGGTGAAGTGCGAAATCCAAGTTTCATCGCCCATCATGATCCTGTCGAGGAACTCGTCGCCGTCATCGTGATACCATTGCAGAAATGTCAGTGCTGCTCCTAAACGTTGCATTTTGTGTTCAGGTGTCAGGTTTTTCGGCACCCGCCTGGCACACACTTTTCTGAATAGCAGGTGCTTAGTGACAATCTCATGCAACAAGGATCGCGATATCTGCGGAAAATGGCTGCTCAGCTCCGTAATCGTGAAGCGACGGTTCTCCATGATGCACTGCCGCACCAGCTCAACACGATCATCATTGATGAGGGACGGTCGCCCACTGCGCTCTTCATCATGGACACTTTGACGACCTTCGGAAAACTGCCTACACCAGCGATGCACCGTCTGCTTACTCATGATGTTCGGCCCATAGACCTGACAGAGCTGCCAATGAATTTCAATTGGCGCAATGCTTTGTGCATTAAAGAACTTTATCACCGACCGAACCTCGCAGGCAGCGGGAGAAGGAATAAGAGCTTCCATTTCGGACCACTGCTGCCACGCTCTTGGCACCAGGCGGGACCTGTCCGGCTGGCATATGATTGATACGTCATAGATCTGTTACGCATACGCAATTGACACGGCTAATTACGTTTACTTTCAAGGGGAAAAAATCGGGAACTTATGTTCTGGATGCACCTCGTACGTTTATACACGTTTCCCAACAGTTCATTTCTTCTGTAATGATGCCACTAATATTTTAATAAATATTATTAATATCAAAGTCCGCGCCGTAGCTGCGTGGTCTAAGGTGTCATACCTAGGACTCGCATTTTGGAATGAACACTGGTGGTTCGATTGATCATGGAGAAGAAATTTTATCATGAAATTTCGGCCAGTGCAGTGTATGGAGCCAATGTCCATCCAGCATTGTAATGAATTTGGAGAGCTACAATGAGTAGGAAAATCCGATTTCGTATTTCAGATATAAACTGTGGGAGGAATAATTGTGCTGACCACACATTACCTCTGCACGCTGAGGTATGTGGACGTTAGGCCAGTAATTAACTAGTAGACCTTAGCCTTTCATGAACTATCATTGCACGTATTGTTGTTGTTGTTATTACTTACTTATGGCTGGAGGTTCATTGCCGCCCTCACAAAAGTCTGCCAGCTGTCCCTATCCTGAGCAAGATTAATCCAGTCTCTACAATCATATCCCACCTCCCTCAAATCCATTTTTATATTATCCTCCCATCTACGTCTCGGCCTCCCCAAAGGTCTTTTTCCCTCCAGCCTCTAAACTAACATCCTATATGCATTTCTGGATTCGCCCAACCGTGCTACATGCTCTGCCCATCTCAAATGTCTGGATTTAATGTTCCTAATTATGTCAAGTGAAGAATACAATGCGTGCAGTTCTGCGTTATATAACTTTCTCCATTTTCCTGTAAATTATTATTATTATTATTATTATTATTATTATTATTATTACTACTACTACTATTGGAGGGAAGGACAAAGTGAAGAGAGACAAAGTGAAGCATTTGAAATGTGGATTTGGAAAAGAAGGAGCGTGTGAAATGGACAGACAGAAACAGACAGAATACCAAATGAAGATGTGTTGGAAAGAGTGGACGAAGAAAGAATGATGCTGAAACTCATCAGGAACAGAAAAAGGAATTGGTTGGGACACTGTGTGAGAAGAAACTGCCTACTGAAGAATGCACTGGGAGGAATGGTGAACAGAAGAAATGTTCGGGGCAGAAGAAGATATCAGATGATAGACAACATTAAGATAAATGGATCTTCCAGTAGTAGGTTATTTTACGACGCTTTATCAACATCTTAGGTTATTTTGCGTCTGAATGAGATGAAGGTGATAATGCCGGTGAAATGAGTCCGGAGTCCAACACCGAAAGTTATCCAGCATTTGCTCATATTGGGTTGAGGGAGAACCCCGAAAAAACCTAAACCAGGTAACTTGCCCCGACCGGGAATCGAATCCGGGCCACCTGGTTTCGCGGCCAGACGCGCTAACCGTTACTCCACAGGTGTGGACCAACGAGCACATTCTGTGGACTGGATCTCCATTTTGAATCTTGCGTATACTATTTTTAACACTTGAATATAAGTAATTGATTAACTAGCAGACTTACTCGTGTTAATTATGTAATTATGTAAGTTAATCAATTACATAAATGGATCATATGCGGAGACTAAGAGAATGGCAGAGAATATGAAAGATTGGAGATTGCTGGGTTTGCAGTGAAAGAACTGCCCTTGGGTTGAAAAGTATGAATGAATTATTATTATTATTATTATTATTATTATTATTATTATTATTATTATTATTATTAATGTCAATTTTCGTAATTGAGGCATTCCACATCTAATCAAACACTTTTTGAGGAAAACTGAATGCACCATTTTTATTCTCGTAATATTTTTAGTGCATTCTACAGGGGAAAATATGAGGCAAACAATTTTTCTTATGTTAATCGAGTCATTTTTAAAGTCATCTCGATTTTTTAAGTACTGACCAAAATGAGGCTATTCTGGGCGCATGTTTACAGTTATTTTGAAATAACTAAACAAGTTTTTATCACAGGAAATTGAATCTCAGCTCAAATAAAAGCTAATTAAATTATCTTTCATTTATTATCAGTTTACTTTTCTTTAAAACCTAGACGTAGTACCAGTTAATTACAAAAAGTGAAAAAATGTTCAATCTCAATTCCATCAGGGGCGTATTTTGCGGACTACCCGGGCTACCGGCGGTAGCCCAAGGAAATTACAAAAGAAAGAGTTTATAATATAACATAATGTAATAATTTTGTATTATTAGTTTTACCATAGTAATTAAAATTAAAGTAATTGTTAGATATATTTTGTGTAATAATAGGGTCAGTGGTAGCCCAAACCCTTTAACCAGTATACGCCACTGAATTCCATATCTTATTTCACTAAGGGCGAGTGTCCATTTTTGCTATTTTCGGATTCTTAATGATTCTTAATAAGGAAAGGCTTCTCTATTATATCTCAGAAGTTGGTAGTTCAATTCGCAATAGTTTACGAGAATCTGTTTGTCCAAGGCTAGAATTCAATGTCATTTTTGGAGCACTAAGAGCGAATGTGGACTTCCAACTTCAGAATTCACAGTAGATTACTAGATAACTTATGGTTAACAATTTTCTTCATATTCATAAGGCAGTAGTCCACAATAACATTCCCATTTCAGTATCTTTATAGTAGTGGTATTCAATCTATGGCATGTGTACCCCTCTATGCGTACCCTTAGGGGTATGCAGGGTTGTCTCAAGGGGTACGCATCCCACTGATTATTATGTAAAAATGCAGACATTTATTTTATTGTATTTGTTGATAATTATTGGATATTATATATATATATATATATATATATATATATATATATATATATATATATATATATATACTGGGTGTTCATTTCAAAGTGTGTCATGACGTCACTGTTGATGAGTCAGCGATTTGAAGCGAGTTTCAGCTTTTGTGTCAGAGTAGTTGCCTATTAATCAAGGCGTTCAATCTGAACTTGAGAACGTGTAAGGTATAACTTGAACGTCGTAGCAACAGATGGCGGTCTGTACGGTCTGTGTGCTACCATAACCTCTTTCGAACAGTGTTTTGCACAGCCAAGTCGTACGCAGGGTATTTGTTATCATCAGTTGCGTACGGCAACATTCCACAACACAAATCAAATGCTCCGTATTCATGTTGACCGTCCAAGTTAATGTCAACAAATACGTAAGTAATCGTCTTAACCCTCTCTCCATATCCCGACAGTAAGAAAAAACTCACCTCTGTACATATTTCGAAACAGTTCACATTCCTGCCACTACCGGCATTACCGTACGTATCGGTAAGTACTCTTCTGAATGAACGCCGTACTTGCTAGGCAACTTCTCTGGCACATAAGTAATACACCTCTGTGGAAGTGTAGGAAGATTGAATTCTCTAGGCTCATCGACTAGCCACATGACGGCATACTCCGAGCCATGATACACTTTGAACTGAACACCCAGTATATACACTGTAGTTTCTTTTGCAATATCAACTCTTGTTTTTCCTTGCTTGAATATCATTTTACGTAAATCATTACAGTACTATTATTATTGCATCAATAACTACTGTATAATAATTAATGATAATAATAATAATAATAATAATAATAATAATAATAATAATTTTATTTTTAGTACCGTACAACATCAATCATACCGGTAGTCTTCTGTTAATTCTTATATAATTGCAGTGCAGTTTGGGGGTACAAATATATTTTGGGGGTACACTAGACTAGACGGCATTTTGGAAGGCGGTTAGCTTCTATATGCGCCGTAGCATTTCTGGTATGTGACGTCACAAGCTTGTACAGTAGAACCAATCAAAATCTGTCTATAACAAGCACTTCCCGAGTTCATTTGTTCACGTGCGAGTGTTTCAATACATTGAATAAGTAAAACTAGCATTTACTGTGTGTATGTAAGGTAAATAAATGGAAGAAGAGACTGTAAAAATACAAGTATTACACAAGCAGGCGTGAAAAATAGTGTTTAAGGTGTATAATTATTTTTAAAACGTTAAGGAGCACAATGCTGCCAGCCATCTTGATGCTGGCAGCAATGTTGCCAACGTGCAAGAAACAACTGCAGAAGCATGTGTGGGATTGAGAACCGTGCAAAGAATATTGTTAGTGAAGGAAAGAGGGTTTGTTTTGTGTCATGCTTACAGTAATCAACGGCTAAGGTCATTATTGTCTTTTGATAATTTAAATTCTCTCCTGCACTATTTGTATTGCACGTGCTCGTGAAGTACGATGTGGCAATGTTGTATGCTGCCTTGCTGTCTCTATCTGTCTCTCTCGACGCAAACGCTAGCAGACAACCGCCTTCCGAATTGCCGTCGACTCTAGAAAAAATAAATTAAATACTACTGGTTTATGGCATTATGATGAAAATGTTGTGTCAAAAGTGATTAACAGTAGAGGTCAGAAGATGTGAATATTGGTTTAAAACAAAACGGATTATAATATGGCAGTGATTTCGAAACTTATATTAGACATTAGGCATAGGCCTATTACTTTCAATATTATAAGTATCATAATTTTGTAATCTTCTCTAATCCACTGCTCTAGTTTATGGAGCGGAAAATATAGCCTAATGATGAAATGAACTAAACCTTCTTCAAGGCAGTGGGCTCAGAACTGAAGTGGATCAAGCCCAAGAATGTTACAAATCAGAGACTATTTATACTCTTGCATAGTTAATATTGATAAACGATATGATACAATGATATATATATATATATATATATATATATATATATATATATATATATATATATATATATATATATAATTTATTCTCACACTGATCTCTCTGGTCCTGTTGGCCCTTCACATTTCTGTATTAGGGCCAGCAGTCCCTTTCTTACCCTATTTACAACTTTTACACTACCAGGCGTTAGTGACCCATTCATATTCATCACTTTCTTTGTTCATCCACTATGTCCTCCATGTCCATTCACTACACTTGTTACTCTCTATATTTATACATTTATTATCTAATCTTTCTTACATTCTAATCCTATCTTATTCTGTTTCATATTCATAACATTTCCTTTACTATTCCTACAGCACCTATTTATTATATGATTGCACTACGATTCTGTTACTAACTCGCTCTTATATTACTCTTGGACTATATAATAGGCCTACATAATAATCTCTATTATCGACTTTACATCTGTCTATGTTACCTCTTCATCCCTACTGATGCCTATCTAGGCTAATCCTTACTTTTAGCTCATCTACTGTCACCATCTTTACAGTACATACCAGTACTACTCTTTGCCAACAGTTAAATAAAATCATCACGAACTATTCCTAATACTCAATCACTACTCATCCACATTTCACTACACACTTCGTAACTAATCCTTGATTCCACTAACACACCATTTTCTTAGATTATAAGCTGGCTTATCCTTGCTACTCCCAGCTTATTTTCACTATCTCCTCCTCTGTATTTCCTCTTCTTACCCCTAACCCTCTGTTCTTTCCCTATTGTCTTACTAGTGCTCCTTAACCTTTACCAGCTGTTGACTTACATTAATTTGTTTCCTCTCGCTGACACCACAAGCACCTCTGTTATCAGTCTCACTCTCTTGACACACTTCATTCCTAAGTGATCTTGTGGTGACATCACGATCGACTTTCTCCATGAGTCCATACCACTTCTCCCCTCTTTTCTTCTGACGTCAGAAAATATCCTGGGTCTCCATACTCCTGCCTGCTGCTTGATCGGAATTTTCTGCATTCAACAAAACTCCGTCTGCACTCTCTTGCATTCCTGACTTTACTTTTCAACACTTTGCTCTTACTACTATTTGAGTTTTTCTTCACTATTCCCCTTACTTTTTCCCTCACAACTTTTCTTTTGTCTTCATTTATATTCTCTCCTATTCCAGATTTATTTAGACTATCCAAACATAATTCTACGTCGAATATCTCGCCATTTATTTTTCATTTGTCCTTTACTAACCTCTTGTAGTGACCATTGGACCTTTCTGCTTTCAAAAAGGCACTAGCACTTTTCTCCTACACCTCACTTCGTACTCAAAGTCATTTTCAATGCTAATATTTGAGTATTTTAACTCTTTTCTTTTGCTCATTATCTTCGCCAATTTGGCTAATATAGGCCGGTTGGCCCCACGTCCTACTCTATAGATCTCTTTCACTTGCCCGTTACTAATGTCTAATCCCATTCACTCCCAAAACACATTCGATATTACCTCATATGTTTCAGTCCTGAAAAATAATAAAATATTCTTCCTCTTCTCTCCTTACAAGTCTTTCACTTTTCTCTTCAACATCTTGTTTTCCTCTTGTAATTCTTCTATCTTCTTATTAACTTTAGCGATGCTTTCACTAATACTTTCCGGATCCATTTTAATCGGAACCTTCACTTCAGAATTCTTTAAACTTTAGAACGATTTGCTTGTACTTTTGCGCTTTGCTACTTTAGCTATTTATAGTAGTAGTGAACTTAGTTCATACTAAAGTTTAATACTGAGTCTGCAGGGTGCAGCAGTCACTAGACTGTCTTAATGATAATAGTCAAAATTATCGCGTCTGCAACTCAAATGCTTAATGCATGATCTTTCATCCAGGCGGCCCAGGTTCGATCCCCTATCAGGTAGTGATGAAATTTTTTGTGGACAAACCAGATGTTGCAGAGAGTTTATCTCGGGGTACTCTCATTTTCCTCTATCTTTCCACTACCACACTCCGCCTCCTGCTCATTTTATCTGTCATCTGCAATAGTAAAAATAGGCTGGGGTGAAGTGTTTGGGGGATAGTACGGGTTTCCAATGCTGATATACGAAGGGAAGGAACTGCATGCCGTATAATGACACCACGTACATCGTACGCCACTATCAGCATCACCTTCACATTCCCCGGTTCCTGCCGCAGCTTCTTGGGTTGGGGAGATGATGGGTGGCACCATTCATTTGATTGGCACTTAAGTTCTGGCTCATAAGAGCGCGCCCATGTTTCGTCAAATGCGATGATCCTGTCCAGGAACGCGCGACCTTCCCTCTGTAATTTGCCAAATTATCTTCTTTCCAAAGAACGCCAAATGGCGTTCTTTCCATGGGCCACTTCGATCTTTATCCAGGTATGTTGCTCTACGAGTAACTTGGAAAACATCCCGTTTTGGGCAGTGTGATTTGACAACCTGCATCAACACACGCCACTTCTTTCTGTCTGTAACGTGCCAAATGATCACTAGCGAGGGCATATTTGTGCCATTTTTGAATGTCTGTAAGGTGGTGCGGTACCCACCAGGATGCAATTTTTCGATAACCAAGGGCATTGTGCAACACATTCAACACGGTAGTGTGGGTTGTTCCTACCTCGTTAGCCAATTCCCTGAAGTCCATCATCTGTCCACATGCAGCAAAGATTGAATATGACTCGGTTTTCGACCCCATGTCGACCTCCACCTGGTTCCTGATGCACACTATCACGTCCTGTACGAAAAGCTGCAACCCAATGTGCCACAGTCTGATAAGGCAATTCCTCATTCCCACACGCTTCATGTAGTCCAGTGTGACATTCCCTGGCGTTTTTTCCACAGGCCACTTCGATCTTTATCCAGGTATGTTGTTCTATCTTGGAAAACATCCCGTTTCGGGCGGTGTGATTTAACAACCTGCATTCAACACACGCCACTTCTATCACTGCAGCACCTACACTAGCACTGCCACCCGAGTTGCATAGCTCCACCCACCCTCTACATGTGTTGCCAACAGCAGCTCGAACAAAACTCCTTGCGCGGGGATAAAAGAGTGTTGCCACTTATTTCTTTCCAGCCCTCGTAAAACAGGTGGCAAAGGACGGATGTCCAATAAAAATATTAATTAAAAAAAAATAATAGTCCAAAAAAACAATTTCATACTTATCAATAAGCATTCAAAACATAAAACCATCAAGTTTCACTTTAGATATGTGGTTGGACATTGAACATGATTTTGGTTATCTAGGGATCTAGTTGAAACTAATTTTAAAAGCATAATAAAGTCTGTTTAAGTGTTAGTCTGACATATTGTTTATATTAATTGTTGTAACTAAGAATTAAACATTTCAGCAACAATGATAAGTCTGATAAAAATGCTTTTCAACAATGGATATCGTAATGAATATAAAACTACAGTTCTATGAGAAACAGAACAACAATGTTATTTATTGCCATTGGTCAGTGTGCACTCTGAATCAGAGCAGTTCACTTCTATTGAATACCATCATGCAGAAAACATCAGTAAGTGCAGTACAAAGGGTTCGTGAGTTTCTTTCGGATTACTCTGTGGCTGAAAAGGGGAAACTTTTATATGGTACACTGTATGTTCAGAGTGTATTAATTTTGAAGAGAAGTGCATTAAACAAAGCCACGTGGAAAGTTTTAAATATCAATCTCGGAAACAGAACGAAGAACATAGTTCAACTTCAGGTGGTCCTAGCAGCATACGCGCTAGTCTAATATGAAAGAAATGGTCAAAACATTCACTTCTGCCGGTATTCCACTTCATGTCTTCCAAAATGAACAATTTCGTCAGTGGATAGCAACATCTACATGTATGAAGCCAGCTCCCAGTGAAACCACTCTGAGAAGATATTTCGCCAAATGTAGGGCTACTGAAGAAGACCTCCAGGAAACTAAGTCAAAACTCTGTTTATCTAGTGGTTGAGGAAACAATAGCTGTAAAGAATCGTTTAAGTTGATGACTGTTGTTGTTGCTCCATTGGGTGTTGTGAGTGAAAAACCTCGTCCTTTGAAGGCAAAAATTGTTCAACACTGCAATGCTGATGTTATAATAAATTTAATACTTGATGCACTGGATCCTATTGGCGTAACTTAGTTGTTTTAATATCAGACAGAGCAACATATATGCTTTCTGCTGGCATGTGACTAGTTGGAGTTGCACCTGTTGGGCTGACGTATCGCATCTTTGTGCTGAAGAGATTAGATTTTCACTGAAAATTGTTGATGAATTCATTAGCAAAAACTCCAGCCAGAAGGTAGAGATTACTGGATTGCTTAAAAAAAGCAGCAATATTTGTTCTATCTTCATGTCCTGTAAATAACTCGTTGGGGCACATGGCTAAGGGCACAGCATAAATTTCAATGGTAGTTAAACACTAGATCAATTTAGAAGATGGAGAAGATAGTATGGCTGTAAGAAATTTAAACTGACTGGTTGAAAATTAAGCCCTTCAACCTCAATTTAGAGCTGACTTCTTCTCTCATCACTTCAATAATTGCGAAGTTCTGGTGTTGCTTGTAAAAATTTGCAAACTACAGGAATGAACACTATCTCAGTGGCGTAGTGTGGCTTTCAAAACAGGGTAAGCAATCAAGATGAATATAGTAATAATAATAATTAGTCTTTAAATTAATTAAAATTAAAGCTATAATTTTACGTCTATAATTATTAAGAGGGGGAAAGGAACTGGCCACCCTACCCCAATATCTCCTGGCCAAGTTGCCACATAAGTGGTGCCTTGGTATCACTTGTGAAGTTCAGACAGTTGACTAAACAACGACCAACAACAACAATTATTAAGAATCATAGATGTCTGAATAAGTAAAAGTAATCCTCTGCTAACAGTCTTATGTTATCGCTTATAATGCAGTATTATTTTTAAATGGTTTGTTTGAAAGATACCGGTACTAATACTTTTATTTTCAATTATCATGTAATAAATGGCCTATGCATTAAGTATCCATTGAAACATATACATGAACTTACATGAAATTCCTTTCCTTATAATTAAAAGTTACAAATATACAGTAATTTCTTACTAGGTTACCTAAATGCAATATAACGCCAATACAATTGTAATATTTTCATTATTTTTATGATACATATTTTTAATATTTCAATATCTTGTTATTATAATAACATTTAGGAAAATACAATAATTTTAGTTTTCTGTATGTAACGTTTAAGTGGGCATCTGTTCGGGAAAAATGTTTGTTACCATTTCTGTAATACTCCACGTGCCTCTTGCTTCTTAATGACAGTGGGCCGATGCAACCCGCAACATATTATTGGAAAAATAAATTAACTCTGAATTTCATCGTAATTAGGGCCTGTTTGTATTACATTCAAGATATCACTTGTGGCATGAGCAGCCACATTTCAGGCAATTATAGGGATTCGTATTCCTGTCATCTTCTTTAATTCAAAAATTGTTACCGGTATCCTCCTCCAAGATACTTAAAATACATAAAATAAAATTTATATAATTAAATTTAGGTTAGCTTCCAATACTTTAAATCTAACACTGTTTTCCCTTCTGAAGTACTTATATCGAAATCAAATTTGCATAATTATAGACTATTAGCTAAAAGCACCTGGCGTTGCACGGGTTTTCCTTTCTGCTTCTGTTTTTAATTAAACTGCTTATTACATTTTTGGAAATGTCGGAAACCTAACTATAGACAATCAAAACGAATAGCCTTTATTACGCTAAGATTTATTCTTTACTCAACGTCACTTATATAAATTTATGAACTCCTTAGTGAAATGCCTGCCAGCGTTAACTCAATTTAAAACAGTCATAAATCAGGCACCGAAACAAAAACATGTCATCATGTGCCTGACGTTCAAGGTTTTTATTTATTTATATATTTGTTTTTATTTATTTATTCTGGTGTAGTTAACAGGCAGGGTTTGGAATTGAACGGGTAACATAAGTTTCTTGTCTATGCAGATGACGTGAATATGTTAGGAGAAAATACACAAACGATTAGGGAAAACACGGAAATTTTACTCGAAGCAAGTAAAGCGATCGGTTTGGAAGTAAATCCCGAAAAGACAAAGTATATGATTATGTCTCGTGACCAGAATATTGTACGAAATGGAACTATAAAAATTGGAGATTTATCCTTCGAAGAGGTGGAAAAATTCAAATATCTTGGAGCAACAGTAACAAATATAAGTGACACTCGGGAGGAAATTAAACACAGAATAAATATGGGAAATGCGTGTTATTATTCGGTTGGGAAGCTCTTATCATCCAGTCTGCTGTCCAAAAATCTGAAAGTTAGAATTTATAAAACAGTTATATTACCGGTTGTTCTGTATGGTTGTGAAACTTGGACTCTCACTCTGAGAGAGGAACATAGGTTAAGGGTGTTTGAAAATAAGGTGCTTAGGAAAATATTTGGGGCTAAGTGGGATGAAGTTACAGGAGAATGGAGAAAGTTACACAACACAGAACTGCACGCATTGTATTCTTCACCCGACATAATTAGGAACTTAAAATCCAGACGTTTGAGATGGGCAGGGCATGTAGGACGTATGGGCGAATCCAGAAATGCATATAGAGTGTTAGTTGGGAGGCCGGAGGGAAAAAGACCTCTAGGGAGGCCGAGACGTAGATGGGAGGATAATATTAAAATGGATTTGAGGGAGGTGGGGTATGATGATAGAGAATGGATTAATCTTGCACAGGATAGGGACCGATGGCGGGCTTATGTGAGGGCGGCAATGAACCTTTGGGTTCCTTAAAAGCCATTTGTAAGTAAGTAAGTATTCTGGTGTAGTTAAGGCCATTAGGCCTTCTCTTCCACACCGCCAGAAATACAAATAAAATGATAGAAAAATCAAACTATGAACAAAGTAAAACCCAACGAGAATAAGATTCCTTTTCCTCTTTCTGATCAGTTTCAGCATCGAATCAATATGTACATATATAATTTAATTTATATTGGAAGATTTTTTACCCCTTGACCGCTGTACACCCACTTATATCATACCCAATTTTTTTTAAATATGACTTGGAAAACTATATCTCACAAATTCAGAACATATTATATTAATTCTTATTTTATACACAGAATACAGATACAATATAAACTTGCAATGTCATTTTTTTAACATAAAGACTAATATTCTGAGAGAGCTTGACGGTATTTTAGAAATTAAGAGATTGTTATTTCCACAACGCATAACATACTACATTTGCAACGTGATTATACAGATAGTATTTCGCAGTAACATATTTTCGGACGTGAACAACAATATTTTGAGAGACGTATATTTTAGAATTAATACAATGCTATTGTCAGTCGGCTTATGTACATTCACATACTATATTAGCAACATGACAGAAATATCATTGAATTGCTTTTTGATATGTGTAAAATCTTTTCTTTTTTTTCCCCCCCACTCCTTTGTACAAAATATAGTCGAGATGTGAAAAACACAGTGGCGTATACTGGTTAAAGGGTTTGGGCTACCGCTGACCCTATTATTACACAAAATATATCTAACAATTACTTTAATTTAAATTACTATGGTAAAACTAATAATACAAAATTATTACATTATGTTATATTATAAACTTTTTCTTTTGTAATTTCCTTGGGCTACCGCCGGTAGCCCGCAAAATACGCCCCTGGAAAAACAAGCAGTTTTTTAGTAAATGTCTGCAACTTTGAGGTACTGTCCTTGAGCTTCATTTTAATATGGTCATTACAAATGCTAGTCGCACTGAATTGCAATTGCATTAAATAGAATGGGTATCATAGCAATACGTGAGATAAAAACATCTTATCCTTTCGTTTTTCCAGTTAATATTGCGACTTGTATTACGTTTCGCATGGGTTCTTCACACCAATTCATGTTGGTGCATAATTTTGGTGGGTTAATATTTCGCAGTAGTACGTCTGGTTATTCAATATTAAGTAAATTATGTGGTAGCAATCCTTGTAGTTTGAAAGAATTCTAGAATTCAGTTGGATAAAACACAGCCTGCTCACTATCTACAATTGCATTGAGAAATTCATAATATGGTCCTGGACTGCGTAAAGATATTTATTGTACGAATTATCTAGTTTTAGCCTTCATTATGTTTACCAACAATGTTATTCGTGTTATAATTTCCATGGCCTTGTGAAAGTCGATGCTGAATACAAAAGACAATAATAAAAAAACAATTGACTATAGAAGATAGCATTTTAATATTACATGTTTGGTCGTATTTATTTCTATTTTTTATATTTTAATTAATTTAACGTCCATTTGTACAATTTTAATATAGCCTATGTTTCTCTCCTGGTTATGAAGGTTAAATGTACAAACTTTGGCACATATCGGTCAAAGCGTGTAGATTTGTATAGAGAACATACATACCCACATTCACTTTTACCATATATATTAAGATATCATTGTATTAATTGTATGGTAACTTTGTTTGAGACAGCATAAATAAAATACTACGGGTATATTATTTATGTAGTAAAACTCCCTTTATGGCGGGTTAAAATAAAATAACGTATCTAAAATAATGTAAATAAATTATAAAAAAAAAAAAAGAGAAGTTGAGCTCAGGTTCGAACCTGTGACCCCCTACACTACAATCACTCATCTTACCACTATGCTACACAGACCTACATATTGAAGTGCTTGAATTTAAGTATTATGAATGTTTTACATTTGCTGTCAATTATGTTTGATTTTGAATTTATAAAAACTAAACAAATATGTCATTTTGTATTGTATATTATTGCCCATGATACATTCAATCAAGAGATCGTACCTCATTTACGCAGTTTTAATTTAATATTATTTTATTTTATATTCCAATAACAATATGGCCGCTTTTACAACAGAAGAAGACGTGATTGGATGACGTCAATAAAAAAACAATTGGTTGTAGAAGAGGCCATTTTAATATCATAAAGGCCTTTTTACGTTCCATCATCTTACCACTATGCTACACAGACCTACATATTGAAGTGCTTGAATTTAAGTATTATGAATGTTTTACATTTGCTGTCTATTATGTTTGATTTTGAATTTATAAAAACTAAACAAATATGTCATTTTGTATTGTATATTATTGCCCATGATACATTCAATCAAGAGATCGTACCTCATTTACGCAGTTTTAATTTAATATTATTTTATTTTATATTCCAATAACAATATGGCCGCTTTTACAACAGAAGAAGACGTGATTGGATGACGTCAATAAAAAAACAATTGGTTGTAGAAGAGGCCATTTTAATATCATAAAGGCCTTTTACGTTCCAATTTTTATTGTTTTCAATAATTTAACATCCATCTAATTTTAATGTAGCCTATGTTCTTCTCTGGGTTATGAAGATTAAATGTGCAAACTTTGGAAAATATCGGTCAAAGCGTGTAGATTTGTACTGAGTACATACATACATACATACATAGCCACATTGACTTTTATATATAAGATTTAGATACATAAATTCAGTTTTCAATATCTTAATTCTAACATTGCTGTCCTCTTTTGATGTGCCTATAAGAACAAACATACGGTATATATGTGTACAAATATAGCCTATTTTAATATTTTAAAACATAATTTATGTACTTAAATGTGATTTTTTAGAGTTAAAATATCCCAGATCTACTCATAAAAAATTAGTAAAATCCTTAAAATAACTTTGGCACTATGGGCGTGGACAGATGGGTAGACAGAATCATGAAAAGCACTTATTCGTATTTAGTAATTATGTATTAAGCTTATTGACATAATAATATTATTATTATTATTATTATTATTGTCCACACCTGTGGAGTAACAGCGCGTCTGACCGCAAAACCAGGTGGCCTGGGTTCAAATCCTGGTCGGGGCAAGTTACCTGGTTGAGGTTTTTTCCAGGATTTTTCCTCAACCCAATATATTTTTTTATTTTAGTAGGTTATTTTACGATGCTTTATCAACATCTATGGTTATTTAGCGTCTGAATGTGATGAAGATGATAATGCCGGTGAAATGAGTCCGGGGTCCAACACCGAAAGTTACCCAGCATTTGCTCATATTGGGTTGAGGGAAAACCCCGGAAAAAACCTCAACCAGGTAACTTACCCCGACCAGGAATCCAACCCGGGCCACCTGGTTTCACGGCCAGACGTGCTGACCATTACTCCACAGGTGTGGACTCAACCCAATATGAGCAGATGCTGGGTAACTATCAGTGCTGGACCCCAAACTCATTTCACAGGCTTATCACATTCATTTTATTCAGACGCTGAATAACCTGAGTTGTTGATACAGCATCGTAAAATAACCCAATAAAGAAAAAAATTTATTATTATTATTATTATTATTATTATTATTATTATTATTATTATTATTATTATTATTATTATTATCACCATTTCCATACAAGTAACGTTATATTTTACAGTTGTAATACTAACATATATGTGACTACTAATAACATCATGGTGACTTAAATTTTGAAATGCTACACAGTATTGCTCTGCGAACAATAGCACCTGCTGTTGTCAATGTAGCAAAGAAATGTCAGAAATAAACTTCAAGCAAATTATGACTGCTTACATGTCCTTAGAAAGAAAAAGCATAATGCTTCTTTATCTCTCTGCCTCTCTCTTTTCCTCAACAACCCATTGTGACAAGCAGGTATATTTGGAAGCTAATATCTCACATCACCTGCATTTTCAAATTCATCCCGAGTCAAAACGTTGTGGTGTATAAACACAAAATATAAGAACGAACGAATAATAAGGCAATTTTATCTGTATATAAATAAAAAAAAATTACTCTAAAAATAGAAGGGGATGAAATGCTTCTATCACATCCTTGGAAGCTACGCCCCTCATCTTGCTATTAACTTCTGGAAGAAGAATTTAGATCCAACATTAGTCAAGTCTGAGCAAATTTCTTCCATCTTTACATTTAGTGAACTGAAACGTTTCTCTACTGTTGATGTTTCACTGGAAGGAATATCAACATATATAGCAACTTTGTACATGGATAAAATTTGTCTTCTTCTGCTTTATCCTTCTGACAGAAACATTCCTCAAAACATCCCTACATCAAGTAAGCTGGAAATGAAGACAATTATGATTCCTGCATCATCTGCTTCAGTTGACATAAGATTTTCTATGCTCAGTTGGATTTTGAATTCGAAGTGGACAGAAGAAATTCTTGATGCTCAACTAAAACATGCAGTTAATTATAGTCGACCGTGAGTTAATTAATCTCTCCAGTGTGGTGCAGATGAAGAGACTAAGAGTAACAAGGGTGACTAAACTTTAATTCTTAAGCATTGTTTTATTACTGCAATGTGTACTTGTGTAAGTGATAGCCTAATGGAAGGTGATGAGGGAGATGAGAGAGTGCTGGAAGCGACTCTGGAGGAGGTGGAGCAAGCAATCCAGCTAATAAAGGATAACAAGGCACTGGGTGACGATGGAATTCCAACAGAACTTTTTAAATATGGTGTAGAGGAGTTGAGTAGTCATATGAATGTTCTGATGGGATGATGATGATGATGGTGATGAAGATGATGATGATGATGATAATAATAATAATAATAATAATAATAATAATAATAATAATAATAATATCAGAGAACGCAAAATAAAGAAAATTTAAGACTTCAAAGGAAAACACAGTATATAGAAGAGAAACGACTATATCAATCACATATACAACAAGAGAAAACAAAGTCATGGAAACAATTCTGCTCTACAACAAGTTCAAATCCGTGGAACACAGCATATAAAATATCAGCTGGAAAAATACGAACTCAATGCATAGTCTCAACAATACAAAAAACTAATGGCACATATACTGAAGACATGGAAAGCACACTAGGATATATGTTGGACTATTTTGTTCCTGATGATAGCGAAAAGAGTGACAGCGATCATCAAAGAGAAATAAGGAGACAAACTGTAGAACCTTCTGAAGAGAATGACGACAGAATCTTTACTGGAGAGGAGATATTTACTGCCATCAAAAACTTCAACCCGAAGAAAGCCCCTGGCGAGGACGGGATTAGCAGCGAGATTCTTTTGAGGGTCTTCGAACTTTTTCCTTCCTTTATAACAAACATTTATAACGAATGCTTAGTGAGGGGATACTTTCCAAAGATCTGGAAAAAATCTGTTATAATACCTATAACCAAACCAGGTAAAGATCAAAGCAGAGAAGTTTCTAAGTATAGACCTATAAGCCTAATTAATGTAGCAGGGAAAGTACTCGAAATGCTTTTAATTGATAGAATACTACATAAAATTTATTCACATTCCTTGATGAATCCTAATCAATATGGCTTTACTCCACAAAAAGGAACAGTAGATGCTGCTATGGATGTTAAAAAGTTTATTTTACACAGTATAAGAGAAAAGAACTGTGTAACTATGGTCAGTCTAGATGTAAGAGGTGCATTTGATGCAGCCTGGTGGCCAAGTATTCTAAAAAATCTGAAAGAACTGAAATGTCCTAAAAATCTATATAAGCTGACACAAAGTTATTTCAGTGACAGATATGCCACATTGCAGACAAATACTTATAAAGTTGTAAAGCAAGTAAACAAGGGGTGCCCACAGGGATCTTGCTGTGGGCCAGGTTTTTTTTTGGAACATTATGTACAATTCCTTGTTTAACATAAATTTATCAAAACACCCCCACATCGTCGCATTTGCAGATGATCTTGTAGTCTTGACTAAAGGAGCTACACGCATAGAATCTGAAAATTATGCTAATTCAGATATTTACAAAATTCAAAATTGGGCTTATCAAAACAAAGTTGAATTCAACGATAGCAAGTCGAAAGTCTTAGTAATATCAAAAAAGAAGAAAGATCACTCTGAGAAGACTAGAATATATCTCAATCACAAGACACTTGAACAAGTTACAGAATTAAAGTATTTACGAATTTATTTCGACGCAAAATTCAACTTTGGGAAACATATTGATAAAATAACAGAAAAAACAACTCAAGTCGTAAATATGCTGACTAGAACAGCGAAACTACAATGGGGTTTAGGACATCGTGCTTTGAAAATTATCTATAAAGGAGCAATAATACCGATGTTGACATATGGGTGCTCAGTTTGAAGTGAAGCTCTGCAAAAAACAGAAAAATCTAAATAAACTACAAAGAGTACAGAGAATAATGACTATCAAAATAGCCAAAGCTCATAGAACACTGTCCTTTGAAGCATCTTGTGTCATTGCCGGAGTTAGACCTATAGGTATAAGCATAGCAGAATCTGTGAAAATCTATCAAGCAACGCACGAAAGCAATGAAGACCCTGAAGATTACGACAGACCACTTCAAGTAAGAACTGGCCACATCCAGCTGACAGGATAACAATAGGTGAAGTGAAGAATTCTTTTACATATGCAATGAAAATATACACAGATGGAAGTAAAATTCAAGAGAAAGTGGGAGCAGCAGCCGCATTTTACAAACAGGGTATATTAATTCACACCATGAAGAACAGACTTCACAGTGACTGTTCAAATAATTAGGCGGAACAGATGGCCATCTTAAAAGCTGTAGAAGAAGTTAATGGACTAAATATCATACCAGAGGAAAGAACAGTGGCAGTTTTCACGGATAGCCAAATCACTATAGCTCTACTCAGGAACAGCCGCAACCACAGCTATATAATAGAGCTAATCAGAAACCATGTTAAAAGACTCCAGGATCTCCATTGGAAAATTCATTTTGGATGGATTAAAGCCCATGTGGGAATTCCTGGGAACGAGATGGCAGATAGGCTAGCCAAGAAAGCAGCAGCAGAAGAATATAGTGAATTAATATACACTAAAAAAACCCAAAACTGCTATTATTGGAAGGATCAAAGAAGAGGGACTAGCAAAATGGCAGGAGGAATGGACTAGTGCGACCAAAGGGGTTGTCTGCAGGACCTTCTTCCCATCAGTTCGACAGAGATTAAGACAGAGAATAGGATAATAATGATGCCTTCAATTGCAGCTATGGTAACTGGACACGGCATACTAAAATCCTATCTCCAAAGATTTAGGATAATAAATGATGCCACATGCTCCTGTCTTCAAGAGGCCCAAACTGTGGATCATCTAATATACAGGTGTAGAAAACTTCAGCAGCCGAGGGACATCTTTAAACATCAAATAGTAATGAATCATGGAAAGTGGCCAGTTGCTCAAGATCAACTCATTTTGAAACACTACAAACAATTCAAAACATTCATACAATCAATAGACTTTAACACATTATAAACATGAATACAAATAAGTACAACACATTGTAAACATGAATCCAAATAAGCATACAATTATAAGATTTTAAATTGTGGATCTGTGATGTACAATTCAAATATGACTCCGTCTATTGCAATGGTGTATTGCTAAATGACTGTGAACATGTATGTAACGTAAAAATAGCATATCATATTAAAACATTTGTACAACGTTGTCTTGTAATGTATTTAAGCATAAGCCTTATAATTGGCTAGCTTATCATCCATTGTATAGAGTAGAAAATTTTATTTAAATTTGTGGGCTTGTAATGTATAATATTTTAATTGTGAATTTGTAATGTACAATTTAAATTGTGGATTTGTAATGTATAATATTTTAAATTGTGAATTTGTAAGGTACAATTTAAATTGTGGATTTGTAATGCATATTTTAAATTTTGGATTTGTAATGTATAATATTTTAAATTGTGAATTTGTAGGGTACAATTTAAATTGTGGATTTGTAATGTATAATATTTTAAATTGTAAATTTGTAAGGTACAATTTAAATTGTGGATTTGTAATACATATTTTAAATTTGTGGATTTGTAATGTATAATTTAAATTCTGGATTTGTAATGCATATTTTAAATTTGTGGATTTGTAATGTATAATATTTTAAATCGTGAATTTGTAAGGTACAATTTAAATTGTGGATTTGTAATACATATTTTAAATTTTGGATTTGTAAGGTATAATTTAATTTGACTCTATCTATTACATTAGTGTATTGCTAGATAACTATGAACTGTGAACTATTCTACATATATCAAATTCGATTAATAATATAAACATAGCATGTAATATTGCAACACTTTTACAAAATTTTCTTATAATGCATTTAGGCATAAGCTTTGTAACTGGCGAGCGGATTGATTGTATATAGTACATAGATAATTTAATTGTGGATTTGTAATGTGTATTTGTAATGTATTAATTAATTGTGGATTTGTAATGTACTTAAGCATAAGATTTATAATAGGCTAGTTGATCATATATTGTGTAGAGTAGATAATTTTTATTTATTTTAGTTTTTGGATTGTAATATCTATTTTAACCGACTCTGTATATTGCAATAGTGTGCTGCTATATGAATATCAACTATGAACTATAAAATATGTAACATAAACATAGCATGTAGTATTGCAAATCTTGTTTGCAATGGAACCTGCTGTTTTAGCACAATAAAGAAAAAATTAATTAATTAATTAATTAATAATAATAATAATAATAATAATAATAATAATAATAATAATAATAATAATGGCTTTATTTAACCTGGCAGAGTTAAGGCCATAAGGCCTTCTCATACACTCAACCAGGATTAAAACGTGCTTACACAGTTGAACATAAAACTGGATCGGAATTAAGTAATTACATACTGATACAATTTAGGTACATAATGAGATCAAAAGAGGTAGTTACATAAAATTTACCTCATAAAATAAAAATAAACATAGTGAAATACATATTAATGGTGCTAGAATCAAATACGAATTACATAAAAACAGAAGCCGATAATTCAATAAAAAAAATGTACACAGTAAAAATAAAAATAAACACATTAGTATACATATTAGTATTACATTACAATTAAGTAGGATTTACATAATTAAACCAGAAACCGACAATTGAATAACATGTACACAAAAAATAGATTAATAATAAAAAAACAACAACACAGTGGGGTACATATTGGCGTTAAATAATAAGTAAACGCGATTTAGATAATAAAAATAAGAAACAAAAAAAAAAAAATAATAAAAAAAGATAAAAATAAATACAGTGGAACACTTTCCATTAAATATTTGCAATGCGTTAGGTCTAGCAACTCATCATAAGATATTTTTCTAATTTACATTTAAAGGAAATTAAAGTTCGGCAGCCCTTGAATTCAGGCGGCAGAGCATTCCAGTGACGAGAAGTAGCAACAGTGAAGGATGAAGAATAAAGAGATGTTGTGTGCAGTGGTATTCCTAGCGTGTTATCATATTGTGACCGAGTATTTAAGTTATGATACCGAGCAAGACTGTGGAATCGGACAGATAAGTAAGAGGGAGTAGAGGTGTGCAAAATTCGGTATAAGAGAGAAACGGAATGTAACTTTCTCCTCTCATTTAACCTGAGCCACAATAATTTATCGAAAGAAGGAGAAATGTGATCGTAGTAGCGGACATTACAAATGAAACGAACACATGCATTATGAACACGTTGCAGTTTCTGGGATAAATCCACCCTGAGATCACTGAATAAAGCGTCACAATAATCGAAATGAGGCATAATAAGAGTCTGTACAAGCGTCTGCTTTAATTCAGTTGGATAGTGGTACAATCTTTTTAATGAGTGAAGAGTGGAAAATACTTTCTTGCATGTGTGTTTGATATGCGTGTCCCAGGTAAGGTTAGATTCAAAATGAACTCCCAGGTAAAGGGAAGAGACATCAGAAGAATGGAATGTCGCGGTGATATGCCCCATCTACAAAAACTGAAGAAGAAACACCAAAACAGGTGGAGGAAAGAGATAGCCTAATGGAAGGTGATGAGGAAGATGAGAGAGTGCCGAAAGTGACTCTGGAGGAGGTGAAGCAAGCAATTCAATTAATGATGAACAATAGGGCACTGGGTGAGGATGGAATTGCGACAGAACTTTTTAAGTATGATGTAGAGGAGTTGAGTAGTCATATGAATGTCTTGATTCGAGATATATGGAAAAGGGAAGAGATATCGGAAGAATGGAATGTGGCAGTGATATGCCCCATCTACACAAAGAATGACAAGCTGGTCTGCAGCAATTACCGTGAAAGGGGTTAAATGTAGCATATAAGATCTTCTCTAAAGTGTTAGCAAGAATATTGAAAAAGTATGTGGAGAGAGAACTAGGAGAATATCAGTATGGGTTTCGATCAGTCACGTGCAGTGGCCCAACAGATTACCCAAGCAGTCACGTAATCAAGTTTTCTTTTCCTTCTTACTATTTATATTTGATTCAAATACTTATAACATTACTAATTATAAAAATATGTTGGTATTTGGTACCCACTTTTTTTTTTACAAAATCTGTAAGATTAGGCCTACTGCAACTACTGCTTAAAATTAAAAATACTATTATAAAAGACTATCTGTTCAGGATTGAATGAGAGTCTGCAAGTAAGTCACCATTCTCATCCTTGATCACGTTTACTCTTGCCTGATATCCGTTTTTAAATTCCTTTATACCCTTATATAAATCTCGAATGTTTTTATTCTTACTATTTCTTTCTACCTCCTTCAGAGGCTGGATTAATCTTGCTCAGGATAGGGACCAATGGCGGGCTTATGTGAGGACAGCAATGAACCTCCGGGTTCCTTAAAAGCTATTAATTAAGTATTATAAAAGACTACTCTAAGTATTGGTAAGTCGTGACGAGCTATTTCATCTTGTTGGGGAAACATGTGGTAATAATCGTCGACCCAGAAATTCATCAAGAAATTTTGTGCGCTTTGATGATTTGGAGAAAAACGCTGGAAGCCCAGAAAGAGTAGCAAAAAATATACGACATTCAGGAACACTTGAAGCACTTCGGGACAGTGCTAAATTTAAACAGTGTGCATAGCAGTGAACAAAGAGAGGTTGTGGAAAAGACCCCTTAATATTAGCTTGACACCCTGTAATGAAGAGGCCATCACTGCACTTCCATCATAGCTCTGTACAACAAGTTTCTTACTGAAGTTTGAAAAGTCTTGAATATCTCTTAAAAATAAGATCAGAATGTGCTGCCGCTGTTTTGTCCTCACATTACGGAGGCACACAAACCACTCTACCACCATTCCTTCAATCGTATATCGATAAAGGAGAGAAAATTGTGATTTATTCGAGACGTCAGTTGTCTCATCAGCTAATGTGGCAAAAAAATCAGATTTCTGAAATTGCTGTTTAATTTCCTTATTAAGTGCACTGGCAACAGATTCAATTAAATCATTTTGAATACGATTTGATACACCTTTGAATACTGTAGATGTCTCCAAGCGATTTTTTAGAAGAAGGTCGTACTGGGTGGTGTAGTCCAAAAGTTCTAAATAATTACCGCGGTTGTTGGACATTTTCAAATTACCGTTTCATCTAAATGAAAGTTCCAGTTTTGCAAGTAAACAAACGGCGTTTATAAGCCTTTTCAGAATGTCTCTATTGCGTGTTACCTTTTCATTATGTAGAATAATACTTTGTTGTGTTTGGTCACTTAGCTCAATTTCAATATGCACAGTTCCAAAAGTCGCGAGTGCGTTAAAAGCACGAATATGTGCAATAGCAACATCATGATCCCGTAAGTTATTGCTTTAGTTAAATTACTGTATTTAGCTTTCGTTGCTGAATTAAATTATTATTATCACCAGACATAATCAAAACTTTTTATTGCACTTATATACACGTACACAATGTAACTACAAAGTACCGGTACAAACAAACACGAGAGAAACAGTACGTTTTACACTCATTCGACTTCGCGCACACAGCCAGCCCAGGCAGGCTACCGGCTGCTTGGGGTAATGCATCTACTACAGTCTCGTGAGGCGTCCCTCATTGGTTAGACGTTATGATGATGTGGGTTGTCATGGCAACTTCCATGCTAACCTACATTCAGCACTGCTGGCATGCTGGTACCAGCTCGGGACCACAGTATGTGCATTGTACATGCCCCATCACGCGACTTACAATTAACAAAACGTATTAAAAAGCATTTCAGGACTTTACGATTAAATAAACAGAAAGTTTAATCATGGATTTACGTAGATATCGTGATTCTTATAATCAATCAGTGCTGCCCAAGCCATACTTGGGTTGCTTGGGTGGACTGCACGTCACTGGTTTCGATGGAATAGATCAACCATAGATCATATCCTATCATTATGCTTAATAAAGGAAAAGTGTTATGAATATGTCAGTATATACCAACTCTTTGTTGACTATAAAGAGGCTATGATAGTATAAATAGATTCAAACTGAAGACGGTGTTGAAAGAAATGAGAGTACCAAGGAAGATAATTAATTTGGTGAGTATGACACTGTGCAACACAAGGGCTAGAGTGAAGGTACAGAGACAGTTAAACCAGAAATTTTGTGGTGAAGAAAGGTTTGAGAATATCTTTCAAAAAGCACAAGTCATGGTATGGTGCTCCCATTGCTGATGAACTCATTTTGCATATACTTTTACCACAAACAAACAAATGTTCCTTAGGCTATTCAATTCACTGACATTGAGCAACAGCTGAGAGCGAAAGAGGACCATTTTCTTCTTCTTCTGGCCATTCATCTGGCATGATGCAAAGCTTCAGGTGGCCTTACTTTTAGTTTTGAGTCCACAGTTGCCCCAACACATGATGCACAATTCAATGAATTTACAGTAATCATTTTTGAGGTGTTCTTCTTTTAGTAGTTTTCAGAAAAAAAATAAGCGTTTCTTCAATTCTGACACCACTGAAAGCCTCATGCAAATGTTCATGCCAATCTTGATAATTTGCTTTTTCCATAGCATTCCACTTTTCTCTAAGTTTTTTTTTATGTTACATCCAGGACTAACTGCTACTTGGGATAACTCATTTTCGAACACACTTTGTAACATTAGCTCGTACATGTGATAGCAGCAAGGGAATCCAGCAAAGTAACAGCTTCAATAAAACGACCTGTGCTGATGCAGTGGTGTTGCAACAAAGAATTTGATTATACATCTTGATTACATAACTTTTAACACTGTATCACTTCGGAATATGTATGATAAGACTTTCTTGTGTTAAATTCTAACGTACCTTGCTTACATGTTTCGACCTATTTATGGGTCATCCTCAGAACTGGTCGTTGTTAGTCTTGGCACCTCTTGTTCTGTCTCCTGTGAGGGTGCGTTCGTGTGGTATAGTGTAGAGTCAAAGAGTGTGTGTGTTTTGAAATTGAGTTGTGTGGTGAGAATTTCGTTGGAGTGTGTTTTCGTGTGTCTGTATATTTCATATTGTTCTAGTGTGTTTAGTTTCTGACTTTCTGGTTGGAAAACCAGAACACAAGGAAGTCTTATCATTAGACATCGGATTTTTAGGCACTAAAAATTGCAGTTTTAGGCGTCTAAAATAAGCTCAAAATTTGTAAAATTAGGCTCTATTTTAATGAAAATAGGCATTTTAGGCACATCAAGGTATCATACTTATTTCGTTCACTGAAATTTTTAGTTATACACTAAAATACGCACAAAAAAGTATGTTTAAACATTAAAAAATAATACTATATTATATTTATAAACAGACCTGCACAAATTTAATATATTGAAACTAATGAAATAATGATTATTGATATCAAGATTACTCATTTTAAGTTACTGAAATTCAGTTCCACGCTCAGACTTTATTATAATTATCTGCACAGTACACCACCAGAATTTTTTCTAAATTCTCCACAGTTAACCTTTGCCTTTTGTCACTGAGAATCATTTTGAAAGCAGAAAAACTTCTTTCAACCGAAAATGATGTGAGAGGCGCAAATTTTAAATTAGGTACAATAGAAACATCAATACTTACTGGAACATTTACACTTTCCCCCGATATCACTCTAGATACTTTTTCCAACAATGAAAATCCTACATTCTTATTTAATACGTTGTCCCACTTATTTTTAACTTTTTTCCCAGTTTCGCCCAAAGCAGAATGTATGTTCACTTGAGCTTCCTTTACTATTGCTATTTGGCTACAAAGAGATTGTTTTTCACGTTTTAATTGTTCAATGCTTGCAGGTATGAAAGAAAAGTTTGATGTTATGTAGGCAATATCGTTTTTCACTCGTGAGTCATTCAGACAATCTTTCACTGCTTTCACACACGCTGCACTATCAGTTTCAGGTAATTTATCAATAACTGTGACCACTTCTTTAAAATACTTAGAATAATACACCACTGACTGAATCCAGGTTCCCCATCGTGTAACAACCGGCTGAGGTGGGAGTGGGATATCTGGAAAGTTCTCTCTGAATATTGAAATCCTGGATGGGGCTTTACAAAAACATTTTTTTTTGTTAGAAATAAACGAATTGACAAGAGGAAATTCATTCCGGATTGTTTCAGAAACCCTGTGAAGGCCATGTGCTAGACAGGTTACATGCGTGAGGTTAGGATAAAATGTTTTAAGAAGTGGAGCTGCAGCAACCATGTATGAGGCAGCATCAGTACAAAACAACAGAACTTTAGAATCGTCTATATTACCTGAGTATAAAGACTGTAGGCCTTTATTTACAAAATAAGCAATGGCTTGGCTATTCACTTTCGAAAGTTCCTTAACACATACGAGGTGTGGAATCGAAGGTCCATCAGGACTAAGTTTTCCTACTACCATATTTGCTATATACCCATTCATAGGATCTGAGGTTTCATCCATAGAGACCCATATGTAAGAATGGAAGCTAAAGTTTCATTGTATATTCTGTCTAAGTAATTTTTTCTTAGGGTCGACTCAGATGGGATATTTTGTTTGCAGTATTTTTGTAAAAACTGTCTTAAAACCGGATTTTCAATTGCATTCTAGGGAATGTTAGCAGCAACAAACGCTCTGGTTAAATCAGCATAGAAATTGCTGCTGAGATTGGATGAAGTAGGCTGTGTTAGTAAAGTTTGTTGCAGTTGATTTTTCTGCTGAGCTTTAGCCTTATGAGCCGCTCCTTGCACATGCTGCTTTAGGTGGCACTTCTTTTCTTGCGAAATCTAAAAATGTAAAGTAAACTGAATTAAAATAAAATCCTAATTGTTGTATTGCCGTATTTCTATCACAAAGTTAGTGGGTTCGAACAATCAAAATTTTAATGACCTGCAAATACTTTAACTATCGGAATTTAAAAGGTTAAAGTGTAGTGGTCTTAAAAAGAATTATACCTCAGGATAGCTCAGTCAATGTATAAATATTATAGGCCTACTCATTAAAATTAATAGAATTTATATATTTCAACTATTGTTACATACCTGTTTGCTACAAATCTTGCAGAATATTATTTTTCCATTATAAGTGAATTCTGAATATTCTGTTAGCCATTGCCGGATCAATGTAGATTTTGCACTTATATTTTTCGGCATTATCGGTTAAACTTCACAGGAAAACGTCCTATCGCTCAAAACTTCTCAACACAAATAAGGTGAGGGAAAGAACAACTGTTAACGAGCATTCAAATGAACCGTTGTTATTGAGATTCAATTGGACAAAAATACGATGTTCCACTTATTGTTGCATTTCCTGGTAGTGTTAACACTAGGAGGGCCATTCTTTTAAATATTTTGTAACGGTTTACCCTACTAATTCGCAGTTTTACGACTTTTCATAAATATTTCAAAAACACTCTTTCTCCAAAAATTGTGATTTTATGACACTCTGAAGGGCAGTACAGCTAATCGGTTTCAGATCGAAAACAGTCATTTTTATAGTATAGTATATCTCTGAATCGGTAGCAGCACATGTTGTGATTGTTGCCTGCTTCAAAACTAAGGTTGGTTCTTTGTCGGCATTTATGCCTCCAAACATGTTAAATTCGGTGAAATCTATTGCGAGTGTCGTGAGATTCAAAACATTTTGTTTCCTTTATCAATGGTTTCATGGCCTGTGTGAAGCAAACTTTCCACTTTTTAAATGCCTTAAATTTCGCAGTGAATGCATGTATAAATTATAAAAAGTAAGAGAAAAATGCGAAACTTTACAGTGAGTTAGGCATTTTTAGGCGAATATTAACAAATTAGGCTCTAATAACCGTTTTAGGGCATTTTAGGGCACTATAAAACTCTTTAAATAGGTATCTTTCAATTTCCATGAAACACAAATATTAATAATTATTTTTACTTTTCTCCTAAAGAAACAAAATAGGCATTTGCCCTAGAATCCGATGTCTGCTTATCATACATATTCCAAAGAATTTTAACTTTGTTGTCCAGTCCCCAATTTTTTATGGCATTCCAAACTGCCCATGATTGTTCTTTCCCACCAGAATTCGGTAATGCAGACATACCAATTAATTGTTCCTGATTTTCATAAATTATGATTGGTAGTCTTTCAGTTCTTGAATCCCTGACATTTAACGCAGCTCACCATTCCAATCACAATCACAAGGTTGGATTCTTCTCTTCAAACAAATCTTTAATATTTTTTGCCTGTTTCTTTCTTAATTGTTCTCGATATCTTTGAATTGAACTATGACTGAGCGCTATTTCATTAACATTATATCCCAAAGCCTTAGCTGCAGCTTCAAGGACTTAACTGGTATCTATCTAAAATGGCTACTAGTTTTGGTGTCATAAAACATTTTCTTCCACGTTTATATAACACTTGTTTTGTTTTCCTTTTCTGAATCTGCCTTCCTCCCATCTAGAGTTGTGCAAGCACTAGGCACACAAAGTGTAAGTCAGCAGGTGAATGGCAGGTGGCAGCAAGAGGGTGCACAGGCAGTTTCTTCCACTTCCTCCTGAGGCAGGATGCCGAAGAGATGTGACGTGTGAGGTGACAACTACTGTTGTACATTTGTGACAAAGCAGAACACCAGGAGCAGTGCTCATAATTTTAAACTAAACGACAGACTTTTAAAAATGTTTAACAATATATCAGTTCCTAATTAGTTAAAAGTGTCGACCTGCTCAAAAGTGTATACGTGAATCACAGGGTTGCCAGATGTCCCGATTTTCATATAAAAGTTTCGAGTCCCGTTTCGATTCGAGACGGGATGCAAAAAGTCCCTTCTTTAGAAAATTAACGTCACTTGTATAATTACCTAGTAACTATTTTGTTCTAGGCCTAAATAATTACAACAAATTTAAATTAATTTTCTTAACAATGTAGGCTTTCGTATTGGAAAAAACGAATATTTTGTCAAGTGTAAGGTTTGTAACAGCTAATTCTGTGGTTAATATGATATTTCTAAACATTTAAAAAGAGACGTCCATCCCAAATGCATGGCAAAGAGAATGGAGAAAAGCTTGCTGGAAATGCTGAAGTCCAGTAATAAATATTTAGGAAGCTCTGAAAATGCACGGTATGTTAAATTATGCGTTTTGAGCAGTAATATGGTAAGTCACAAAATAAATATGAATTAAAGTTTCAGTAAATTTTATGTTATTGTTATCAATTTATAAGCATTGAAATTTAAATATTTTGTCACATCTGGTGCCATCATTTGGAATTTGTGCTTTAGAATTATTTAAACAGCTGGGGAAATCTATGAGTCAGAATTACTATTAAGTCATTAAGTTAATAATTTGGCATAACATATTATTGCTACAAGCCCTTCAGAAAGACGCCAGAGAAACGTGATGTAACTTTCAGACAGATAAATATTATTTTGTATTGGAAACTTGTATCTACAATATGTTTTTTTAAATTAAAATTTCAATTTTGAGATTCATATTAGTTTCTTCAAATGTATGTAAAGGTATATATTTTTTTTGTAGTCGTGAAAATGTCAACTCTGCCTATATTCATATCATTCATTCTTTAAAACAAAACGTAAGTACTGTATATTATGATGAAACAAAAATGCCCCTCTTTGGTAGATCTAAAATCTGGCAACCCTGGTGAATCAGTAGTGCCAGCAGCAGCAGCAGCAGCAGCAGCAGCAGCAGCAGCAGCAGGAAAAGGAGGATGTGTAGCAACAGCAATGCGTGACAATAAGCAAATGAGAAGTTATAGTGAATAAAACTGTAAGAAATATACACCTATGCTAATAACTCTTAATGACGAGTACCGGTACTGTATTTAATAATTTATAAACTAGTTAATTAATTATAACTTGGAACTTGATTTGAATAAAACTAAAACATTAAAACATATAAAATAATGTAAATTTTATACTCCTATATTACAGTAACAATACAGACATACTGCCCTTTATAGAAGTTATTTAGAAAAGTAATATGAGAATTTAACTAAGTACCAGTACATACCTTTTCAAAGTTCTCTTGAATCCTATTCATCCTTTCTGTGAGGAGATGTTTGAAATCTGAGATGCAGTCCTCCCTTATCTTCAGAGCTTGTTGCTGAGTTATTGTTTCTGGATTGCCAATACGAGCAAAATACGGAGCTAAAAAGTCAATGTCTCCTTCCACATGTCTAGCAACTTGTGCACATATTTGTTTATCCTGTGCAGAGAGACATGAGTCACAAAACACAGAGGTAATTTGTAATTACTTATATAACAGTTAAAAGTCTCGCAGGTGTAAACAATTTATCTTGATACATGTTAATTAAAAATTGGACGAAAAACGAAATTTTATGAAATTATACTAATAACTTAGTGAGTGGATATTAAATTTATTCTGACTTCTTTCCCAATGCTGTGTAAAAAATTTTACCTTGTCTTCAGCCAAACAGCAAGTGCATAATAAAAGAAGCAGACAATAAGTGTTAATAACTGGCAGGTACTTTTCATGATTATACTAGGTAAATGGTTTTCCACCAGTATTCCGAGGACATATTGTTAATTTTTTTTTAATGCCAATGTATCCAGTATCCATCCACTGCCGTCGACCTGGTTGGCGAGTTGGTATAGCACTGGATTTTCTATGCCCAAGGTTGCGGGTTTGATCCCAGGCCAGGTCGATGGCATTTAAGTGTGCTTAAATGCGACAGGCTCATGTCAGTAGATTTACTGGCATGTAAAAGAACTCCTGTGGGACAAAATTCCGGCACATCCGGCAATGCTAAAATAGCCTCTGAAGTTGCGAGCGTCATTAAATAAAACATAACATTTTCCATCCACTGCCAACATAGTAGACATTTCTCATATTTATTCTGGGTTTAATTTTCTCTATAGTATGATTTATATTTGTTACTGTTTCTCCAAAGTATTCGAATTTCTCCACCTTTTCAAAGAATAAATTTCCAATTTTTATATTTCCATTTCGTACTATGTTCTGGTCATGAGATATAATCATATATATATATATATATATATATATATATATATATATATATATTCTACATTTACTTGGTTCAAGTAAAATTCCCGTGTTTTCTTAATAATTTGTGGATTTTCTCTTAACATATTCTCGTTATCCTCGTAAACAAGCAGTAGAAGTAACCTGTTCAATTCCAAACCCTTTCTGTTTTCCTAATGGCATATTCTAGAGCAAAGTTAAAAAGTAAAGGTAATAGAGCATCTCCTTGCTTTAGCCCTCATTGAATTGGAAAAACGTCAGACAGAAACTGGTCTATATGGTCTCTGGTGTATGTTCCACTGAGACACATTTTAATAAAAGAACTAGTTTTTTAGGAACACCAAATTCTAAGATTATTATAAGAGAGATCAGTTGAGGTGTGGACAGGAGCGATGGGGATTTCACTGTGCGCTGCTGACGCACTCATAGCGGGGAAAAGACAGTGTAGAGTTGCGATGATACAATCATAAAAGTTTCCATAACTATTTCAAAAAGTGTCTTACTTACCAACTTTATTGATAGAAATGTTGAAACTGGCCGCCTTCATAGTCCATTGATTTTTGAACCTCTTTATGAAATGTCCCATAACTCGCTGTAGTTCTGGTCAATTAATGCTATTAATTTCGTGACGGATATTAGGTTTCAGTTCTTCCTAGGGCGCATGGGTTTGTCTTGTATACAGCATTTTTCAATGTACCCCAGAGATAAAAATCGCATGGGGTTAGGTTAGAGGGAGCTAGGGAGCCACAAATTCCTACTAATAGTTCTGTCCACGTTCAACTTCTTGCATCCAAATATCGGCTGTTGGAAGAATGCGAAATTATGCTCACTGCTGGTTCATTCTATAAAGAAGGGGGTCAGAATGATATGCACATATGTGAGGGAATCAACTGTATTCCGAAAAAAAAAAGGGCCCTATAATTCTTTGTCCGCTCATGGCACACCATACACCAATTTTTTCATCATGGAGGCGTACCATATGAGGTTCCTCAGCATTCCAATAACGATTGTTTTGTGAACACCATGGAGGTGGAACCATACCTCGTCTAAGAAAAATATTAAATGTGGACCTATTAGTCTGTTATGAATATTATTCAGCATTCATTCACAAAATGCGCGCCTTCGTGCAGGATCACCTGGTTGAAGACCATTTGTCTCAGTTATTTTATATGGCTGCAACTTTAACAATTATCTTAGTAGCTTTTTGCATAGAGCCATAAGAAATTCGTACTTGTTGTGAAAGGCGCCTAAGTGATTTTCTAAGGGACTGTTCCAATAGATGGCCAATGTCATCTAACGTTCCTTCTGTAACCCTATGCTGTCTGTTTTGTTTCTTAGGTTAAACACTTCTCATTGCCTGAAATTTATTATAAAGATTGTGGATCATTGAATGTGATGGAATTTGTACATCCGGGAATCATGTTTCAAACTGGCCTTGTACTTGGGTGGCAAAATGGTTTAACACATATGAATCATAAATATATAGACGTTGTTCAGTAGTAAAAGTTTAATTACCCATTGTACATTGGAATAATTAGACTTTTGGGTACATGTGGTTTACCCAAAAGTCTAATTGCAATCACAGTCACCATAAAAGCCTAGAAACTCATATAAGTATTATACAATTTACATTTATCCACACATTCACTTTAAACGCACAAGAAAACACCATGTATGTCCTGTGTTCCGTGTCACTCGCCAATTGGAGACTGATTCATTAACCTTGACATGATCAAGGACAAACACGTGCATGCTTGCATCATCGCCTCTGTCAGTCCACCATTCCCCGCTGTGAGTTCATCAGCAGTGCACAATGAAAATCCCATCGCTCCTGTCTACACCTCATTTGATTGCTCTGTAGTATAAAACTTCTCTCTTAACCGAGTCATATGCCATTTTGAAATATATGAATAACTGATGTACTGTGCCCTTATGCTCCCATTTTTTCTTCAATAATTGTCGAATACAAAAAAAGAAAAAAAAAATCTGATCAATAGTCGATCTATTCCGCCTAAAACCACATTGATAATCCCCAATAATGTTATCTACATATAGAGTTAATATTCTCAAAAGAATATTGGATAAAATTTTGTACAACGCCAATAAAAGTGATAATCTTCGAAAGTTGTTACAGTTAGTCTTTTCCCCTTGTTAATGATAGGTACAATTATGAATTCCTTCCACTGTTCTGGTACAATTTCCTTTTCCCAAATAGCAAATACGAGCTTATAAATTTCACTAGATAATGCGTTTCTACCATCTTGTATTAATTCTGATGGAATTTGATCGACACCTGAAGACTTGTACTTTTTCAGCTTTTCTATTGTAATTTCGACTTCAGAAATTGTAGGTTCGGGTATAAATGGCTCAGCAGTTTGTATTCGAATATCGCCCTGATTATTTCTATTTCGCCTATGCAGTGCTGTCACAGTAATTTTTTTCTTGACCATACCCCCCACCCCCCTCATTTCTCCCTTCAATAGATTTTGCTCTCCTCACTCTATTTCTTCAATAGTCGTTTAATGGATGTTTTTATTTTTATGTGAAAGATGTAAAGAAGTTGTTTTGCTTTATAGCCTATGCCTATATCTTAATTTAAATATGTAGCTTTATTGACAGAATATCCCCATGAAACTTTCACAGTTCATGCACACTTGTCTTGATAAATCAGCAGCACTTCGGTGCTTTTCAACAGTTATTTTATATATAATTATTGATTCCCGGATTGTAAATGTGGATCATTTATGTTCATGAATATCAAAGAAGATATTATGAAAAGCAAGAACTAATCTAAGATCAAGACAGATCTATGTGTACAAAATACACATCCCCATGTAAAGATATAGAATTAAAATTTGAAGCAAATCTTGATGAGAGTCCACCTGTATGTAGGCAACAACTTCGCACAACTGTCCACAAGTAGCATATATACAGGGGCTCTTGTTTACTGCACATGCGCAGTGTGCTGTAAGCAAAATTTAGACTATACAATAAGGGAGCTGCAAATTTTATTTCCGTATCTGTACAAAATATTGGTCTCAGTGTAGAAAACTTAGGCACCCATTATGCCGTATGGCTCTGTATGAACAAAATTTTCTCTTACCCATACAATTCAATAAAAAATTGTAGGTTCCCATAAGCTGTATGGTCCTGTATAATATCCATGACAGCACTGGGCATATGTACATTTAGTAGTTGCCCAAAATAGTGTTCAGGATAAAATGAGTGTCTACAAGCAAGTCACCATTCTCATCCTTGATCACATTTACTCTTGCCTGATGTCTCTTCTCAAATTCCTTTATGCCCTTATATAAATCTCTAATTTTTTTTATTCTTACTATTTTGTTTCTACCTCATTCAGTTTTTCCTTCAAGTAGGCTAATCTCTCTTTTTGTTCCTAAGTGTATGACTTGCTTCCCGTCTTCATTGAAATAATTATCTCTATTCACCTGGACTGGATCGTGTAAGAATTTAATTTTGTCTATTTCCTTGTTTCTAATATTATGCAAGAATCTTCATCAAACCACGGTTTCTTTTTCTTAGTTTCATAATAACCTATGCTCTGCTCAGATGCAATTTTAATACTATCTCTGACATTTTCCCATACGCTATTAATATCTAACTGAACTTCGTCAGCACTTCCTAAAGTGGCAGAACAATTTGAAATTTCGACCTGATAATGTTGCTTAGTTGTCTCATCTTTCAGTTTCAGAATATTGAATCTCCTAATAGGCTATTAACTTATTGCTCTACTTGCTTCACTACTGATCATCTTCCTCTTAATTTTCCACTTAATGGTCAGAATCACAGTCAGCCCCTCTGAAGAATCGAATGTCTACTATACTACTACGAGGATCATTCCGAAAGTAATGCCTTTTTTTTTTTTTTTGTTGACCTGTAACGTCTGAGCCAGATGTTAGTGGCATTATAGTAAAGGTTGAACCTTCACGTTAATGTCCTGTTAGTTTGGTTTTTGTGTGACGAATAATGGCAGCAGGGCAGTCTACTAAAATGTCATCTGATATAGAGATGTGTAAGAAACAGATGTGTTATGGAATTCCTCACTGCCTAACAAATGCACTCAATGACATCCATCGACGCTTGTTAAAGATGTACGCAGATGATACAGTGGATGCGAGCACAGTGAGATGGTGGGTAGTGCGTTTCAACAGTGACGAAAATGACAGTCCTTTCATATGGGCGGGATGTGATACTTTTGGATGTCCTCAAGCCTGGAGGAACTGCCAACTCTAAATGCTGCAAGCAGAGGTTGGCTAAGCTAAAAGCCTGAATTTCCAGAGTCAGACCACAGAAGAAAACCTTTCAACATGATAAGGCCAGACCCCATACCAGTTTCGCAACCACAGAGTACAAAGAAAATTTGGCTGGACTGTCCTACCACAATCACTGTATAATCCGAATTTAGAGCCGTTAGACTGCATCTCTTTGAGCTTACAAAAGATGGATTACGAGGACAACATTTTCCAGACAAGGATACTGTCATCGCAGCTGTAACAAAGTGGCTTGCCTCTGCTGGTTCAAATTTTTACGAGTATGGCATACAGACTCTCATTCATCACTGGAAAAAGTGCATAAAGAATAGTTGTGACTGTGTAAAAACAACTGCCTGTAGCTGAAATCTTGCTCTATTTAGCTGTCTTATTATGCTGTCTGTATCTGTTGTAGTTCCCGTGAAAATAAATAGGAGGCATTACTTTCGGAACGACCCTCATTATGTCTTCGTTTATCTATTTGGTTGTGTGTCAATCCAGCTAGAGAAATCCAGTTTATTTATATATATCCTTATGCTGGTTGAGTGGAAGAGAAGGCCTTATGGCCTTAACTCTGCCAGCTAAAATAAATCACTATTATTATTATTATTATTATTATTATTATTATTATTATTATTATTATTATTATTATTATTATTATGCGGGAATGTTGTACCTACTTTTCACAATTACATTTTTGGATATAGCTAAGTTGACTAACCTAACTCCAGTAAAATTACAGTTATGATACATGTAAGGTCTCTTTTTCAAAAGCCGTTTAAATATATCCTCGCGTCCTACTTTAGCATTGAAATCCCCCAATAAAATGTTCATGTGATACCTAGATAACTGATGAAAAGTGTGTTCCAATTCCTCATAGAAGCTATAATTTATATGTTGGTCTTTCTTTTCTGTAGGTGTGTGAGCATTTATTACTACTATATTGCATCATCTACCTTTAAGTACCGGTACTAAATACGATAACCTGTTACTGATAAAATGATCTTTTTTACTGCTGATTTTATTATCTATACTAATAATAAATCTGTAGCCGAAATTTTTCTGGTAATTTTCGATTTTCCAAAAATAATTGGTCCTAACATATATAATTAACCACTCTGAAACCGAAAATCGCTTTTTTGAAATTTTTGTTTGTATGTCTGTCTGTCTGTCTGTCTGTCTGTCTGTATGTTTGTTACCTTTTCACGCGATAATGGCTGAACGGATTTCATGAAAATTGGAATATAAATTAAGTTCGTTGTAACTTAGATTTTAGGCTATATGGCATTCAAAATACATTATTTAAAAGGGGGGTTATAAGGGGGCCTGAATTAAATAAATCGAAATATCTCGCTTATTATTGATTTTTGTGAAAAATGTTACATAACAAAAGTTTCTTTAAAAATAATTTGCGATAAGTTTTATTCCTTTAAAAATTTTGATAGGACTGATATTTAATGAGATAAAAGAGTTTTAAAATTAAAATAACTGCGATCTAAGGCCGTATAATGAAATAAAAAACAAACGACTTCGTATATAGGGGGCCTTGGACAGCAACAATCGAAAGCTATGAAAGATAGCCTACAGAGAATGTTTCTGAGTTTGTATGAAGTAATATCGGAAGCTAAATTAACCGATTTGTATAATTAATTATTATTTCACCATTGGAAAGTGTAGTTTCTCTAGATGGACATAATGTATAATGTTATTACAGTAACTTCTGATATAATATAATATAATATAATATAATATAATATAATATAATATAATATAATAAATATAATATAATATAATATAATATAATATAATATAATATAATATAATATAATATAATATAATATATAATATAATGTAATGTAATATAATATAATATAATATAATGTAATGTAATATAATATAATATAATATAATATAATATAATATAATATAATATAATATAATATAATTTAAGTTATTTGAAGGGTTCAAAACCATAGTGGGCCAAACGCCATTTACTGAATATGTAGAAAAGAAGGGTTAAAATTAAGTTATTACCATAATTCAATGGAAACATATAGCAAGTAAAATAAAGTATAGACATTAAATCTAAATGATGTCAATGTTCATTAAACTATGGTTGCATGTAATAACAATTAAGAAACATGTTAAAGGAATTGTCATTGCACCAAATGAGTGCTCTCTGGACCGAAATGATCGCATTTTAATTATTTAAACACAATATAAATTAAGTAACATACCGTATTAAATGATTTATCTTTCTATCAAACACGAATGTTCCCTGGATCAAATGTCCTATTTTAATTATGTAATTACTTTATATTTATTTCTAACGGGTGCAGCGGAGCGCACGGGTACGGCTAGTTTTATAAATAAAGAATCCTGTTTCGAATTGGTGATTACTGTTTCATTCACTACCTACAACAAGTAATTTCCTATTAGTGATAGGCCATTCTCATCTAACCTCACCTCCTGTACACCAACAAAGTCTATTCTATACTAAGACTCATGATATTCCAAGTACAAAATCTCATAACCTTATTCCTTTGTTGTGGTTGCGTCAAAGAATCAGTCCCATTCCGAGGCTTATGTTGGACTTTCGTAACAAGCTCTTTTTTACGGTGATGGGTTGTTAGCCCTTACTGATAATTTTTCTCAGACTCCTCCCATTTTTCCACGTGCTCCAAATCTATTACGGAAATTTCCCAGGTTTACTTCCTTCTCGAAGGAAGCAATGTTAAGAGTTTTTAGCCTCAAAAACCCATAACTCTTGGTAAAATTTGCACCTATGATCCTCGACTCTAATGGAAAGCATGGTAAATACTGAACACGAACAAAATCCGTTCAAAAGTTCGATTAGGGAACGTTCTGGAATAGTGTAGATACTACCATGCACTCTGACTGGTCGAACCCCACCAACTTCCACACTCCTGGGGCTGTATAAATAGGGGGCTCAGCCCACAAGGACACAGTAAGATCAAGAAAAGAGATCAAGCGAAAAGAAATCACAGAGATCTACGGTAGTGAACGTTGATTCTCGTAGAGTGTTAAAAGAGTTGTGTAAGTTAGTATTTAAGCTAAATTATCACGTGGCCGACTGTTACTCGTTATCCTCTTAAGTTTTAGAAATTACTGATGTCTGACATCAACAAAAGACTAAGCAGGTTCCAGAAAAGAAAGAGGAATAAGGAGAAATTGCAGAAGGAAAGGAGCTTCTTCGTAATGTTCCTAAGTTCGACTCATCTTTCGCCTCTTCCAGACTTAGTACTAGTACCAGTGCATCAGTCTCTGGCGATTGGAGTGATGACCATTAACTGGCAAGCGAGTCTGACTGTGACGAGCTACCCAAATTCCCCAAAACTTGACTTTCGAAAACCCCGGAGTAGTCAATGGAGAAGATTCTGGTGAACATCCTGAATCACATGCGAACACTTGTGTTGCAATTCCATCATTTCTGTCTGTTACTGACGATCCTGACAAGTGGATACTGGATGATGCCACACTCGAACACTTGGTACAAAATGGTGTGAAACAAAATATGGATGCCGATTTATCTTCTTCAAAGTGCCAGTATGCAGATACAACTAGGTATCTATCCCTTTCACTCTTTATCCGAATATTGCCTGATAATGAAAAACGACCTCAGCCTTGGCCAGTATTTTAGAAGAGCAAGGGTAACATCTTCTGCGCCCCTTGTAAGATGTTTGGAAAATCGGGATTGCTAGCTTATAATGAAGGGACTAGCTACTGGAAAATGCAGGTCAGAGGATGAAGGAACATGAAAATTCAGGCGATCACAGGTCAGCATGTGCGACGCTGTTAGCAAGGAAGAATGCTTGTGGTAGAGTTGACAAGAGTCTTGTTCAAAGGGAAGAAGAAATGAAATATTGGCATTCGATTTTTATGCGTATTGTGGCTGTTGTGAGGTCACTGTGCAACACTGTTAGCAAGGAAGAATGCTTGTGGCAGAGTTGACAAGAGTCTTGTTCAAATGGAAGAAGAAATGAAATATTGGCATTCGATTTTTATGCGTATTGTGGCTGTTGTGAGGTCACTGTGCAACACTGTTAGCAAGGAAGAATGCTTGTGGCAGAGTTGACAAGAGTCTTGTTCAAAGGGAAGAAGAAATGAAATATTGGCATTCGATTTTTATGCGTATTGTGGCTGTTGTGAGGTCACTGTGCAACACTGTTAGCAAGGAAGAATGCTTGTGGCAGAGTTGACAAGAGTCTTGTTCAAAGGGAAGAAGAAATGAAATATTGGCATTCGATTTTTACGCGTATTGTGGCTGTTGTGAGGTCACTGTGCAACACTGTTAGCAAGGAAGAATGCTTGTGGCAGAGTTGACAAGAGTCTTGTTCAAAGGGAAGAAGAAATGAAATATTGGCATTCGATTTTTATGCGTATTGTGGCTGTTGTGAGGTCACTGTGCAACACTGTTAGCAAGGAAGAATGCTTGTGGTAGAGTTGACAAGAGTCTTGTTCAAAGGGAAGAAGAAATGAAATATTGGCATTCGATTTTTATGCGTATTGTGGCTGTTGTGAGGTCACTGTGCAACACTGTTAGCAAGGAAGAATGCTTGTGGCAGAGTTGACAAGAGTCTTGTTCAAATGGAAGAAGAAATGAAATATTGGCATTCGATTTTTATGCGTATTGTGGCTGTTGTGAGGTCACTGTGCAACACTGTTAGCAAGGAAGAATGCTTGTGGCAGAGTTGACAAGAGTCTTGTTCAAAGGGAAGAAGAAATGAAATATTGGCATTCGATTTTTATGCGTATTGTGGCTGTTGTGAGGTCACTGTGCAACACTGTTAGCAAGGAAGAATGCTTGTGGCAGAGTTGACAAGAGTCTTGTTCAAAGGGAAGAAGAAATGAAATATTGGCATTCGATTTTTATGCGTATTGTGGCTGTTGTGAGGTCACTGTGCAACACTGTTAGCAAGGAAGAATGCTTGTGGTAGAGTTGACAAGAGTCTTGTTCAAATGGAAGAAGAAATGAAATATTGGCATTCGATTTTTATGCGTATTGTGGCTGTTGTGAGGTCACTGTGCAACACTGTTAGCAAGGAAGAATGCTTGTGGTAGAGTTGACAAGAGTCTTGATCAAATGGAAGAAGAAATGAAATATTGGCATTAATTTTTTATGCGTATTGTGGCTGTTGTGAGGTCACTGTCTGCACGCGGATTGTCGGTTGTAAGTACAGAGGAGAGATTTGGGTCGAGAAATAGTGGGAACTATGTTATGACCCTAGAACTTTTGGCTGCGTTTGATCCTTTTTTGACCACCTACATAATATGCCATGGAAACAAAGGATGCGGCGCAATATAATATATTTTGTCTAGAATATGCAAAGAAAAGATTATCATGGCATAAAAGATTATAAGCACGATCGTGACTGAGATAAAGCATGTCAAGTATTTCTCCATCTCTATTGACTCGACTCCTGACATCTCCCAAATGGATCAACTTGCATTCATAGTACGATATGTGTATGCAAACGGATGCCCTGTCAAACGATCTATAAAATTCATACCAAATTGTGGTCATAAAGCAGAAGACCTGGGTAACGTCATTCTCGAGACCTTGGAAAATCACGACTTGGATATCGCCAATTGTCATGGACAGTATTATAACACTGCAAGCAACATAAGAGTGTATATTCCGGTCTTCAAGCGAAAATAAATAAGTGAGTCCTCTAGTAGCTTTTAGCCCCCGTTCAGCTCTCTCACTGAATCTTGACGGTTCATGTGCTGCTGAGTGTTGTGAGGCTGCCGTATCTTTCTTCGGTAAATTACAGAAACTGAACAATTTTCTCTTGGCCTCGACACATAGATAAAAAGTTTTTATATCTCAACAGAAATCAAATTCAACAATTGTGAAGAGCCTTTCTCAGACAAGATGGCCTGCTCGGAGTGACACCTGCCGAAGTTTCTGTTGCTTCTCGAATGAGATCATGGTAGCTCTTCAGATAATCAGCAGTGACACAAGTGAAAAACCACCTGAGGCTTTGGGTCTTTTGAATTCACTCGATTCCCTGAAAATGTGCTTCCTGATCTCGCTGTAGAATGATATCCTGGAAAAATTTAACAAAGTGAGCAAATCTTCGCAATCTGTGAACATCAAACTGAGTATCATTGCTCAACTTTGTTGGTCTTTGGTAATACACCTAAAAGATATAAGGAAAGTCGATACCTTTGATCATTATGAGTCAAAAGCTGTGGAAACAATTGGTTAACAGAACTATGCATACGATATGAAGAGAAAACGTAAGCAAAAAGTACAGTTTGACGAAGGTGAGAGAAATGAGATCGAACTTTCCGGCAAGGACAGATTCAGAATTACCATCTTCAATGTCATTATCGACAGGTTGATTGCAGAACTACAGAGACGTGGCTTTTCTTACGAGAAGTTAAGTAAAAAGTTTGACTTTCTCACGAAGCTACATGGTTTGGAATCTCAAGACACCCATGACAAAGTACAGAATCTGGAAGCCTTCTATTCAAGAGATTTGGACGGTACTTTAGAAAACAAATATGTCTACACCTGCGAGCTCATTTGTTGTCCGCTGTGCTACTGGTTATCGTCACTGGAGCTATATAAATACATACTGGAAAAATACTTTTTCGACATCTATCTATACGTGGGAATAACGCTCTGGATCCTGTTATATACATCAGGATCAAATGCTTGTTTTCAGTGCTAAAGAGTGTAAAGAATTATTTAAGATCTACCACAGAACAGAACAGGCTTAATTCACTCTCTGTGATGTATACAGGGTCAGAAATAATGCAGCCTGTGGACTATAGTGAGGTCATCCACTCCTTTGGGGAGAAGAAAGTTCGTTGCATGGCAAAGCCAAAGTACGTTAAATAAAAAAAATGTAAGGTTGGTTTTTTGCTAAATTATGAAAAAGTGGGCCAGACTCTGTTAAATTGGTTAGGGGCCCTGGGTCTCTTTGTCCGGGCCTGAATTCAAATAGTATTTTTATAACAGAATAAGTCTCTTAACGTCCTAACAGTGACTGTGATGCAGAAAACTCTGTTCCGAAAAGGCAGCACAGGTAGTGGTGATTCCGCAGTGGTAATTTCACAGAGGACATACCTAAATGAAATTCAGCCACTTGAACATTCATGATCACATCTCCAAGAAGAAAATGACTTTCCAGATTGCTGGACAAAAGGTCAGTGTGACAATTTTAGAAGGAATGTGTGATTTAGCTCTGATTAAAGTTCTAACTGATACATATACATTATGAGGCATTACATTTCACTTGACAGTATGTGTCAGACGAAGAACAGTTGTGGCATACATCTCAAGTATAATTAGTGAACTGTTACTAGTTATCAATGTATGCAATTGAAGAAGAAAGGAACGAGCCACTGTATTCCATTATCTCCTCGCTTAGTTGCCTCATGAGTGATGCCTTATTGATGTACTAATAAGGTTCCAAACAGTCTTCGGAATGCTGGCTAAACAAAGGTGATGTTTGTATGATTTGAGGCTTTCTCGGCGTTGGTTCACTAATATGTTTTCGCTGGATATCAGCCGAGTTAAAATTTTGGAATGTTCCAAGCTTTCAACTGCTATCTCTGCAACCATCTTCAGGGAAGTAGTGTCTAGAATCGAAAAATCGAAAAATCGAAGGAGAATTGGGAGGAAAATTTAAAAGGTACGCAAAACGCGTCCTTGCAAGGGGTTGGGGGCTGTACAAAACTAAATATGTGAGCTCCAAGCCTGTTGGCCACTAGTCTCACTCCGGTTTACGCTGCTCCCCTGAAGGAGCTCTAGAAAATTTTGAAGGGGAAGCCGAAATTGGACGTAACCTCTTAGGTACCACATACGCGAGGGGGGCTGAGATTGATCAATTGATCACGGAACGGGGCGAGGAGGAGTTGGCTGGTGTTTGCCGTTAGGATGGCAAGACGCCGTCATCTGTTGTTCGATGACAAAGCAGGTGAAGGCCGTCGGAAGAAGCGCCGTGAAATCTAAGCTGCAATTTGAGAGGTCCCTGTCCTTTCAATTTGCGACTTATTGAGTGACCTCGTATGTTTAATAGACTATTAATATTATCTGAACTAGGGCATACATAATTTATAATAAAGGTGAGTATATATGGGGAAGGGCATATAGGTCCGTGGCCAATTTCTTATAGGGCTCATCCCGACATTTGTCTTACGCCTGAGGAAAACCACGGAATACCTTAGGCAGGATGAGTTGTCTCATATAAGAGACTAGCCAATTTGGCTATTATGTAGGAGGTCATGAGCCTTGTTGATTTGTCTCAATTTCGAGACCAGCCATTTGGCTATATGATGGCTCAATTGCGAAGAGGGGGGAGAGATATAATTGTTAATTAGGGAGATTCATGGGGATATGAGTGCAGGTCCGTGGCCCATTTCTTTTAGGGCTCATCCCGACATTTGTCTTAGCGCCTTAGGAAAACCACGGAAAAACCTTAGGCAGGATGAGTTGTCTCAATATCAGAGACTAGCCAGTTGGCTCTTAGGTTGAATGACTCTATGAATCGATGGATATATACTAGCCAATTGGCTCTATTAGATTTCCATCGATCAACAAAAGTAGATAATGTTATGGAGGGATTTTGTTTAGCCCAGTTAAGACAAGGTCATTTTACAGCGGTTGCACTATCCAAGGAGTCTCATGGAGTTGAGTCGTGGCTACCAAAACCTGGGAGTAACGCCAGCCTCCCTGTCCTCCTGTCTCAATAGTATAGCTAATGGACCTGTCTGGTGTCTACGCCGTAACCTAGGATCATACTGGCCGAGGCCAGATATGAGCAGGTTGGGGTTAGCACGAGCTTCCGCATACAGGTTCCTAGCCAGTCGAGCAATGAACTCGTCTATGGTTGGCAACTCTAGTTCATCATGGAACTTTCTTCTCGAGGCGACTCGGGGGAGATGGGTAATGAGTCGAATCACCTGGTTTTGGACAACTTGGAGTTTACGGAGATGGGACACTGCCGCAAACCCCCATGCGGGTGCGGCATAGGTAATGACAGAGCGAATGAGGGCCTTATACATGGTAAGTCCTACCCTCAGGTTGTCAGGAGTTAAGGCCGCCAGAATGGGATAGTGTCTAACTATCAGCCCGTTGGCCTTACGAAGAAGGGATTGGATGTGATCTCGGAAGTTGAGATGAGAGTCCATAATGATCCCTAAATATTTAATTTGGTTCATCCACGGCATTTCTCGTCCGAAAAGTGTGGGTGGTGGTGGTATGTCTTCGAGCCTCGCTCTTAGTGAAAAGAGTATGGCCTGACATTTCTCTACATTGACCTTGATTCTCCAGTCGTGGAACCACGGCTGGAGGTGATCTAAGATCGACTGTAATCTACGGGACGCTAATCTATAGGTTTTGCCCATCGCCAAGAGGGCAGTGTCGTCTGCATAGATATACAGATGACTACTTCTGCCGTGGATATAGCGAAACGGGAGGTCATTAATGAATATATTGAAAAGTATGGGCCCGATAATGGAACCCTGTGGGACTCGTGCGTGAATTTCACGGGGGGTGGAGAAACTAGTGCCTACACGGGTTTTGAATGTACGGCCTCGGAGATAGTTAGAAATGAGTCGTATCATTCCATCTGGGACTCCCATGCCCAGTAACTTAACGAGGAGTCCCTCATGCCAAACCTTGTCGAATGCTCGCTCGATGTCCAGGTAAGCTGCAGCTACTACACGCTTCGTGCTCATAGCCCAGGTAATGTCCTCCGTCATGCGGAGTGCCTGGAGTGTAGTGGAACGACCAGGGTGAAAACCGAATTGCTCGTTCCTGATTTGGGGCAATACTACTTCAGTGAGGCGTCTATGTATGACCCGCTCCGCCAGTTTGCTGAGACAACTGAGGAGACTAATAGGCCTATAGTTGCTTGGATTCGTCTTATCCTTTCCGGGCTTTGGGAAGAGAACTACGTGAGCTTCTTTCCAGGGAATGGGATAGTGACCGGAAGCCAAGATGTTATTAATTATCTCTGCTATGCGCTTCATAGCTGACCTTGGGAGATGCTGCAATATAATTCCTTGGATACCGTCGGCTCCTGCGGCCTTATGAGGGCCGAGGCGACGAATGAAATGGGCGATCCCAGTAGTGGCTTGATTTGTTAATGACCTTGGTGTGGTCAAATACTACTACTGGGATCGCACAATCAAGGAGGCCATAGAGATTAAGCTGGAGAAAAACAACTTTAACAGAGACAGTGGACTACAGCTCAGTCAGGCATGGACACTGGCCTTGGACCAGCTTAGGCCCTCTTACAATTGAGGTCACGAAGATCACGGACCGGGGACAGCAACCGATTCCAGCCGGTGGATCAGGACTCGTCGCCCGCCAAACGTCACACAAGAATCCCGGGAGGGGCGGAGCTTACGAGGAATGATAATTCCCGGCCCCGGATTGGCCGATCTGCCAACCAATCCCGTACCACCTGAGACAGCCTAACATCTATATAACCTACGACTTTCTGTCTAGACACTACTTCCCTGAAGATGGCTGCAGAGATAGCAGTTGAAAGCTTGGAACATTCCAAAATCTTAACTCGGCCGATATCCCGCGAAAACATATCAGCGAAAGTTGTTGTTGTTTTCTAATGCCAGGCGTTTGACAATAAAGTCATTTGACCTCTTGCACTCCAATATTTTTCAAAGATATTATCATGGTCAGCCACTGAAGCACAGATTTTGAAGTGTTCCGAATCCATTTCAAACCTGAGGAATTTCCCAACCGAACCCCACAATTGGGGCTATTGAAATATTTGGTTTACTAGGGGTGGGGATTATTTTACAACCGATTATAACATATTTTTCAATGCAAGGCAAATTTCTGTAAAATGCAGAACATAAATGGACACACCTCATAATTCTATAAACTTTTATGTAAAAGAAATCTAATCCATCACTGAAATAGAAAGAAAAATGAGAACTCCTAAAAACTAAGAAATATGAAAAAAGTATCGAGTCCTTTCCCAGATGTATCGATCACTATTGATACTCCCATTATCGAGGATATCGAGGTATCGAAAGTACTGAAGACTCAACTCTAATATGAACTAGTGATGCATTAGGGAAAATGCAAGGGCAGCAAAGAGATCTGAAAGTTTGACAGGTTGCTCCTAGAAAAGAACCAGATGTTCCTTGCGTGGGATGGGAATGCTAGAGAAGAAGAACTAAATTATTTTGTATTGAAAATTAGCGTTATCTTAAAATGTAAATATACTAATAAACATGTTACTTTTTTCTAAATTGTTCTTGGTGGAACTTTCGTTTGGAGATTTAGTTTGATGAATTAATCTAGTGCTGTTGTTCTTTGAAGCATGATAGTAGTATCTTATTTTATTTTATTTCTATATTCAACTTGGATAAAAGTAACAGACGTCAGTGTCGTAATCATCCAAACAATTTTTGTTATGTTTGTGGAAAGTTCATATCAAAATCCCAAAGGAAAAAAATCTATAAAATTACTAAAAGAGCTTACTTTCACTACTTTGGTTGCAAAATTGATGATAAAGATAAAAAGAGGGCTCCAAAACATTATGGAGCAATTCCACGTGTGACTGACTGACATGTACAGTATATTTTGGCAGCAAAATGTCTGCCTAAATAATTGTTAATGAGTTAAAATTAGAATGTGTCACCACATGATTTGATAGAGGAAAGTTTATAATTAAGATATATATAAAAACAAACGACATTAAAAAAAAAAAAGTATATTTCCAAAGTGTGTGTTACTGACTGTCATTCCCAACACAGTTTTCCAAAATATTGTTTGGAGAGGAAGTTTTAAACTTCTGTTAAATTAAAAAAGATATCTGAACCACAATTAGCAATGGAGTTATGGTCGAAAAAGTGCGGTGTGACTGACATTTCTGAATTTTATTTTAAATTCTATAGTATGGAACTGCAAGTAGTACAAAATAACATTAAACTTGATAAGTAGTAACATAAATTGTTTATAGAAATGGTTATTTTACGACGCTTTATCAACTGCTATGGTTATCTAGCATCTGACTGAGTGAGATGGTGATAATGCTAGCGAGATAAGTTCAGAGTCCAATGCCAAAGTTACCCAGCATTTGTTCTTAATGGGTTGGGGGAAAACCCCGAAAAAAATCTCAATCAGGTATTTGTCCCAACCAGGATTTGAACCCAGACCCGCTAGTTCCATGGTCGGACTTGGTAACATAGGGTCATATTCATAGACATTCTTAGCGCAGGCTCCTGATGGATGATCAGCGAACTAACGTTTTTCGTATTCTTAAACCAGTGTTAGCGATATGATATGATATGAATCCTGTACAAGTAATTACTGACTGATGCATCAGTCGATAGCCAGGACTAGTTTAGCACACTTGTAGTGCGGGCTCGCAAAATGTCTATGCATAGCACCCATAAAGATTCATTTAAATGAATAATATCTTTTCCGAAATACAAAACTTAACTTCCTACCATGCACCTTAAATGACACAAAATAACGCAAATATTACATACTTGATAACAAAGCTCTTGCTCTGTAGTTAAATACTGTCAACAGTCATAGGGATTAGTTGTTCATTTGAGGACTGGTGTCAAACCAATCTTGACGTGCTTATCGCACTGTGTGACATCAACTTCTTACTCCACTTTCCTCCCTAACCCTAGTTCCGTACCAACTCTTCAGTATCAGTAGTGAAATCGTGGCTTATCAAATCAGTGTGTATGTGTTAAAAACGACTATAACATGTGTCATAGGAAGAAGAGATCTTTTTCTGTTTGGAAGAAGAGAATATACTGTAAATTTATGTTATGTTCAAAAATCCTTTTGCACACTAATAAATTTATACTCCTTATGCCATAAGGAACATGCTAAATTAAAACGTATGAGAAATTAAATGTTTGTATGTAGCCTATCACTTTCGCAGAAAATTTATCAACATGAAATTTGTGACGAATATTAAATATGATTATTTGAAAATATTTTTGTGTCGAGAACGTGTATATCTATTAAGCAACCTTAAGAAACGCAATATTATTCAAGAGAACAAATGTAGACAACATGATGGAATATTAATAGCTATTATGCAATTTCTTCTGAACTCGCAGTGATCTAAAACAGTTCAGTGACGAAGAAACAATAACAAGGTGTATGATTAAAGCTGCCAAATTAATCTGTCCAGGTGAAATAAAAAAACTTCGAGAGTATTACGTTATCCAGGCACCTTCCTAACAATATGCCATTAATTGCCTTATTGCGATATGGAGACACAGGTCACACCCATAATGCCCATCGCAGTTATATATGTTCACACTAACTGCCTACTCATGTTGTCTTTCTGTGGCAGATTTCCCTTTATATTGCTCCACTTAACACAGTTCACGTATAAGTTTACCAAGGTCTTCCAAGTGTATGCAGTGAGAATGAATAGCATAACCGAGAGCGCAACATGTTAGTCAGTCATGGTGCTGCAGTGGAAAATGATATCACTTTAGATGTAGTGATAATATAGAATCTCAAAGGAAATTTTAATGTCAGTTAATGTGCTGTATGGAAGAGTTCTTGCATGTTTATCGTGAATGAGTGTAACTTACAGTAACAAATAATTATAGTGTTTTTAAGTTACTTAGAACCTTAGGATATTTCTATATTTACTTCAAGGAAAGACCAAAATATGGTGATATAAAAAAAAAAGAGGGGTTGAAATAAAACATATTTACATGTCCAAATTGTGATACAAAACATACGTTTCCTTAAATGAGTTTTTAAGTGTTTGGAATATCACAAGGTCTGCAGCAAGTTACAGACTAAAACAAAGAGTATTTGAAACATTATTTAATAGAATAAGTCAACTTACACCATAAAGAAACATATTTCTTCAACAAAAACATTTCTATATTAATTAACCTTCTGTCGATCGCATGTGTATCAGATTTATTCAAGCGTATGTTTTTCTATCGTAAATTTTTAAATTTCTATTGTTGCAGCTTTAAAGTTACAATACCTTCCTATCTTCATACTTACTACAAGCCAAATCTAAATACTTAGACTTCAACAAACAAAATTTGATAACACAATCTCAAGGGAAAAAATGGAACTCTCTGCATCATAATCCACAGTTAATTCCCGATTTACCACGAAAATCGTCTGTAGCTGCATTTAGATTGGCAACAGACCATGATTGTTTGGCCAAACACCTGCATAGAATTGGAATATATCAGTCCCCTAACTGCCCACTGTGCAATTCAAACCAAGAAATGGATTCGGAACACCTCAAAATCTGTGCTTCCGTGGTTGACCATGATAATATCTTTGAAAAATATTGGAGTGCAAGAGGTCAAATGACTTTACTGTCAAACGCCTGGCATTAGAAAACGACAAACAACAACTTACTACAAACCAGTGTCACTCAACTGCTTTAGCCATTAGGTTGTGTGAGACTGCAAGCATCTTGTATCAGATTGATACATTGCGATATACAATGTAACTGAATCAGAGGCAAGTGTATGATTTAGATGATTCAGGCGATTTAAAAGTTTTCACTAAATTTAACCTGTGATAACAATGTAGAGGACGAAAATCACGCACTAAAAGAAGATTTTTAAGATGAAAATGACACAGATGCGGATGATGAGCCAGAAGAAGGAAGGATGGGTAATTCTGATTCTCAGGTGAGTGGAATTGATGAAGAACCTGATGTGAACTTGCTGAGGAAGCCGGAATTGCTGGTCCAGCTATGAGAGAAAAAAATTCCTCTCCTTCTGCAAAATGGCGTTTCTGCATCCTGTGTCACACGTCTCAGAAAACCAGGCTAACTAAGACCATTTGCAAGAATTGTAAATGATCATATAGCCGCAGTCTGTACAGAATGTTATTCTCGACTTCAAGAAAAAGAAAATTGCTTGAGTGATGACTGATAATGTAATGGACAGTATAAAACTGACATATTTCATGTTTCTCTGAATAGACAGGCTACTCTTTATTTTATGTTTATTTTTTATTTAGCAGTTTGTATTCTTTTTATTATTCTTTAATATTTGTCTAAAATTTTAGAATAAAACTGGTGAGTTATACTTGATATTTTGAAAATAAACAATAAATAATAAATCCGTGTTAAAAAAAATCACTAAAATATGTATATGACACACTTTCTCAGAGTCCGTGTATCATTTTCATACATTGTGACCAATGATATTATTCATGTTCATGTATTTTGACGTGAACTATTCAGATATGAAATAAATCATAACAATACGTAAGTTAATAAATATACAGAGTGAGTTTTAAGTCCACTGATAAATTTCAGGGGGTGATTCCTGACTAAAATGGAGCACAAAAGTTCATATCACCTTGTGTCCGGAAATGCATAGTTTCCACAGTAGATGGCACTGACGACATTCTCTCATAACTTACAGTGTGCGTTTTGTGTGTTGCACATAGTGTGATTTAAGCAACGTAGAAGCACAATGGTCCGGTATTCATTCCAGGAACAAGCCGAGATGGTGTTTGTGTGTGGCCAAGCAGGTGGAAATGGTCGAGAGGCAGCATGGATGTACCAAGCCATATACCCTGACAGACAGAACCACCCACATCACACAACATTTAGAGCCATCATTTGCGGCTGCCCTGCACGTTCGTTTGTCTCAAAGGACCCATGCTCACACAAACACCGAAAAATGGCTCCAAATGTTGTGTGATGTGGGTGGTGCTGCCTGTCAGGGTATGTGGCTCGGTACATTTGTGCTGCCTCTCGATCATTTCCACCTGCTTGGGCATACACGAACATCATCTCGGCTTGTTTCTGGAATGAATACTGGACCATTGTGCTTCTACGTTGCTTAAATCACACTATCTGCAACACACAAAATGCACACTGCAAGTTATGAGAGAATGTCGTCAGTGCCATCTACCGTGGAAACTACGCACTTCCGGACACAAGGTGATATGAACTTTTGTGCTCCATTTTCAGTCAGGAATCACTCCCTGAAGTTTGTCGGTGGACTTAAAACTCACCCTGTATTTATTACCAAGTGAAAATAAACATACTGGTATTAAAGTGTATAATAAAAATAAATGTTGTTGTTGTTGTTTTCCAATGCCAGGCGTTTGACAATAAAGTCATTTGACCTCTTGCACTCCAATATTTTTCAAAGATATTATCGTGGTCAGCCACTGAAGCACAGATTTTGAGGTGTTCCGAATCCATTTCTTGGTTTGAGTTGCACAATGGGCAGTTAGGGGACTGATATATTTCAATTCTATGCAGGTGTTTGGCCAAACAATCATGGCCTGTTGCCAATCTAAATGCAGCTACAGACGATTTTCGTGGTAAATCGGGAATTAACTGTGGATTATGATGCAGAGAGTTCCATTTTTTCCCTTGAGATTGTGTTATCAAATTTTATTTGTTGAAGTCTAATGGCGGTTTGTCCAAGTATTGTTAGAACACTTAACGACTGTTAAACCTTCAACAGTTTGTTAAATACAGTTTTTCCATTTGTTCAACACCAGTTTGGCTTAACAAGTTCTTAACCATTTGTTAACTTTAAATGTAGGATTTCAGGCCGTTAACTCTTTTAACAAACAGTTAAACATGGCGGATAACACCACAGCTGTTCAGACAAAAGTTGTGAAAATAACATGTAATGTTTCTCTTTGAGGAATGTTTAGAGTAAGGGCAGGTTTCACCAAGCTTCAGTAAATCAGTTCAAATGAAACATTAACTAGTACTGAACATTAAAATATTTACACGAATACGTTTATAATATGTGTGCTGTCTCCATAGACTTCAAGCCCAGCAGCTATATGTGCCTCGTCGCGCTAATCACGTCATGACTCTCCGGTGGAGCAGTCAGTAGCGAGTTGGCATGCCATTCAAGGGGCCCGTGTTCGATTCTCGGCGGGAACAATTTTTTTTATTAACGTAACTAATTTTTATACATGTTACTTTTCTTCATTTTTTAAATTTTCTGTAGTGGAACGAATTATTTCGCAACTCTGGCCCCACTAGGAGAATTTAAAAAACTCTTGGGAGATCAATTTTCTTCCCGAAATAAAACTAAGATAAACAAACAAATTAAAGAAAAATAAAAGAAATACACATGTGGATCTAATACATTGTCTACATGCCACCAGCGTCTATCACTGCCTGGCATTTTCGGGGTATTGAGTCCACCAGATCGCGGAAATAGTTCTGATCCTTAGCAAAATCTTCCCAGGTAGCCAGAACTTGATCCCAGAACTGATCTGGATTTTGAGGTGGGATGTCTCGATATTTTTCAATCCTCCTCTTTTTTCATGCTTTTCCGTGAACCGTCTTTGAATGTTTATGGCGGTGTGATTATCTTGATGGAAAATTAAATTTCCATCGGAAAGAAAACGATTATAAATTCCAAGAATCCAGCTCTTTCGCTTCTGTTTTAAAGCCAGTGCAAACATATCTTATTGCTAGCTATAATATAATTCTAATAAATGAAAGTTAATATACCAATTAAGTTTTGTTATGTTTCAAATGCACATTATGTATTAATTTACTAATATTTCTTAGGTACCGGTATGTATTTATAATAGGCTAATCACTTTCATGTCTTAAAATAAAACTCAGTTGTATGTTACCTAGTTGACTAGTTTCAGCTTTGTCTCAGCCGTTTTTATGATATTCTAATCTAAGATCAGTTTCTTCTAAAATTTTGAGTACCGGTACCACGATCTTCGTGACGTGGTATCTTTTGTGAATTTTTGTGTCATTCAAATTTTCAAAATGATCGGTTTTTAAATGGTTAACATTATCTCCATTTGACTCTTAATTTTCGAGCAGTTCCAGATATAACAATTCTGCGTCGAAACGTTCCGCCATTTTATATTGCAACTAATGAATAATTAAAAATTTGAAGACGGAAATTTCTATCACTAAATTTAATGATAGTTTTACTGGTTCGTTAGGCTAAAGATGCTTGGTGAGATATAAAAATGATTTAATGAACCAGTAAATACATTAATGAATCATTAAAACCTTAATGAAGCTTTGTGAAACCGGCCATAAGACTGGTAATATATAATTTAAAAGATATTTTGGAATATTAATATATGGGAGATAATCTTTATAAGTCAACTGATTATCATACTGACGCTTATTTCGATACTTTGCTATTATCCATTTAATATTGAGGAAATGTGCGATCTCAACGTGGCAAGAAATTGAAGTCAGATTTGAATATCCTACAAACAGAAATAGGCCACTTGTTCCAATTCACCAGCTACTGTTAACTCTAGATTCTATGTTACTGGCTCTTCAACTATAGCCGATGTCAATAATGCTTCAAAATACGCAGTGAGTAAATAATAAAATGTTTCAGCAGCAATTGCTTCTTTAGGACGAAATTACATATAATTTATACATGGACCTGAATTAGAGAATTTTATATGATATGGAATTCTCCTCGGGGTTTTGTGTACAGTTGACTACACACACATTCGTGTAATTATTGTCACCTAGTGGTCATAATACTGAGATTTTTCTAAACAGAAATTCATATTTAGCATTATAAAATATAACCATACTTATAATAATAATTTTTATTCAATAGTAGTCAATGCAACTTTCATTTATCAACTCTCTGTACTGTATGAATCATGGCTACTGTAACAGGTTACGATTTTATACATGTTTCATGACTTACTCTACAGTACAGAATTTAAATAATAATATCAGCCAATAAGAAGTTGTCTTACATATGCAAAATCATTACCAACTGCTATTGAGTAGTTAGAATAGTATTAACGACAGTTAAAGTTAAATGTTGGTTATTTTAAACAAAATTTTGTTGGAAAAATGGAAAACATCTTAACAAAACGTTAAAAATAAACCAGCTGTTAATTTAATATTTGTTAAGCCAAATTAAACATTACTTGGAAAAACTGGCCATAAGTATGTAGATTTAATAAATCTTTTCACAGAGTAATATGTAGATTTAGTAACAGGTCTGTAAGTAGCAGTGCTGTCCTTCTTTGCTAGTGCATCTGCATTCTCGTTTCTCAGGATTCCACAATGGGATGGTATCCCTTGGAATACAATTCCTTTATTGAGTGATATTAATTGAGAGAGCATTTTAGTTATTTCTGCTGTTTGAGATGAAGGTGTGTGTTTAGAAACTATTGATACAATAGCTGCTTTGGAGTCTATTGCATTCTTAAATTTATTGATGAGAAATAGAAGATTCCTGAGACTTTCACTTATTGCAACGATTTCTCCATCAAAACTTGTTGTTCCATATCCAAGAGATCTATAAAGTGAAAAGAGACAGCACGTAACACCTGCACCGGCACCTTGTTTTCTGGAGATCAAGGATCCGTCGGTGTATAAATGAAGCCAGTTTTGTGGAGGGTACCTAATATTAATTGTCTCTAAAGACAATTGTTTCATTATTTCACTGTTTACTTCTGATTTCAGTATTTCTTCTGTTAAATTTAGATTATATTCTATATTTAATAGAGTTAAAGGGTTTGGTTTAATTTGTAAGTTTTCTTTTAAATTCGGGATATTGATTTTCTATTTTAATTCTTGAACCATGGATATGAAACTTTTTTGAGTTTTCAATCTACAGAGAGGACTGTATGAATGCCAATTGTTTCCTGGTAATCTGATAAGTTTTTCATATTGAATCAGTGCTTTTTCTTCTATTGTCATTTTGATGCTGTTAATATTAGTGAGGAATCTCATAGACTCTATTGGAGTTGTTTTGATTCCACCAGTAATGAGCCTGAGAGCTTGGTTTTGAACATATTCTATTTCGTTTATGAAAGATGAAGTAATTAAAATTTCTCCGCAGTATGTCATCACTGGCTGTATAAACATTTTGTATGTAGTGTTCAAAGTATTCCTAGAGCATCCCCATTTCTTTCCTGCTAGTCTTTTTAGAAGGGAGAATATTTTACGAGCTTTTTCAGAAATGTATTTCAAATGGTTGCTCCTTGTTAACTTACTATCGAAAATAACTCCAAGATATTTGGATTCATAAATCCTAGGAAGGTGTTGGCCATTGTATTGGATATTGAATTCTCTTTCTTTTTTACCAAGTGAAAATATTTGGTAGTTACTTTTGCTTAAATTGAGTGTCATCAAATTTGATATATTCCATTCAAGTAGTTGAGTTAGAGCTTTAAGAGCAGAATTTTGAATTTTGTCTCTATGTCTGTAAGATCCGGAAGTCCACAAAACTATATCATCTGCAAATAGTGCTGTTTTCATGTTTGATTCCTTTAACAGGGAGGGTAAGTCATTTATATAAATATTGAATAAAGTTGTGCTGAGGACAGCACCTTGAGGTAGACCTCGATATGTTTGTCTGTAACTAGAAAGTGAGTTATTGAATTTAGTGGCAATGAATCTTGAATGTTATATACCAGTATACCATAAATTCTATAGCCATTATTTTAGGTCAGAGCAAAATGTATCAATATGATACATTGCGACCAATTCATATCATTATACAGTAGACTCTTGCTAATCCAGCCATTTCTTGCACAGAGGGATGCCAGAATAGCAAGAGTGTCGGATTACTGAGAGTGCTTAAAAACATAATTGTTGTTGTTGCTTTCTAATGCCAGGCGTTTGACAATAAAGTCATTTGACCTCTTGCACTCCAATATTTTTCGAAGATATTATCATGGTCAGCCACTGAAGCACAGATTTTGAGGTGTTCCGAATCCATTTCTTGGTTTGAGTTGCACAATGGGCAGTTAGGGGACTGATATATTCCAATTCTATGCAGGTGTTTGGCCAAACAATCATGGCCTGTTGCCAATCTAAATGCAGCTACAGACGATTTTCGTGGTAAATCGGGAATTAACTGTGGATCATGATGCAGAGAGTTCCATTTTTTCCCTGGGGATTATGTTATCAAATTTTGTTTGTTGAAGTCTAAGTATGTAGATTTTAAAAACATAATTGAGTTTAATGTTTAAGTTGCGCCAACCACTTCACTTGCACTTCTAAATTGAAACTATAACATTCCACACGTGATCGGCACGTGTACACATATAAGTATAAATAATACAATGTAACACATGACACTGATGCAGATTTTCCAGAAAACTATTACAGTAGAAGTGATAGAAAGAACTTTAGAAGGAGGCCGGATAATTGAGAGGCCAGATTACTGAGGACTGGATTAACTAGAGTCTAGTGTAATGTAGCGGCTGACGGAAGGTTAAAAAAAATCACCTGGTATGACATTTTCATGGAATCGCTTTATAACATTAAACATAGGTAAAGTAGACGGAAATTCAATCCTGGTCAATGCAAAGTGAATCATAACCCACTTTGGATCTCACAAATGTTCACTTGCACATAAAATTGAGATTAAAGAAAGCAGTTTGTCAGAACATTTAATAGAGAATGCAGTGGTTTTTGTTATCTGCAAGAATTACTTCCCAGTTTAACATATGCAAAGTTGAACAAGGGTAAGTATTTTCGTTGGCCCATAGATAAGGAAGCGTTTAAAAGATGAAGTTTTTGGAAGTAAGTTAACAAAATATGTGGTACTGGTGGCCTGGCATGCTTTTAAAGCAGTGGTGTTAGGTTTTCTTGACAATAGGAAGAATGAGCAATATGAATCTTTAGTGAACAAATTAATAAAATGTTATAAAGAAATGGGCTGCAGAATGTCACTGAAAGTGCATATTTCCTCCATTTGCACTTAGACTTTTTTCCCTGAAAATTAGAGTGTTGTTAGTGATGAACAGAGAGAGCATTTTCATCAGGACTTAGCCGCATTGAAAAAACGTTATCAAGATTGTTGGGATCCTGCAGTGTTGGGGGATTATTGCTGGTTTCTGCAGAGGAACAGTAATTCTGACTACAAGAGAAACACAAAGTAGCAAACATTTTAAGGACCTATGCAGGTATGAGTTATGAATTACTTCTATAACTAAGTGGTTTATATAAATTCATTTCATTACTATTTTGTCTAACAAGTACATTTCAGTGTCATTAAAAATTCTAAAATTTAAATTGACAATTAAAAATTGCACAGTTTTATTCTGATTTCATTTTTATTGTATATCTCATGAACTAACCCGAAAGGAAAAAATCTAAAGGCATTTTCGGAATAAGCGCATGAGTTTCATAAGAATCAGCTATTTTCACTCCAGAGGTATGGAAAAAATTCTTTTTTGTTCCCTTGTGTAGTAGTAATAATGCTAATGATGATGATGATGATAATAATAATAATAATAATAATTATTATTATTATTATTATTATTAAAAATTCTATGAGAACATATTTTGAACACATCGTACAAAATATTTTAATATTCTTGTTGAAAAAATAAAAAATAAATTTGAGTGCGTCACTTTTACTGCCCCCCTCCGAAGTTATTCCTATGAAAAGAAGCCAGGAAAGTTCCAGATTATCATAAATGAAGGTGTAAAAAAACTAATAAATTGACTTTTATACCTTCTGACTATCATGTAAGAATTCAATTTAGAACTTGTTGCACTGATACTAACTTCCTACTTCTGCTTGATTAACACATATTATATTATGATATAGCTTACTCTTTCTTTCATACTCTCCTTAGCCAATTCGTTTCTTTCCATATTGAATATTGAGATCTCTAAGTTCGGTTCTGACATTTCATGGTATCGCTGTTTTAATACTGTTGATACCTAAAAAAAAGAAAAGAAAGATAAAGAACAAAATTAATTACTACAATTTTTACCAATGAATGTAAATTAGCACATCTTTGTTCACTTCCTAATCTCGTCAGTGGCAGATGGTTAAGATTCTCATCCTTACAGAAAATCGGCATTAATGGCAGTGATGATGTCAGTCCTACAAGCAGGGGCGAATCTAGCTACTTGGCACCTCCAGGTAGAGAAAAATATTTCCGCCCCTTATTTCGCCCTATATGCGTCATTTGGATCAACTGAAATACCGTAATTGATTCTGCGTCATTATTACTGTTTCCAATATCAGAAACCCATGACTCAGATAAACCACATGTTCCACTATTTTCAGTACTGTTCGCTACATTATTACACTCTGATGTATCTGGACTCGAACTGGAACAAGCTGGCTGTGTTTGGTTTTTTAAATAGCACATCTATTTTGCACTTTTTCTCACAATTTCCTCTTTTTTTATTGCCTTGTCTTTCGCGCGTTTCCGATATTGTTCAGTCAACTGTTCGAAGACAGACTTGAACCGTACAAGTGATACCATCATGGCATCACTCATAAGGCAAGTAGACCAGGAGATAATGGGGTAGGGTGACCAGTTCTTTCCCCCTCCATTGCATAAGTTACATCGCTAACTAGCTACATGTGATATTACACTAATCAGATTTCAGATGCAGTTCTTCCTCTGACACATATCGTCAAGTGAGATGTACTGCCTGATAATAGATGTACATATCAGCCAGAACCTCAATCAGAGGTGTTTCCGGTATTGAGAATCACTTAGCTTTTTCAGATTGTCACTCATTATAATGAATATTAAAATATAAATCACCTAGGTACAAAACAACTGCACTCTTTACCATTTCAAATTAAACTGAACTGCCAAGCGTCCGCCTGATACAATGGCTGGTGGTATTTCCTTTTAAATTAAGTCTGAATGGACATTAATGAGTGTTGATACTGGCTACTCTTATGACAGAGTTAGCGGCATCTCTCATCACAAAGCTTTATAATTGCGAGCAACGAGATTTGCCTTCCTAACATAGGTATCGTAATACACTGCTCAAAATTGTCTAAGGGACAAATACATTATTTGCTTCAGTTTATTATTCATAGCAGTGAAATGGATATTACCTTATCTAAGAAATAAATTATCTTGACTAACAAAGAAATCAAGTAAATTCAAATGATTATTTTTATTTTTTATGTTAAAAACTAAACAATAACTGAAATGCTGCATGTTGAGTAAAATGTTAGAAACATTTTGACAGGAAAAATTTGAATATTTTCATACAGATTGAAATGAATCCAGTAATTAGTAACGAGTATGACCACTTCGTGCATTTAACACAGCTTGGCATCAACTCTGCATGCTTGAAATCAGATGTTCAATGTCAACTTGCAGAAGGTTATCTCAAGTCTGAATCAGAGCAGTCTGGAAGTTTCCAGTGTTCTCTATATTATCCATACGTGGTGTTACACCTCTCTGAAGTTGACCCCGTGCATATTCTATGGGATTATGATCTGGGGACTGAGTAGATCAAGGCAATACTGAAATCTCCCCTTGCTGAAATCATTCACAAACCACTCGAGCAATATGAGCTAGGGCACTGTCATGCATAAGAATGAAACTTTCTCCTAGGGCATTAGCAAATGGTCTCACAATTGGTTGCAGAACAGAATTTAAATACACATTATGATTCATTGTCCCTTCCAGGAAAATGAGCCGTGTTCTTTTATCCATCATTACTCCTTCCTACACCATGACTACACCACCCAGGATGATGGCAAATCCTGATACGCCTTCTATTGGGGTGAAACCAGAATCTAGACTCATCAGAAAACATAACATGAGCCCATTCTTCATAAACCCAATTGACATGTTCTTCTGCCCATGTTAGACTCGCTGCCTGATTGTTTCTCCAAAAGGCTGGTACTACAAGAGGGTGTCGAAAGAAGAGTGATGCTTCATGAAGTCGGTTTCTTATAGTCTGATCACTTACAACAACTCCACGAGTGTACAGGAGGACAGATGCAACTTGCCAGGCAGTGATAGTCTGCTGATGCGTAGTGTGCAGAACCAGAAATTGATCCTGCCGTACTGTTGTTTTCTTCCTCGAACTTGATGAAATTCCTTAACCTCACCTGCGACTTGATAACATAGCCATAATCAGTTAATAACACTTTGTGATGTGTTCAACACTCGAGCAGCATGAGTCTGGCTTTGACCACCTTTTATCATTCCAACAACTCTGAGCATTTCAGAAGTTGTGAAATGACGATGTTCCATGATTAAATAAAATGACTTCGTATGATTCCAGTAAGAAAACAAGAAGATATCTTAAAAATGTTACCGGTACATTTAAGAACCAAGCATAAAGACCTTTTAACAGTATAATATCTATAAAAAAATCTATAAAATACATAATTAATTATACGATATGTACTTCGGTACATTGAAATAATATATACATAATTAATTGTTCAAAATGTTGTCATGGCAATGCCAAGGACTTTCGGTGTTGGACCCCGGATTCATTTCACCGACATTATCACCTTCATATCATTCAGACGCTAAATAACCTAGATGTTGATACAGCGTCGTAAAATAACCCAATAAAATAAAATAAAATAAAATAAAATAAAATAAAATAAAATAAACAATGCCAAGGAGTAAAGTATTTTACTGATGTCATAATCACACATGTAGCATAAAATACACAAGAAATGTGATACAATTGTTCCTTAGACTTTTTGAGCAGTGTATAATACCATTAAGTTCTTTAATGTTATCACGTTAGACTCTCACAGTGCTATGTTCACACTGTGACACTATTATTGGAAAACTGTCCTTTTTTCGTTGGCAGATGGTTGATTAAATTTGAACTGATTGTTGCCAATGTCATTCATATCCTTTTCATTGTGTGTTTAAGTTTATGTACTCTTTTAAAGATTTATAAATAAAATTTAAAAAATATATTAAAAAATTAACAGTAATAGCACAGTCTACTATATACATCACGAAGCTTGAGCTGTGAGGATGCCAGGAATAGACTGTGCTGGTACTATTTCGTATTGTCTGTAATGAGGCGACATTTGCGATCCTAGTGGTTAGCAACTATCTATGGATGTATATTTACTATGTATCGAGCTTCGTGACTGTATATACTAGACTGTGGTAATAGCTTAAAACAGCCCCCTAAAATCTGCTGCCCTAAGCAGCTTCCTAGTCTGCCTAAGCCTAAATACGCCCCTGCCTACAAGCCTACTGCCTTTATCCACAAGGATATACTTCTGGTACTTATTTCTATTAAAGAATAAAAGACTAATTTGGAACTAGCATTATTAATTATAAAAATTGACATCATAATGTCAATAGGTCGATCTTCACTTCTGTAATTTTCTGAAAATGTTCTGTATGTTGGTTACTAAAAACTTAAAACTTATTACTGCGGTTCGGATAAAGTAGCTGTATCAGAATAGACATCCTTGTTCCGTGTGTTTTGTTTACACACATTGGGGCTGTACTGTTCATTTACTGATTATTAGCTAGGGGTTGGGGAGAGCTCTTCCCAGCAGCTAACGTTTGTAAACAAAATGCATGGTCCAAGGATGCCCATACTGATACAGCTAGTTTATCTGAACCATACTTATTATGAAGGTTATATAACGAATTTACAGCTCTGATTCTCTGTTGAAGAGTGAAAGGAACTGGTCACCCTACCCCACTAGTTCCTGGCCTAGTTACCATATAAGTGGATCTTTCTTGATATCACTATTGAGGTTCAGACCTGTCTTCGGAGAGTTAACTAAACAATGGAAAAGGAAGTGGAACAAATTATCTACATATAGTCTAGAATGTTTAGCTACACAATACACATTTTGAGGATTACAATAAGAAGGTAAATTATCATCTGGAGAAAAGAGCATGTAGTGAAAATATGAAGCACATTATGGGGTGCAAGATGCTTAACCAATCAGGGAACTGGACGAAGATGGAAGAAAGTCAATGAACTTAATAAAAGCTTAAGTATTATCCACTAGAACTATTTTACCTCATCTTCCATTTGTCTTATAGACAGAAGGGAATTTTCTTCTGCTTGCAGTTGTTCCTCCAATAAATTAAACAAATACAGTTGTTTTTGTGGTACATCAGTGGGATCTGTCTGAAAAAAAAAGAATGGACTGTAGTTAAGCAGATGCTGCCAAAACTTGTGTACCGGTAGTAACCTTCAACGTGCTTTATAATCAATTACCAGTAGGCCTACCAATTTCTTAAGTCACACATTATTCTACCTGATATCCTGCTGTAAGTTCTGGGTTGAAAGTAAGTCCCTCAGCCATTTCTGTCAGCTGTGACTTGATGAACTCACGAGTTGCTGCAGTGATTTTCCCAAGTGTATAATGAAACTTCAGTAAGATGTGACCATCTGCTACAGCAAAAGTTCGGCGTGCAATGTCCTTGTCGGCAATTTTCTCTTCATTTCGATGAAACTCTTCAACAAGTTTCTAACATAAAGCAATGTCCCTCAAATTAGTATGTCATAAACTGTAAAATCCAATGACAAAGATTAAAGAAAATAGTGTTAACTATTGTATTTTTTATTCCTACAATTCCTGCACATATATCCAATACATTTTAGACATGATTTAGCTTTCCTAAGAGTATTATTAAATTTTATAATATTAGCACACTATTACTATACACAGTGAAAAGTAATTAAACCGACAAACTCTGGGAGGTTATATGGGACACCAAAATGAACGGTTTTATCCAATATCATATTTTCCTCAGAGGCTTTATTAAACCAGCAGAAGGTGTATGCGTTCTCCAGTTCATGACTACTCTGCAAATTTACATTTTGTTGTACGTCTTGATCCAGTGCAATGCTTCATTAAACCGGTAGAGGGTGTATGGGTCTTCAGTTCACGACTACTCTACAAATTCACATTGTGTGCGTGACTACTTGAACAATTTCCAGGTAAGTGGATTGGCAGAGGCGGTCCTGTACCATACTTTGGCTTCCTCGATCTCCTGACTTGACCCTCTGGGTTTTTTCCTTATGTGGAGACAGATGCGTAAACAATTTACACGACCCCAATTGAATCACAAGATGATCTGGTGGCCGAGATATGTGCTGCAGCAGAGGAAATATACGATAATCTTGAAGTCTTTCACCATGTTAGAGAATCCATGTCCCGCTGATGTAACCTTTGTGTACAGGACAATGGATGAATTTTTGAACATCTTTTGCAGTGATTTTGGTGTGTAAAAGTTTTATAAAAGACTCAAGCAATAAAGTATGACAGTGGTTTGTGTTATATTAAGATCTGATGTCCTCGCGAAATAGTGCCTCACAGCACAATATGATATTAGGGAAAACTGTTTGTATCGGTGTCCCGTATAATCTCCCAGAGTTTATAGATTTAATTACTTTTCACTCTGTATATTATACAAAATGTGGCAGAAACAATGACCCATTTTAAATCTTGCGCCATTCTTGATTACTGTGTCCTAGAGTGCTAATCAATGTTCCATTGGGCAGTGCAGTTCAAAGCACTGCAATCAGTATGGAGCTAAGGTTGAATGAAAATCTTGTCTTTGCTGTTGAAAAATTTTTCTCTATTCAGCTTCTGGAAATGACTGACGAGAACACTTCCATTTAAATGGTCTCAAGGTATTACTGGTACCAATGCTTTTTAATGACTCTGGTGTAACTGTCACAGTCACAGCTGATCAATATAAGGCTATGTTACGACAATTCATATGAATAGAACTGAACAGAAAGGATATCAATATGAAGTCAGTATGGTTTCCACAGAATGGCGCAACAGCTCACGCAGCAAGAATGCCCATGACGACTTTAAGAACAAAATTGTACAACATTGTTTTCTGGTACCCAACTTATCAGTCTGTGATTTTTGTGGGCTTTCTTAAATCCATAATCTATTCAAATAGACTGGCAAACATTCTATAATTGAGGAACAACATTCAAACCGAAATTGAGGCAATAACACAACAAATTCTGCAAAAGATTAAGGAGAATGTGAGAGTTCGTACAAAAGATTGCTTGACAAAGGTCGTCCAAAAGACACGATTTACCAAAATTCACTATTGTAAAAAATTGTTTCAAGTGTTCTCAACAGTGTATAGTAATAAAATGTAGTTATTTATTTACATATTTGAAATGGTAATGGAAATTATGGGAAAACGACTGAACAAATTTTAATGAATGATCCCTCATTTCAAAATTAGCATCCAAGCATACGGAGGGAAACAGTAGTTTTCAGTGAAACATCAATTTTCCCACATAATTTTCCTATTTTCCAAAAATCATCTGTTGTCAGTTTTCAGAACTAACTTAATGAGTTTTCAGAAGAAGACAAAACACCTTATGAAATAAACAATATCATGAAGGCAGGATTGCCAACATAACAATAAATAATAACTTTTCATAAAGAAAGGGAGATCTGCCTGACAAACCAGGTGACCATTCAGATCCAGATTACAATACAACACAAGAATGAATAATGTTATGCAAAAGTTAACACAGTAAAGATATCATAAAGTTATTCAGTGATTATAAAAGAGTGTAATCAATCAATGAATAACAACATAAGAATTTAACTAATTAATATGAAAACAGTAGGCCTACCGGTACTAATTTGGAACTTACTTACTTACTGGCTTTTAAGGAACCTGGAGGTTCATTGCCGCCCTCGCATAAGCCCTCCATTGGTCTCTATCCCGAGCAAGATTAATCCACTCTCTATCATCATATCCCACCTCCCTCAAATCCATTTTAATATTACCTTCCCATGTATGTCTCGGTCTTCCCAAAGGTCTTTTTCTCTCCGGCCTCCCAACTAACACTCTATATGCATTTCTGGATTCGCCCATACGTGCTACATGCTCTGCCCATCTCAAACGTCTGGATTTAATGTTCCTAATTATGTCAGATGAAGAATACAATGCGTGCAGTTCTGTGTTGTGTACCTTTCTCCATTCTCCTGTAACTTCATCCATCTTAGCCCCAAATATTTTCCTAAGCACCTTATTCTCAAACACCCTTAACCTATGTTCCTCTCTCAAAGTGAGAATCCATGTTTCACAACCATAAAGAACAACCGGTAATAGGCTATAACTGTTTTATAAATTCTAACTTTCAGATTTTTTGACAACAGACTGGATGATAAAAGGCTAATTTGGAACTAGCATTATTAATTATAAAAATTGACATCATAATGTCAATAGGTCGATCTTCATTTCTGTAATTTTCTGAAAATGTTCCTATGTTGGTTACTAAAAACTTATTACTGCGGTTCGGATAAAGTTGTTGTTTTTTAATGCCAGGCGTTTGACAATAAAGTCATTTGACCTCTTGCACTCCAATATTTTTCAAAGATATTATCATGGTGAGCCACTGAAGCACAGATGTTGAGGTGTTCCGAATCCATTTCTTGGTTTGAGTTGCACAATGGGCAGTTAGAGGACTGATATATTCCAATTCTATGCAGGTGTTTGGCTAAACAATCATGGCCTGTTGCCAATCTAAACGCAGCTACAGACGATTTTCGTGGTAAATCGGGAATTAACTGTGGATTATGGTGCAGAGAGTTCCATTTTTTCCCTTGAGAGTGTGTTATCAAATGTTGTTTGTTGAAGTCTAAGTACGGTATGTAGATTTAATAAATCTTTTCACAGAGTAATATGTAGATTTAGTAACAGGTCTGTAAGTAGCAGTGCTGTCCTTCTTTGCTAGTGCATCCGCATTCTTGTTTCTCAGGATTCCACAATGGGATGGTATCCCTTGGAATACAATTCCTTTATTGAGTGATATTAATTGAGAGAGCATTTTAGTTATTTCTGCTGTTTGAGATGAAGGTGTGTGTTTAGAAACTATTGATACAATAGCTGCTTTGGAGTCTATTGCATTCTTAAATTTATTGATGAGAAATAGAAGATTCCTGAGACTTTCACTTATTGCAACGATTTCTCCATCAAAACTTGTTGTTCCATATCCAAGAGATCTATAAAGTGAGAAGAGACAGCATGTAACACCTGCACCGGCACCTTGTTTTCTGGAGATCAAGGATCCGTCGGTGTATAAATGAAGCCAGTTTTGTGGAGGGTACCTAATATTAATTGTCTCTAAAGACAATTGTTTCATTATTTCAGTGCTTACTTCTGATTTCATATTTCTTCTGTTAAATTTAGATTATATTCTATATTTAATAGAGTTAAAGGGTTTGGTTTAACTTGTAAGTTTTCTTTTAAATTCGGGATATTGATTTTATGTTTTAATTCTTGAACCATGGATATGAAACTTTTTTGAGTTTTCAATCTACAGAGAGGACTGTATGAATGCCAATTGTTTCCTGGTAATCTGATAAGTTTTTCATATTGAATCAGTGCTTTTTCTTCTATTGTCATTTTGATGCTGTTAATATTAGTGAGGAATCTCATAGACTCTATAGGAGTTGTTTTGATTCCACCCGTAATGAGCCTGAGAGCTTGGTTTTGAACATATTCTATTTCGTTTATGAAAGATGTAATTAAAATTTTTCCGCAGTATGATATGATATGATATGATATGATATGATATGATATGATATATGATATGATATGATATGATATGATATGATATGATATGATATGATATGATATGATATGATATGATATGATATATGATATGATATGATATGATATATGATATGATATATGATATGATATGATATATGATATGAAATGATATGATATGATATGATATATGATATGATATGATATGATATGATATGATATGATATGATATGATATGATATGATATATGATATATGATATATGATATGATATATGATATGATATGATATGATATGATATGATTTGATATGATATGATATGATATGATATGATATGATATGATATGATATGATATATGATATGATATGATATATATTTATTCCACCAGCTTACATCGGTCATGATGGCTCTTCACATTTCTGTATACAGTGCCATCACTCCCTTGGATACATGAATTTCTGCTTATGCTTTTCCTAAACCTCCGGTTATTACATATAAATGACCCTGATCACTTTTCTATCACGTCCCTCACTTCTGTTTCCCTCCCTTCTTCTTATATTTACCTTTCCCTTTCCTAGTTATCTATCTTATTCTTACTAATCACAATTAACTAAACAATGACTTCTCTCAATCTCTTATTAATTGGTCCGAACATTGATTATATTTGTTGAACTCTTCCATAGTTGTTAACTTATTTATTCACTTGAATCACTAACATTCACTGACCACTTATTCCCATTAATCTAATCTGTATATATTCAGACGAAGTAGTCCCTACCGTTTCATGACCTTTCCATTCCCACTTTCTTTATTATATTTGTATCACTACTTACTTATTATATCTTATCCTTTTTCACCATTATTCCCTTGCCTTACCGTCTTTTCTGTCACTATCACTCTTTTCACTTTATCACTTTCTTACGTTTTATCACTCATGCCACTCAAGCACCAACCTCTTAAGTTATGTTTTCTGTCCCTTACTTCTTCCCACTGACAAACCTCTATTCGGTGTCCCTAATGTTGCTTCATCCCTTCCAGTTCTTGTAGAATCTTTTCTTATCTTGGTATCTTCTTCATCTCTCGATCCCTTCTGTAGTTGCTGACCCATATTTGTTCTCCCAGCTGGATTCACTGAGCTCTTTTTGCTGTTCTCAGCTCCTGTATGCCGTCCTTCTGTTCTCCCCTGTCTACCTGATGTCGTCATCATAATTTCAGTGCAAGTCACTTGTTTCTTCTTTAATTGCTTGTTGACATCCTCGTCCGCTGCTGTTGCTGAGCTATGCAATCCTCTGGTCGCTGGCCTCTCTTCCTGGTTCATGTTATTCGGTGACTGGTTCATTCCATCGCTTGCTATTCTTTCCTGTGTGATGACCTCTCCACCTTCTAATTTTTCAAATAGTTCTCCCATCGTATGTTTTACTATAATGTTCCTTATTTCCTCTTTCATTGTCCGTAACTCTTTATGGTTCAAATTTTCCAAGCAGAATTCCACATCAAACATCTGCCCATTTATCTTTAATTTGTCTCCGTATAATCTAGCGAAATGACCATTTTTTCTTGCAGCCTTCATAAAAGGAATCAATATTCTTCTCCTGCATCTTACTTCATATTCAAAATCATGTTCCAGTCTAATATTTGAGTTTCTTAAGTACTTTCTTTTGCTCAAGTTTTTTTCTTTTGCCATTATACTTGTGAATTTAACTAGTATAGGTCTATTTCCATTTTTCCCGATTCTGTATGCTTCTCTTATTTGTCCATCACTCACATCAATCCTGAACCAATCCCAGCACACTTTCATTACAGTCTCGTATGTTTCCAATGCCTGTTCCTTCTTCCTTTCCTCGATTCCAAAAAATATTAAGTTCTTTCTTCTCTGATCTTCTTCTAGATATTTCACCTTACTTTTCATTAGATCGTTTTCCTTCTGTAGCGTTTCAAACTTCTTGTAGATCTCTTCAATATTTGCTTCCAGTTTCACTACTGCTTGACTATTTTCTTCACTATTCGCCATTATTACTCTGCTACGCGATGTCAGTGTCAATGCCTCTACTACAATATTTCTCCACTGCCGAGCTCCCTTCGCACACGTCTGTACTGATCCGCTGTTCGTTGTGGACTTCTCTGCAGTATGTCATCACTGGCTGTATAAACATTTTGTATGTAGTGTTCAAAGTATTCCTAGAGCATCCCCATTTCTTTCCTGCTAGTCTTTTTAGAAGGGAGAATATTTTACGAGCTTTTTCAGAAATGTATTTCAAATGGTTGCTCCATGTTAACTTACTATCGAAAATAACTCCAAGATATTTGGATTCATAAGTCCTAGGAAGGTGTTGGCCATTGTATTGGATATTGAATTCTCTTTCTTTTTTACCAAGTGAAAATATTTGGTAGTTACTTTTGCTTAAATTGAGTGTCATCAAATTTGATGTATTCCATTCATGTAGTTGAGTTAGAGCTTTAAGGGCAGAATTTTGAATTTTGTCTCTATGTCTGTAAGATCCGGAAGTCCACAAAACTATATCATCTGCAAATAGTGCTGTTTTCATGTTTGATTCCTTTAATAGGGAGGGTAAGTCATTTATATAAATATTGAATAAAGTTGTGCTGAGGACAGCGCCCTGAGGTAGACCTCGATATGTTTGTCTGTAACTAGAAAGTGAATTATTGAATTTAGTGGCAATGAATCTTTGACTAAGGAATTCTGATATCCATCTGAACATATTGCTGGAGATACCTAATTTCTGGAGTTTTAGTAATAATTTATTTCTCCAAACAGAGTCATATGCTAACTGAAAGTCAATAAATATTGCCAAGGTATCTTCTTTCTTGTTAAAACTATCTTTTATTTCTTGGCCGAGGCATATGACTTGTTCATTGGTAGAGTGTAGTTGTCGAAAGCCGGCTTGTCTTGGTGACAGAAGATTTTGGGATTCTGAATACCAAGTTAATCTGTTGGAGATCATTGACTCCATGGTTTTTGCTATCATGCTTAATAGTGCTATTGGTCGATAACTATTAACATCATATGCAGGTTTCCCTTTTTTGTGAATTGGTATAATGATTGCTTTTTTCCAAACTGCAGGAATTGAGGTGTTCCATGATAAATTGAAAATGGATAAAAGTACAGACTTGGCTTTTTCTCCCAGATGTTTAAAAAATTTGGAATGAATGTTGTCGGGGCCAGGAGATTTCTTGGTTTTTAAATTTTGTATAGTTATAGTTAATTCTTTGGGAGTAAAATTTTGATGAAATGTTTCAGGTTTCGTGATATTGCTAGTAATAGTGTTATTATTATTTTTATGTAATTCTCTTTTGATAAATTTGTCAGTTTTTTTTATATTGGAATGTAATCTGTGAGAGTTTGAGTAGTGTTTATTAAATGCGTTTGCTATATCTCTACTATCTGTTAGCGTTTTGTTATTATGAATAATAGGTTGGCTAGTATTTTCCTGTGTATTGGAAATATTCTTCAGAAATTTATATGTTTTAGCACTATTGGTTCTGTAATTAATATTTTCAATGAATTTATTAAAACTGTTCTTTTTTGCTGTTATGATTGCTTTTTTAAGAATGGCAGTCTTCTTCCTCCAATCTTGAGTATCTTCTTGTGTTTTGCTATGTTCTGCTTTGGTTCTTGCTTTATCTCTGTCTTGTTTCAATAAGTTCAGGTCTTCTGTCCAGAATGGGGTGTATTTTTTTGGTTTGCCTCGTGGAATGTGCCTTTTTTTGCAATTTTAAGAATAGATTCACAGAAATATTTGTTCAATCTATCTGAGTTTGTATTTTCCATTAGTGGTGAGTTCAAGCTTGAGGTGTTCGTCGAGTTCTGTTGTAAATAGTTTCCAATTCGCTTTCTTAAAGTTCCTGTTGTTTTGTTGTTGTAGGGTTCTTTTCTACGGTTTTGGTGGAGATGGATAGAAGCAATGATGACTCTATGGCCAGATCCAGGGTTTTCAATTATTTTTTCTTGGTTTCGTGATGGATATCTGATGTTACTAGTAATAAGTCTGGATTTGTACCAGAACCAGAATAATGTATGAAAGTGGGGGATCTTCTTTTCTGTAGACAAGTTCTGCGGTTGTAGTATTTAGGAGGTCCATGATCATTTTTCCAGGTTGGTTTACATTATCGTAGCCCCAAAGTTGTGAGTGGGCGTTAAAGTCACCAATTATGATAGTTTTAGGTTGTATATCAAACAAAGTTAGATCAAGAGGATTATTAGGTGGGTTACAGGCACTGTAGATTTTCAAATGTTGTTGATTTTTCCATACTTCAATTCTTATTAGTTCTAATTTGTCTTGATTATCCATTTCTTTTATGATTTGAAAATTTGTAATTAATTTCTTTGATATACCTGCGAGAACTCCACTACTGATCTGCCTACCTTTGGGTAACAGTTTGATATTAAAACCTTTAAAATCAAAATATTTTAATTGGTCAGCATTAAGGTTTGCTTCTTGAATAAGGAAGATATCTACATTATTATCTGAGAGTATATTGGCTAGTTCAGTCTTCTTAGCTGATGTTATACCGCCAGCATTCCATTGTAAGATGTTTAGTTGATTCTGTACCATTAAAGTAGTTCCCACCCAGAGATCCAATTGGGGGACTATTTTACCTTCGGATAAAGTAGCTGTATCAGAATAGACATCCTTGTTCCGTGTGTTTTGTTTACACACATTGGGGCTGTACTGTTCATTTACTGATTTTTAGCTAGGGGTTGGGGAGAGCTCTTCCCAGCAGCTAACGTTTGTAAACAAAATGCATGGTCCAAGGATGCCCATACTGATACAGCTAGTTTATCTGAACCATACTTATTATGAAGGTTATATAACGAATTTACAGCTCTGATTCTCTGTTGTGTGATTTTTCTGGGTACCTACAGCTGTGTATTGGTTATTAAAAACTACAGAACTTAAGACTTGTTGACATTATTACCATAATAAGCCTAAGACTGCGGTGCTTGCCTGCAGACCCTCCTCCAAAATAAAAAAAAAGATGGCATTGAAATATATTGTTTGATTAATAGTTACATGATTTCATGAAAAACTGTGATGTAAGTTCTGCTCCCCCCCTCCCCCTCCCAAAGTCACAGCTGCCCTCCTTAAAAGAAGTTCCTAGCTAAAGGTCTGGTTACACTTTATTGAGTTATTACGTTACTTTCCATGTTACATCTTCCGCGGAATATGTTTTATTATTACGGAAGCAAATAACTTCCAAAATGTCGGATATTCTTTCAGGAAAACCTGAAAAATCTTTATTTGAACTTAGTTTGCAGCATATTTGCTCCACAAGCCACTAGTAATATGTAATGCTTAAACTAAATGTTTAAAAATGGATCAATGTTCCTTAGTATGAGTATAAAACTCTGTAAAAAAAACAAGCATACACAATATCATGTCCGAATGTATGTGCAAAATATTGATTACTATGCAGTGGCGTGCTGTACATCGAAGGCAAGGGAAGCATTGATTTCCTTGTTCATAAAGCGAAAAAGAAGAAATTCATTGCAGCAATTATTTCAACCACGAGAACTATGATTCTCTAATATTAAAATGTCACAAAATTCTTTCTGTGAGTGCCTGTCCTGGTTGAGGTGGATTCGTTAGATTAGATTAGATTAGATTAGATTGTGTTCTGGAAACCATTCGCAGTAATGAGGACTTCCATGCCCTGATCATCGATGATTTTATTGCTAAAGAGAGGTGAATTCCTTTGGTCTTCAGAAATATTTAGATGAATTGGCTGCTCTCAATTTTGTACTATATATATATATATATATATATATATATATATATATATATATATATATAAATTTGTATTATTGCTTCCCTCACATAAAACTACACTGCACGTCACTGAATTCATTATATATACAGGGTGTATCAAAAATACGTGTACAAACTTCAGGCATGGGTTTCTTACACCAAAAGAAGGAAAAAAGTTCATATGAACATATGTCCCATAATCCTTTTGTTTTGTTTCCCCGTTATTCATTTATTACTAAAAGTTTGCATTCAACGGCCTTTGAGGTCCAACCTCAAAACTTCATTTCTTTATGCATTCATTCATAGAAGGCTGTGACTCGTTGTATCAGAAATGGACTGCAGATGGCGAAGTGTTGCCATGGAGACTTGTTTACATGTGTCATTTGTCATTAGTCTGTCTTCAACGTTGCAATTGTGAACGTGGAGTGAGTTAACGTGTTTCGTTCAACCATGGCAGGACGATATTCATTTCGTGAGCAGGCTGACATCATTTTTATGTATGGTCGCGCGAATGGTAATGGACGCGAGGCTGTACAGCTGTATCAGATGGCGTTTCCAGACCGAAGACAACCGAATCATCAAACCTTTGTTGCTGTGTATCGTCGCGTTGCTGAGACAGGAACCGTTGCACCACAGACTGGTGATCGAGGAAGACCAAGAGTTCTTCGTACGCCGAACCTCGAAGAAGACATTTTACACTGTGTCGAAGACGATCGAGGTATCGGTACAAGACAATTGGCTGTGGCATCACACAGTACAGCATGGAGCAGCTCTTGTATCCGTATCATATGCAACGTGTGCAGGGCCTTTCGCCTGCCGACTATCCGCCACGGGAGAACTTTTGCCGATGGTTTCTAGCACAAATAGCCAATCCATTGTTTGTCTCATCATTTTGTTTACAGACGAGGCAACGTTTGGGAGAGATGGAATTACCAATTTCCACAATGAACACGTATTGGCAGATCGTAATCCTCGTGCTGTATTTCAGGCTAGACATCAGCAACAATTTAGGATTAATGTGTGGGCTGGAATTGTAGGTGACTGTCTGGTAGGTCCATACGTTCTACCAGCACATCTTACAGGTGCTATCTACAGGGACTTTATCCAAAACACTCTTCCAGAATTACTGCACGAAGATGTGCCTCTGAACATAAGACAAAACATGTGGTTCATGCATGATGGGGCTCCAGCACATTTTAGTCGCCTTGTTCGAGATACACTGACTGGTGTCTACCATGACAGATGGATAGGCAGAGGAGAACCAGTTCAATGGCCAGCACGTTCTCCCGACCTCAATCCTTTGGATTTTTATCTTTGGGGGCACCTTAAACAATTGGTTTATGGAGCAGACATCCCGGATCAAGAAACTCTTCATCGACATATCATGGAAGCCTGCGAAATCATTCAACATCATCCTGGAGTATTTGAAAGGGTGCGACAGTCCATGATTCGACGAGTGCATGCATGTCTAGAAGCAAGAAGAGGACATTTCGAGCATTGGTTATGAGTTTTGTGTGTTGGCACATTATGAGTGTACCAATGTGTTGAACAATTCCTAACGGGGAAACAAAGGATTATGGGACATATGTTCATATGCACTTTTTTCCTTCTTTTGGTGTAAGGAACCCATACCTGAAGTTTGTACACGTATTTTTGATACACCCTGTATATGGTGTTTCTGGGCTAGTGTTACAAACTTTCAGAGATGGTTGGGAAGGGTACATGTATCAATTTGAGATAGATAAGAAACCCTGGTCCGGAAATGACCGAGTTGAAAGTTACAAGCAAAAATATTTGTGTAGAAATGGAATAATTTTATTCCTCTGTACATCTTATTTATGTATATTTATCTATACATCTTATACATACTGTATTCATCTGACGTTTACGTTGTCTACTTAGAGTATTCCATTCAGTGCACTGTCTGAGGGGTGGGGACAGGAAACTACACTAAAGCAATGCAGATGGCGTAATTTGTAATGGACATGGTCGGTCCTGATATGCACGTCTGTAGACAGCAATGTATGTGTACAAGTTGCAGTGCCGGACATGGTCGGTCCTGATATGTACGTCTGTAGACAGAAGTGTATATGTACAAGTTGCAGTGTCCAGTCGATCAGTCCTAGTGAAATGGAAATGTACACGAGGGTGGAATATGCGGACCTGATTTTCGAATACAGATGAGCCAATGGGAACAGTAGACAAGCTCACAGATTGTATTGGGTCGAATACCCACGTAGGAGACACCTGGCCCATACCATCTTTCCATGACTGTTCCAAAGGTTAAGGGAAGGAGGGCAAGTGGAGCGAAATTACAATTCCATTTCCACACAACTATTTTTGCTTATAACTTTCGACTCAGCCATTTCCGGTTCCTTATCTCAAATTGATACATGTGCCCTTCCCCATTATCCCTGAAAGTTTGTAACACCAGCCCGGATTACTTATTATTGCACAAATGACCCTCAATGAGCTACTAGTTTACCCAGAACAGTACATATATATATAATAAGTTTGTTCCAACATGGTTAAGAATCGATTATGAACTGCTTGCTCATGTGTATTAGCTCACTGTGCGTTCCAACAAGACTAGAACTGATTCTGAACCGATATTGAACTTGCAGTTCCTTGTTCCAACATGCTTTAGAACTCGTTCAGAATGAGTGAAATTGTTTTTCGATTAAGAGCAGGAACTGAGAATTCTAAACTGCTGACGCATGCCTGATGGTTTAATCTGAAGTTATCTACGTAAAGATTAATTTTTGGTCCTACAGAATTTATCTGTTATCTATTGTGGTAACAATTGAAGTTATGGGTAAAATGCTTCGAGACTAGGCAAGTTAAAATAAAAAAATTGTCCATCATGAGTGATTTGGAAGGTGATAGTGATATATTTTACGAAGAATTAAGTTCGGAAGATAAATATAATTTTAATATGAGAAGAAACTCCGAAGGCTGTGAAAGAAGAATTCAAGAAACGTTCCAACAACGTAAAATTCCGAATTAGTTCTGACACGAAACACGTTCCGAATTGCTTGCTGGTATAAACCCATTATGTTTGTAATGTGGCAGTAACCATTACTCCATATATAGACATATATTAAACACATACAAGATTATAATATAATGCTTAATTATTACAAAGAATTATATTAGTATAAGTCACGAATAAAAATATTCCTCTATCCAAAACACACAGAAATACTTATTACGTGAAAGACTTGCTCTAATGTAATTTTATTGCAGATGACATACTGGTGGTATTTTAAAGGAGAATATTTTTAAAGATTTTAAACAATTTCATTTTTATATTACCGTATTTTAATCTGTCTATTAATTTTAAACTTAGCAATATGGATTCATTTTCTTAATAATGATGTCAAATACATACTGGTATATAATAACAGTATCAAAACCACTGATACAATGGAGTCAATTTATTATTATACAAATATAAAATATTCAGTGACTTGTCACTATTTCAACACTAAACTTGAGTGAAATATCAATTTTGATCAATTTGTGGCCATACAGTACCTACAAACTGGTATCATAACTTTCACTGATTTCTTCGTATGTAGAGGACAAAGTAGTAAAGCACTATGTTATAAAAATAATATATGAGCGCTTTTCTTTTTATAATAAGTTACTATAGTAGTCTAACTTCATGCCTTACTAAAAACTGTATGTATATATATACATATATATATATATATATATATATATATATATATATATATATATATATATATATATAGTATATATTAAATAGTATACTGTTTCCTTACCAGTACATTTCTCTTCGGTCCTTCTACTTGACCCTGACCTCTTGGCTGATAGTCCACTTTACGATAGTACAGGTAATCTAGACGATCCTGGAAATTCTCTATAAGATATACAGGATCCATTTCTAGTTTCTTTAAACCATCTGTACGAGCTTTATGGTAAAACAGCATTGTTCGCTTGTCTTCAACTCCATTTCCACCCACAAAATAGCTGTGTTCTGTTGACACAAAAGTATATTTTACTTTAAAAACCGAAATATTTTGCTATTACACACCTCATGCCACTTCTAGTAAGATATGTAAACTTGACTTAAATAAATTTACAAAATATTAAGGGAATCTGTGCATGTATTTACTTATAGAATTGTAATGAACAAGGATCGGATTTTAATTACTGGGTACCAAAAAATTTGCTGCACATGACCAATAAAATTCCGTAAAAACTTAAATAGTTGCCTTCTTTTAACTAAGAGTCCTTCTCAGTATTCCAGTGGATGATGGGTATAGATAAGAAGATTCTCGAATATCCTGCAATTATTGGCAAGGACACTTTCGTACATGGAGAAACTCCTTTGAATTTGCGCAGTGATCAGAGAAGTATACTGGTACTTGAAAAGTGGTAGATCGCTGAGGGTTAATTCCTCTTGTAATTGCACTAAGTCTAATGTAAAATTTTCCCCTGGAAATATTTTACCAATTGAGTACAAGGTTTTGTAGCCTCAATTTTTGTTTAGAAGATATCCTCTTACCAATGTCATCACACACAAAACTCAAATCCCTCCACTGAAGGTGTTCGATGGTTGACGGTAAAGGACAAAGTTTGATCTCGATGTAAGCCATTTTGCCCTCCATTTCTTCGTCTGCAAATAATTTCTGAGTTTTCTGAACTGTTCTAAAATTTTAGCAACTGGTTCTCTCCACTAATAACAGCAAGTTGCAAAATTTTAATATACAAACATTAAAAAATGTAATATAAGTGGCTACAAGTGAAGGAAAAGTGTAGAGTAATTTAAAAAGTCGCTGCTTTAATACTTTATTAAGGAATAAAAGTTGTTTATAGCAGTAATTTTCCAGTTTCAAAATTTTACCCACAGGCTCATTTACTCATGGAATACATGATGTATGCACGTTTGGCAGTCTTCTCTGTGGTACAAGTAATCATTCGATCATGATCACTTGCTCACTAAATGACACTCGATAGTGACATCATAAGAAAGCAGAAGTCCGGATATTCATTTTGATAGGAAATGTGTTTTCGTGTTTCTTTTGTATGGCCCAAGTTAATAAATAGTAAAACCAAAGTAATCGGTGTTTTAATTATGCTGTCTAAATATTTAGGGAAGCGAAATTCTGATTATGAGGATTCTCCATTAAAAAAATGTGCTTATTTAAAGAGGTGAGAAGATGTATACAATAAATTGTATTGTGCTCACACGTAATCCCTCTTAAGCTCACAATGAACCACAAATGGTCAAACAGCAGAAACACATGCCCCACTGTTTTAATCAAATCAGAATTACAAGTTCGTGCCGATTCAAAACTGGACTGTCAAGCTTTTTTATAATGTTGCAAAAATGATTTCTCACTGTTAATAGATGCTAGATCTTCAGGAAATATAAGCAGCCAAACTGAGATAAATTTGAAAATATTCTTTTTATATGAAACTCACCATTAAGTTTCATAGGATTTATTTACATTATTTTTTTTAGTATATTATTTTTTTTTACAATGTTAAAGCATTCTGGAAAGTTGTAACTGCAATTAAAGAAAAGCATCTGATTGGATCCAGTTTATTATGACTAGTGCTGCATTTCAAACAGGTGAAACCAAATGGTAAGAATGGTACACATTCCCTGATGCCACTGGATTTCACACATGTGCTAATACAAAAAAACAGAAGCACATGGTCACGAATATATCAATAGAAAAACTGTAGGCAGTTTTAACGTTCAAGCTATGTGCACTGCAATTGATAAGTTTGCTAGTGTTGATGTGAATTGGCCTAGTTCGGTCCAAAATTCTAGTATTGAACAAATTCTGGTATTTGCAGTTATAACCAACAACAATGGATACATATTTTTTGAAGATATGATATGTGGGAGGTGCACCATGGCTCATAACTCCTTACCTGAATCCCACTATTGCAGAACATGAGCTTCACAAAGTACCATAACATGTTATAATGATACATATGACATATTTGTCAGCCAACTTTACAATTCTCAGTTATGGTGGACCTTCACATTTTTGCTCTTCGATCCACCATCCCTTTAATACATACCACCCTTTTTTATTAATATATTCATTTGTCAAATATTTCTTTGTTTACTTTTTACTTCCTATTCTTCTGTTTTAACTGAATTGCTATCTATTATTCCATATCTATCCTATTCTATTCTCTCACATACATAGACTGTCTCCAATCCATTTCTCTATTTCCTATTAAATATTGCATATTCCTTCCCTTAATAATTCACATTATTACTCAATTTCTTCTCTACTCTTAATCATTGTTTTCCAGCTATTTCCTCCTAAATTGATTGTCTGCATTTCTCTTTTCTACATTTTATAACACATACATCACTTTTTTTCTATCCTCTGTTTATTTACTTATTGATCTCTTTCACTACGCTTCATTCCTAAATTTCCTATTTCATTACCTCTTTCCATATATTTATTTCTATAATACTCCTACAGTTATAGTACCCCTAATACTACTCCCAACCCATAACACTGAAAAACAAGAAATATTTAATTCACTTAATTACACTTCTTTATCTTCTGTATTTTTATTCCAATGACCATGCTCTTCATCTTATTTGCATTTATCTTCATTCCATACTGCTCACAGCTGTTATTTAATTCCAGTAGCATATCCTTTAGTATCATTTCCTCTTCTGCTAACAATGCAATATCATCAGCAAATCTTATGCATTTTACGATGAAAGAGTAATGGAACGGAGAAAAATTCTTTCCGGTGCCGGGATTTGAACCCGGGTTTTCAGCTCTACGTGCTGATGCTTTATCCACTAAGCCACACCGGATACCCATCCCGGCATCAGACAGAATCGTCTCAGTTTAAGTTCCAACTCTTGGGTCCCTTCTAGTGGCTGCCCTCTGCACTACGTCATAGATGTCTATGAACGTAGGACTGATGTCCACACATGTGCTGAGGTGCACTCGTTATGAGTGACTAATTGACCGGGATCCGACGGAATAAGCACCGTCTTAAATCACGAAGTGATTTACACATATCATATATATTATTTTAATGTACCGAAGTACATATGATATTTCCATGCAGATATTCTGCGTCATCATACGATGAAGGGGACCCAAGAGTTGGAACTTAAACTGAGACGATTCTGTCAGATGCTGGGATGGGTATCCGGTGTGGCTTAGTGGTTAAAGCATCAGCACGTAGAGCTGAAAACCTGGGTTCAAATCCCGGCGCCGGAGAGAATTTTTCTCTGTTCCATTACTCTTTCATCGTATGATGACGCAGAATATCTGCATGGAAATATCATATGTACTTCGGTAAAGGTAAAGGTATCCCCGTAACATGCCATGAAGGCACTTGGGGGGCATGGAGGTAGAGCCCCATGCTTTCCATGACCTCGGCACTAGAATGAGGTGGTGTGGTCGGCACCACGCTCTGACCGCCTTTTACCCCCGGGAAAGACCCGGTACTCAATTTTATAGAAGGCTGAGTGAACCTTGGGGCCGTTCTGAAAGTTTGGCAACGAGAAAAAATCCTGTCACCACCTGGGATCGAACCCCGGACCTTCCAGTCCGTAGCCAGCTGCTCTACCAACTGAGCTACCCGGCCGCATGTACTTCGGTACATTAAAATAATATATATGATATGCGTAAATCACTTCGTGACTTAAGATGGCGCTTATTCCATCGGATCCCGGCCAATTAGTCACTCATAACGAGTGCACCTCAGCACATGTGTGGACATCAGTCCTACATTCATAGACATCTATGACGTAGTGCAGAGGGCGGCCACTAGAGGGGACCCAAGAGTTGGAACTTAAACTGAGACGATTCTGTCCAACCCCGGGATGGGTATCCAGTGTGGCTTAGTGGATAAAGCATTAGCACATAGAGCTGAAAACCCGGGTTCAAATCCCGGCGCTGGAGAGAATTTTTCTCTGTCCCATTACTCTATCATTGTATGATGACGCAGAATATCTGCATGGAAATATTATATGTACTTCGGTACATTAAAATAATATTAATGCATTTTAGTCTTCTTCTTCCTACTATCACTCCTCCCATGTTATGAAAAAAACAGTTCTTTACTAAATCCTCCAAGTAGATGTTGAACAGGATAGGTGATAAAATACATTCTTGACGTACTCCTCTCCCAATTTCACTTTCTTCTGACATTTCTTCTCATATCCTGACTTTGACTCGTTTCATATAAAGATTACTGAACAGACTTCTCTCTCTGCAATCCACACCAATTTTCTTTAGGATCCCCATCAGTTTATTCCAATTCACTCTATCAAAAGCCTTTACTAGATTCACAAATACTACATATACTTCTTTATTCTTCTCTAGGTATCTTTCACAGATTGTCCGTAGCAGTCCAATTGCATCTCTCGTAACTTTCCCCTTCCAGAAGCCAAACTGCTCTTCCAGGATATAGTCTATCTGATATCTCCTTTCATCCCTTGGGCATGTCCATGTGATCTTCTTAGTTTACGTTGTTGGAATAATGTATTTTCAACAGTCGTTGCATTTCTTTTACAGAAATTCACCAAATATTCTCTTCTATAATTTCTTTTTCCCAATGCATATTTTTCAACTGTTCTTCCATCTTGTCCTTCTCCTACAACTGCGTTCCAGTCGCCCATTAGGATTATGCATGCACCCTTCTTCTCCATCTCAACTATCTTGTTATAGCTTTCTTCCACTTCCTCGTCTGCTAATCCACTATGTGGAATATGAACTTCCACTAGCACTAAGTCCATTTTCTTTCTTGTAGTCTCACCATTATCACCCGGTCATCTACATAATACATTGATATCACTTTATCTTTCACACATGTCCCAGTAATACACCAACACTGTGACTTCCTTTGCACTCACCATTTGAATAAAACAACCCAAATTCATCACTCATCAACTCACCACTATTTTCCCACCTCACTTTTGATATTCCCATCACATCCACTTTGTTTTTGGGGGCCAAAGGGTAATTGGGATTTCCCGGTCTCTGATAGAGTCAAAATCCCCTGATATAATTGATATTTAACCCTTGTAGTGAATTTCAGTGAAGTCTAGAGCGCCTAATTAGTCAAATCCACTCTCGTTATCTCCACGCTGGTGCTCCCAAGATCTTTTTAAGATGCAAAAGAGAGAGTGGTGTGCGGAAAGCAACGGTAAGCTAACGCATTTATCTTGATGAGTCTTTCCACAGTAAAAGATTCCGGATGTACCATATTATTATTATTATTATTATTATTATTATTATTATAATCATCATTATCATTATCATCATCAATTATCATCACCATCATCATTATTATCATTATCATTATCATTATCATTATCATTATCATTATCATTATTATTATTATTATTATTATTATTATTATTATTATTATTATTATATTAAATACTAAAAAAAGGAATGTAACAATGAAGACCTATACTGAATTTCAGATAAGAAAAATATTGAGGTAAACATAAGAGTGGAGTTTTATTATTATATTAAATACTAAAAAAAGGAATGTAACAATGAAGACCTATACTGAATTTCAGATAAGAAAAATATTGAGGCAAACAAAAGAGTGGAGTTTTACCACCTCCCACACCATTGTACCAAATCATACAAATGTCGTTCTATTGGCTAGTGTTGATGTATGCCCTAGAAATTAGTTCGCAATTCCTTATCGAGATGTTGATTGTTTATGAGAACTTAGGCAGAAGTGAAAAATGATAAAATCATGAATCGAGATCCGTGATACTTACTTTCAGAATGCAGATATGAGTTATCACAAATTCATTCTCACAAAATGAATATTAACTGTCTAAATTAGGCAGGCTTCCTTTAGAACCCATGATTTGTAAAAATCTATTTGGTGAATAAACTGCTGCCGCTGTTGCTGCTGCTGCTAGCGTTTTGCATGTAATCTCGAGACTTGTCTCGCTCTTTCATAATCCTACAAACAGGCCTGGCAGGCCTTGGCGGTGCCAGGGCATTCTTCTGGCTTTCATATTATCGTCAAATTTGCTTTTATAAGAAATCATATTTTATTCATTTTAAAAAAATTCATACTGAAGTATAGCTACTTTGCAGACCTAACAATCTCTATATCTAGATTCGAATCCATGTATTTTCGTCTGATATTCCATAAGCATATTCCTGCGGAAATGGTTGTGGTGGTGGTGACGGTGGCAGAGACAACTACTACTGGTACTATCGTAATCACAGAGCCAGGGCACTTTTTTTGTTTAGAAATACACAACTGAGTACAGAGTTATCTCTCCTGTATGTGCCTAAGCATATAAACATTATTAATAATATACTGAACATAATCAAATGAACAATCGAAATTTTTTTTTTAATATTTATTTTGGATAGGGATAAAAGTTGAAAAATGGCATTGTATTGAAGTACACGAAAACTTATTCACGTAAAATAAATTTTCACCGAAGCACAACTGACTTAAAGTTTAAATAATCTAAATAAAAATGATGAAATTTGAAGTTTTATTCTACTTAATTTTGATTTAATATTTTTCGCTGACTGTACCTTTAATAACTTACAAGAGTTCGGAAAGTGGTACTATTACTTCATTTGTAAGGGCTGTTGGGTTGAGGGTGGTTTCGACAGGGTGACTCAGTGATGAAATTCTTCCGATCAGCATGACAGTATTGATTTTTTTTATTTTAGTAGGTTATTTTACGACGCTTTATCAATAGCTCAGGTTATTTAGCGTCTGAATGAGATGAAGGTGATAATGCCGGTGAAATGAGTCCGGGGTCCAGCACCGAAAGTCACCCAGCATTTGCTCATATTAGGTTGAGAGAAAACCCCGGAAAAAACCTCAACCAGGTAACTTGCCCCAACCGGGAATCGAACCCAGGCCACCTGGTTTCGCGGTCAGATGCGCTGACCGTTACTCCACAGGTGTGGACGACAGTGTTGAGAGTGCCTCGCAGTGTAGCAGTGTGTTTTTCTCTATTGCTGTTGTGTCTTATGCATTATAAAATAGAAGTAAATGTGGCTAAATCGATTAGGAAGAAATCTGTTACGAGAGCAGAAGAGATATTAGGAATGTCGAAAGATATCAGCAGCTGAAGGGAAGCACAAGCAAAGAACCAGACGAGAATGTGATTTCAAGGTAGCAAAAAAATTAGAAGATATTTGAGAAAAGTGGTTCTATTCCCATGGTTCCTCTTCGTCGAATGTCTATGATGATGAGCAGTTACTACGAAAAAGTAAGAAATGTTTTCAAATTTGGTGATAATAGGGGAAGTGGAAGGGCAAGTAAGATTCTAGAATTTAAAGCAAATGACAAGACATTGTTTGATATTGCGGTTTGTATTGTGCCATTGTGGAAAGAACAACAATGTTCCTCAAATGGAAAGAAGTTTTTAACAGATCAAAGAACATACAGGACAATGGTGATCACTGAAATCATTGTTACAACAACAAAGAAATTGCAACACCGAGAAGAACAAAAAAACAAGAAGCAATCTTTGGCTGAAGCTTTCAACCAAGCTCTATCAGTGCCAACACCATGTCTATCAACTCATGAGACTTCTTTTTTAATTGAATTATTTTACGAAGCTTTATCAACACTATGGTTATCTAGCGTCTGAGTAAGTTGAAGGTGATAATGCCAGCGAAATAAGTCCAGAGTTCAGTGCCGAAAGTTACACAGCATTTCCTTTTATTGGGTTGAGGGAAAACCCCAGAGAAAACCTCAATTAAGTAACTTGTCCCAACCAGGTTTCGAATCCAGGCCCATTCACTTATGGTCAGGAATGCTAACCATTACTTTACAGCAGAGGACCAACTCATCAGACTCTTCAGAGAAAAAAAGATCCTGAGTTTCGTTGGAATTGTCATTTAGGGCCATCAAGAAGACAACCGAAGAGAAGATATACCTTATAAATGAGAAAATATCTCCCAGCATTAGCAAAAGTGAAGGACAGAGCTGGTGTCACATCAAGAAATGTTGCAGCAATTGCTACTGAAGATCTAGAGGACTTGACTTCAATATACTGAGCCAAAATAAAATGTATTAATAATTGACAGGTGTAAGCGAAATACGAAGAAAGGTTGCTAAAGCGCTAAAGATCGAAAGTTTTATGAAGTAAATAAATGGCAAATGTAGTGAAGCCTCCCTTCATATATTTCGACGGGAAGAAAGATGCTTATGATGTCTGGAAGTCACAGGAATATGAAAATGAAAGACTGTTATTCTAGAATTAAAGAACTGGGCAACAAATATTTCGGTCATGCATATTTCATAGAATCAGCAACAACCAACAATGTTGCTAGTGTCATCTCCAGCGAAGTAAAAGGAAACAAAATAGATCATTCAGATTTGGTAGCTATAGGCTGGTGAATGTGGGATCTAAAGGAGTGATTCAAGAATTTGAAACCCTCTTACCGAGATCTTTACAGAGGTGCATATGCTTATTGCAATTCTGCGTAATTAAAGATGCTATTTGTGAGTGGGTGGATGGGTGGGAGTAAGGGAGGGATGGATCTTGTAGGTAGACACCGACCTTCCTGTGGTGATTGCCTGTAACACAGAATTCATACCTTCATTTTTAACCATTCACATTAGAATTACTTTTCAAAATTTTCGGACATTTCTCACTCCTCTCCAGGTCTTCATATCTAAATTTTGATATTCTTACAGTATTAAATTAGCCAATCTATGTCAAGTGGAGGGTTGTCACTATTTTTACAGTATTAAATAAGCCATAACAACTTCTGGTTAAAGTCTATGTCAAGTGGGGCCTGTCAAATAATTATTTAGTAAATGAGATAACTTTACAAAAATTCTAAAAATTCAAAAATTTCGGCTAAAAATGTTTTTAGAAAATAGAAAATTTTTATGCTTCAGTACAGGGACTTAATACAACTTTTTTTCCCTATACAACTTTGAATTTTGAAAAAAAAAAAAAAAAATGTTCGCCCATTTTCGATCCACTCTACTGCACAGCATTAGGACGACTGCACAATACAATTTTCATACAGTTATCAAATATTTATCTCCACATCGTTCTTGTGTGGAAAAATTGGACTAATCATCAACAAGGTATTATAAAAATGCATTACTTTATAGAATTCAATGTCTGTCTTTATAGTAATGGAAACTAATTTCCAAATTTCCATATTAACAGATTATACCTAATGCTCATGGAGAGTTTGTGTGCTGCAATAAGATGAAAAATCACATTACATATTACAGCAGTGTAATATATTTCGCATTTTGTTTACCTCAATATTTTTCTTATCTGGAATTAAGTATAGGAAGACTAACCAATAAAAATTATACAACCAAACAAGAATAAACGCGAATATGTCTCGAGTATCTTCTTTAAGAGACCGAACTGTTCTGGAATAAGATTAGGTGGTACTACGGATTTCAGTATTCTAAAGCTTATACCGGTATTCAAAAAGCACACAATATGACTTTTTACTAATACAGTGTGAACAAAGTAGGGATAGCAAACAAACTGTGTGCAATGTGATCAAACCGGTAATTCCTTTAAACTGCGTGCACACTATGCTGACGTGACATGTTAACACATTATATCAGATGACGTGTTAACATGGCAGCTGGGGCTCAAGGTATTTACAATGCTCTGATGTGTTGCGTCATTTAAATTGATTGTATAAGTGCATCATTGTTGGAGTGGCAGAGATGTTCCTGGATGTAGCAGCAATGTGCATGATTGCAGCTCAACATGAAACAAGAATGATATGGTTACATCCTATAAATGTGGGCAGGCAAATTTAATCACTTGAGCGATGAAGACGGATTTTTATTGTATTTTCGGATGTCAAAAGATCAGCTCTGGAAATGGTTCCAACAAAGCTGGAGAAATGTAACACCCAGTTGAGAATGAGTAGCCTATGTCTGCCGAAGAAAGGCTCTCATTGTGTTTAAGGTAAGAGAAAAGAAATTATTTTTTCGCCAATCTCCTCCCACGCTTCCCTGCATGCAACTTGGTTTCTGTACTCCTTTTCTGATAGGTCATACATATGTACTTTCTCACATGTTCAATAAGTTCCTCTGCCTTGTTCATATTTACAATACAAGATTTGACAATAAGCAGAACACCTCTGATGCCTTAAAACTTCTGACGAAATTTGGGAGTCCACACATTGATCTGATGCGTCAGATTCCGCAATAACACATAAGAGCAATGTGAACACTCTCACTGAAATATATGGTTTTTTATATAACATGTGTTAATATGTATTAACACGTCACGTCAGCATAGTGTAGGTACATGCAGCTTTAGTAACACCATAATGTTTTAATAACTGTTGGTATATTCTGGAAATCTGAAGTAAGTCACTACCCAATTCATAATATCTAACTAAGTAGGCTACCGACTGCTCAATTTAGTACTGCGAAAACTTCAGTTTATTAATATGTTAGCCTTGTTTGTGATAGTAAAACGATTTAAACCAGAAAGAAAACTCACACAATTATTGTAGTACTGTATGTATGCCTTCTATTTATTTCATCTACAAATAAATACTGAGTGTCCCAAATGTATAGGTCTACACTCTTTGAAATACTATTTCACAGTAAAATGAGATAGAAATACGATTTTTGCGGTTTATGATTCAGAAGGCAGTGGAAAGCATGAAAACATGTTCATCTGTTTACAAACAAACATGGTGGTGCAGTAAGTGGATACTGAAATGTTATTGGAAAGTGGAGCATATTGTTGAGATTCAACAACGTTGGAGGGTTGAATTTAGAACACAACCACCAGCAAGGTTAACTATCACAAGAATCCAAGACAAGTTTGAAGTCGACAAAACAGTGCAAGATACTGTATGTTGAAAGAGAAGTTCCACTGATAACAAGAGTGTTGATGCAATCATGCAGGTTTTTACACAATCCCCAAAGAAGTCAATGAGGCAATGTTCTCGTGATATTGGTATCAGCAAATCCAGTGTTCATCGAATTTTGCAAGCTCAAAAATGAAAGCTTTACATTTCGAGACTTGTCCACACACTAAATGAGGGAAATCCAGATAGGTGACTGGAATTTTGTGAGTGATTCTTGAATATGTGTGATGAAAGGGAAGATTTTCAAGACTTAATTGTTTGGTCAGATGAAGCCACATTTAAACTTAATGGCACAATTGTGTGTACTGGACTAATGAAAACCCACACATCTTTCAAGGAAAGGCCGTCAATCTTCCAGGAGTAACAGTATGGTGTGGTCTGTCTTCCAGAGGAATAATTTGGCTGTACTTCTTCGAAGGGACTGTCACAGCTGAGAAATACATGCAAATGTTGGAAACCACGATTCCACGTCTTAATGACCTCTTTGACAATGAAAATGCATTTTACTTTCAACAAGACGGGGGTTCAGCTCACTTTCATGTCAATGTGAGGAATTTTCTCGATCACACAGTCAATCAGAGATGGATAGAACGAAGAGGAAGTGCTGCAGAATCCCCGCCTCGATCTCCGTATTTAACCCTTCCAGATTTCTACCTATGGGGAGCACTAAAGGACACAGTGCACACCACAAAACACAAACATTGGAGGAACTGAGAGTTCAGAGTGAACATGCTTGTAATGATATTCCATTAGCAACAATCCAGTTGGTAAGTTGCTCTGTTGTACGTCGTTGGGAATGTACTGTGGCGGGCCATTTTGAACATATATGGGCTTAAGGAATACAAAACCGCAAAAATCGTATTTCTGTCTCATCTCGTTGTTGAGAAATACTTACTTACTTACTGGCTTTTAAGGAACCCGGAGGTTCATTGTCGCCCTCACATAACCCCGCCATAGGTCCCTATCCTGAGCAAGATCAATCCAGTCTCTATCATCATATCCCATCTCCCTCAAATCCATTTTAATATTATCTTCCCATCTACATCTCGGCCTCCCCAAAGGTCTTTTTCCCTCCAGCCTCCCAACTAACACACTATATGCATTTCTGGATTCGCCCATACGTGCTACATGCCCTGTCCATCTCGAACGTCTGGATTTAATGTTCCTAATTATGTCAGGTGAAGAATACAATGCGTGCAGTTCTGTGTTGTGTAACTTTCTCCATTCTCCTGTAACTTCATCCCTCTTAGCCCTAAATATTTTGCTAAGAATCTTATTCTCAAACACCCTTAACCTATGTTCCTCTCTCAAAGTGAGAGTTCAAGTTTCACAACCATAAAGAACAACCAGTAATATAACTGTTTTATAAATTCTAACTTTCAGATTTTTTGACAGCAGACTGGAAGATAAAAGCTTCTCAACCGAATATTAACACGCATTTCCCATATTTATTCTGTGTTTCATTTCCTCGCGAGTATCATTTATATTTGTTACTGTTGCTCCCAGGTATTTGAATTTTTCCACCTCTTCAAAGGATAAATTTCCAATTTTTATATTTCCATTTCGTACAATATTGTAACTTTTTTACAGAACAATAATGTAAGTTTATTGTTTTAACAATAGTCACTTTATAATTTAGTTTAAATACTCCCGTCAGCAATGGGATTTCCACTCCACACAGTAACACGGTATTCGTTATTGCACTCCACAGACGACAATGACAATTTACTTGGATTATTGAGAACAACAATGAACTGTTAATCTTAACTAATGTTCACAAAGCACTATTTACAAAACAGAACTGCCAGTTCTCAGTTCACAGTTCGTTTGCCTTGGCTAGCTCTTCTAGCTCAGTCACTCAAGTTCACAGTATCTCGAACCCCAGACCTTCAGAGACAGTCCACTGAACTTCGAACTCAGGTCCCCCAACTGCGGTCCACTGCACTCGAACTCAGGGCTTCGGATGCTCACACAGCTGCGGACACACTCAAGTCGTACTCCGGTCTCGAAGCTGGCTTCACTGCTACACAAGACTGGCTGGCTTGCTGTCCAACGACTACAACAACAACTACTACTAAACTGCTGCTCAAGTTCACTCGCGTGTCGTATTTATAATTAAACCATAGTTTCTGGAGAGTACGATTCGCGATCAATCGACAGATGCCTAGAAGATGGCACCTCTCGAATTCTCTGGATTTCTCCCCTCAGTCACCAGCTGCTTTACTTCCTCCTCACCCTTCGTCGCGTCCGCGCCTCCACCTCGCGCCCCTCTCTTACGTCTGTCCCCTCCAGACCCGAGCGGCCGCAACCTTCTTCGCTGCGTCGCTCGTTTTCCTCGTGCACCCCCGACCTCTGTGGGACGCGATCGACTCCCGACTGTCACATTGCTCCCTCCTTAGGGCTGTCCATCCCAGACAGTCCCTTGGTAGGCCGCTGGACGGTCCAACGTTTGGGTCCTCCAACCGCTCCCTCCTAATGGTGATGTCCTGGGCTTGGCTGGGCAGCGATTACTCGTACTGCAAGGGCGCCATCTTGCTCATCCACTTGGCCCTCCACAGAGAGCCCGCTGGCCATGGGTTGGTCTTTGGCGTCCATCAGGAACACTTGATCCTGACCAAGGTGGAGTATACGGCGCCGCACGTCCACCGTCGCATTGAGTAACCACAAGGCGTCGAGTCCCAGGACGACGTCTTTGGTGATGTTGGCAACGAACACCCATATCTCCAGTTTCCTCTTCCCCAAGGTCAGATTCAGGAAGACCTCTCTCTGGATGGGCAAGCTCTCGCCTGAAGCAGTCCGTAGCTCGTATTGGCGCAGCGGCGTCCTCCCAGGTAGGCCACGCACGATGTCTGGTCTGGCGATAGTGAGCATCGCCCCGGTATCCACCAGTACTCTGCATGGACGGCCTTTTATCCGTCCTTCAGCAATCAGTCCATCATCGTATCTTTTGTTGACCGGTTTCAGGACGAGCCGAGGGGATGGTGATGACAGCGCCAACGTGCTCCTCCTAGCATCGGCCCCCTCTCTCTCCTGACTGTAGCCAGGTCGGTCGCAACTCCTCCGCAAGTGGCCAGGTTCACCGCAGGACCAGCAGGTGGGGACCCGTCATCCCTGTTGCTCAGGCGACTGTTGGCTCCTCTCGGTGTCAGCCATCTCTCTCTCATGCCGGTGGCCAGATCGGTCGCAGTCCCTCCTTAGGTGTCCTGGCCTGCCGCAGGACCAGCAGGTGGGCGCCCGTCGTCTCCGCCGCTCCGGTGACTGTTGGCACTCCTCGACGTCGGCCACCTCTCTCTCCTGCCTGTGGCAGATTGGTCGCAGTCCCTCCTCAAGTGTCCCGGTCTGCCGCAGGACCAGCAGGTGGGCGCCTGTCATCTCTGCCGCTCCGTTGACTGTTGGCGCTCCTCGATGTCAGCCATCTCTCTCTCCTGCCTGTGGCCAGATTGGTCGCAGTCCCTTCTCAAGTGTCTCGGTCTGCCACAGGAGCAGCAGGTGGGCGCTCCTTGTCTTTGCAGCTCGGGTGGCTTCGGTTGGCGTCCCCCAGCATCGGCCGCCATGACGCTCCTGATCCATTGTGGTGTTGAAACTCCTGCCGCCAACTTGGCTGCCTCCATCCTGAGGGCTGCCGCCAGAGCTGCGTTGATGGTGCGATGCTCTGCCAAGAGTAGCTGTTGTCTGATTTCGGGGTCTCAAACTCCGCTGCCGAAGGTGTTGGCCGCCTCTCCAGCGACGAAGTTTGGTGGTATGCCCCTGAGGGCCTTATGGGCCAGTTGTTCCACCGCCATTGCAAATTCTTGTAGGGACTCGCCTGACTGTTGGACCCTCGTTTTTAGTTGGGTCCTAAATGCTGCCGCAAGTTGATGGTCACCATAACGTCCCTCCAAGGCCGCCATTATCTCAGCGGCTGTCCCATCTTCTGGAACGCTGTGAAGAATCTCCGACGCCTGTCCTTGAAGCGCGGTCAGCAGCTGGGTAGTCTTCTCCGCTGGTGTCCACCCATTATGTGCTGCGGTAGCCTCGAACTGGCGACGGAAAATCGCCCAAGACGTCGTTCTGTCGAACTTCGGCGTCTTCACGTTCGAATGTCTGGCTGAAGGTGAAGGCTCCGCAGGACCACTATATGGAGTCCTCAAATCTGTTGCCGCTTCTTGCATGGCCTGTCGAACCTCCTCAGCAACTATCTGTTTATGTTCTCTAGCCTGGCGATCCACTAACGCGAGTATGTGCTTGTTTTCTTTAGCATGTTGATCCATTAACGTGAGTATGTGGTTGTTTTCCTCAGCATTTTTATACAGCAATTCACTCGTCTGCTCTTGGCGATGCTCAAGTGCGTGAATTTTGCTGTTGAAATGGTCTACCTCCTGTCTCAATTCAGCTACTGTCTCGTTTATAGTTGCAAAATTCTTGTTTAGGTTGTCAAAATTGGCTTTCAGTTCCTTTTGACGATGGTAACAATTCCATCTACTTGGGCCGAAATGCTACCGATTTGCATAGCGATGTCACTTTTCATATCTGCTTTCACTTCACTTATGTCGTTTTTCACCTCACATATATTTGTTCATGTTATCTTTCACGTCACGTATGTCGTTCTTCACCTCACTGATATGTTTGTTCATTTCTTTGATGGCTTCCAGGATCTGCTGTAGGTTCTCCATTGTGTCAACAATATCCCACTTCTGACACCAGATGTAACTTTTTTACAGAACAATAATGTAAGTTTATTGTTTTAACAATAGTCACTTTATAATTTAGTTTAAATACTCCCGTCAACAATGGGATTTCCACTCCACACAGTAACACGGTATTCGTTATTGCACTCCACAGACGACAATGACAATTTACTTGGATTATTGAGAACAACAATGAACTGTTAATCTTAACTAATGTTCACAAAGCACTATTTACAAAACAGAACTGCCAGTTCTCAGTTCACAGTTCGTTTGCCTTGGCTAGCTCTTCTAGCTCAGTCACTCAAGTTCACAGTATCTCGAACCCCAGACCTTCAGAGACAGTCCACTGAACTTCGAACTCAGGTCCCTCAACTGCGGTCCACTGCACTCGAACTCAGGGCTTCGGATGCTCACACAGCTGCGGACACACTCAAGTCGTACTCCGGTCTCGAAGCTGGCTTCACTGCTACACAAGACTGGCTGGCTTGCTGTCCAACGACTACAACAACAACTACTACTAAACTGCTGCTCAAGTTCACTCGCGTGTCGTATTTATAATTAAACCATAGTTTCTGGAGTGTACGATTCGCGATCAATCGACAGATGCCTAGAAGATGGCACCTCTCGAATTCTCTGGATTTCTCCCCTCAGTCACTAGCTGCTTTACTTCCTCCTCACCCTTCGTCGCATCAGCGCCACCACCTCGCGCCCCCCTCTTACATCTGTCCACTCCAGACCCGAGCGGCCGCAACCTTCTTCGCTGCGTCGCTCGTTTTCCTCGTGCACCCCCGACCTCTGTTGGACGTGATCGACTCCCGACTGTCACAATATTCTCGTCACGAGACATAATCATATACTTTGTCTTTTTGGGATTTACTTCCAAACCTATCCCTTTACTTGCTTCAAGTAAAATTCCCGTGTTTTCCCTAATTGTGGATTTTCTCCTAACATATTCACGTCATCCGCAAAGACAAGAAGCTGATGTAACCCGTTCAATTCCAAACCCTCTCTGTTATCCTGGTCTTTCCTAATGGCATACTCTAGAGCAAAGTTAAAAAGTAAAGGTGATAGTGCATCTCCTTGCTTTAGCCCACAGTGAATTGGAAACGCATCTGACAGAAACTGACCTATATGGACTCTGCTGTACGTTTCACTGAGACACATTTTAATTAATCGAACTAGTTTCTTGGGAACTTATTTGAAGGTTTCGTAACAAGCTGTTTTTTACGGTGATGGGTTGTTAGCCCTTCGCCCAACTCCCAAGCTGGAGGCCGTCTCCTTGATCCGCAACCTGAGGACGCCCCATGCCCTGGTGATAGGGACCCACAATACATGGGTTGTTGAGAAATAGTGTTTCAAAATGTGTATATATCAATTTGGGACATTCTGTATAAAAACTGATTTTATGAGGATGTGTGTGAACACATACTCAAAGATAGAGGATTACATCCATTTCAGAGACTGACTTTTTCTTTTTACAGAGGAGGAAACTTCAATGCTTTAATATCTAAAAATTATGGATACCATATTTTAAAGTAATTATTTAATTCTGAAACAAATCTGGATCCCAAACAATATGTTTGTTCTCACAATATAGTTTCTGGAATAGAAAATACTTTTAAATGCCTATGAGGATTAGTATTTTGCAGAAACAAGAAGATATTACAACAAAAAGTTATTGCATTCATTCATAAGGGTGGATAATTAATAATTACTCTCCTATGATCTTACTTTTCTAGTGACAATAATATACTAGGTCTATTCAAAGGAAAACTATTCTTTCATTCATTTTGAAATGAGAGAGAATAATAATTATTATATTGGCTGGTTTAATTCTTATAACTGGTCCTGTTAGTGAATGTACTTTCTGAAAACTTTAATCAGCACGAGAATTAAAGATATTTACGTAAAAGTAAATCAATTTCGTTTAATTTCATTCATTTCGTGACATTCTGGAACTTGTACATAACCAAAAAAATTCTACCGTTGAGGCAATCATCACGTCCTCTCTTGAATATTTCCATGATGGAATTATCTAGCAGATTTTTCCTTATTTCCAATAAGCAGTCAGCACGATTGTGATAATATTCATATATCCAAATTGTATCACTCCAGTCATAATCAGCATATGTGGTGATTCGTGTAACCAAACCATCTTCTTGCACATATGGAGCAAATCGCTCTAGTTTTGCTTTCTTGTATAGATTTACCTTTTTGCCATTTGGAAAACGATTCTCATAAACTGAAAACAAAAGAAGAGTATTAACATCATAATTTATTTCAATTATTGACATGAAATACGCTAGTTACCACTGTTCACTTGCTTCATCGCCTGGATAAAGTAGTAGGAACTGTGAGAGTGTACTGGTTAGCGTTAAGAGTACAGTGTCAAATCAAAATTTAATATAGGAAAATAGTTGATCTGCCAAAACAAGATAATTTTTTTTTCTAACGGAGACTCTTTGTCATTCATCCATATGAAGCCAGTTGTGTAGATCAATTTACGAGTGCACCATAGAAGACTATGCTACACTAGAGACGAGACGAGCTGAGATTTGTCCAACACAAATCATAAATTGGGGGACTAGAGATATACGAGGGATCGAACCCAGATCCACAGAATTATGAGTCCAGCGCTCTTACCAATGTACCATCATGGCACAAACATTTAATATTTCACGTTAGAAATTAGATGGTCTCGCGCTTTTTCTTCCTCTTTCACAGGTTCTTTCTATATACAAAGTTAATTTCATTATATCAGATTCAATGGTACCTACAAGACTATCAAACATGTTCAGTGCATCATTCATTGACACTGAGATAGCCACTAATTTTCTAACATAATTTCTCACGTCTTATGAATTTTGCCAATTGCTGTAAGCAGTTTTCAGACCCAAACCAACAATTGACAGAAATGGAAGAAAAATAATTTATAGGCCTACATCTTGATTATACAACTTTTAACACTGTATCACTTCGGAATATGTATGATAAGACTTTCTTGTGTTAAATTTTAACGTACCTTATTAACATGTTTCGACCTATTTTGGGTCATCTTCATAACTGGTCGTTGTTGGTCTTGACGCCTCTTGTTTCCTGTGAGGGTGCGTTCGTATTGTAGAGTCAAAGAGTGTATGTGTTTTGAAATTTAGTTGTGAGTTGAGAATATCGTTGGGGTGTGTTTTCGTGTGTCTATATTTCATATTGTTCTAGTGTGTTTAGTTTCTGGCTTTTTGGTTGGATGTGCAGTATTTCCATGCCAGAAACTCAACACACTAGAACAAGAGGCACCAAGACCAACAACGACCAGTTCTGAAGATGACCCAAAATATGTCGAAACATGTTAACAAGGTACGTTAAAATTTAACACAAGAAAGTCTTATAATACATATTCCGAAAAAATAATTTAATTGATGGAGCCACAGCATGCACCCAACATTGCAAAATATGGATATTATATGGGTATTGTAGAATATGGACATAACATTACGTGGACATAAAGCTGCAGACGAAAACAGAAATGAACTTAAAATGAGGGGACTATATGAAAAGTGGATATTAAATATATTAAATACAATTACCAAAAGAATGTTTGAACATAAATATGATTGGACGTTGACTGTGGACAACGTGTCTTGGAACCTTCAAGCAACAGTAATAGTATTTCTAGTAGTACTAGTATTTACCTGTATTTGAAATACAAATTTTCTTCACCCAGGATGCTGGCATATCCAAATGCTTTTCTGCCAATATATTGTATAGAGAAACTTCTTCATCATCCACTTGTTCTGAACTTCGAATTTGCCGTGGTTCACCCGGTAAAAGATGTTCCCAGCATTCCGTATCCATTAGATCAAACTTCATGTTCTAAATAAAATTACAGTACTATAATGTTATTCTTCAGGAACTTCATCTCATACTATACTTAGAGCTAATACTGTCAACACAGAACAACAAGCTATGGCATAAGGGAGTAACAGAAATAGCTGTAATTTCTTTTAAATTCACAACTTAATTTTAAATCCCACAGCCTGCACAAGGAGTGTGCAACATGCAATAGTAGCTCACGTAATAGAAAAATTGCAAAGCTGTGAACAAGAAGGAAATGGCATTTGGAGAGTTAAAACTTCTGATAAAAAAAAAAGAAATAAAACAAAATAAAGCAGCACCTGCAAATAAGAATGTTTTATATACCAGTACTAATTATGAATTTATTTTTTTATTTTAGTAGGTTATTTTACGACGCTTTATCAACATCTTAGGTTATTTAGCATCTGAATGAGATGAAGGTGATAATACCGGTGAAATGAGTCCGGGTCCAGCACCGAAAGTTACCTAGAATTTGCTCATATTAGGTTGAGGGAAAACCCCGGAAAAAACCTCAACCAGGGAACTTGCCCTGACCGGGAATCGAACCCAGGCCACCTGGTTTCGTGGCCACATGTGCTAGCCGTTACTCCACAGATGTGGACACTAATTATGAATAGTAAAGGAACTGTTACAAATATGAAATAGGGGTACAAATATGAAATAGTGAGACGTGTTATATTCTAGCAGAAGCCTTCCAAATTACCACACACATACTCTCTTTCAAGGGAATGTGTTAGTTTGCAGTTAGAAGCTAAACTGTTGAAACGTTTATCATTAATGCATTTTCGAGGAAAGTGAAAATTTTGGCAGTAAGTTCTTTTCTTGAATATATATTGTTATTCCTCAATGTTAGAAATCGTAATAATATACAGAGTGAATATTAACTATAGGAACAAACTTCATGAAGTGATTACTGACAGGAAAAGAAACAGAGAAGTTCACGTGAACATAATATGTCCGGAATACAGCTTAATTACATTAATTTCAATTGCAAGACACTATCCATTTAATTTCTGGCGACTTTAGAATATATGTTCAGAAGGCTCCTCATGAGCTTCAGTGCAAATGGCACGTGTTGCATCATGGATTGATGCACCCATTTGAATGTTACGATCTGTATCCAAACTGGCTACATTAACACATTGTTGAAGTGTCTGCACATTAGGAATTGGCTCAGCATACACGACACTTTTCAGGTGCCCCCACAGGTAAAATTCATGTGAGTTTAAGTCCGGTGGCCGGGAGAGCCACACAATAGGACCTTGTCTGAACTATCTGCTGGGGAAAATGTTGATAGCACTAACCACATGACCTTTCGTACTGCCAATGATGCATCTTCCAGCAAGAGAGGCAGAGTGTTCTGCAGGAATCACAAATACATGGCCACTGAAGTGTGGTGGTTGTGGAAGAAGGACCGGTTCAAGTAGGAAGTCACCAAAAATTGCAGTCCAAACATTGATGCTGAACCTGATGAGAATTCTTACGATAGAGTAACATCATGAAGAACAGTGTTCTCATCTATCATGGAATGTATGCATTTCCGGACATATGTTCAGATGAACTTTTTTGCTTCTTTTCCTGTCAGGAATCACTTTCTAAAGTTTGTCCCTATATTTCATATTCATCCTACATATTCTTAAAGAAAAATATCTACGTTTATAGCAATGAGTATTTAATTGAATTCGTTTTTAAATTATGATATATTTTAAGGTTATGACTTACAACATCAGTGTCACAAATATGAAATACTAGTAGAATCTTATACCTTGCAGTGGCATACCATACATGGAAGGCAAGGGAAGCATTTCTTCTGCAATTTATAAAGTGAAAAAAAGAAATTTATTGCACAAATTATATTTTAATTGTGAGAACTATGAATTCTCTAATCTTAAAAAGTCACAAAATTCTTTCTCTGAGCACCTGTCCTGATTGAGGCAAGATTCGTTATTCATATTCTATAGAGAAAAAAATTACTGGAAAGCATTCACAGCAATGAGGACTTCTATGCTTGGGTCATCGATGAGTTTGCTGCTAAAGAAAAGAGAATTGCTTTGGTCTTCAAATATATTTAGGTGAGTGGGCTGATATCAATTTTGTACTATATACAGGACTATTCAAAAAGAAGGAGCAGATTTCAAATATTTATTTCTTCCAAACTACAAAAGATAGAAACACAATTCCAACGTTCCTGGACAGACGAAAGTTTAAATTTTGAACAGTCCGTGTAGAAGTTCCAATCACGGCCGCATTGGCACTGTTGCTTGTATGCATGGTCGCACTGGCGCTGTTGATTGTCTGTAGTAAAATGGCGACACAACAGGAAAAAGCATTTTGTGTGCTGCAATTAGCAAAACTAGAGTCCATTATTGAAGTTAAACGTGCTTTTCGCCGTCAGTTTAATAATGACTTCATCTTCATGCAAGAGACGTTGGATTGAAAGAGGAGGAAGAGGAGAAGCTCAACTTCATTGCCAGTGGCCTCCCAGGTCTCCAGACCTCACTCTTTGTGATTTTTATCTGCGGGGTTATGTAAAAGACCGTGTTTTTATCTCCCCTATGCCTGACACTCTTGAAAGTCTGCGACATCGAATTGTTGAAGCTGTGACTTTGATAACTAGAGACTAGCTGATTCGTGTGTGGCAAGAAATGAGCCACCGTTTTGATATTTGTCGTGTAACACATGGTGCTCGTATTGAATGCATACAACATTGAATCTTTCTCTGTCCAGGAATGTTGGAACGTTGGAATTGTGTTTCTATCTTTTGTAGTTTGGAAGAAATAAATGTTTGAAATCTGCTCCTTCTTTTTGAATAGCCCTGTACATAAAAATTTGTATTATTGCTCCCTCACATGAAATTGGACCGCACTCCACTGATATCATGGTTTTCTGTTTTGTTACTAGTGTTGGCACCTGTAGGAGGAGGGAAAACCTCACCTTCCAACAAGCTTAGAAAACAGTGGAATGAAAAGGCAATGCAAGTAGCCATAAAGGCAGTTCGAGAAAAGACGTGAGAAACGATTCACTGGAGTCAGTATTACGGTTGGGAAAAAGCCTTCTAATGAAGATACTGATGCTAGTTCTGTGCTTTTCTTAGCAGAGGCCATTTTGTTAATCTTGTAACTTGTTAATAGTATTCCGTATCAGTACGAGTATTTATGTCTGAATTAATTGGAAAATGTTCTTTATTACATAAGAGGAAGTTTACTAAAAAAAGTTGGCTATATGTAGTCTACTCATTTGTTAACGTCAAAATTTCTAATTTAAAAAAATGGTCCACACAATTCTTTAGGCTTTGCTCGACTACTATTCTAATTACTCGATCTGCAGAATTTCTCGAAAATATTATTCCATATGTCGTCGTCGCTGTTGTTGTTTAGTCAACTGTCCGAAGACAGGTTTTAACCTCACAAGTGATACCAACAAGGCACTACTTAAGAGGTAACTAGGCCTGGAAAAAATGGGATAGATTGGCCAGTCCCTTTCCCCCTCTATTGCATACATCGCCAATTAGCTACATATTACACTAATTAGACTTCAGATGCATACAAACAGTCGAACATCAAACTTTCTTCGAGACAAGTTGGCCTTATGGGCAAAAAAACGTAAATACATTCGTAGTTAAAAGTATGATGAATTTGACACATTGGTAGCAGAATGGTTTGTTTCTGTGAGAGCATTGGGCATTCCAATCGATGGCACTGTATTCCAAGCAAAGGCTTTGCGAAATGCATCGAAGTTGGATATAACCGAATTCATTGTTTCCAATGGCAGGATAGACATCCACAAGATTTGCAGCTCAAGAATATAAAATTAGTTTTCTTCCCAGCAAGTTCATCAGTGAGCTTCAGCCTTTAGTTCTGGTTGTAATATATGGTTTAAAATCCAAATACAGGAAGAGACTCGTCAATAAAGCTGTTTTTATGCATGACACTGGTGTAAATGCTGGTGAAATGAGTGTGTCAGTTCTCGTTGCTATGCACTATGTTGCCCATGCACGGCTAAATGTTACTCCTGCAACAGTGTCTAACTGCTTCTGAGGAAGAACAAGTAGATATGAGGGAGGAGCAACTGCATGATGAGCAGCACAGCAACTGGTCCATGGTAGCAGAGTCATCATCACTTGAAGAATACGTCAACATCGATACTTATGTGATTACATCCAAGGTGCCTACTGTAGATGACATTATTTCCAATCATCAAGGAACGATGATGATGGAGAAGAAGAAAAAACAGAACCAATGGCAGTCCCAACAAGTCAAGAAGCAATGGATACTCTTACTATCTTGTGGTGGTATATTGCAAATGCATCTGGAGAGGAGGAGGCAAACAATGCTTTGTATGCAATGGACAGATGGAACAAATTCAAATGCAGAAGAAGCAAGTGCAAGCAACGAATCCACATTTTTTGAAATAGTGTACATTTAATTGTAATTTACTTTGTGTTAAGATGATTAAATTATAGCCAAATTAATTGATTGATTATTTTGCACTTTTTAATTTATTTCTTGCATATTCTGTCATTTACACTTTCCTGTAATTTATATATTTTTTATAAATTCTCTAAAAAGTGTAAAAAAAAAAGTTCCGCTGTAGCTATTTCTTTGGATGAAACTACGGATGTCAGGAATGCCAATCAGTTATTTGTAGCAGTTAGATATCTGATCAAAGATGGAAATGTCCAGGAAAGATTTATAGGATTTAAGAATGTTTCATCAGACAGAATTGCTGGGGCTTTGTACAGCAAAGTGCGTGAAATCGTGGAGAAACTGAAATGTGATTCAAAGTTAGTGGCTCAGAGTTACGATGGCAAAGTAATAATGTATCGTTACTTAAGTGGGATACAGAACAGAGTAAAACAATCATTCCCTTGTGCACTCTTAGTTTATTGCTTTGCTCATTGTCTTAATTTAGTCCTTCTTAGTCAGCTGGAACAATAAAGGAATGCAAAATATGTTTTATGTGTTTGAAAGTAAAACAAATGATATTGCATTCAGAAAATCGGTGATTTCAAGGCAATCATTCAAGACAAAAAGGACAGCTTTCTCAATATTTGGAAATGTATAAAAACATTTCTGACACTCTAAAGCCTAAGCCTAAGGATCTAAAGCCGAGAGGATTCGTATTGATTAATCTCAAGATTCAGTAATGTTGAGAATCTAAAATTTCTGGAACTCACAAATTTGCAAAAGCATTAGCCCTACAATGCTTCATTACATCAAAATGCTTTTGATTCACTAACTGCTAATTACGATGTTTCTTTGGTACAGTGGCTGTGCGTTCCTAATCATCTGTACTACTCAGTGCAAAAGAAAGCATTAGTGTAAACAATGTCAATAGCATCAGAGAGTTGTTCAAATTTATTAAAGAAAATTAACTAGAGGCGGCCTAGTCTGAAGTTGTCAAATTTTGTGAACTTATGTTAACAATTCCTGCCACCATTTCCTCTGTAGAACGAAGCTTTCCAGCTCTTAAAAGGATAAAAACAATCTGTGAGAAACTCTACAAGCCAAGAGTGGATGTACCTGTTGGTAGTTATGTCAATTATTGAAAAATCATTTATTAAAAACTATCACAACAATCTGAGTTTTATAAGACGTTATGGAAGAGTTTGCTAAATAAAACAGGAGAATCGTTCTGCAATTTAAATGACAGGTGAGGAGATAATTTATTTTCTAAAAATTCACTGTTTTTAGTTACTGCTTCCCTACCTTGAAGTATCACAACACGACACTGCATACCATATACAGAAATATACACACAGATGTGAAGTGAATTGACGAATTGGTACTTATGTCCTAATGTACTTAATTAATTCTGTATCTTTAAAAGCATTATAACTTTGCCATGTTACTTGGACCATAGAAAATTAGGCTTAGATTTATTTAAGAGGTACATATAATCAGACCGTCATTTTAAAGTATTAAATTGGCAGAATACTCATAAAAAGGTTATTGAATTCTGACTTACTCAATACATTAAAGAAAGATAAAAATGCGTTTTATGTAACAATTAATTGCATTACATTACCTTGCAACCTTCACTGCAGCTCTGCAAATTCACCCAATAATTGGTGGTGTTCCATATGCTCTCCACTCCTAAGTAATTGGGTTCACTTAGCTGATATTTGTTGCCTGTCAAAGGATCAATGAAGAAAGGCTCCATAACTTTTATGCTTGTGGGTAGCACAACCACCCAGCTATGGACTCGCGTACCAAAAATTTCATCTGGAGGAGGCTTCTCAAATTCCTGCAAATGCAAAGCACGTATTTAGAGAGTCCACATAATATCTTGATAAACCTAATTTCTATTTGTAATGGTAATGTAATTATGACAAATCTCCAAACAAATGGATAATAAAGTGGGCAAACTGAAATACTGTACAGTCTTCAAATATATAACATAATAAATAATTATATAATGTGATGTAATACAATGTGTCTCACTTGCTACCGAACTGCTATTCTATGCTATTCTGGTTCTTTTAATTTTACCACTAATGAGAATATTGCAATGAAACTTGAACAAGAGTACCAGTACCGTACGTTCATTGTGTGAAAAGTTGCGGGGAATGTGTTTGTAGTAATATGTATTGTATTGTATTTATTTATTCTCTGTACAATCTATTACAGATTATAAGTTCGTCGCACACATGCACGCACGCACGCACGCACGCACGCACGCACACACACACACACATATACACACACGTACACAAACAAAATAAGATTTATAGTAAGAATTTAATTTTAACACACTTAAATTCTTCAGAGAAATAGTAAAACTACCAAAAGATGCAATAAATAACAAGATAGGCTACATAATACATTTTTAGTTTACAGAGATATTAAAATAAATAGAATAATTAACATAGATTAAATAAGACAAGGTACATAATGAGAAACATGAAACAAAGTTATCATCTGAGGTGATTTATTAGGACAGGGATTGATCCTTTAAGAACCAAGAGATTTCATCTTAGTTATTCTGTATATTTATTATTAATATTGTTAGGGCAAAAATTACGTGCAACAGTAATGAAAGTAGGTATTCCATTTTGTGGCTTTAATGTAAAAAAACCAGTAATTTTGAAAGCCATGGACTGAAGCAAAGTAGTTTTTACTCTGATTTTGAAACATTTATAATTTAAATGGTCATGAATTTCAGAGTTCCTTTTAAAATCGTTAAGATTTTTATGAATGAAGCAAACTGTTTCTAGAATGTACATGCAGGGGAGTGGTAAAATATTTAATTCTGGAAAAATTTCTTTGCTTGGAGTGTATACAGGGACTTGTTTCATTACTTTTATTATTTACTTTTGAAGTTAAAATATTTTTATAGTTACAGTGGACATGCCCCAGAGCATTACACCATATGAAAGAATGGAATGTACATGAGCATAGTAGACTACATTTAAAGTTGGGCAAGTGATGCTTTTTGTAAGAATTCTGAAAGCATAACATAATTTGCACAGTTTTCCAGAGAGAAAACTTACAAGCTGAGCCCAGGACAAATTGGAATCAATCCATACTTCCAAAAATTTTGTGCACTCATCTTATTTATATTCTGATTGTCAATATATATTTTCAAGTTTTTATGAGTTTAATTTCCATTAAAATGAATAAACACGATTTTGTCGATGTTTAGATTAAGCCTGTTATGTATTAGCCACTCTTTTAATTGATTATTAGCTTCATTTATGTTACTCTATGGGATATTCTCATTTCTGCTTCTGAAAATCATATTTGTGTCATCTGCAAAGAGCACTGTTTCTGAGCGAGATATATTTATTGGCAAGTCATTAATATATAGCAGAAATAATATTGGATCCAGTACTGAGCCTTGGGGAAAACCAGTTTTGATGAAAGCTGGGCTAGAGTTAAATTAAACTATTTGGACAATCTATTTTCGATTAGTACTTAAGTAGAATATAAACCAATCATTTGCTATATCTCTTATTCCATAATTATTGAGTTTCCTTATTAGGATATCAAGATTCACAGTGTCGAATGTTTTTGAAAGATCACGGAATTGCCCTAGTATTTGTTCTCTATTGTCTTTTGCTTGCAATATAGGCCTAGTGTTAATGAAGGAGAATAAGGCATTATTAATGGATTTCATTTTTCGGAAACCAAACTGTGAGTTACAAAATACTTCATGATTTTCGAGAAAAGATATTATTCTATTGTATATTACTTTTTCTAAGATTTTTGAGGACGATAGTTGTTGTTTTCCTATGCCAGGCATTTGACAATAAAGTCATTTGACTTCTTGCACTCCAATATTTTTCAAAGATATGAAGGATGATAGTAGTGACATTGGTCTGTAATTATCTACTTTTCATTTATCACCCTTCTTGTGTATTGGAATGATTTTAGCTATTTTAAATACCAGTAACCTTATTCCTATGCTGTGGTCATGCCAGAGAATCAGTCCCATTCTGAGGCTTATTGTAGGGTTTCGTAACAAGCTATTTTTTACGGTGATGGGTAATTAGCCCTTCGCCCAACCCCCAAGCTGGAGGACTACCCCTTATCGGCTGTCCACGACTGTTTATTCAATATATTCGCAGCTACCCTCCATATCTGGAGGCCGTCTCCTGTATCCACAACCTGAGGATTCGCCATGCTGTGGTGATAGGGACCCACAATATATGGAACCATTATTATTATTATTATTATTATTATTATTATTATTATTATTATTATTATTATTATTATTATCTGTGCATTTCGAACTGACGGATCAAGGTCATGTACAAACATACAGGAGTACAAACCACGCACGAGTCACTGAACTGAAAACTGTGAACTGAAGCACTGGTAATTCGACTGTCCCAGTTGATTTTAGTTAAGGAGAGTGGTACAGGATTGGGGTAAGCACACGTGGGAAATGCTGTCCATTGCTTGACCTTGAGCTGCCAGTTTGAAATACACAGGTAATACAGTAGATGTCACAGTACCGGTATCGTATTTGTTGCAACAACCTGTTTTGGTTTTCTGTTTATTAAAGCCTTAAATTCTAAAAGGTATTTCCCCCTACAGTTATTTAACGAAGCTGTATCAACTGCTGGGTTTATTTAATGTCTGTAGAATTGGTGATAACGAGATAGTGGGCCTACTTGACGAGATGGGGCTGAGAATTCGGCATGAATTACATAATATTCGTCTTACATTTTGGAAAACTTCAGAAAAAACCAAGCAGGAAATCGGCCCAAGCTGGAATCGAATCCACGCCCAAGCACAGTTCCAGCTCAGCAGGCAATACACTACCACCTGAGCTACGTCAGTGGCTAACATAGAATAAATTCAAGTAGACCTATTAATGTATCCAGATACTGCATAACTTCTAATTCTTTAATGCAGCGTTTCTCAAACTTTTTTGAAGTGGGGACCACCTTTTTAAGTCAGAACAGTTCCCTTCGAAAGCAAATTTATCATTTTTGTAGCATATTTTAATACCAGTATACCTATATTTTTTAAATGGAATTAATTTATTTCAATTAATTTTATATTAGTATTAACTAATTAAATTAATGTTAATAGAAGAAAATTTATTTATTTTTTTTTAATAATTCAAGGCTGTTAGAGTTTGGATAATCTTTAACTTATTAATTACCAAAATAAATAAATGTTGGTACTCACATTAATAATTTTATACAGGTTTACTTTTTACACTTGCGTGTTTCGTCTCTAAGTGCCGTTTCAATTTCACGAGTTTCATACACTCGTTTGAAAGCACTTTGTAACAAACAACGCACCGAGGTTTGCTTCACTCTCATTGCCACACCAAGTAAATTCAAGTTCCAAATAACTTTTGTTAATATTTACGAAAGTATTTTTTTCTTTGAACAGGACTAGATATTTCTTTAATGGCACTAGAATCGCTGATATTAATATCTTCACACACAGCTTCTGAACTATTAGCACTGCCTAAATGAAGCGTATAATCATGTTCCTTTCTTTTCAAAGATCTGGATCGAAGCCAGCTTTCCATTATGTATAATGGGCACTACTTAACAGAGACATAGACAACTACTAGCGTGTACCACATAAGAAGGATTTCAAACAAATAACTGCTAAAAGGCAAGCGACGAATCAAAAATGCACAGAATTTGTTTTAAGTTACTTGTGATTGGCTACAAAAAATATAATTAGAAAAGTATTGTAATTTGAATTTCTGGATCTGATTCGCCCAGATTTTAAAATAGGCGGAGTCTAAAATTTCTTATATCGTCATCTGGAAAAACAGAAATAAAAAGAATTAATGCAGAAACATGCCCGATTTTCAACAAGTAAATATGCAATTTGGCACGTTCTATTATTGGTCTACGACGTATATTATGTAACAATTTCGGTGTGCAGACTGAATGTCGGCAAAACTATTAAGAAAGTCATAAATACATGAAAATATTCCGTACTTTGGTCCTCTGTTATGAATTCGGGTGGTCCCTGGCTGGGTTACAGACGCGGGATGTACAGGGAAATGTTGGAGAGGAACACCACGTTCACAGTGCTTTAAATCCCTCTTTTTTTGCTGAGAGTAGAGTGGGAATTCGATAGACGAGTAGGGTAATAAATTTCATAAAATGTCAGTACGGGGAGAAAAAGTGAAAGGCGATTGCCATGTGTTATTTCCAAACTGAGATTTTCAGCTATAGTGTGATACGCAATTCGTTTGAATTTTATTTTTTCTTCTGTCTTTTTCGAAGGACCACAAGGGCAGACCTCGAGGACCACAGGTGATCCACGGACCATAGTTTGAGAAACGCTGATTTAATGCATTTGATAGTATAAACTATGAATACTATGATTCTTTTTCTGTTCATATTTTAGTTTTAAACATACTACTTAGATGAATAATGACTGAATCAGAGTGAAATAAATAACAAAATTTCGTACTGATGTGCCAATATTCCCTTTACAAGCTACTTAATTCTTACGTATCTTCTCAGCTTCATGGTTTTATTTTGTTATATTTCAAGTTACAGTGACTTAGTTGGAAAATAATATTTACAGGAACTCACCTTATCAATTTAGCAATCACCAAATAGACTGAAGTTTAACATCCTCATTTTTTCGACATGCATAGATTTTTATTTTCTAGAACGATGTTTCAGTGCATTCCAGGCAAACTAAACCACTGTCAAGTTATTTATAAACCAAATTAATTGAGAAATATTTTACATATATTCTTTTTTACTATTTTAACAATGATTAAATACCTACTTCAGTACAAAAGCCTAGCTACATATTTCTTAATACTATCATTACATAGGCTATGCATTTTCTTTTAAATATCAGTGGTAGTACTGTGTAGCATTATAATTACCCCCACGTCACTGTACATTAATTAAAAAAAAATCAAAATAGGCTCATTACACAATGAGTCAGACAAAGAAAAGTGTAATATTCTCTGATTCTACTCCTTACCTCTATGATCAATCTTTCTTCATCCCGAAGTTTCTGTTCCTCCTCTTCTATTTTATGCATTCTCTTCATTTCCATTTCTAAAAGGAACTTACTCTGAAGGTCTGCAGGAGGTTTCACTACATACTTAGTTCCCTTCTCCTCTTCAGGTTCTTCTTCTCTCTGAAAATCCATTAATAAATGACTAACATTAATCTTGTTTAATATAAAATGCATCAACCTATAAACAATCTTACACTCAAGTACTAGACTGGAAAATATTGATCTGTGAAATAACTATCACAATTTCTTAGTCCAAGACTCAATAACAAGAATACCAGTAAGTATAAACCTTTGTAAATTAATCAGTGGTGACTCATGATAATATACTGTAAGTAATATGCATTGACTTGTTCAATAAGAAGTATATTACTTAATTTTATTACTAAAAAAACTAAAAAGTGGAAGATTTTTAAGTTTATCTTAAAAATTATATGCGAGACACTTTTGAAGTAATTATTAATAATCTATTATCTATTAATAATTATATAGCACTTTTATATAATTGTGCAATAACATTTCTGCAAAATCTACATTTTTACATTGAATACAACTAATAAAATTATTTACCTTCAGAACTGAGCAAAAAATGTGAGTAGCGAGATTAAGTGCATTATGTATCCTAAAAATATTTTCAATGCACTTTAAGTACCGGTACTGGTGTCTCTAGTTACATTCAGTTGCTTAATCTTAATCATCATTAATACTTCACATGTTTCTTTCATTTTTGTTTCAGGAAATTTAGATTAAGAGCTCGAATACATTATGTCGAAATAATACTGTAACAACAAGATGCCCTATGTATGAATTTAAATCTTTCTTTATCTTGACAGATATAATATGACAAAATTCTTTAGTTCTCCTCTATCTGTTTCTTTTTCACCTCTGTGTTGCTAGATGTTTCACTTACTTCAATATTACCTCTGATTCTGACAACTTTTTTTCGAAACTTGTGTACTTCCTCATGTGACTTAAGGGGAGGTGGTACACCCTATCTCCGCAATGTTAAATTTGCTATCTTTATTTTGGATTTTCTCTAAAACTACCAATCCTAGGGCGATGAAATTTGGTACACTTATATATTGATGATTTCTGTATTGATTGACATTTTTGTAAATGGATCAGGACACATACACATTATATTTTAACCTGCCATGGTGTACCACCTCCCCTTAAGTCGACTCTTTTTAAGTTGACCAATGAGTATTTTTACATGTAATAATATCTTAGAAAAAATGTTAGCAAAACGTGACCAGACACTTGACAAATAGTGTTGTTTGTAACTTCATCTCTATTTAAAATCACTCTCATATACCAATACTCGACAATCTCTTCCCTGCAAAAAAAAAAACTGTGTTTATATATAAGGAATGAAAATTTCGTCTTGCAGAAGCACAGTGAGGCAAATGTTTCCATACTACCAGTACTTTATCAAGTATGGACATTCAATGTAGGCTAGCAGAAGAAAAAAGTAGGCCTACAAAAATCTTGCAAGTAAATATAAAATACACATATATTTCTACTGTCACAAGTAGCTTCAACATCTACCAAATTTAATTAATGGGCATGACAGTGAATGTATACAGTATGAGGATAATTTAATTTACAAGTATCTGCACACCTCGTGTAGAGCCTCCCATTACAGCTGCATTGTTGTACATCTGTGAAATTAAATTTACTTCTACTTATTGTCATTAATGCCAAGTCTTTCAAGTTGGTTTATGATGACAGAATCCACAATTTTGGCGTCATATTTAGTGGAAGCAATGATATTCCGAAACCTTTTTACAAGTTTGTCATTCACAATGTATGGTATATTAAAAACTAGAACCATCTGAAATATATTGGAGACATCACTAGTTTCGTCTGTTGTAACAGGTTAAAAAATTGGGTTCTCTGATTTATCGTTTTATCTCTTCATCAAATACAACATGATTTACAGGATTTTATTCGCCTTCTCCATGTGAACTTTAAAGAGAAAAGCCAATTCTGCACTAAAATGAATTAAACCCTTAAAAACACTAGGAGTCAAAGACAAACAGACTTGTTCTGTCCCCACAATGATAATCCAAATGCGCAACAAAATATAACGCAATTAATAATATTATATTTAAAATTTATCTTTGTGCTTCACTTTCTCATTATGCACGGGAATTGCTTTCTACATCTACTCTCCAATTGATATGCTATATTTACTGACAAAAAAGTGTCAATCTTAACACATTCTTTAAACTACTAGTATGTGAGTCTTCGAAGATTCGTGCTTATTTTATGCATCAATATTGGTTTATATTATCTGGCACAAACAATTTTTCCACAGATTTTCTCCACCGAACAACAAGCATAGAGCGTATTCCGAATCTCAGCGCTGAGCAATCTGATGGCAACACGGTGTCCTGAATTTCAATGATGACGTCACTGATGCTCCACCAGTGTCGCACTGGTGCCATCAGCTTGCAGAGGTGGTAGCAGTCTCCATCAGCCGCCATCAGTGAATCTGATTGGTTCTTGTATAGGGCGGGAATTAGCAGACGAATGACATCGTGCACTGTTGTGTCATGGTGGTGTGTTCTGCTTTGGTTCTGCTGTATTGTTTGTAATGAGCACAACGTAAAAACAATATGTTAATGGCTTATGAGCGAACATGTCAACGGACCAGTTATTACTACTGGTTCAAGAAATAAATTGTTTATGCTCTCTTTTCTTTGAACGAGATGACAGTACGGAAATTTCGCAAAATCTTGCTAGCGTAGCACAGACAACAACTTCTACAGCCACCATGACAGCCGTCGAACCTTCCAGCAGTTTTGTTCCTATTTCGCTGCAGCATGACATCATTCTTGTCCACCAGTCCTGTGAGATTCGAAATACGCTGATAAAAAACTGTGCAATGAATGTTTTCATAACAATAAAACAACGATATATATTTTCATAAACTACCTTCTTAAATGTCCTTGTAAACTGTCTATTTTTACTTTTCACTGTCTCTACATTATTCAAGGATGAAGTAGACCTACCAAGCTTACTAATTTCTAAGTTCTCTTCTGTATGTGTAGATTGCAGTAAAAAGAGTTCCAATATTAGACTGTAGTGAAAATACCGGTACCAGACCTAATACACTTGCTTAGGCTTTAATCAAGAACTCTACATACATTTTAACACACTGTTCCTAACAAAATCTAAGTGACTGAGTAACAAACAAGTGACTATATTATTTTTCCCACTGTTTATTATTAATATTATTTTATAAGTCCTTTAAGTACTCAGGGGGTTTCTCTCTCTATTTCTGTGACGAAGAGCTTCCAGAGTTACTCTGGGCAGACTCCTTGAGGCATAAAAGTTGTTTCTTCAGAATTATCCAAAAGATCAGGTTGTTCCATCGATGATCCTTGAGTGGTGGGATTTAGAGGCTCATTGTTATTTGGCAGTGAAGTTTCAACATAAATATCCACAGAATTGTCTGCAGGAGCCAAACGCGTGGTAGAAACAGTAACCTCTTCCCATCAGACTGTCTGACAATAGTATAGTTAGAATTTGCTTCTATTAAGTCCACTTCTTCAACTAGTGGATAATATTTGCTTTGACTTAAGCCTAAATGTTTCTCTTCAATACCCGGTGACATTAACCAAGTAAGTAGAGATCTTCCATTAGGGGAGTGACGAGGGTGATGAAACATATGCTCAAGAGGGTTTTCACTAGTGCAGTGCATAACAAAGAGCGAATAGAATGCAATACATCAAGCAGAGCATGTTTGTTTTATGGATATCTGTTTTGATTTTCAAGCTAGAGTTACTGTTCTTCAAATTAGGTACCATCCAATTATAGCGCTCAATCTGTCCATTTCCTTGCGGATTACACATGTCAACAACAGTTTTTGTGTCGACAAACAAAATGCTGATTATTACCAAGTCTGATGGCTGATTACGAATATGTAATCAGGTTTTTTACCATTACGTCAGATTTCTGAGCACTCAACAATGTTATATTTTATGAAAAGCCATAAATACAGTGCAGACGCAAAGTAACTAGATATTAATTGGCTGTATCATTTTTAATACCGATAGAACCATAATGAAAATAGTGTGTACATATAAATCATTAAATACAGTTTGAACTTTTGTGCGTCTGTATTACAGGTGGTGGGCATGAGAGGTGGTTTGCGCAACAATAGCAAAGATGGTCGATCACCTGTTTGTTTGCAAGCACAGATTGCTGCACACTATGAAGTTGTTCTCGTTCAGAGATGGTGTTATACGGTGAAAGGAAGGAATGCTACAATCCGTCCAGAGACAATAAGAATTGGAAGCACGAACTCTCAATACCCCTACACATACTGGCAGTAATTTATATAATAAACTTCCCCCACATGTCAAGGCACATAACAATTGTATGTTTAAGAAATCTGTTAAAAACATATTACTGACACACATGCCAATGTGCACAAAGGAATATTTGAATATAAAGTTTTAAATTTTAACCATTTATTCTTGTGAGTACTGCCCTTCTGTTCTCTCTTGTTTCATGTGCCTGGAGATCCTACTGGACGAGAGGCAGCATCAAGACTCAGAAGAAAGAAAATCAATTGCCTGCTAGTGTGTGATTACAAAATAATTAATTGTGTATCTCTTAAAATAAACTCAGCATCTTATTTACAAGTAACTATTCTAGTGTGTTATGCATTACTGACAGAATTAGTAGTATTAGTAGTACGTTATTTGCTTAGTGATTAAATACATTATATTCTAAGTAACTAGTATTCTATTAAATAAGCATGTGACATGTTACCATAGATTAAGATGACTGTAAAATTATTATATCATTGTTAGATTAATGTACACCGACGATGCCTTGAATAATTGTATTCCAACGGTTAATAATCAACCTACCTACCTACTGTCCAAATTTCACGAGAAGATCCCTGCGAGGGGTGATGGTCCTTTCGGGGTAAGAGGAGAGTAAGCCAGTGACTCGGTGTTCTTGAAGGAGCAGGTGGATGGGAGTGATGTAATTGGCTGGCTGGTACAAACAAGGCTCGGTCAATGGCAGGCCAGTTCAGGTTATAAGAGTGGGGGAAAAAACTCGCATTCCTTGCTCGGCTCTTCTCGTGAAACGCGGACCATACTTACCTACTAACCCACCTACCTACCTATCTACAGTCTCTAAACACACACTTTCATCTCAAACAGCAGAAATAACTAAAATGCTCTCTCAATTAATATCACTCATTAAAAGAATTGTATTCCAATGGATACCATCCCATTGTGGAATCCTGGGAAACGAGAATGTGGATGCTTTAGCAAAGAAGGGCAGCACTGCTATCTGTTACTAAATCTATGTATTACTCTGTGAAAAGATTTATTAAATCTACATACTTAGACTTCAACAACAAAATTTGATAACACAATCCCAAGGGAAAAAATGGAACTCTCTGCATCATAACCCACAGTTAATTCCCGATTTACCACGAAAATAGTCTGTAGCTGCATTTAGATTGGTAACAGGCCATGATTGTTTGGCCAAACACCTGCATAGAATTAGAATATATCAGTCCCCTAACTGCTCATTGTGCAACTCAAACCAAGAAATGGATTCGGAACACCTCAAAATCTGTGCTTCAATGGCTGACCATGATAATATCTTTGAAAAATATTGGAGTGCAAGAGATCAAATGACTTTATTAGACATAAAAAAACAACAACAACATTATTTAATGTAGGTACTGTATTTAGAGTATATATATATATATATATATATATATATATATATATATATATATATATCGTCCATGGTCTGGAATTTAGGTTAAGTTTAGATTTAAGACCTCTCCTGGCACCACATCATCATAATCATCCTATCACATCATCGGGGTAATGTAACTCCGCCTTCCAGAAGTGGGTTACAACTAAGCCATGGCCAGGAGAGAAGACCAGAAATGTCGAAAAGACAACCTGGTGGCATTGGATTTAATATATATATATATATATATATATGTAGTGTATGAATCCTACAACATATTGGATGTGCTATTATACAAATATTTAGGTACCAGTACATAGAAAATATTGATAAATGAGTGCGAAATATGTATCCCGAAAATGACGCGGTTTGTAATATATTAGAAATGCCGTTTTGTAGACTTAACTATGAGGATAAAAAAGATCTTTTAATTCTGAACGACTACAGTTCCATTTGTTCTTAGTTTTAAAAAGTGCTAAGAAAATAGAGGTATTGTATAAAATAACTTTAAAAAATTCTGATAAAAGAAGTTTTTCTGTTTGAAAAGATTGAGCATTTCACTCAGAATGCTACATTACAGGAGACACTTTCATCATTAGCTCCATAGCTTTGCATAGAGATATATAGAGATTATCTAACCTGACAATGTCATATCCAGGCCTTGTACACTGGTTTCTGACAAATAAATATTATTATTGAATAATTTGAATAATTTCGAGGGAAAAATTGTTCCCAGGCTGGGCATCGAACCCAGGACCTTTGGTTTAACGTACCAACGTTCTACCAACTGAGATACCCGGGAACTCTACCCGACACCAATCCAATTTTTCCCTCTGTATCCACAGACCTCAAAGTGGGCTGACAACCGTCAAGCAACCAACTTCGAGTGCACACTAACTCCGTGTGACTTAAATTGTGGTTTTCTGTTAACGAACAATGACGTGTATTATGCAAACCAAGATTTAAGGTATAACTCCCTGTAAAGTTGATTTAAATAATTTCGAGGAAAAAATTGTTCTGAGGCCAGGCATCGAACCCAGGACCTTTGGTTTAACATACCAACGCTCTACCAACTGAGCAACCTGGGAACTCTACCTGACACAGATCCAATTTTTCCCTCTGTATCCACAGACCTCAAAGTGGGCTGACAACCGTCAAGCAACCAACTTCGAATGTGTTGGTAAGTTAAACCAAAGGTCCCGAGTTCGATGCCCGGCCCCAGAACAATTTTTCCCTCGAAATTATTCAACTCAACTTTTCAGAGAGTTATACCTGAAATCTTGTTTTGCATAATACGCGTCACTGTTCGTTAACAGAAAACCACAATTTAAGTCACACGGAGTTAGTGTGCACTCGAAGTTGGTTGCTTGACGGTTGTCAGCCCACTTTGAGGTCTGTGGATACAGAGGGAAAAATTGGATCGGTGTCGGGTAGAGTTCCCGGGTATTTCAGTTGGTAGAGTGTTGGTACGTTAAACCAAAGGTCCCGGGTTCGATGCCCGGTCCTGGAACAATTTTTCCCTCGAAATTATTCAAATCAACTTTACAGGGAGTTATACCTGAAATCTTGATTTGCAATTATTATTATTATTATTATTATTATTATTATTATTATTATTATTATTATTATTATTATTATTGTCCACCCTCAGTTAAACTCAGACATTTTATGAAGACAACATCGACAGGTTTGCTGGTGAATTGACTTTGTAAGCAAGAAATCGGGTGAGTCCAGAAATAAATTAATTTTCCTATTAGCATATGTTCTAGAACTAGTAAAATTGTACGTAATTTACGAATAGTAGGCCTACTCATTATATTGGTAAAAACTGTTCATGCATTTGTGTATGTGAACAGCACTTCACCTATTTTATTTACAGTGAGCCACTACTGGTTTGATGATATGATCTTGAATAGCATAGCCAAACAGATTTACAGAAGTGCAAGAAAATTTGCATTTGTTTTCATTTAAGATGATACAAGTGTGATTATATCAAGCAAACAATATGTTTCATTTTATAAACACTTCTAATATCAGTACAGTGTTGAATCTAATCAATGAATGTTTTAATGCAAATAAATTAGCCCTTAACATTGATAAAACCAGTGTAATCAAATTTAACAGGCCTACACATAATATTTGCTCTGTGTTCCTATAATATTAGGTTTCATGGAACTGACATCAAATAATTTATAAGCACAAGTTTCTTCGTGTGAAATTGGTTGGTCACTTAAATTGAAAAACAAACATAGAATATAATCACTCCTAAATTAAGCTCTGTCTGTTATGCAATAAGATCCTTTATCTTCTATGGGCAATATGAACATTCTTAAAATTGCTTACTTTCATGCTATAATGAAATTCTGAGTACTGGTAATATTCTGGGACAAGTAATTTGAAGCTAAAGCTCTAAGGATAATAACAGGTGCCTATAAAAGGATAGGTAGTATCACGTAAAAATATTTTCCAACATATATAAATATTGACCGCACCTTGTAAATAGGCTTACCATATATATCAGTATTCTTTTTTTGGTAGTGCTTTATGTTAGAAATCAAGATGCATTTAGTACTTAACAAAACATTCATAATTTTAATACAAGACACAAATCAGATCTCCATCTACTCTCTGTTAGTCTCACAATCAGCTGTTATAAAAACTGAGTACACTATTCATGTATTACTGTCTTCAGTGCATTGCCTATTAATCTATTATTATATTAAAGCTGTGAAGGTCAAAAAAAAAAAAAAAGCTTTAGAACAGAATCAACAAAATTTCTCCATACTCGTACATTCTACTCAAGTATGAATTGTTTATGCTTGTAAATTGATTTAATCTGGTTGCTATGTTCTGCATATTTTCATATAAATGTTCATTTGTACTACATATCAAAGCTATCACGTTTATGTAAGATCTATGTTACATCAAAGTTGTAATGAAAAAGAAAAATGAAAATGTTTATTACAGGCTACCCACCAGTGTGAAGTCAGGAAGACCAGGACACAAAATTCTTGTCTGATCGAATTTGCAGAACTCCCTTGTAGAATAGCCAGACGCAACATAAGCATCATATCCCGATCCAATAAGGAAAGAAGTAAGGAGTATACTGTATTCAAAAATATTTCCTTTCTGTCTTTCCATCACTGCAGTAGGCGAAAACAACTTTTCTGGCTGTAACAGAGAATAAAAAACTTACATCACAGTGATACGGTAGTTTTGTTGTTGTTATCATATGCAAACAGTTTGAACTGTTTTGACTTGACTTTTCGAGGACTGGACCAGGAACGGATACATGTACTTAGGTTTATATTGACCCTTGTGCAATCTGTATATACAACAATTGTCCAAGTCTGACAGATGGCATTCGTGGATCTGATGCCATTCTGTCTCAACTCTGATAGAGCCAGGTAACATTCCTAGGCCTAGACCTGCTAAGACTCAGCAGGGCCCAGAGCTCCAGGCTCTTCCTATGTCTTTATTGAAATTGAACCACCCCCCTCCCCAAGACTTCACATCAGCCTTTTTTTTTAATTAGGTATTTCAGCTGATAAATGAAATAAGGGGGAATGGAAAGAGTGAGTGAAATGAAAGAAGGAAACGGGAGTAACCCGAGAAAACATTCTTCAATGCCTGATCGTCCACCACAAATTCCATCATGACCTGGCTGAAGCTCGATCCTGAGCTGTTTCGACGGATTTGTATTTGGTGTCACTGTCTTTAGAAAAATTAAACAATATTGACAAATCGTAATGTTATATATGCTGGTAATTGTTTAATTATCAAGCGGATTACTAAAAATGTAATAACCTTTTATTCGTGTTGGTCAGAGTAAATGGTGTAAAAGATAATAATATCCGAGCATTACTACACCTAATCAAATCTAGGAGCTTTAGTTCGTATAACAGCATCATTTTGAAACAAGAACCACGATCAAGCCAAAGTGTATGCAACCGACGTTGTTTTCCTGATTTGGGACATTGAGCCGAGGAAATAATGGCCGGTTCTTTCCCCCCCCCCCCTCCATTGCAGATATCGCTAATTAGTAACATCAGACTTAAGATGCATACAAACAATTATTGTTCTTCCTATGACAGATATCATCAAGTGAGATTTACTGCTTGATAATAGATGTAAGTTACATATCAGCCAGAATCTCATTCAGAGGTAATACCGGTACTTAACTATGATGAACTGGCAAGAAGAGCCAATATAATAACAGCAAGAGAATGTGTTTCCAGCAGTTCCTGATAAGTTACAGTGTCAAAAGATTAAATTGCTAAGTTGTTATGATCTCAAAGAGAAGAGAAAAGGATGATTGTCTTTGTTGTAGATTTTTTGTAAGCGAGAGGTAATTTTTATGTAAGTTGGTGTTTTTTGTGTAATAAAAACAATCTTCCATATCAGTCAAAGTCACTTTTCGTTTTTTCAAATCTTCAAAACTGTCCGAAATCAATCCACATGATGTAATACATACTATAATATTGTAACTTTTTTTTTTCAAAACAATAATGTAATTTTATTCTCACAACAGTAATCACTTTCTACAATTTAGTTTAAACACTCCCGTCAACAATGGAATTTCCACTCCACACAGCAACACAGTATTCGTTATTGCACTCCACAGACGACAATGACAATTCACTTGGATTATTGCGAGCAACAATGTACTCCTAATCTCAACTAATGTTCACAAAACACTATTTACAACACAAAACTGTCAGTTCTCAGTTCGTTTGCCTTGGTTAGTTCTTCTAGCTCAGTCATTCAAGTTCACAGTATCTCGAACCCAAGATCTTCAGAGACAGTCCATTGAATTTCGAACTCGGGTCCCCCAACTGCGGTCCACTGCACTCGAACTCAGGACTTCCGGCGACAGTCCACTGGACGCTCACACAGCTGTGGACACACTCAAGTCGAACTCTGGTCTCGAAGCTGGCTTCACTGCTACACAAGAGTGGCTGGCTCGCTGTCCAAAAACTAGCAACGACTGCCGTCAGCTCGCTTGCGTCTCCTATTTATCAGTAGACCATAGTTTCGGGAAAGTACGATGCCGGAAATTTCTACAGATGCCGAGAAGATGGCGCCTCTCGACTTCTCTAGATTTCTTCCCTCAGTCGCAGGTGCATTACTTCCCCCTCTCTGCCGCGGAACAGCATGCCGCCTCCTCGCGCCCCCTCTCATCTGCCGGACGCGCACGAATTTCCCCGAAGTGCCGAGAATATTCGGTCTGCCGTCACAATATAAAAAAATAATGAGTGTCTGAAGTCACCTCCATGTGTGGGGTGACATCAGACAACATTTGTGGTTTTTAAATATAATCATCTTCAAGATGTCTACCGGAGTAGTGGACGAAACGTTTGGTTGTAATACCAACAGATCACGGCCCTCTAGCCTGGAAAATACCCATCCTATTAACTAAAACCATTCTCCTTTCTCTTAAATTTTCTAATGAGAACATTAACAAAATTTGTCTAATGGTATTGAGAGATTCATTATCCATTTTACACAATCACTTGTATAACACTACGTAATATTTTCTTTTTATTTCATTTCATTACTCTTCATTGTACTTTCATCTCATGTTTCTCCGAAATCAAATTGTATTTTATTTTTAAATTTATCATTGTTCTGTATTCTCTCCACAAATCATATTGTATTTTATTTTTAATTTAACCTCTGCTTTGTATTCTGGATCCTAGTGGTCAGCCGTAGATGTCAGCTAGATGTCCCAAATTGTGGAATTTGTGTTTCTGATCCTGCTTGGGTCCTATTTATGTTACTTCATATTGTTGTACAGAAAATGAATTTAAGAGAGACTCTAACACAATAACTTCTTGCGTCTTTGATAAGTTGAATACTCCTGATATGTCTTCTTACAAGAAAGTGCGATTAATATCTTGTGGATGTGCTGCACAAAATAAACATTCAACTTTTGTTGGTATGTGCATTTTCTGGGTTTCACAAAAGCCCCACCATATATGTAGGAAATGGAGATGTTTTTTCCAGTCACTGGTCATAGCTATATTCTTCCGGATTGGGTATTTGGAAACATAGAAATGAAAAAATGAAAATTAAAAAGATAGAAGTTATAGTACACCTGAAACAATATATGGTATAATTTCAACTCCTGCAACATTGAAATCAGTAGGAAAAGACTCCAATGTTGTTGACTTTAAGAATTGTATGAAAAAAGCATTACGAAATCCTGGCTCATAGCATTTTCTTCTTTTGTGTTGTTCTGTATTCTATCACATAATTTTTGTATTTCATGTATATTATTGAAACCTGGTTGAGTGGAAGAGAAGGCCTTATGGCCTTAACTATACAAAATGAATTATTAGACAGCAGGCCTAAGTATGAGGTACCAGTATACATCAAAGATCTGAAGTAGGACATTAATTCTACAGATTTTGTGGCTGTGCAGGCTGACGAAACAACAGACATAACCTGTAAAAGTCAATTTGTTATTATTTTGAGATACATAAAAGGTGTAAACCTGTGGAAAGTTTTCTTTCTTTCAAAGAGGTAAACAATCGCACAGCTAATGGTCTGAGCGAGGTTCTAAAACAAAGTCAACAACCTTTCAATTTAAAAAATGAACTCATAGCTCAAGCATATGATGGTGCTGTAGTAATGAATGGAAACCAGGGTGGGGTCCAGACTTTGATGCAGAAAACATTTCCCTATGCGAAATTTGTTCACTGCTACACCCACCAACTTAATCTAGTTTTTAAATATGCATGTTCAAAACTCATTAAATCAGTGAAGTTGTTTTTTTCAAATATTACTGGGTTCACAACCTTATTCTCCACTTTACCTAAACACAGTGACCTACTGCGATTTGTGAGCAGTAAGAGCATACCAACCGTTTCAGCAATACAATGGAACTTTCAGTCCCGAGTTGTATCCTCCATTAAGGGAAATAAAGCAGAGCTATTGAAATGCTTCGAAAGGATTGAAGAGGAAGGTGATTCAGATGAATGGGATGGCCTAAAAAACTTGTTAATTAATAATGAATTTTTGTTTTTCCTAAATTTCTTTTATGACTTGATGAAACATGTTGATATATTATATAATATAATACAGATGCAAACTGGAAATAGATTGAGCATATCTTATGCATATTCTATGCATGGAAATAAGAGAGAACACTAACAGATATGAAATAAATGTCGATGATGAAGAAGAATGTTCATTTCCTCCAAGGAAAAGGCTAAAACTCAGTAGGCAAGTAAATCTGTCGGCAGATGTCAAACAAGTATGCAATATCATTATCAACTAATTCAATGGACATTTCCTGCAAACACATATATTTGTCAACTTTAATATAGCCTATTTGATCCAAATAAATTTGCTTCCTACAGAGATAAGTTCACCATCGACTTGGCTAATATTTTCGTAAAAAATTACAGTCCATTAATTTCGAAAGAAAAATTTATTAATGAATTATCAGTGATCTATCGAAATGATACATTTAAAGACATTTCCTCTTTTTGTGATTTGTTCAATTTTTTTAAGGATTACTCCTTTGAAGATTCATTCTCTGAGTCAGAACGATCCTTTGAAGATTCATTCTCTGAGTCAGAATGGAGTTTCAGTACATTAAACAGGATAAAAACATTTCTCAGAAACAACATAGGTCAATATAGGCTGAATTCGTTGGCTTTCTGTTCTATTCATAAAGAGCATCTCCATCAAATTCCGAACTTCAGGAACACGGTCATCGAAAAGTTTTCAGCCAGAAGGACAGACAAACACATCTTCTTTATAAATAATTCTGCAAATTGCTGAGTTTAATGTTGGAGTTGCGTTATTATGTTGTTGATAGTTTTACTTCTATTATGGTGAACTAATTTTTAAGCAGAAACAATCAACTAAAATTAAATAAAAAATCTTGATGCATTATTTAACATATACTGCAATTTTTTTAAATATCTGGCTCCACCAACGAAAATGATCATTAGCCGCCACTGCATAAAACTTCCACAAAATATCTAAGAACTTAATTTGTGAAAATAAAAAAAGAGGTAAAGAACATTTTATTAACACATAGGCCTATGCTATTTTGCACAAATGAATATCTAAATTTAAAATTTTAGTAATTAACATTCTCTCCTTGATACTGCCCTTGATCATTTTATGTTTCAGGTAACCTAGAGTTGAAGTCAAGACTGGAAAAATGAAACAGAGAAGAAACTGAATAGAACAGTGGCTACTGAAGGTCTAGCTTATATATTTAAGAATGCTTTTTTTTTTTTTTTTTTTTGCATGTCATTTAGTACGGTATTAAGTTGTACAGTAATTACCTTGTATAATCCATATTGATGTAGATTCATTTTCCGGGCTGAGAGGCCGTGGTCTATTAGTTGGTTTTATACCAGACGTCTGGTATAAAACCAACTAATAGACCACGGCCTCTCAGCCCGGAAAATTAATCTACATCTATAGACTCCGGCCGTGAAAGCCTACACTGCAAGATAATCCATATTGTTTTTCACTTTCAATGTAGCCTATATTTAAAGAAATTGTAGTTTTGTATGCGAAACTTATTTAGAATTAAGTTTATTTGTATTATATTGTATGTTATATCATTTTTCTTGTGTACTGACGATGCCATGAATGCCTGTAATTCTATTGGTTAATAAAATAATGGGTTCTCTTTCAATTCTACAAATAAATATTAATGACCTAATGTTCTCTCAGTATGAGCCAATTTACACAAAATTTTTATGTAAAAAAAACATGTGCGCACGCACGCACGCACACGCACGCACCCACACACACACACACAAAACTTACTTTTGAATAAACAAACACTCAACAACACAACCCAATAATAGAACACCAATATAGCGTGACACATGATTGTGATGGTAGGCTACAAGGCTAGCCTTGTTTAGCATGGAGATGTAGCGAATCGATACTTCCTCCACGGTCTCCCCTCAAGCTTACGAGTCAAGGTCATAGCCATGCCTTTAGAGACTTATGGCCACAAGTCTCACCCCGCACTGAACTCTCGGATCCTGGAATGACTGTTAACAGTGAAAGATCGGAGTTAAATCAAATGTCACGATACAGCAACATAGAGCCAACAGGGAAGATAATAGAAGATTTCATAAATACCACAATCTTTGAACTGATTTAAAACTTTTATTCACTTTTCAGGATCAGGCAGTAAATCCGACCTCTTGCTTGCTTCCTCAGATATTACCCATAACATCAAATGAAACGTTACAGAAGACCCAGGATCTGGCCACAGAGCAATCATTGCCTCCATAAAATTAGACAACATACAAAAGAATAATCACAATTGGAAATTATATTGGAATTTTAAAAAGGGTGATTGGAACAAATACAGAACTACACTAGATAGTAAACTTAAAGAGCATACTGATCAACCAGAACAACCTGACCACATGAACAAACATCTATGCAAAACAATATTAGATTTGCAATCTTAGAAACAGCTAAAAAAAAATGCATACCTCAAGGCCGAGTAAAACATTATAAAACCCTTCTGGAATCCACACTTAGAACAATTGAAATCAGAGAGAGATACCGCCAGAAAGCTAGCAGACAGCACAAAAAATACAAATGATGGAGGAAAAAATGTGCAATACCAGTATTCAAAAGAGAAATTAACACAGCAAAAAGAGAACACTTTCATAATATCTTACAAAAAATGGATTACAAAACAGGCGGGAAAAAAGCATATAAATCTATACAAAAAGTAAATAATGTCCAAAAACAAGAAACCAAAACACCCAGTGTGCACAATAACAAATCCCTGACCAATGACACAATGAGAGCAGAAACTTTTAAAAAACATTATGCTAACTCCCACAAACCTACAAAGTCTACCAAAAATTTAAGAAAGATTTTAAACCAATGTAAAAAAAATAATGTTAATAATTACTACAACATTTCTTCTGAAGAATTTATTATGCAAGAACTAAATATAACAATCAATAGCTTGAGAACCAAAAAATCCCCTGGACCTGATCAGATATACCTATAATTCATAAATAAGAAAAATAGCTAAACAGAAACTTCTTATTCTTTATAATCTATCATGGAAAACAAAAGTACCTGCTGAAAGGAGAAAAGCAATAATCATATCAATCTTAAAGAAAGACAAATTAGCTTCTGACATAAAAAACTACAGACCCATTGCCCTTACCAACATTATAGCAAAAAATCATGGAAAAAATGGTTTCTAACAAGTTAAACTGGTTCTTAGAATCACAAAATTTACTTTCGCCTTGTCAAGCTGGATTCAGAGTTTCATTCAACAAACTAACAAATTCTCCTACTTAGCCAGGAAATTAAAGATTCATTCAATAGAAGAGAAGATACATTAGCAGTCTTTATTGATTTCCAAAGTGCTTACAATTCTATCTGCAGAATATAATTATTAGAAAAAAATGCAAGTTTTGAGTATACAAGGTCAATTATATACTTGGATATCCCACTTCCTAACCCAATGCTTCATTGCTACCAGATACAGAAAGAATACATCTAAATATAGACAGATACACCGTGGCTTACCTCAAGGAGCAGTTCTAAGCAAACATTGTTTAACATTCATTTCAATGATTTGCCAAGTACACTCCAAGAATCTGGAGTAAAATGTGCACTCTTTGCCGATGATCTTGTAATATGGGATTCCACTCCAAAAACTAGCCTTATGAAAGCAAAAAAAGTACAACAATCATTGAATACCCTCTTCAGTACCGAGACAAGTTTACAATTATAAAAAAAAATTTTTAAAAAGTCCACACCTTTGGAGTAACGGTTAGCACGTCTAGCCGTGAAACCAGGTGGCCCGGGTTCGATTCCTGGTCGGGACAAGTTACCTGGTTGAGGTTTTTTCCGGGGTTTTCCCTCAACCCAATATGAGCAAATGCTGGATAACTTACGGTGTTGGACCCCGGACTCATTTCACCGGCATTATCACCTTCATCTCATTCAGACGTTAAATAACCAAAGCTGTTGATAAAGCGTCATAAAATAACCTACTAAAATAAAAATAAATATCATTATAAAAGTGTTTAAAAATCATTTATTGGGTTTTTGGTGATACAAATAGAAACTTTTACCAATCAGAATTTTTGTCACGATCTCTGATCTTGTTTTATGCTAGGTATCATATATGATACCTTAGGATTTTATGAGGACTTTTTGGTTAACTACAGGACTTTATTTTGTATCCATTCAGTTTTATTTATTTTACAAAAATGCATACAAATTGCTTACAAATACTGAAAGGGAATGTAGAATACATTATTGCAGACTTTCATACAATTGAACATTTATACACTGTATATTTATTATCATAATTAGTTATATATAAAAAAAAATAAAAAAATTATATATGTGTTACAAAATACAATATAGTCAAATTCTCAATGTTCATGATGATATAAATTTATAAGTACTCCAAAAAATAGTTTAATATATATGCACAAGTTAGAAACCATTTTTTATGAAATTCCAAGAAACAGTTCCGTTCTGTCGTAAAACACAAAAACATTTTGCATTCTGTGCATCTGACAAATGTTAAAGACTTACAACCAGGAGTTCTACATTTCGACCTATTTGTTTGCTCTTTATTCATCATCTGTGGTAAATGTAAGGCCTGGTCCAATTTAGCAGCCCTGGGTGGTAAAGCTTTTGGTGTTCTAGGACGCTTCCTTTGGGAAGATCCAGCACTGTCTTCTTCATCCTCCTTTTCCTCCTCATCTTCCTGTTCATCTAATTCATCATGAATGGCAAAGTTCTTTCCATGAAAATATATCAGTTTTCCTGCCACCTCAAACCGAAATAGGACAAAATATCTTTCTTTGCCCAACCAGATTCCATAGCAGCCTGCCTGTATTCAAGCCAGGCTACTGCAATAGCAAAATCAACACGAATTGTCCATTTTTTTGTCCTCCCTCTCATGGCATACTTTCCCAACACCCTATCCAAGAGATCAACTCCCCCCATGTATGAATTGTACATCTTCACTGTTGCAGGGTGAGGAATTTGGATGTAAGCCTTATCCTTTTTTGACCAGCGCTTACAGTCTTCCAGTGGTTCCACACTGAAATCTGTTGATGCCAGAAAAATGGCCCTATTGTCAAACCACTTGAGGACAGTTAGTTTGCCGTCATTTCTCACCACTTGATAGTAGCTAACCCTAACTTCTTTCTTCATATCAGTGTCGCTTTGAAATTGTACCTTTTCTGGTACACGACTAATCATTATTGTTCCAGTTGCCGAAATGTTTCTTAGGATCAAGCAGTCAAGTAGCTCAACAGAAGTAAAATATCTATCTATGAAAATAGACGACCCAGGTGGCAAAGAATCTGCAAGTTTCAGAACAACTCGGCCACCCACATCAAGCTTTTCTGGAACAGTGCTTTTCTCTGAAGATATTTCCATGAAGTCAAGAGGTAGGCCAGAAGGGGTTGGCGAAACAAAATTCTTCAATTCCACAGGATGTGGCTTTCCTTTGATATATTGGCGCATGCGCACATGTTCGTGAAATGGGATCATCTGTTCATCGATTGAAACATTTTTAGTTCTGCGATGTTGTAGACATGCATCTCTAATACTATTTAACATTGATCTCACCTTCCAGAAACTGTCCTGCTTTTGATCCTGAGAAACAGAGTTGTCATCAACAACCTTAATACCTCTGTGGAGCAAATAAAATCTATCTCTGGCCATATTTTCTGCTACCAGCGGGTTCTGCTCTCCCAACACATCCTTAGTCTTGGGAAGCCCAAGAGCGCAGCTACAATACTAATGCCCCAAAACTTTCTAATTTCTCGTCCAGTGCAGTTTAGAGACTTCCCGGTTAGAGATACATGCTTCAAATTTGTGAACTGCGCCATTTCATCAAAAAATTAAGTTCGCAGGTACTTACTGAAGTACTCGAAAGGATCGTTTACTTCTGATAGTTCAGGTGATGAAACATTCTCAAAAGTCAATGGCGACTGGAATCTAAAAAAAAAATAATAAAATAAAATAAATAAATAAAAAAGAACAAAAAACAAAATTTTATAAGAATCTAATACTTATTTCCATCTCCCTCTATTTGTAACTGTAGATATGTTTAGTCACAATTTCTAACAACTTACTCATTTTTGTGCCTCCAAATAACGGCCCTTCGTTGTATCTCCGCAAGAGTTAACGACTCATCTTCGGAATCAGATGAACTTTCATCGATTACAGGAGTTGGAGGTCTAGGAACTATGATATCTTCATCATTGTTTTCTTCGTCCTCAATCTCAAAATCAGAAATATTGGGATTGATGTTGTTGACAAGTTCAGTTATTTCGTTGATAGTCAAGACTAAAATAAATCATACATAACCTCACATTCTCATAATGATATAAGCACATTGTGAAGATTAATATATTGTAAAGAATGATATTTTGAATTATACAAGCATGGAATAGCAGATATCACGCATACACAACGTAATGTATTCTATTTATTACACAAAATTATAGTAATGGGATTTATAAAAAGTCATGCTAGTGACCAAAGGCATCACCAATGATACCTCATAAGGGGTGTAAGAATGTATCAACCAGTGGCGAAGCTACGTGGAGGCAATTGAGGCAATGCCTACCCAGAAAAAACCTCAAGATAAAGAATTATAAATAAGCCTACTAACATAAATTTGTAGACCGTAATAATTGTTGTGATTGAGAAAATCAGCTGTTTTTATCGGCCGCAAGATAGTGGCACATGTCAACGATAAAATCTGTCTGTTGTGCACGGCCAGGATGATGGGCATCTGCGAGTGAGACAATTTCTCGCTTGCCTCTTCTGCCACTTCAACAGGCTTTGGCTTTACGACAGGGATTGGAGGGGACGGAAAATAGCGTGAGATTGTTTGAATTTCTAGCAACCCCCTCCACGTCGCAAGGAGGCATGTCTCACGACCAACCACAGTGACCAACAAAGAAAATTTAAACTTTCTCTTGCTTGCAGTTATAGTGTTGCCAATTTATGGTAGCTACATCTAGCTATTTTTAACTAATTTTCAGCGGCAACATAGATGAAAGTTTTGTATTGCATTATTTTTTTTTGTTAATTTAGCGAGTTTTTAAAGCCCTCTTAGCGACAGGAGTAAACATTTTCTCCATTGATAGCATATTTATAGTGAATTTTTACTGCTGTTTAAGGACTTTATCACAAACACTGTTGGCAACACTGCTTTAGTGGGAAATGCTCCTTTTGATTTAATCGGCGCAAAAGTTACTCAAGACCATTTTTGTTGTTAGAATTAAGTGTGAGTTTACTAGATTGTGCCCGAAATAATGAGTGAGTGAAGATCATTTTTGTATTATTTTGTGAGAATTAGGTGTATTTGTCCCCTCAAAGACTTTTAGATTATATTGTCCTAAATGGCCTGGAAAGTGTATATGTGGAAGTGTTCAAATCAGAGCCTTCTTCAGTTACAAGCCGGAGCCATACGTCGGCAACACTGTAATTAACTGTCAGCCGGAGGCCGACCATGCAGTACACGTGTTTGTGCTAATGCCGATTTTCAACAGTAATCTCACTAGACGTTTTGATTTATCTAGAGAAAATCAAAACTCGAGTGGGATTTAATTGACTATTACACGATTAGAAGAAAGTATATAAAGATTAGAAGTAACGAAGTACTCCAATACAATAAAATATTAATTGACTTACGAAAATACAACTGTCTTCAAATGTATTATTGTACCATCTCAACATTACAAATATTACGCTAGATGCATGCTAGATGGCAGTAGTGTCTTTATACAGACACTGTAATGGTTACTATTCAATAAATCTTAATATTAAACAATCTCTGATACGTGACTATCCATAATATATAGCTGAAGTTCTTTTTATCCTCTCAGAGCAGAAGCTATAACATAACCTAACTAATATACACAAGTGTTAGAAAAGTTTTAATTAACAACGATGACATAAAAAATAAACATGAATAATTTTAAAAGGAATAATTATTGAATGTACAATTTTCAAATTTTAATGTGGTTGGTGGTTCAATTGATGTTATATTGGACGTGTGCGTAATAGAAGTGGAACTCGTTGATTTAGGCCTACATGGTGTATTCAACTTATTCAGAATTTCCGAATGAATAATTTTAAAAGGAATAATTATTGAATGTACAATTTTCAAATTTGAATGTGGTTGGTGGTTCAATTGATGTTATATTGGACGTGTGCATAATAGAAGTGGAACTCGTTGATTTAGGCCTACTTGATGTATTCAACTTATTCAGAATTTCCGAATGAATAATTTTAAAAGGAATAATGATTGAATGTACAATTTTCAAATTTGAATGTGGTTGGTGGTTCAATTGATGTTATATTGGACGTGTGCGTAATAGAAGTGGAACTCGTTGATTTAGGCCAACATGGTGTATTCAACTTATTCAGAATTTCCGAATGAATAATTTTAAAAGGAATAATTATTGAATGTACAATTTTCAAATTTGAATGTGGTTGGTGGTTCAATTGATGTTATATTGGACGTGTGCATAATAGAAGTGGAACTCGTTGATTTAGGCCTACATGGTGTATTCAACTTATTCAGGATTTCCGAATGGTGCTCTTCATTTATTTGTAAATCGGATTTCAGAAGATGCATAGGTATGATCAGTGATTTTTATTAATTCTTGTTCTTGAATTCCAATGCGAGTCATATTTGAAACTGCTGTGCATCAACTGGAGTGGTTTGTAATTTTATATATATTTTTGACGTCCAGACCAGCGCAGTTTCAAATGTTGGCAAACAAAAAAACAAATGCTAGGGACGCGATAAAATTAAACAAATGCTAGGGACGCGATAAAATTGTGCGATAAGCAGCCATGATTGGTTGAAATACGTCCTTTCGTACCGTTTTATTGGTCAAAAGTAGTATGACGTAATAAGAGTGTAATAGTCAATGTAAATTAATGTTACAATATAAGTGTGTGTCGATGGAATTATGTTCGCGGTCGTACCAAACGTTCATTATTGATGTATTATAAACTATGTGCGTGTTGGCAATAAAATCAAGACAATAAATGAAAAAAAAAAATTGGTTGCAGTCTTTGGAAATTTTTACGGTTAGTGATGACAAAGTAAATAATAAATATTGTATTAACTACATTTTTATAGTCTTACTTGTGGTTTGTGATGTATCAGAATTCTAGCCAAATTGTTGGGTCTCGCCTGCTGTATCAATAAAGTTACGCCGTTGATTTTCAAGTTCATTGTAAACAGCTGGTTTGTGATCCCATAAAATAAGTTGCAGTTTTGAAGATTCGGAGTGCCTGCTATACGTCAGAATTATCTATAATTTGTAGATGCATACACTCACTTTGTTGGTTTTCAAGTTTCATTTATTAATATTATTCCTTTTGTAATAAATCAGTTATAACATGTTTCTTTTCACTTCGTATTTACAGGATTTAAAGTTCGCTAAGTTTAAGCTAATTGGCACATACTTAATAGATAATGATGTGTTTTGTTACGTATGTTGAAGGTATTTTTCTTAATTTTTTCATAGATCTTTATACTTGGCCTTGGCTTATTTAAAATTATACTTTTTAAACATTTATAACAAATAATTTAGGATAACAGTATTGTTATGATGACTGGCGAGGTTCAAACTAAAACTGGCTTCCTGGGTATCGGAAATATTTATTGAAAAGCACGACAGATCACATGGAATTAAAATGTAGGCTTATACGATAGGCCTATTCTAGATCTTTCACGTCAGAGGTGAAACAACATAAAGCGACAAAACATTGTCAATTTAATAGCCACATAATGGTTAATTGATTTGAATAGGGTATTGCGAAAGTACGTCGTTATTTTATTTATTTTTGGTAGAAGTAACATTTCTTTAAGTATTTATTTATTTTCCCTAGTACCATCAATTGAAAACACGTATGATTTTAATTCTTTTTGAAGTTATAAGTGGCTGTATGCAAGTACTTAGGCGCTATTCTGAAATTCAAATAAAATACCATTTCGGATCCATAATAAATTACGTACATCAATACGCTGAATCTTGATCATATGCACTTAGTCTTGTATCAATTAATGTCGAAAATGTACATGTGACAACGAAATCAAAGCACTAAAACGTCAAACGTCATGCCTTTATTTCGCCTCCGCCCGCCTCCACTCTGCGTTGCCAAACCTACCCGTGCTCCGGCTTGTAACTGAAGATGGCTCTGGTTCAAATTAGTTCGTTTTTAACTTTTCCTGTGACCACAGTCGCTTCTGAAAGGAGTATGAGTACTATGAAAAGAATAAAAACATACGTAATTTTGATCAATGTAAGACTCAGCTGTCTTAGTGCCATTGCCATTGAGAAAAAGCTAGTGAAAGAACTGATGAGTGACCAGATGTTCAAGGATCGTGTCATTGACAATTTTTCCACCAAGAAAACTCGCCGTTTGGAACTACTGAACAAAAAAATTTAAGGTAAGACTTTCTGCCTACCCACTCTTTAAATACTGGCTTCGCCACTGGTATCAACAAATAAAGTTGTTTCATTTAACATGTAACAAATCAACAAAATTACCTTCGCTTTTCTCCGCCATGCTGCTGACTAGACGATACAGAGCTCAATGAGACGATAATATGATAAATTCCAACGAGTTAGAAAGAGAAAGTTATAGAGTGGTCATTGCGCCGCCATGTTTGAAGAAAATTGAACGACCGTCCGCCATGAACTTATGCGCCCAAACAAAGTGGGCGTGGCATTAGAATCGTCAGCTGTCAAAATTTCGTTTGCATAAATCAGTTAAACTGAAGTGGAAAAACCTAGTATTTCGTCAAATACGTGCTAGGAACTTAATCTAAACTTATCCACACTAAATTTAAAACACTTGAGCTATTCCTAGAAGGAATGCTTAAAAGAATAACCTAAGCAAAATTGTCATGTATAGTATGACAAGAAGCCCTAGCAAATATACTGAAGAAAATGTTAATATTTCTAGGTTCTTTTAAGTGCAATATGCAAGATTGCCTATAAAATGAACGAGTATGATTCGGATGTTTTTATAAAATTGTTTTCCTAGTCTCTAAACGTTGCAAAACTTGAGCTATTCCTAGAAGGGATGCTTAAAAGAATAACCTAAGGAAAATTGTCATGTATAGTATGACCAGAAGCCCTAGCAAATATACTGAAGAAAATGTTAATATTTCTAGGTTCTTTTAAATGCAACCTGCAAGATTGCCTATAACATGAACGACTATGATTCGGATGTTTTTATAAAATTGTTTTCCCAGTCTCTAAACGTTGCAAAACTATTTAGGCCTATTATACCATAAGATATAGAATGAAAGTAGGCCCTAACTGTAGTAAACAACCTTTACCGCCAAGCTTGTAACGTGGGTAAAACATGGCCAAACACGCTTTCAGTTTTTTTTTTTTTTACAGTAGAGTATAATTATTATCGAAATGTGAACGTGAGGCCAACAGCCGTCTGGTCTGTCTGAGCCTTTCAAGGGCTGTGGCACCACAGATTATTATTAGTGTATAATTGAGCACCCACGTACAATAATGGGGTAAGAAGTTACGAAATATATTTATACTTACCCCATTAGTGCACGTGGGTGATCAATTATGTTCTTTCATGTCCTTCCAGTCAAAATACTAACAATACGACCTACCCCAGAGTTTTGCGTTATTTTGGATGCGAGTATCGACATACAATTTTAATATTTGATTGCTATTATTGGGTTTGAAACGAAATTGTAGCGGTTTTATCCGTATTTAGTTTAACTTTATTACTAGTGAACCATTTATTTGATTAATCGTTTATCTTCGAAATAGGCCTACTTTTTATAAGCTACAGCTCATCGTCTTCTTCTATAAGCAGTAAGGACAGAAGGAGCAGAAATAAAGGATGCCGGTGTTGAAATACAATTTTAATATTGTATTGCTATTTGTTTTTCACTGGGTCTGAAATGAAATCGTAGTGGTTTTATCCGTATTTAGTTTAAGTACATTACCAGTGAACCATTTATTTTGTTTATGCCGTGCGTTGTTACACATGTATGCGTGAAAAAAAAAAAAATGCTGCTAATTAACAAAACTATAGACTTAACTTCATAAAATTTACATGAATTTGATATATCAGTTGTATTTTTCCTTTTGACATTGCAGTTATATGGAGCACACACAACAGGCATGTTTTTTCTTCGTTTCTTTGTACTTCTTACCTCCGTTATACAACATTGTAAGCAGACGAATTTTTATAAAGGTGGGCACTTAGTTCAGATATGCCGTGTTTCGCGGTGGCACCGCAAAGAGCGCTGTACAGGACAACATGGCCACTCTATAGTCACAGTCTAGTATACACAGTCGCGAAGCTCAATACGTAGTAAATATGCAAACATTATATAGTTGCTCACCACTAGGATCGCTAATATCGCCTCATTACAGGCAATGCAAAATAGTACCGTCACAATCTATTGTTTCTAGCACCCTCAAAACTCAAGCTTCGTAACTGTATATAGTAGACTGTGCTATAGTCTTCTCTTTCTAACTCGTTGATAAATTCCAACGAGTTAAATAAATTCTATCTGCTAGTGAAATCTAGTGGCAAGAAAATTAAACAAGAACAACGTGTTCTTTTGGAGAAATTAACACCTTCCTTCCATTACTGAAATATTAAATGCATAAAGTTAATTTATTATTTTAATGAAGTATATTAAATTGCACCATAAACTCGAAGATACCTGTAAGAAGTAAGTTAATATAATTTTTGTTTGTGCAAAACGAACTGAAATTTACTATAATAGCTTCACTCATTCAAGATTATAGCGATAATTAACTATGAAACCAATAAATATTAATTTTCATTTCCCTTTACAACAATAATAATGGAAATATGAATTAATGGAGTAACTTACGTGTACCGGTAGTTGTAGTGTAGGCTTACGTAGTTAACAAAGTGGAATGAGGTTAAGCAATAATAATCACACCAGAATTGGAAATAAAACGTGATCAATAAATTTTATTGTAACAGACTTTTTCTACTTCTCTAGTAAAGCAACAAATAAAAATAACAAAATTAACAGCTATAATTAAAAACATATCATTTCAAAGAAAAAAGTAGGCCTAAGCAATAATAATCCCACCAGAATTGAAAATAAAACGTGATCAATAAATTTCATTAAAACAAACTTAATTTTTCTACGTCTTTAGTAAAATAACACATAAAAATAATAACAAAATTAATAGCTACAATTGAAAATATATCCTTTGAAAAAAAAAAGTAGACCTAACCTTTATTTCTCTGGAAATTTAGCAGCCTAAGTGACAGAACTTTAACCGGTATCTAATGTCCTTTCGGTTAGATTGAAACATTTCATTGTGAAATTTAAGAATATAATGTATTCAAACAGTCACAAAGAACTTCAAAATTAAGAGTTTTGTTTCTGCACAGCATTCTTGTGGAAACCCAGGAACCTTTCTGAATCTTTCGGAAATCGGAAAAAGGATAACTCTGGCCTCTTTCTCTTACTGTTGCTACAATTTATTGCACTACAAACGGCTCCTCCTTGTCGCATATTATTATTCCAATTATTATATTTTAGCCATTAACATTTTCATTACAACCAATAACGAACATTTCACAAGCATCAATGTGAAATACGCAACGAGCTAGCACTCGATAGAAATACGACATAGTCCAAAGTCGACCATGGACAGTCTATTGTTTCTAGTTGCTAATTGCTTGGAGCGCTTTATCACGAGATTTGCAAAAAAACACCTCAAGCTTCGCGACTGTATATAGTAGACTGTTTCTTCGATATAGAAGGGTTCCCTTGACATTTCGTAGCATAGTCGTGATGGAGCATATTTTGATATGGATAGGGCTCTTTTAATAAATGTTGCCTTCACTCGTTCTATGCGTTTTAAATTGCTCTTTGTAAGGTTCTCCCATATGATGTTCAGACCATATTGCAATATAGGGCTGATTTTGACTTTGAATAATGTCATGGCTGTGTCTAGCGATAATTTGCTTACATGCTGTATTTCATGCATTGCTTTTATAGCATGTATGGTTCTTTCGTTTACATGTTGTGTATACGTATCCCCATGCGTTTGGAGGGTGATTCCCAAGTACTTGAATTGGGTTACATTTTGCAGCTCCCTGTGCTCCAGACGGAATGTATCTTCAGCTGCTATTCTTCCTCCTCGGCGGAAGATCATGGATACGGTTTTGTCTACATTGATGGCTAATTCGTTCTCTCGGGCCCATATTGATAATTGGTCTAGCGAGGATTGAAGCTTTTGCCGTGATGTGGACGCTAGGGCCATGTCGTCGGCATATATATACATGCTGACTCCATCTAGCTTGACACTGCTCACAATATCAGCTGTTGCTACATTGAATAACGTGGGGCTTAGTGGATCGCCTTGCAACACCCCGATACTTTGCTCTATAGGTTCTGAGTATGTGACGCTGTCGTCGATTGCTAAGCTGTTTTTGTGCAATATGTTGTTTACTATTGTGGTGACGTAATGACCTGTTCCAATCATCGAGCCCAGTTTCTTTATTACCATGTTTCTGTTGATGGTGTCAAACGCTGTGCTGTAATCCACGAAAACTGTATACAGCTTTCCTTTTAGATGTCGCAGTGCATCTTGTATGTCTTCTTGGAGGCATCGGACAGCTTGAATGGTCGATCTTCCTTCCCTGAATCCAAATTGTTCCTCCGGGATACTCGGGTCTATCATTTCTGCCAAGCGATCTATTATTATTTTCGTGAAAATTTTCAACAGCACATCTTCCAAGGAAATATTTCTGTAGGCGTCTGGGTTCTTGGGGTCTCCCTTTCCTTTATACAGCATTTTTATTATTGCTGTTCTCCACTGTGCAGGGATTTGCCCTGTGTGCAGGCATTCATTCATGAGTGCTGTCCATGCCGGCACCATGGTTGGAACCGCGAGCTTCAAGTGTTCATTTGTGATGTGGTTAGGACCTGGTGCTCTATTTGGTCTGCTCATTTTTATGGTATATGTTACCTCCTCTTCATTAATGGGTTCGAAGTCTACAGCTGGTGATGAGTCGATCTAGGGGCGTGTATCTTTCGCACCTACGATGCTACTTAGGTGTTGCGTCCACGTCTGTATCGGTATTGTCTTCGGGAATCTGGGATTCTTTTGGTGTAATGCTTTGTATGGATCCGATTCTGCTTCTTCTATTAACTTCTTTCCTTTGCTCAGATGGTATGTTGTTTTTGCCTCTCTTACAGTCTCTTTGTATTCTCGTCTTTTGTCGGCGTAATTCCTGTAGGCTGCTTCTGTCTTCAACTCCCTAGCTGAGTTTAGTGCGTTGAGTGTGGCTTTCCTCTGACTATAGCATTCGGCATTGAACCATGGTTTAGCTTTCCTTGTACAGGTATTGTCTTTATGGTGAGGGATGGCTTCTTTCATGCGTTTTTCGATAGTCTCCAGTGCGGTATCCACGTCTCCTTCTTGGATGATGCTGAATACATTTTCCAAGTCCTTTTCCTGAATCTTTCCCACATCTAGTTTCCTTGGGATTTTGGCTCTAGAAGTTTCCGTGGTTCCGAAGGTGTTTCCAAGCTGTAGAATGGTTTCTACGGGTAAGTAAGTAACAAGAACAAATGATAGGCAGAGAGGCGAGAGCGCAGATGGTATAGAATATGGTACCACAGTCTACTATATAGTCACGGAGCTCTATAAGTAGTAAATATGCATACATGGATAGTTGCTAACCACTAGGATCGCTAATATCGCCTTATTACAGACAATGCGAAATAGTACCGGCACAGTCAATTGTTCCTAGCACCTTCAAAACTCAAGCTTCGTGACTGTATATACTAGACTGTGATGATACCTCAGGTCACGGACATGTCACGGATCTATATACGCCCATAACGAATGGCATATGAATAAAGTTCTAAGTATCATATTTCTTCCCAAGGACAGAGGAGGATACCTTAAAATGGTGATCCTCCAAAAAGTCAATGACAAAAAACAATCTCAAATCCAGTTACCAAATTTTCTCATTACGGAAAAAACCATTAACCATAAAACTAACCCTTGATGGAAAACTCTTAGCAGAAACACAAACAGCAAAATATTTAGAAATGATATTTGACACTAAACTTACATGGAAAACACATTTAGAATACATAAAACAAAAAGCTGAAAGGTGCCTGTCACTATTGAAAAGGCTGTCAAGGAAAAGTGGGGATGCTCAAGAGATACGCTAAATACAACATAATATGTTATATTATAATGTGTATATATGAGTACAAACTAGGTTCAAAAAGTTCCCGGAATTTGCTAGTATCATAGAAACAACGTACCTTAAACACTATTCTACAGCATTCCCTTCAAAATAGTTGCCTTCTGCAACAACACACTTTTGCCAACGCATGTAGAGTTCCTGGAAGCCATTTTGTGAAACCTGTCTTAGTGCTCTCATCGCGTTTGCGATAACCTCTTCAGCATTGAATCTCCGTCCTTTCAGATGACTTTTCAGACGGGGAAACAGAAAGTAATCAGGTGGTGAGAGATCAGGAGAGTATGGTGGGTGATCCAAAGCAGTTATGTTGTGCCTGGCAAGAAAATTCTTTACAATAATTGCGCGATGAGCAGGTGCATTGTCATGCATAAGGAACCAGTTGTTTTCTACCCACTTTTCTGGACGTTTCCTTCTCACTGTGTCCCGGAGGCAACGGAGGATTTCTACGTACAATTCTTTCGTTACAGTACGACCTTCTGGAATGAACTCATGGTGGATGAGACCCTGAGAGTCGAAGAAAACTTCAAACATAACTTTGTCTTTGGAAGTGTCCCTAGGAAATTTTTGCTTCCGAGGAGATGTTTTCGATTTCCACTCGGATGACTGTCGTTTAGGGACTGGATCGTACAAGTAGCACCAAGTTTCATCACCAGCAATAATTTTGTTTAAGAAATCACCATCTTCATCAGCCATACTGATCATGTCCCCAGCAAGAGTCATTCTTGTTCCTTTCTGTTCTGCCGACAACATTTTCGGAACTAACTTCTGAGACACGTAATGCATGTTGAGATGCTTGTGAAGAACATTTTGTACACTTCCGATGATATTCCGACCTCTGCTGCTATCTCTTTTATGGTTTTACGTCGGTCGTCCCTCACAACATTACGCACACGCTGAGCGATTGCTTCATTTGTTGCAGTTGTTGGTCGGCCGCTGCATACGTCATCTTTGATGCTATCACGGCCACCAGAAAAGCGTTTATGCCAGGCATACGCTTGAGTTTTTTTCATTGCTGCTTCGCCATATGCTTCTTCCAACAATCTTAATGTCTCTGCAGGAGTTTTGTTACGAGTTTTGTGTAACAAAACACAGAACTTGATGTTTGTACGTTGCTCTGTGGACATAATTACAAAATGCGACGAACAAACAAAACACTATGATAAACAATTGCCTACAACTCAAAACCAACAATCGCCATTATCAACAAACTTTAAGGAAATGACATCATGAATGTTACCAACAAAACAAATGTATAATATCCCTTGTTATATATAAATAGAAAATGGTAGTAAAATTCCGGGAACTTTTTGAACCCAGTAGTAAAACCTTTATTCACATATTGTGGTGAAGTTCTTATAACAGCAAACCTTAACACAATCCAATGTTTCCAGAACTAAAGCCTCAGGCTAATGACAGGGGCTGTAAAATCTACCCCAACAGCAGCTATGGAAATAACAAACCAACAACCTCTTCAATACGAACTAGAAAAGACTGCTGTTATACAGCATGAAAAGATAATTAGACTCCCCTTCAACACCTGGCAGACAAAAAATATGTTATGACAAATCTCAAAACACAGGAAAGTTTTCTCTCTGAAGTTCACGATACCGTATAAAAAACAGATAACTCTCCCTCCTAACAAAGAAAATCTACTTCTTAAAGTAAACTGTTACACATACTAGATATTGAACATTATACAGATCTACTGGAGGATGTCAAGAAAGATGACACTCCAAAAGACGTACTGAAATCATTAGCCTTAGAAACAACCCATTCCCAGAACAACAATGGCTCCATATTTTTACTGACGGCTTCTTGCTAACAAATAAAATTGGAGCAAGTGCTGGAGCTACATGCCGTCTGTGCTCCTTGGATTTGGTACTACAAATTTTGATGGAGAAGTTGAGGCCATATCTACGACACTTCAAAATCTTCTATACCTACAGAATAGCTCAATTCCAGCAAGCAGTAATTCTTTCTGAGTCAAAAGCAGCCACTTTTAACACCAAAAAAGTCAACAAATTCTTGAGTGCTGGAAATGTCTATTTCACCTCAACAACCTAAAGAAAAAAAAATAGTTTTTCAATGGATACCAGCACACTGTGGATTGACTGGCAATGATACTGTTGATTATCTTGCCAAAAAGGGCTATGGTACTATTTAAAAACCTGCTAAACAATTATCCCATTATACAACAAAAAGAATAATTACTTCACAATACCATAAAATTATAACAAATCATCATATCCAAATTTCCAAAAATAAAAGGTGGGACTCTGTCTCAACCCAAAATGTCCCTGGATACCCAAGGAAGAATGCAGTTGCAATTTTTAGACTGTTTACGGGCCACGACTGCTTGGCCAGCATCTCCACAGGATTGGAATATCTCCTTCACCACTCTGCCCCTTATGTGATCTTCAAGAGGAAATGGTTCAAAATCATCTTCAAACTGCCCAGCCACTATCAACTTGGCGTCCTTGAGTGAAAAATACTGGAGAGCGAGAGAATTAATGATGTCATTGTCAGAAATTCAGCATTAGCAAACAACAACACAATACAGCATTATCACGAACTTATAGGCCAATTGCTACTAGGTATAATAACTCAAATGTTTTGGGTAGGCTAAGCCTCAAAAGCCTCTTAAGAGCTTCGCACTGCTATAAATTAACAGAACTTCAACAGGCAACAATGAATATCAATGGTATTTACCTACAATTAAATGCAAACGTAGCTTATACACCACTTCCCTGAGGATCACATTATAGCTTCCGTCTCTGTTATAACTCGCAGTGCAATCATCCTTCTCCTTATGTCGTTTTAAAATTTAAAATTTTCATATATTTAAATAAATATATTACATATCGTCGGCTTAGAGTGTAAACCTGCTAACCGTGAAAAAGAAAATTTTACAAGGGAAGTAAAAAACTAAGTTCAAATAACTCTGATATTTTAGGACCAAAACCAAAGTATAGGTGGCATTTGTACCTGTACTTTGGAATTGGTCCTAAACTTTCAGAGTTAATTTAAACTCAGTTTTTTGCTTCCCTTAATTTTCTTTTTGGCGGTTAGCAGGTTTACACTCTAAGCCAACGATATATATTATCAGGGAAAATTCAGTGAATAAGGTTAATTTAAAATTATATAAATGGCTTATGCATTTCAAAACTCCATGCAGGTGTCATTTTTGTCTTTTCATGCAAAATTTAGATGCAACAGTGGTTCCATCCGGTAATAAGATACTAATTATTACTTAAAATTGTATTAGTTAAAAGTGTTAAAATTTAAAATATAAAAACAAATACAACAACAAATACGCAGAGAAAATAATGTACTAGCATCGAAACGTAGATGACATAATAGTCTTATATAATGAAAACAAAAAACAAATAGATAACCTACATCAACAACTCAACAAAATAGATGCCAAATTAAAGTATACAATAGAAAGAGAACATATCCAAATTATAAACTTCTTAGACATTACTATAACCAAAACGAATAACAAGATATACAGGAAACTCACTACAACCATAACACACAGACACAATTCATCAAACCATCCCATACAACATAAACATGCATCTTTCCGTACAATGACACACACAGATAATTAACATACCAATGAACAATGACAACTACACTGAAGAACTAAACACAATAAATATGACAGGACAGACAGGAAGATCCTTTCAAACAAGATACAGTGAACACATTAAAGCTATAACTAAACCTTACATCACATCAAGTTACGCAGAGCATATTATCAACAATCATGACTACAATAACATAGAAACAGATACCGTTATGGAAATTCTACACATCACACCAAAAAGTCCACAATTAAACACGTTAGAACAATATTAAATACGAGGTGCATCCAGAAAGTAAGTTTCCCTATCAAAAAAAAAAAGAACACACACTTTCAGGAAAACATTTATTGGCAACAGGTACAGCATTGTTTCAGCTATTTTTTTAACATAGCCACCATCAGAATTGAGACACTTGTCATATCGTGGGATCAACTTTTGTATCCCTCTGTCGTAGAACTCTGCCACCTGTGAATGGAACCAGCATGTGACAGACGTCTTCAGCTCTTCGTCATTACCAAAATGCTCACTGGAGGACAGGAATTTCTTGAGGTGTAAGGAAACGTAAAAATCGCTGGGAGCAAGATCAGGACTGTAGGGTGGATGATCAAACAACTCCCAGCCAAATTCCGTCAAAACAGCTGCTGTGCGCCGAGCCGTATGTGGACGAGCATTGTCATGGAGGAGCACAACACCTGCAGTAATCATTCCACGCCTCTTGTTTTGAATGGCACGTCGCAATTTTCGCATTGTTTCACAGTAACAGTCAGCGTTCAGTGTTTCACCTCTTGGAAGGAAGTCAATGAGCAGAATCCCCTTCCTGTCCCAGAACACCATGCACATCATTTTCCGTACCGACAGCGTCTGTTTGAATTTCGTCCTGACCGGAGATCCACTATGCCGCCAATGCATTGACTGCTGCCTGGTTTCTGGGGTGAAGTGCGAAATCCAAGTCTCATCGCCCGTGACGATCCTGTCGAGGAACTCGTCACCGTCATCGTGATACCATTGCAGAAATGTCAGTGCTGCTCCTAAATGTTGCATTTTGTGTTCGGGTGTCAGATTTTTCGGCATCCACCTGGCACACACTTTTTTGAACAGCAGGTGCTTAGTGACAATCTCATGCAACAAGGATCGCGATATCTGCGGAAAATGGCTGCTCAGCTCCGTAATCGTGAAGTGATGGTTCTCCATGATGCACTGCCGCACCAGCTCAACACGATCATCATTGATGAGGGACGGTCGCCCACTGCGCTCTTCATCATGGACACTTTGACGACTTTCGGAAAACTGCCTACACCAGAGACGCACCATCTGCTTACTCATGATGTTCGGCCCATAGACCTGACAGAGCTGCCGATGAATTTCAATTGGCGCAATGCTTTGTGCATTAAAGAACTTTATCACCAACCGAACCTCGCAGGCGGCGGGAGAAGGAATAAGAGCTTCCATTTCGGACCACTGCTGCCACGCTATGGCACCAGGCGGGACCTTTCCTGCTGGCATATGATTGATACGTCATAGATCTGTTACACATGCGCAATAGACACGGCTAATTACGTTTACTTTCAAGGGAAAAAAATCGGGAAACTTACTTTCTGGATGCGCCTCGTATACGAGCACACAATAACACACTCACAACATATACTTAATACACAATTAGGCTACAGTTCAATACCCATACATTATTCGACATCATAATACATGACACACAAACAACCACCCCCACCATATGAGCAACACATCCCCATCCCCTACAACTGACGAACGAAAATGCCGGAATTCAAGATCAGCAGGAACAACAGTAGTTCGTAGGATACTGAAGATGACACAGCACCAGGGGCGTATTTTGCGGACTACCGGGGCTACCGGCGCACAGTGGGGCCAAACAGCGTTATTCTTGGCAAAAAAACAAAAAACGAATCTTACAAAAGTAGCAATATTTTATATTCTAACGATAGATAAATCCCTGAACTATACGTTTTTGATAGTGACAAGGTCACTGGGGTGCAGCTGACGTCACGGCGAATGTCAGAACCTGAGCCTAGCTGAGTCAGTGAGAGAGAAGCTTGTGCACGGGAAGTAGTTAAATGCGTCATATTGTCGTGTCCTGGTGGAACTACGAAGTGTGGCTTAACATGATGTCTTTACCATCAGGTAAGAAAATTTTAATGCAATTACATATAGGTTTTGTGGATTTTGTAGTGGTTTATGGGACGATAAAGAAATGAACCGAAAATGTGAAAAAGGGGTAAGCTTTTTTAAGGTTTTAGTATATGTCAGGGCATATCATGTTCTGCATCTTGACATTTATGTTTATTTCACACATTATACTTGCCGTAAATGGAAACAAACCCTGCTCATATTTGCTCATTTTGGAACAGCAGCGGTTAAAAAATTGACAGCTTCTAAAAATTAGATAGCCAAGTACGCTTGACCTAAACACCCAAAGCATTCGTATACATTTTCTTCTTTGCAGGATCTGGTTGCAACGATGGTGTTTTTATAACTAGAAGAGAACTTTATGATACAGGACGTGTAAAATTACAGGAGCAAGTTACGATTATGAAAGACTTCGTCCAGACGAAGACAAAATGGCTCTCTACAAGCAAATTTCATTTTTCGTGTCCGATTTTAAGAAGAGATGGCAGCAAGCTCGTAGGATAGAAGAAATATTTTTAGAGAAGAACAAGGACTGGTTAGACTCATCAGTGAGTGAAGTTATCCGTCCTTCAAGCACGCATTAGGTTCTTTGAGTGTTTGCTCCATCTTGAATATAAACTTCCCCTTGAGAAATGGCAAGCTCGGGGCATCGAGTAGAAGAATGTTGTCTCGAACACAAAGAAACCCATTCAATATAGATTTAAAAAAGATATGGGATTCTAGTAGACAAGCCAAAACCAGGCTTCGGCAATACAAATGATGGGAATACATCAAGGTGATTTTTTGAGAATCCGGCATTATCTGCAAGCATCACTGGTGTTGACATTGAAATCATCAGAACATTCAATATAATTTTGCAAGTGATCTCTTGTGGCCACGAAATAGATGTGGAAAAGTTTCGCAAGTATGCGTTCGAGACAGCCCAGCTCTTTGTACGGAAATACTCATGGTACGTCATGCCTCCAACAATTCATAAAATTCTAATCAATGGTCCAGAAATTATCCGTCACGCTATAGTTCCCATTGGTCAACTAAGTGAGGAAGCCCAAGAAGCTAGAAACAAGGAATTTAAAAAGTACAGATAAGGTTTCATCCGGAAGGTGTCCCGAACAAAAACATATGAAGATGTCCTCCACGTGCTGTTGATATCCTCGGATCCGATTATTTTTTCTCTCTGGAAGATGTCGAAGAAGAAAGCCAAGCAGTTTGACAAGGAGTGCTGGACATGCTGGATATTCGTTCTGCAGTACACGACAGCAGCGACGACACTGACAGTGCGAACGAGGCTGAAGAGTCCCGATGTTAGATTTTTGTAATTACTTCCTAATTTTCTGCTTTGTGATTTGAAACCGCGCTTTTCGTTGATAGAATAGCTTTACAAAAACCAAAAACTACTTTTCTTACTACGTAAATGACATTGAGACAATAAAATCTTTTTCGCCAAGAATAAGTGGGTTTGGCCCCACTGTGCGGCGGTAGCCGAAGGAAATTACAAAAGAAAAAGTTTATAATATAACATAATGTAATAATTTTGTATTATTAGTTTTACCACAGTAATTAAAATTAAGGTAATCGTTAGATTTATATGCGCTCTCTGCTCTCGAAAAGAAACAAGTTGTCAAGGCGGCATCGCTGGAGAAACCGCTGTTACGAGGGGTAGCCTGTGACCGTTCCGCTAATGCTGTTCTGTCGCACAACTGCCCGTCCCCCTCTCCCTTCTGTTTCCATCGTGCAGTGTAGGCCGGGTGAATTACTGCTCTCGTGATCGGTTTCTTCGCAGGTGCGAAGCAACAATACGCTTAGTATGCTAGCTCATCAAAGTGATTGCGTTCTTGCAGTGCAGTATTTTAAATTTGTGATTTGTTCGAGTGTCTAATTAAGTGATATTGTGAAAATTATGGCAGAACAAGTTTCTGGAGAGGTTTGTGTTGAAAATGACTGTGTAATAGAAGGTTTATTAAAAGTGCCTTTTAACCGTCGTACATACAACGAGAAAGTTGAAATTGTGAAAATGGAAAGACCAACTCCTGAGTTAAATTTGTCCATGGACGTAAAAGAAAAACAGCGTGAATACACACGCCATTTCACTTCAACATCATATGGTAAGTGGAATTGGTTGTGTGGTAGTTCTAAACTGTCTAAACTATTTTGCTGGCCATGTTTGTTATTTAGCCCGCGAAACTAATGTGTGGTCAAAAGAGGGGTTTTCTAATATGAACTCCCTTCGAACGGCAGTCCTAAAACACGACAAATCAAAAGCTCATATTTGTAGTAGCATGAACTTTGCAAACTTTAGGAAGACAAGAATTGATTTACAGCTAGATAAGCAAAAAGCTCTACACATCAATCAACACAATGATCTTGTGAAAAAAAATCGGGAGATTTTACTGCATCTTATTAACGCAGTCTGCTTTCTAGGAAAACAAGAATTGACTTTTCGGGGTCATAATGAGAGTGTGGAATCAGACAATAGAGGAAATTATATTGAATATTTAAGTTCCTTAAGTGAATTTGACCATTTACTGGCCAATCATCTTGAGAGTTCAACAGTATTTCGTGGTACTTCTCCTGCAATTCAGAATGATTTAATATTTGCTATAAGTGGGGTTATCATAAAGAACATAAAATCTGAAATAGAAGAAACACCTTTTGTGGCCATTGTTGTAGATGAAACAAGTGACTGCTCTAATCAGAGTCAATTGTCCACTGTTTTAAGATACGTCGATAATACTGCCAATGTTCAAGAACGGTTTATAGGATTCACAAATGTCAGTTCTGACAAAATTGCTGCTGCTTTGTTTCAGCATGTGGAAGGTGTTATAGCAGAATACAATGTCAGCAATAACTTAATTGCACAGACATACGATGGTGCTTCAGTTATGGCGGGAAATATTAATGGCTTAAAAACAAAAGTTCAAGAAAAGTATCCTCAAGCACTATTTGTCCATTGTTACAGCTATCTTCTCAATTTAGTTTTGCAACAAACTACTTTATCCATTCCAGAATGCCGCATTTTTTTTCAAAACACTGTCGGGTTTAGCTGCATTTTTCTCATCATCTCCTAAAAGATTAGAAAAACTCAAGGAATTTATGAAAAAGAAACTCCCAAAAGTAGCACAAACTAGATGGGATTTTACATCTCGGCTTATAAATACAGTGAAGGAATACAGAGAACAACTGACTGACTTTTTGAAAATATCATTTGTAATGACTCTGAAGAAAACTGGGATGATGATGTAATTGTGCAGGCTCAAGGATATTTGTATTTTTTCACACAGTTTCAGAATATATTTCTTCTTGAAGTCTATCCTAGAGTGTTCGCACATACAGATGTGCTCTACAATATTCTTCAGACAAAAAGTCTAGACATAGCATACTGCTTGCAAGAGGTATCGAAGTTAAAAAATACTATATCCGAGTTCAGACGTAGTGGGTTTCCGTCCATATGGAGTAATATGGAAAATGAAAATTCTTCAGCCAATACAATGGAACCACCATTAAAGCGAAGAAAAGGAGATGATGAATTGAAATACAGGCAGCTGTACTACAGCATACTAGATCGTATGCACATGGAAATTACTGACAGATTTTCTGATTATGGAAAGGTTCAGTTCACACATCTTCTAAATTCTCAAAAATTTTCTGCTTATAGAGAAAACTTCCCGAATGAGGCACTAAACAAATTAGTTCAGTCCTATAACAGTCACTTTGATCAAGTGCGTTTGAAAAATGAATTAAGTGTAATATATTCAGCAGAAATCTTTGATTTTTCGAACAAACCTATCCATGAAATATTATTAGCTGAACCAAGTTATTCCTGAAGTCCTTAAATTGGCAACATTAATTGTGACGTCAGAAACGGTAGAAAGAACATTTTCTGCGTTGAAGAGAATAAAATCCTACTGTAGATCAACTCATACACAAGAACGTTTATCCGGCTTAGCACTGATGTCCATTGAAAAGTCATTTCTACAGAAACTTCGCAAGCGGCCCAACTGTAATTTCAATGACGAAGTCATCAAAGTATTTTCGTCCCAATCAAGACGTCTGGAATTCACATATAAATAGGTAAGGAATTTTATTATAGGGATTTTAAAATATATTTTGCGTAATAATAGGGTCAGTGGTAGCCCAGACCCTTAAACCAGTATACGCCACTGCACGGCACCAGTGTCGAAATGGACCGTCTGCCTAAGGTACATAACCTATTTTATATTTTAACACTTTTAACGTTTCGACTAGTACAATTTTAAGTTTTTAAATAAGTGTTAACGTGAACTAGAATCAATCAACTAATTATTATTGCCTATTTCAGATTTCTGTGTCTTCAGTCTGAGATTGAATGTGTTTCATTACAGATCAGTGAGCAGTGACTGTTACAAGTGCACAGTGAATGTGTTTATTTTTTATTGCTTTTTATCATTTAGTGTACTAGTATTGGAATTTTAATATTCATGTTGTCTAGTGGTCATCTTTGCCAAATTTTGTTGTTGTTTTAATTGGACCATGTTGAATAGCTATAAACATAAATCAAGTACGTAGTCAAAGGAGGAAATTGAAAACAGAAAGGAAGGAAAAAGGTGTAATAAATCATGAAGTTTTATCAAATCATTTTCAGCCCATGATGTTCACAATATTATTTCATCACCTTCTGGTTTCAGTTTTATTCATGAAGGTGAGATGATTAATAGTTCTGAAATTTGTTTTATTATCACAGACAGGGAAACTAAAAAGGTATTACCTGAAAATGGGGATGGGGAGAGATTACCAGACATCCAAAAAGACGAATTTAATTTCAAATATATCACTTTGTGGTCTCAATAAGTGAAAACGTTCGTCAGCAAATACCAGCTCTTCGTTAGAAAATATTTTAAAATTCATTAAAACAATGCCAAAGGATTTAAATTGTAAGTCATTCACAGAATATCTGTTGTACTCTAAATCGCAGGAATTTGGCTGAAATGGTAGGATTTTCTCCAGTGGAAGTGCGTGGAAGAAGTTGCATAGCCTACTAAATTACCGCTTCATGAAAATAGTGTGTTTCATTACAATAAAATTGTTACTATAGATGGAAAGAATTGCAGCAGTCTTTGATGGGTTGTGGAATAGATAATGCCTTACAAAAACATTTTTCTCAGTGAAGCTGAAAAATGGAAAGCTTTATTCAAAAGACTGCTTCATGTGACATTATTTCTTACATCCAGAGGTTTGTCCTTTCAAGGAGACAGCTCGAGAATTGGTGACATTAACAATGGAAACTTTCTAGGTATTTTAGAACTTTTTGGCCATTATGATCCAGTAATACAAAAACATTTAACTAAAGTACAAAACAGTCAACTGGAAGAAGAAGGAATGAAATGCAAAGTCTGCTATTTATCATGGATGAATCAAAATGAATTTATTTCCTTGTGCGGTGAAAAAGTGATAAAATAATTTATATTCTCGAGGAACGACAGGCAGCAATTTACTATAATATTATTGCTGATGCTACACCTGATATCTCGCATGAAGAGCAAAATGCATTTATTTGGAGATATTTGTTACAGAACAAGGTAACTAGACAATTCCAAATTAAGGAGAGGTTTATTGAATTCCTGAACTTTAATGAGAAAACTAGTGACGGTATTGCTTCTGAACTGCTTTCATCCCTATAGCTGACTGCCGTGGCCAAGGGTATGATAAATGTTCTAATAAGAGTGGCAAAATAAAGGATGTAAAATCGAGAATACTAGAGAAAAACAGTCTTGCATTGTATTCTCTGTGCAGTCACATTCCCTTAATCTTACTGGTGTAAATGCTGTCAAGATGAATCATCGTGTGGACACATTTCTTGGCTGCATTTAGAGGTTTAAGAGCTTTTCAGCAGCAGTCCTGCAAAATGGGTCATTTTAAGGGATGAGATTGGCATTGCAGTCATACCCCAGTCTGAAACACGTTGGAAATCTGAAGTAGAAGCATTCGGCCCATTGTCAACCATCTGCCTGGTATTTTGAAGTCTCTTGAACGTATTATGACAGAAATAAATTTGCCAGAAAAATCACAGTAAAGTAAAATCTCTAAGAGGATATTTCTCTTGATTTGAGTGCATAGTTATGGCTCCATTTCGCACAAAGTTCTGTCTTCCATCAATGAACGAAATCTAATAATACAATCTAGGGGCATATTACTTGATGTTAAGAGAAATTTAATGGATGACTTAATAACAAAGGAAATGCAGAATTTACAACATAATAGTCATCACATTTTTAATGAGTTCAATTAGTTGCTGAAAATGTGAACATAGAACCAAGTTTTCCTGAAGATGGAAAAAGAGTGAAAAAGAGGAAGAGGTTTCATGATGAGAACAATTCGGAAGACACTAACAAGAAAGCTGCAGCAGAAGATATCTTTAAATGAGAAATAATATTTACTACTTTGGACTTTGTACTAAATTATCTACAAAATTGTCTTGAAAAGAATAACAAACAGTTAAACCAGTAGAAAAATAAAATTTAAAAAATCCAAAGATATTATATAAAGAAAGTCTTAGTTTATTTCCTCCAGTGTTCAATTATATTTTACTATCCAAAACAGATAATGAAGAAAAGTCAAAAGATGTTGTTGAAAAATACTGTGATGTTCGCTCACTCCATTTAAAAGATGAATTACTGCAACTGAGAAAAATTTACAATTCAGTATTACAGGATAAGGAAATTCCTCCACTAATCCGCGCCAAAAAATTGTAATCATGTAAAATTTTGACTTGTTCCACATTTTAAAGCTTCAATGCCAATATAAGGTCTATGGAATACAATAAATGAAATGAAATAAAAATGAAATTTATTCTAAAAATCTGCAGGTTATCTTTGTGAATGTTTGTATTGCTCTGCATATATTTTCCCTGGAAAAGAATGAGGCGATTGAATATTCCTAAGTCTCAGATGTAAGACACTGCACATGATCGGAGACCAGAGCACTGATACACAAGACAACGAATATTGAGTTACTTAAATTCAGGCTATTTGGTTTGTTACTAGCATCGTTCCAAAATTCACTTCATAAACTGCAAAAAAATATGATAATATTACCTAAATAAAAGATGAATATATACATAAATCGTGCAGTTAAATCGACAATGGACCTTCATGACTAGATCGACACTCCGCACAGAAAGGAAAGATTTCGTGTTGTTTCAATAGCTCAGACACTAAGACTTCTGCATGTTGTGTAGAAAAGAGCGAGTTCGATTCTTAGTCTACATCGACAATTTTTTTTTCTAAATAACATTGAAATAGCTAAGTAACGTTGAAATAGAGTTTTACAAAGTCCTCAGATTAAGTGTTAATGATCACAGACAATACAAAATTACAAGTTATTATATTATAAATGTTAATCTAATGGATGAATTTATATACACACACATATACAATGTAAATGCATATAGACTATATTAAAAACTAACAATTAAAATGAAATTAAAACGTCGGAATTTCTATGATAATAACTTTCTTGTGTTAAATATTATTAATGTATCTGTTAACATGTTTCGACCTATTTTTCGGTCATCTTCCGAAAATGACCGAAAAATAGGTCGAAACATGTTAACAAGGTACAGTTTCTCTGCAAAAGGATGAGACGATTTAATATTCCTAAGTCTCAGATGTAAGACATTGCGCATGATCAGAGACCAGAGCACTGATACACAAGATAACGAATATTGAGTTACTTAAATTCAGGCTATTTGGTTTGTTACTAGCATTGTTCCGAAATTCACTTCAAAAACTGAAAAAAATATGATAATATTACGTAAATAAAAGATAAATATATACATAAATCGTGTAGTCAAATCGACAATGGACCTTCATGACTAAATAACACTCCGCACAGAAAGCAAAGCTTTCATGTCGTTTCAATAGCTCAGACGGTAAGACTTCTGCATGTTGTGTTGAAGAGTGCGAGTTCGATTCTTAGTCTACAGAACGATTCTTTTTTGTCTAAATAACGTTGAAATAGCTAAGTAACGTTGAAATAGAGTTTTACAAAGTCCTGAGATTAAGTGTTAATGATCGCAAACAATACAAAATTACAACTTATAATATTATAAACGTTAATCTGATGAATGCATTTATACACACATATACAATGTAAATGCATATATATTAAAAACTAACAATTAAAATGAAATTAAAGAAATATATATAATAATAGACAAACTTTTACAAAGGTTTAGAATCCTTAGGCTATGTCATTTGTTGAGTAATTATTACAATATTTTATTAATAGCTTTCCCATGTGTGTACGAAATGCACTCGCACAAAACAATTTTTGTTAAAAGTATGGCTTTGGATTATTTAATTCTCACCCCTTCAGTTAATTTTAACTATTTTATCTACGTGTTTGCAATAGTGTTTAATTTAATGTGCATTCAATTTTATTCATGTTATGATTGAATGAAAAAGCACTGTTGCAGTTATTGAATAATTACATATATTAATACTAATTATTAAATGCATCTGTTAAGTAACCAATTGCAGTATATTTTGCAAAATCGTGAGTGTTTAAGTTGTCAATAATATTTCTGTACTATATACTATAATACGTTAAAAGAATTTGCAATGGATTTGGGATCCTCTACTTTATAATCATTGGTTTTAATGACAAAATATTTTCTTTCTTAGGATATCTACAAGTTTAAATTTAATAATATTCCGAATAGGTTTAATTGCATTATCTGAATTTTGTACTTTTCTATTCAAATATATTCTATTTCCCTCTTTCATAATTTTTGATAAATTATACTGTACTTCTTGCAGTATTTAAGAACATGAGGATCATTACATTGCAACTCATTACATATAGATTCTTCTTTTTAATACATGAGATTCTGAAGTCCCTGCGTTATCTACATGTTTTTACTTTTGAATTTTTTCACAACATTGAGTGGAGAACATCCACTGAAGTGATTCTGAAATTAAGTGAAAAATTAAATACATTTACTCTTAATATCAGCAGTACCAGTATCATATATGTTTTTCCAAGATTCATTTTGTAGACATAAATGTAAATAATCACTAGATACAGCATTTACGGCCCTTTTTTTAGTTTTTAAATTAATATTTTGAAATTGTTCAGTGACATTGGAAACACTTAGGATTTGTTTATCATGTTCAGACAAGCCATTGATTATAGATTCTGTCGAATAGAAATTCAGTCTAATTCTGTGTACAAAACTTTTATCAATGGCTGTGCTACTTCAGCTAGTATGCTGGTGGGAAAATTACTCTACGACTAAAGTTTTCAATTTCAAGGAGTGAATTTAATTTACTTTTACGGAAAAGTTCCGAGAGATAATCTATGTTTATGTCACTACAGATCACAAATTCCATATGAGATTTCTAAAGTCTTTTCTTTACAAATTAAATTTTGGCTATAAATATTAATAAATAATGTAAGAAATATGAATGATTGTAGTTACAAGTCTGATTATATTACAAAAAGCAAGAAGTTACATTCTTCCGCAAGATTCGAACTTTCGAAGATGGTTTTGTCGTCCAACGCACGACCACGGACCTATTCAATGCTTATGTTAATAACCTACAATTTAACTGTAGCAATGTGGTGTCATAACTTCGGGTTTGTTTACTTACTGTAATTAGATTTAATTTGATTAGTTTCGAAAGAATTGGACTTTCTGTTAGCCTGTTATTTAGATATTTAATTTAGGGTTGATTTATTAACTCTTACTATGCAACATGCCTGTTATTTCAATAATTCTACATAACGTTAAATAGTCATTGTCTACAATAAAGTATTATCGTCATCCCTCATTTCTCATCGTAATGGCGAACCGACATGGCATGAGACAGCGAGTTATAGCTCTAGTTGAGGCTGGATATGAGGCTAGATCTGCTGTCCGTTTGGTCGGTGTTCCTGGAAGTACAGCCGCAAGGTGGGTTCATCGTTACCAAAATTTAGGGGAGGTCGAAAATCGCCCTATTCCTGGGTGTCCGCGGATTTCTTCATTGGAAGAGGATGCTCTCTTATTCGAGACAGTTCGACAGGACCCCTTTCTGACTGCTAACGAAATAAGAGCAGCATCTAACTTTCCTGGTTCTTCGCAGACTGTGATCAGCAGGTTGAGGAACCGCGGTATTAGGAGCCGGAGGGCTGCGCAAATGGAAATATTGGGGGAAGCACAAGCTGTCGACCGTCTTGCCTTCGCTACCAATCGAGTGGATTTCGATTGGAGAAATGTAATTTTCTCCGACGAAACAACCATCTCGAGTGATTACGAAGGTCCTGTCCGTGTCTATCGTGAGGATGGTCTCCGACATGACCAGCGCTATGTGCACCGACGTGAAAGATCGTCCCGCTTTAGCATATCGTGTTGGGGGTGGATGTCTTACGATGGACCTGGCGTTATAGAATGCATCGATGGCCAGTTTAATGCGGGAACTTAACGAGCACATTCTGGAAAATATATTCCTTCCCTCCGCCCGAGAACGTTTTCCCGAAGGAACATTGCTGTTCCAGCAGGGTAACCATCTCGTGCACTATGCTGCAAGCATTCAAGGACGGTTTCAAAGGAGACCCGAGATCGAAATTAATTGTCCTCCGAAGTCACCTGATTTGAATGTCATCGAAAATTTATGGGCGGAATTGAAAAAGAGAAGGATAGCCACCTATGCCCACCGACGCCCTCGAAATCGAGACGAATTGTGGGATCAAGTTGTTGACACCTGGGAAGATCTCGCCGGGGATCAGAACTTATTCCACAATCTCGTGACATCCATGCCGGATCGACTTAGAGCTGTAATAGAAGCTGAAGACATGTGGACAAGATTTTATGTTAACAAGTCTCTTTTTGTTTCTTATAATTTTTGTTTGAGGAAGAATACTTTTAACTTCCAAGTAAGATTTATTTTTTTTAACGAGGTTCAGCCCACTTGTAAGACCCAGAAATTGGGCATAAATTATTCATATTTTTCGACAAATTAGATAGTCGAGGAACTCTGAACAAATTAATTACACCTCAATAAAAAAAAAGTTTTACCCGGGATCGAACACGAGACGTTTCGGTTATACAGTGGAACCGACATGCTACTATATGAGCTACCGAGACAAGACAGTGACAGCAGCAATCCAGAATGTAGGTCCCTTAGCAGGCATTTGCCATTCGGTACAGTGAAGCAATGATATTTTGTGACTCGAGCTATGTTGTGAAATCCTGGCCTTAAATGGCAGTCTTCTTCGTGATCCTTATTCTGGTCCTTGTCCTTGTTGTGGTCCTTGTAACAATTCTTGTACTATTTCTCATGGTATGTATGATTACGTCGATATCGAGTGAACCGCGCTGTAGAACTTTAACTTCCGACGACCAAGAATCGTCTCATTCTTTTTCAGGGTAACTGTACATTAATAATATTTAACACAAGAAAGTTATTATCATACAAATTCCGAAGTGATACAGTGTTAAATGTTGTGTAAGCAAGATGTATATATATGAAATTAAAAAAAATTTCCTAAGCCACACAGACAAACTTTTACAAAGGTTTAGAGTCCTTAGGCTATGTCATTTGCTGAGTAATTATTACAATATTTTATTAGTAGCTTTTCCATATGTGTAAGAAATGCACTCGCACAAAACAATTTTTGTTAAAAGTGTGGCTTTGGATTATTTCATTCTCAACCCTTCAGTTGATTTTAACTATTTTATCTACGTGTTTGTAATAGTGTTTCAATTTTATTCATGAATGAATGTAAAAGCACTGTTGCAGTTATTGACTAATTACATATATTAATATTAATTATTAAATGCATCTGTTAAGTTACCAATTGCAGTATCTTTTGCAAAATCTTGAATGTTTAAGTTGTCAATTATATTTCTGTACTATATACTATAACGGTCTTACTAATAAAAACTCTATATACACACGTTTAACTGTCTTATACTTATACAATGAGTAGCTCGTTTATACGTCGTGTGTAAATTCCTTACTAATAATCACTACATACGTCGTGTATAACAGTACAACTATTACACAGCTACGTCATAGTTTCGTCATTACTTCGTTACGAAAAGTAATAGAATATCTGAGGTTCTCTATTGCATCCGGTAGAGCGCTCTAGTGTTGCATGATAAGTATCGATAGTACAACTGGCTCTAATCGATTACCACACTACATTTTGGTCAGAGAGTACAAGCTACAGCAATATTATTCTAATAATTCTATGATCTTTGGTTTGTTCTTCTTTGGTTACAAGGCATCCATCATCATAAAATGACAGTCGATACGAACAGCTGTTAGAGGGGCGGCCATTTTTTCTCTATATACAACGCTTAAACAAGGGGTTTCGTGTATATAACTACTGCAAAGCAATTAACATTGTATAGTTACAGCCTGTTTATACGTCCATAGCTTATTCACGGTTTATTAGTAACGTTTTCTGTCTCAACTCTGCATAAGTCTCGTATAAAAACTATACACGGTTTATTAGTAAGACTGTAAGACGTTAAAAGAATTTGCAATAGATTTAGGATCCTCTACTTTACAATCACTGGTTTTAATGAAAAAATATTTTCCTTCTTATCATATCTACAAGTTTAGCTTTAATAATATTCCGAATAGCTTTAATTGCATTATCTGGATTTTGTACTTTTCTATTCTAATGTATTCTATTTCCCTCTTTCATAATTTTTGATAAATTACACTGTACTTCTTGTCGTATTTCAGAACATGAGGAGCATTACATTGCAACTCATTATATATAAGTTATATAGATTCTTCTTTTTAATACATGAGAATCTGAAGTCCCTGCGTTATCCACATGTTTTTACTTTTGAATTTTTTCACAACATTGAGTGGAGAACATCCACTGAAGTGATTCTGAAATTAAGTGAAAAATACAATACATTTATTCTTAATATCAGTAGTACCAGTATCATATATGTTTTTCCAAGATTCATTTTGTAGACATAAATGTAAATAATCACTAGATACAGCATTTACGGCCCTTTTTTTAGTTTTTAAATTAATATTTTGAAATTGTTCAGTGACATTGGAAACACTTAGGATTTGTTTATCATGTTCAGACAAGCCATTGATTATAGATTCTGTCGAATAGAAATTCAGTCTAATTCTGTGTACAAAACTTTTATCAATGGCTGTGCTACTTCAGCTAGTATGCTGGTGGGAAAATTACTCTACGACTAAAGTTTTCAATTTCAAAGAGTGAATTTAATTTACTTTTACGGAAAAGTTCCGAGAGATAATCTATGTTTAAGCCACTAGAGATCTCAAATTCCATGTGAGATTTCTAAAATATTTTCTTTACAAATTCAATATTGGCTATAAATATTAATAAATAATATAAGAAATATGAATGATTGTAGTTAGAAGTCTGATTTACATTATAAAAAGCAAGAAGTTACATTCCTCGGCAAGATTCAACTTTCGATGTTTGGTTTTGTCGTCCAACGCTTAAGTACGGACCTATTCAATGCTTATGTTAATAACCTACAATTTAGCTTTAGCAGTGTGTTGCCATAACTTGGGGTTTGTTTACTTAATGTAATTACATTTAATTTGATGAGTTTCGAAACAATTGGACTTCGTGTTATATCCTGTTATTTAAATATTTAAGTTAGAGTTGATTTATTAACTCTTACTGTGCAAGATGCCCTTATTTCAATAATTTTATATCACGTCAAATAGTCATTGTCTACACTAAAGTATTATCGTCATCCCTCATTTCTCATCGTAATGGCGAACCGACGTGACATGAGACAGTGAGTTATAGCTCTAGTTGAGGCTGGATATGCAGCTAGATCTGCTGTCCGTTTGGTCGGTATTCCTGGAAGTACAGCCGCGAAGTGGGTTCATTGTTGGCAAAATTCAAGGGAGGTCGAGAATCGTCCTATTCCTGGGTGTCCGCGGATTTTTTCATTGGAAGAGGATGCTCTCTTATTCGAGACAGTTCGACAGGACCCCTTTCTGACTGCTAACGAAATAAGAGCAGCATCTAACTTTCCTGGTTCTTCACTGACTATGATCAGCAGGTTGAGGAACCGCGGTATTAGGAGCCGGAGGGCTGCGCAAATGGAAATATTGGGGGAAGCACAAGCAGTCGACCGTCTTGCCTTCACTACCAATCGAGTGGATTTCGATTGGAGAAATGTAATTTTCTCCGACGAAACAACCATCTCGAGTGATTACGAAGGTCCAGGCTGTGTCTATCGTGAGGATGGTCTCCGATATGATCAGCGCTATGTGCACCGACCTGAAAGATCGGGGCACTTTAGCATATCGTGTTGGGGGGTGGATGTCTTACGATGGACCTGGCGTTATAGAACGCATCGACGACCAGTTTAATGCGGGAACTTACGAGCACATTCTGGAAAATATATTCCTTCCTTCCGCACGAGAACGTTTTCCCGAAGGAACATTGCTGTTCCAGCAGGGTAACCATTCCGTGCACTATGCCGCAAGCATTCAAAGATGGTTTCAAAGGAGACCCGAGATCGAAATTAATTGGCCTCCGAAGTCACCTGATTTGAATGTCATCGAAAATTTATGGGAGGAATTGAAAAAGAGAAGGATAGCCACCTATGCCCACCGACGCCCTCGAAATCGAGACGAATTTTGGAATCAAGTTGTTGACAACTAGGAAGATCTCGCCGGGGACCAGAACTTATTCCATAATCTCGTGACATCCATGCCGGATCGACTTAGAGCTGTAATAGAAGCTGATGACATGTGGACAAGATTTTATGTTAACAAGTCTCTTTTTGTTTCTTATAATTTTTGTTTGAGGAAGAATACTTTTAACTTCCAAGTAAGATTTATTTTTTTTAACGAGGTTCAGCCCACTTGTAAGACCCAGAAATTGGGCATAAATTATTCAATATTTTTCGACAAATTAGACAGTCAAGGAACTCAGAAGAAATTAATTACCCCTCAATAAAAAAAAGTTTTAGCTGGGACCGAACACGAGACGTTTCGGTTATACAGTGGAACTGACATGCTACTATATGAGCTACCGAGACAAGACAGTGACAGGAGCAGTCCAGAATGTAGAACCCATAGCAGGCATTTGCCATTCGGTCAAAGAAGCAATGATAATTTGTGACTCGAGCTATGTTGTGAAATCGTGGCCTTAAATGCAGTGGCGGCTCGTGAATTTGTGGATTGGGAGAGCTGCAGTAGATTTCGGTACATACAAATTTCACTTCTTGATACCATTACTAATAATTATAGGACAAAAAATAAATGCAGTACATATCGAAAAACCAAAACTTCCTGACTTAGTTGGGAGATGTCTGTGGGACCATTTGCTAATCCCTAAGAAAAACTAATACCATCGATTTCAGTCTGAATTTCAGATCGGCTGACACTCAACTTACAATCTACCAGTTCATTCTGAATTGTCTTAGAATAACCTTAAACAGTGGCATGTTCCAAATGATTTTTGAGAGGCTCGTTTAGATTACTCACGAACTGTAGCAACCCACGAAACACACCAGGGTTCTTCGAATCGTTTTATCATCATGTCCCCTAAAGGGAAGTTCATATTAGCCACAAAATTTGATGCAATCAATATTTTTTAAAAATAATTTCACGATTTTTTCTCACTTCTTGATTATGTTTGAGAATGTTTGTTCTGTTCGTTTCACTTAATTGCACAGCAGTATGAGTTGCGTAACATAGCCAATGAAACAACATTTTTCAGATGAGACTGCGAAGATTCGTGCATTTTGCTTTTTAGGGGCAAATGTCCTAAATCTGTCACACCACTCCTAGTCCATGCAGCATCACCACCGAAGAGGAGGCAAGGAAAACAAAATACAGATTTTTTTTTTTTTGTTCACATCCACGTAACCACAAATGCTTAGCGTAAATTTCATTGTTATACTTCCTTACATTATATGCACTATTTCGGCTGGATGAAGATTAAGTAAGATTTAAGTCGGGTAACGGACGACCCTTTAATTTCACTTCATTACATCAATATTCTCCGCAAGGGAAAGTTGAGAAAAGTAAAATTAATATTCTGTAATTCACACACACTCATGCTTGCAAATTTGCACTGGTTAAGTTACGGTACCGTAACGTCTTAATACCTATTAAGACGTTACACCAAAGCAACACTCAGATATTTTATATACTGATGGTCAACAATTTTCTAAAACTGGAAAAGAAATCTCTTTCGTATTTTACGTGCAATCATTTTGAGTTAAGGCAAATATTAGGTTCTGCTGGAGGCTGGATATACAGTATACGTAATAATAAGGCAAAAGAGAATATTAATTTCGTTAGGCCTATATTAACTCGATAAGATTCTACAACAATAAGTATGTGAAAAGAAAATAATTTTGTCATTAAGTTTCAAGGGAATAGAGAATCCATTTGACGCAGCATTACAATAGCGGTGTGGAAGGAGAGGAAAGATCCCTTGTGGCCTGGCTCTGGAAGCCACTGCAGAGAGATATGGGTTTTAAACAGGGGCAGTTTCCCTCTGCTTCCCTTCACCTCTCTACCCCCTGACCACGCAAGACACACTATCTATGAGCTGATCACCCTGCAGATCCCAGGACTACTTTGAATGCAGTGTGAATTCCAATACAGTCGACGCGCAAAAAGATTATGCATAAGATAATAGTATATATTCCCGGCCAGATGAAATATAAAGCAATTTACCAATAAAAGCTGTAACAATCCTCTAAAAATTAAAATAAATATTATTTTTATTTTCCTGTCAAAGCAGGGAGTGCTGCAGCTCCGCAACTCTTATGGACGAGCCTCCCCTGCTTAAATGGCTATCTTCTTCGTGATCCTTATTCTGGCCCTTGTAACAATTCTTGTATTTGTCATGGTAGTTATTGTTATGTCGATAACGAGTGAACCACGCTGTAGAACTTTAACTTCCGACGACCAAGAGTCGTCTCATTCTTTTTAAGGGTAACTGTACTTCCAGTAACTGTTTCAGAGTCAGAAAAAGCTTTTAGTTATCACCATTAAATCGAGAAAAATTCGTTCTGGCACCGGGAATCGAACCCGGGACCTCTCAGCTCTGCGTGCTGAGGGCTCTTTCCAACTGAGCTATACCAGGACACGATCCACGGTGCCGGTCGAACTCCTCTCATTGTACTGTTTTACGGCCTACTACCTGCATTTAAACCTCTGTAAGTCATGTATGCAGGAGCGCATATTTAAATGACTTTTATGGCCATGTTCAACAACAGTTTGTGATAACTGTAAACATTTAATACATCACATATTCATTATGTGAGATGTCGCCATCCTCACTGAATATTAACACGACTACTATGAAGTAGTCAATATGTATTATCACCAATGTGGATCGTGTCCTGGCATACCTCAGTTGGAAGAGCCCTCAGCGCGCAGAGCTGAGAGGTCCCGGGTTCGATCCCCGGTGCCGAAACGAATTTTTCTCGATTTAATAGTGATAATACACATTGACTACTTCATAGTAGTCGTGTTAATATTCAATGAGGATAACGAGACCTCATATAATGAATATGTGAAGCTTTTAGTTAGTTGGGAAATCAACTAAAAACTTGGCAGAGATTTACTACAGGACAAGAACACCTTAACTCTCTTTCTCGTTTAGCTATTAAACATAAACTGGCTTCAGAAATTGATTTAAATGATGTAATAAATGATTTTCCTTCAATGAAAGCCATGACAATGAACTTAAGTCAGAAAAATGAGCTACAGTTTATAGTTAAGTATATTGGGCCTTGGCTAGGTCATTGTAAATAATGTACAAGAGCATGGCCATTAAATGTTTATGTTTATCTAGTGGATGCTCTTCCAATTCACTGCAGGCTAAAGCAAGGAGATGCACTATCACCTTTACTGTTTAACTTCGCTCTAGAATACGGCATTACATAAGTCCAGAATAACAGAGAAGGTTTGGAATTGAATGGGTTACATCAACTTCTTGCCTTTGCGGACGACGTGAATTTGTTACGAGAAAATCCAGAAACGATTAGGCAAAACACAGAAATTTTACTTGAAGCAAGTAAAGCAATAAGTTTGGAAGTAATTCCCGAAAAGACAAAGTATAAGATTATATATCGTGATCAGAATATTGTACAAAATGGAAATATAAAAATTGCAAATTTATCCTTCGAGGAGGTGGAAAAATTCATATATCTTGGAGCAACAGTGACAAAATATAAATGCCACTTGAGAGAAAATTAAACTCAGAATAAATATGGGAAATGGCTGTTACTATTTTGTCATCTAGTCTGCTGTCAAAAAATCTGAAAGTCAGAATTTATAAAACAGCTATATTACCGGTTGTTGTTTATGGTTGTGAAACTTGGACTCTCACTTTGAGAGAGGAGCAGAGATAAAGGGTGTTTAAGAGTAAGGTTCTTATGAAAATATTTGGAGCTAAGAGGAATGAAGTTGCAGGAGAATGGAGAAAGTTACATAATGCAGAACTGCACACATTGTATTCTTCACTTGTCATAATTAGGAGCATTAAATCCAGACGTTTGAGATGGGCAGGGCATGTAGCACGTATGGGCGAATCCAGAAATGCATATAGAGTGTTAGTTGGGAGGGCGAAAGGAATAAGACCATTGGGGAGGCCGAGACGTACAGTAGATGGAAGGATAATATTAATTTAAAATGGATTTGAGGGAGGTGGATATGATGATAGAGACTGTATTAATCTTGCACAGGATAGGGACGAATGGCTGGCTTATGTGAGGGTGGCAAAGAACCTGCGAATTCCTTAAAAGCCATAAGTAAGTAAGTGAATAAGTATTAGGAATACCTGTGTTCGTTTCTAAGGTTACACAGAGTTGATTACAGGAGAAAACCTTAAGTGCCATATTCATAGACAGTCTTAGCGTGGGCTTCCGGTGGATGATCAGCGCACTAACGTTTTTCGTATTCATAAACCAGTGTTAGCGATATATGATATGATATGATATGATATGATATGATATGATATGATATATGATATGATATGAAATGATATGATATGATATGATATATGATATGACATGATATGATATGATATATGACATGTTATATGATATGATATGATTTGATATGATTTGATATGATTTGATATGATATGATATGATATGATATGATTTGATATGATATGATATGATATTATTTGATATGATTTGATATGATATGATATGATATGATATGATATGATATGATATGATTTGATATGATATGATTTGATATGATTTGATATGATATTATATGATATGATATGATATATGATATGGTATGATATAATATGATATGATATATGATATGGTATGATATGATATGATATGATATGATATGATATGATATGATATGATATGATATGATATGATATGAATCCTGTACAAGTAATCAGTCGATAGCCGGGGCTAGTTTAGCACGCTCGTAGCGTGGGCTAGCGAAATGTCTATGAATAGCACCGTAATATTTTATTCGTTCATAGTTTTTAGTCCGAGGGCCACTCTTTCACTGCAAATCTACCATTTTCCCACTTCCCCTATTTTCCCGCTTTTCTCTTAATATTTTGTGGATGTATTTATTTGCTGCATCTTTAATATATACTGTATATATATATATATATATATATATATATATATGCAGCAAAGATGCAGCAAATATATATATATATATATCGTAAAACTTGTCTAATCCAGAAAGTAAATAATGCGAAATTCTGTCTAAAGTGAACAAATTTATTGGTCCAGGTGAAATAATAATAATTTTACGTGTATTTAGTTTGCATAAAGCGGAATATGTTCAACGTGAAAACGGAAAGATGTTTAGCCTATATGTAATTCATGAAAAATGTATTCCATAAGGCAGAGAGAGAGAGAGAGAGAGAGAGAGAGAGAGAGAGAGAGAGAAATTAGTTTGTAATTCATTGAAATCCCGTTAGGCCAAATACTGTATAAGGGATGCTTCCTCTCGCTGGACAGGTAGGTTTACTAATTTTCTTTCACTTCATTACACTCTCGCTATGCAAAATAACAATGAGCTTTGACACGCGAGACCTGTCTCAAACGATACCTGTGCATTGTAAAATCTGAAATCAGTTCTGTGTGATTGTGTATCTTTCACTGAGGTAGGCTAATAAAGAGGGCTAAATCATACGGGCCTTATCGTTAAACGAAAAAGTGAAAGTGATTGAAGATAAAGAAAAACATAAACTCAGAGCTCGAAATAATGACTAAATTTAAGGTGGAAGAACTGAAATTTAGGAAACTTTAAAACACAAAGAAAAAGGAAACGACCAAATGAAAGGCATAAAAAAACAGGAAATTAAGAAATCAACGAGGTAGTGTGCGAGTGGTTTACAAATGCACGATCAAAAATCTGTAAATTTCCAATGCCAAACTGAAGCTGTTGCTAAATTCCTAGCGAACGAGTTCAAGGCATCTTCAGGTTGGCTAGATGGTTTTAAAAGAAGACACAATATAGTGTGAAATGAAATTGCGGGGGATCAACGGATGTCGACGAAAGTGTAGTGAATGAGTGGAAACCGAGACATTTTTAACGCTGATGAAACGGGATGTTTTTTCGTATGTTACCGTCGAAGTTACTCGCTCTGAAATGAGAAAAATGCGCTGGGGAAAAAAAGGTTATCGGTCCTGATGTGTGGAAATGTGGCAGGAGAACTGGAGAAACCTTTAGTTAGAGGAAAGTCAACTAAACCAAGATATTAAAAAAAAAAACATGAAAATTAATAATCTCCCGGTAGTTTGGCGAAACAACAAAAAGCATGGATGACGAGTTCATCAATGGAAAAGTGGTTAAACACATTTAATTCAAGGATGAAGAGCGAAAATCGGAAGGCTATTATGCTTCTAGACAACGCCACATGTCAACCTAAGCTAAGCCTTTCATATGTAACTCGCCTGGTTTCCCCCAAACCCAACAAGCGTACTGCAACCTATGGGTATGGGCGTGATTTATACGTTTAAGGTTGGGCCTATACATCGACTCTAGAAATGTCAGATTTCTTTAAAATTTGGTAAAAATGTTTTTTGCCTTAGGGCTATGTTGTAAACTAAAATTATTGTTTTCAATCGATTATAATTATTTTATCCCAAAAATATACAAATACACATTTATTTTTCTATAAAGTGCTTGAGAAGATTAACTCCATATGTAGATAAAATTATTGGGGATCATCAGTGTGGTTTTAGGCGTAATAGATCAACTATTGATCAGATATTTTGTATTCGACAGATAATGGAGAAAAAATGGGAGTATAAGGTTACAGTGCATCAGGTATTCATAGATTTCAAAAAGGCATATGACTCGGTTAAGAGAGAAGTTTTATATGATATTCTAATTGAATTTGATATTCCCAAGAAACTAGCTCGATTAATTAAAATGTGTCTCAGTGAAACGTACAGCAGAGTTCGTATAGGTCAGTTTCTGTCAGATGCGTTTCCAATTCACTGTGGGCTAAAGCAAGAAGATGCACTATCACCTTTACTTTTTAACTTTGCTCTAGAGTATGCCATTAGGAAAGTCCAGGATAACAGAGAGGGTTTGGAATTGAACGGGTTACATCAGCTGCTTGTCTATGCGGATGACATGAATATGTTAGGAGAAAATCCACAAACGATTAGGGAAAACACGGAAATTTTACTGGAAGCAAGTAAAGAGATAGGTTTGCAAATAAATCCCGAAAAGACAAAATATATTATTATGTCTCGTGACGAGAATATTGTACGAAATGGAAATATAAAAATTGGAAATTTATCTTTTGAAGTGGTGGAGAAGTTCAAATATCTTGGAGCAACAGTAACAAATATAAATGATACTCGGGAGGAAATTAAACACAGAATAAATATGGGAAATGCCTGTCATTATTCGGTTGAGAAGCTTTTATCATCCAGTCTGCTGTCAAAAAATCTGAAAGTTAGAATTTATAAAACAGTTATATTACCGGTTGTTCTTTATGGTTGTGAAACTTGGACTCTCACTTTGAGAGAGGAACATAGGTTAAGGATGTTTGAGAATAAGGTGACTAGGAAAATATTTTGGGCTAAGAGGGATGAAGTTACAGGAGAACGGAGAAAGTTACACAACACAGAACTGCACGCACCTGACATAATTAGGAACATTAAATCCAGATGTTTGAGATGGGCAGGGCATGTAGCACGTATGGGCGAATCCAGAAATGCATATAGAGTGTTAGTTGGGAGACCTGAGGGAAAAAGACCTTTAGGGAGGCCGAGACGTAGATGGGAAGATAATATTAATATGGATTTGAGGGAGGTGGGATATGATGATAGAGAATGGATTAATCTAGCTCAGGATAGGGACCAATGGCGGGTTTATGTGAGGGCGGCAATGAACCTCCGGGCGATTCCAGAAATGCATATAGAGTGTTAGTTGGGAGACCTGAGGGAAAAAGACCTTTAGGGAGGCCGAGACGTAGATGGGAAGATAATATTAAAATGGATTTGAGGGAGGTGGGATATGATGATAGAGAATGGATTAATCTAGCTCAGGATAGGGACCAATGGCGGGTTTATGTGAGGGCGGCAATGAACCTCCGGGCTCCTTAAAAGCTAGGAAGTAAGTAAGAAAGTAAGTATAACGTGCTTATATAATGTGTCATATCTTTTAAATGGTTCAAGATAGGCCTACATAAATAATTTTAGTATGTAACATTCTCCATATGTAACGGATCATTTTGGCAAAAGACGTTTTACCCTACGTCAATTTCTAATGGAGTTAGGTCAGTACAAAATTTTATTAATTTTTTCCAAAAAACATTTCTTTGGGCCCCCAAATTCGATTTTCAAGTTTCAGTTATATAACTTGCTTAGATTATTTCCAAGAATCACGTCACCAAAATTTGAAAGACATTAAGGCCCGTAACACACTTGAAGAGTTTTCGCTAGCGAGAAATGTGTTGCGAGAAAATTCAAAGATTGATAACATGGATTCAAATGGACGTCCACACACTGGAAGAGATTCTCTTTCGAGGCAAAAACCTCGCGCGAGTTTCTCGCTGGAATCGGTAGCTCAGCGAATTTTCTTGACACATTTATCAAAGATGTTTGACATTTATACTCTTTATGACAATTGAATGTAGAAAAAGATATCACAGGTGGCGATGAATTGTATTGTTTTTATTTATGAAGAAAGATGGCTGATAATTGCAGTCAGAAACTTATCGAACTTGTACGATGTCACTCGTAGGCCTATTTATATGATACACGGGATGGAAACTATAAAAACTCGAAACTTAAAGAAGAAATCTGGAGACAAATATCAGGTTATCTGAAAATAAATAGGGCTATATTTTATTTTGATGAGATTTAATAGTATTAATTAAACATCTGAAATAATGTATCTATAATATGTCTTAACTTACTTACTTACTTACTTACAAATGGCTTTTAAGGAACCCGAAGGTTCATTGCCGCCCTAACATAAGCCCGCCAGCGGTCCCTATCCTGTGCAAGATTAATCCAGTCTCTATCATCATACCCCACCTCCCTCAAATCCATTTTAATATTATCCTCCCATCTACGTCTCGGCCTCCCTAAAGGTCTTTTTCCCTCCGGTCTCCCAACTAACACTCTATATGCATTTCTGGATTCGCCCATACGTGCTACATGCCCTGCCCATCTCAAACGTCTGGATTTAATGTTCCTAATTATGTCAGATGAAGAACACAATGCGTGCAGTTCTGTGTTGTGTAACTTTCTCCATTCTCCTGTAACTTCATCCCGCTTAGCCCAAAATATTTTCCTTAGCACCTTATTCTCAAACACCCTGAACCTATGTTCCTCTCTCAGAGTGAGAGTCCAAGTTTCACAACCATACAGAAGAACCGGTAATATAACTGTTTTATAAATTCTAACTTTCAGATTTTTGGACAGCAGACTGGATGATAAGAGCTTCTCAACCGAATAATAACACGCATTTCCCATATTTATTCTGCGTTTAATTTCCTCCCGAGTGTCATTTATATTTGTTACTGTTGCTCCAAGATATTTGAATTTTTCCACCTCTTCGAAGGATAAATCTCCAATTTTTATATTTCCATTTCGTACAATATTCTGGTCACGAGACATAATCATATACTTTGTCTTTTCGGGATTTACTTCCAAACCGATCGCTCTACTTGCTTCAAATAAAATTTCCGTGTTTTCCCTAATCGTTTGTGTATTTTCTCCTAATATATTCACGTCATCCGCATAGACAAGAAGCTGATGTAACCCGTTCAATTCCAAACCCTGCCTGTTATCCTGAACTTTCCTAATGGCATATTCTAGCGTGAAGTTAAAAAGTAAAGGTGATAGTGCATCTCCCTGCTTTAGCCCGCAGTGAATTGGAAAAGCATCAGATAGAAACTGACCTATACGGACTCTGCTGTATGTTTCACTGAGACACATTTTAATTAATCGAACTAGTTTCTTGGGAATACCAAATTCAATAAGAATATCATATAATACTTCCCTCTTAACCGAGTCATATGCCTTTTTGAAATCTATGAATAACTGATGTACTGTACCCTTATACTCCCATTTTTTCTCCATTATCTGTCGAATACAAAAAATCTGATCAATAGTCGATCTATTACGCCGAAAACCGCACTGATGATCCCCAATAATTTCATCTACGTACGGAGTTAATCTTCTCAAAAGAATATTGGACAAAATTTTGTACGACGTCAACAAAAGTGATATTCCTCGAAAGTTACCACAGTTGGTTTTATCCCCCTTTTTAAAAATAGGTACAATTATGGACTCCTTCCATTGTTCTGGTACAATTTCCTTTTCCCAAATAGCAAGTACAAGTTTATAAATTTCGCTATATAATGCGCTTCCGCCCTCTTGTATTAATTCTGCTGGAATTTGATCGATACCTGGAGACTTGTACTTTTTCAGATTTTCTATCGCAATTTCGACTTCTGAAAGCGTGGGTTCGGGTATAAATGGCTCAACAGTTTGTATTTCAATTTCGTCCCGATCATTTCTATTTGGCCTATGTACATTTAGTAGTTGCGCAAAATAGTTTTTCCATCTGTTTAGGATTGATGGAGAGTCTGCAAGCAAGTCACCATTCTCATCCTTGATCACGTTTACCCTTGGCTGATATCCGTTCTTAAATTCCTTTATACCCTTATATAAATCTCGAATGTTTTTATTCTTACTATTTGTTTCTACCTCATTCAGTTTTTCCTTCAAGTAACCTCTCTTTTTATTCCTAAGTGTACGACTTGCTTCCCGTCTTTCATTGAAATAATTATCTCTCTTCTCCTCGACTGGATCCTGTAAGAATTTCAATTTTGCCTGTTTCCTTCTTTCTACTACCATGCAACAATCTTCATCAAACCACGGTTTCTTTTTCTTAGTTTCATAATAACCTATGCTCTGCTCAGCTGCAATTTTGATACTATCTCTGATATTTTCCCACACGCTATTAACATCTAATTCTTTCTCAACTTCGTCGGAACTTTCTAAAGTGGCAAACCTATTCGAAATTTCGACCTGATAATTTTGCTTACCTTCCTCGTCCTTTAATTTCAAAATATTGAATTTAGTAATATTAACTTTTTGCTCTACTCGCTTGGCTACTGATAATCTTTCTCTTAATTCTCCAATCACCAAATAATGGTCAGAATTACAGTCTGCACCCCTGAAAGTTCGAATATCTACTATACTAGTATGTCTCCGTTTATCTATCAAGATGTGATCTATTTGGTTGTGTGTCAATCCATCTGGAGAAGTCCAAGTATATTTATGTATATCCTTATGGGGGAATGTTGTACTTTTGACAATTAAATTTTTCGATGTGGCAAAGTTGACTAATCTAACTCCATTGTCACTACTAATTGCGTGTAGGCTCTCTTTTCCAATAGTTGGTCTAAAAATATCCTCCCGTCCTACTTTAGCATTGAAATCCCCCAATAAAATTTTCATGTGATATCTAGGGAACTGATCAAAAGTATGTTCCAATTCCTCATAGAAGCTATTCTTTATATGGTCGTCTTTCTCTTCTGTAGGGGCGTGAGCATTTATAACTATGATGTCGCACCATCTACCCTTAAGTACTAAATATGATAACCTGTCACTGATAAATTCGACCTTTTTTACTGCTGATTTTATTCTTTTATGAACAAAGAATCCTGTTCCTAATTGGTGATTATTGTTTCCTTCCCCATAATACAACAAGTAATCTCCTATTTGTGATATGCCATTCCCATCTAACCTAACCTCTTGTACTCCTACGAAGTCTATTCTATATCTAGCTAGTTCTTTTGCTACTAACGTTACCCCTCCTGTTCTATAAAGACTAGTTACGTTCCAAGTGCCAAATCTCAAATCCTTATTCCTTTGCTGTGGTCGTGCCAGAGAATCAGTCCTATTCCGAGGCTTATTGTAGGGATACGTAACAAGCTGTTTTTTACGGTGATGGGTTGTTAGCCCTTCGCCCAACCCCCAAGCTGGAGGACCACCCCTTATCGGCTGTCCACGACTGCTTATTCAATATATTCGCAGCTACCCTCCATATCTGGAGGCCGTCTCCTCTATCCGCAACCTGAGGACGCGCCATGCCGTGGTGATAGGGACCCACAATACATGGAATATGTCTTAACAGTTTACATAATTTTAATCAGAACATAGCAAAGAATCCTTTATCATATCATGAATAGCAAAAAACTGAGGTCCATTCAACCTGAAATAACGCCTAAACGTATCATCATTCAAATCGAAACCAGTGTCCAAAACTCGTCCTTATTTTCGTAAGATACAATGTGATTTTCAGATATTTCTGGCTTTAATTTCAGGCCTACTTTTTCTTTTCATTAACAAAATATGTTCATGTAACTCCATTTCCTCATCACCTGAATACTCAGATTCAACATAGCGTTCGTACGTAATTTGTAAAGTACGACAATATATTGACAGGTTTTAAATTTATATATATTCTCACCATTCGTGAGCTGCCACAAGGGACAAAGAGTATTTAAGTACGACAATACACGTAAATACATAACCTATAATATTTCCCCCAACGAGTGATTACTATAATCAGAAAAATGCTTTCTGCATGAAGGAAGTGTATAGATGATCATAGCAAGATGTGATCTGTGATAACGAGAACTCGCCAATTGTGTGGAGGAGGGCTCTTCGCCTCTTTCTCGCAACACATTTCTCGCTAGCGAAAACTCTTCAAGTGTGTTACGGGCATAAGGAAGAGTCGATGTATACCTTCATCTTATTAGGTTACAGACGGTTCTTAATGCAGTCTGATTGCAAATGTAGAAACTGCTGAGAGCTGTTATACTTTGGCAAGATCGGTTTTTATTTTGGATGCAGTAAATTGGATTGGGTTGAGAGCAAAAAATAATCAAAAGTGAGGCCATCATTAATGAAAAGCTTCAATAAAGCAGGGTTTAGTTTAGAAGCAATGATCGAAATGCGAGAAAACACAATAGCAATAAATAATCTTTGTCAGGAAATAAACTTCTCCACCGATGCAGAAAACTTCATTTGCGGTAATGAAAGTCTTGTCACCCACTATACATACTCGTACTTTTGAATCGGCTACAGATTTGGTGGCAATGCAGAATAACGACGTAGAAAAGGTGAAGGAAGAAGAATCTGAATGACAACCTATTCAGCCAAAAACACGCACCGATGAACGGGCTATTGAGTGCATTAGTTACGTATTTCAGTTTTCCGTTAACACAAACAATCCTAAGCTTGGGGAATTATTATAGTACAGTGCAAACGATTGAATCGAGAAAGATATAGCCTACTTTTCTTTCATTTAGCATTTTCACTATTTCTTAGTAGGCCTATTTTCCTCCTCTTTCCAAGATGAGCAGGGAAAAAATTGTACTTCATTATTTAGATTGAATACTCTAATTTTATGTCAACACAAAAAGAACTCAACATTAGGCCTAACTGAGTAAAACTATAGTCAGGCAACACACATTTCTACGTCCACAGAAACATAGCGCATGCATTCTCTAGTATTCCATGACGTCATTGTTCGACACCCACTAACTGATATCGAAAGCCGTGACAGAGAGTTGGGCCATTTTACACTCGAATTTTTCCTATCTTTTCCTTTTAGTACCGGTAACACAAAAATAACAGTCGTCTATATGATTAGTTTGTTTCCTCCAAACCATATAAACTGCGAACGGCAGAGATATTTCACGCTCATTTTTAACCATCCTCTTGTACGGCTAGCACAATTAGGAGAGCATACATGAGGAAGCCATCTCTTATCCTGAAGATGTTGTTAGCTATATTGGGACAAGAATAGGCCTATGCTAAAGTGACTGCCATTACATTATTCTACAGCTCAGTTTCTAAATTATATAACATCGGAGTAACTCGTACATAAAAAAACTTACTTATGATTTTTAAGGAACCCGGAGGTTCACTGCCACCCTCACATAAGCTCGCCATCTATCCCTGTCCAGAACAAGATTAATCCAGTCTCTACAATCATATCCCACCTCCCTCAAATCTATTTTAATTTTATCCTCCCATCTACATCTCGGCCTCCCCAAAGGCCTTTTTTTCCTCCGGCCTCCCAACTAACACTCTATATGCATTTTTGTATTCGCTACACGTTCATGTTACTGTACCAAACTCAGTGGTCGGAAAAGATTACACCACATAAAATGTAAACTGCAATATACAGCAAAGGAGAAGGAAGGAGGGGAAGGATCCCAGACTGCTTAAGGTTGAATGAACAAGTGCTGGCTAAGGGGAGGGAGATCATGCCTTACCTCTCCGCCCTGCTGTGTATTAAGGACTCGCGAGTCACGAAATTCCGACCACTGACCTACTTAACTGATTTAGATATTGTTTTAATGTGTATGATTTTTTTTTGTTTTGTTTAGTCAACTGTCAGAAGACAGGTCTGAACCTCATAAGTAATATCAAGAAGGTACCATTTATGAGGCAACTAGGCCAGGAGATAATAGTGTAGATTGACCATTCTTTCCACCTCCATTGCATACATCGCCGACTAGCTACATATTATATACTAGTCAGACTTCAGATGCGTACAAACAATGGAATATCCCCGGAATAATGGTATATGGTACATTGTTTCTCTGTGTACAGTACTTAGATCCTTATTTCGGGGTCGTATTCAATTGTTCTTCCTCTGACACGTGTCGTCAAGTGAGATGTCTTGCCTAATAATTAGGGCCCGTATTCTTATATAATTACATATTGCATTCCTTTACTTGTAGACTACTGAAAATGACAAATGTCGGTGATTTGTGGTTCTGATATGGTTATAGTTGAGTTTCATTTTACATATTTTTACATATTCTTAGTAATATTACATTTTACATATTATGTAAAGAATGTAAGGTTTTTGTAGGCCTACATATCTAGGCAATTATTGAGTTCTTATTAAATTCGTTTTATTTTTCAGAGTAAAGTATTGAATTTTCTTTTATATATACTTGGAGATAAATATCAACGTCCCTGCCCCATAATACTGCCTGGAGGACCGCCTTTTGCTCTCACTATAGTACACGATGCTGGTAAAAAGGGAGGGCCCGAAACTGACATCTTTCTGTTCTGTTCACAACTATAGAAAATATAGTGCCGGTACTTCAATTTCTAAAGCTGGCTTAAGAGAATAGTTCTTTTAAAACAAAAACAAATATAAAACTGGGAATTCCAACCCTCTGTCTTTAAAACACTGTAGTTCGGAGTGCCTGAACTCTATACATTTGCACTAATGCTTTCTCAGAATCTGGGATGGTCAGGTGCGCCGGTCATTTAACTATGTTACAAATTGAATGTACTCATACCAAACTAAATTGCACATTTGTGCGCACTTCTTTCTTATTAAATTGAATGTAGGCTATTAGCGAGGGGTTTGGGTCGGGTGTCAGGTAAGTCAAAATACCATAATGTGTGCGCCACAAAATATTTTTCTAGGAAATCTTAAGGCACAAGAAAAAGCATAGATTGTGGCAGAGACTGTTGTATTTGCAAGCTATACAATGGGGTGGAAATGGCAAATCGACTTTTCAGGCTACATCCTCCCATTAATATTAAAGGTTAAAGGAGAAAAATTCGCTCCGGCGCCGGAGGTCGAACCCGGATCCATGGGTCTACATACCAAGAGCTCTCACCATTACACAAGAAAGCTTTTCCATTACAGCAAGTATGAGGTCGAAACAAAAACAATCCAGAAAATTAGAGCTTGTATACAAAACAAGTTTACTACCTGTAACTACTGTGTAAAATTTCATAAAAATCTGTTATATAGGAGAAACGTTACTAATTTTGTCTAATTGCGCCCTCCTATAAGGAGTAGTTCCACTTAGATCAACGTAATGACGGCTTGTATACAAAATATATATGCTACCTATAACTACTGTGTAAAATTTCATAAAAATATGTTAGATAAGAGAACAGTTACTAATTTTGTGTAACTGCGCCCCCCTATTAGGGGTAGTTCCCCTTTGAGCAATGCAATGAAAGCTTGTATACAAAACATATATGCTACCCGTAACAACTGTGTAAAATTTCATAAAAATATGTTAGATAAGAGAAAAGTTACTAATTTTGTCTAATTTCGCCCCCCATAAGGGGGTAGTTACCCTTATACCAGCGTAATCAGAGTTTGAATATAAAACATATATACTACCTGTAACTACTGTGTAAAATTTCATAAAAGACTCTTACATAGGAGAAAAGTTACTAATTTTGTCTAATTGCGCCCCCATATAAGGGGTAGTTCCCCTTATGTCAACGTAATGAGAGCTTGTATACAAAACATATATGCTACCCGTAACTACGTGTAAAATTTCATAAAACTCTATCAGATATGAGAAAAGTTACTAATTTTGTCTAATTGCGTCCCCTATAAGGGGAAGTTCCATTTATACAAATGTAATCAGAGCTCGTATACATAAACATATATATGTTACTTGTAACCGCTGTGTAAAATTTCATAAAAATCATTGAGATAGGAGAAAAATTACTAATTTTGTCTAATTGCGCCCCCATATAAGGGATAGTTCCCCTTATACCAACGTAACGAGAGCTGGTATACAAAACATATATGCTACCTGTAACTACTGTGCAAAATTTCATAAAAAATCTGTTAGGTAGCTGAAAAGTTATTAGTTTGTCCCGCTAAATTTAGATTCTGGACCACTGTGCGCCGGAGCGAATTTTTCTCCTCTAATATTAATTGTTACCATATCAGATGTATTCTGTAGGACCAAAAAATAATTATCTTTACGTAGATACATCCTCCCACTTTAACTGACCAGTTAAATTGTGACATTTTGTGAATTTAATGCATTAATAAATAGTGGTTTTAAATTACATGTTTTATTAATATTGCACATTTAATTACATATTTCCCCGATATTTACTACATTTTATGTATATATTTCGCGCTTTGATATTACATAAAATTTTGGGGACTACTGATCGTGTATGACATTGGTGATTAAGACGGTGATGAAATCATGGTATGTAAAATTCCAATCCGATATTTTCCTTAGCTACTGAGGGAAATTGTGAAAAAAACCTAGTCAGATTGGCCGGATACGGAATTTGAACCAGGGACATCCCGAATGCGAATCTCAAACGTTACCGTCTAAACTCTAAGCCATTTCCCTCGGTTACAGTAGTTTTAATTAATAAGTGTTTATTGAAATTCAGAAACTGACTGTGCTGGAAGTGTTCCGTGTATAGACGGCAATTTGCACTCAAATAGTTTGTATTTTATTTTAGTAAATCTTCTTGCCGACTATTTATAATCCATTTTTTACATCTGAAATCATTACAACAGAATTTAACTTGGTCTACCAATTAAACGAAATAAAAATATAAAAAGCCGAAACTTAACCCAGATAAGACTGACGTCCTATATATAGGACGGAACGTTTTATTTTTTTAACATTGCTGTGTAAGATTTTCATAGTCGGCAATCATGATACCATAATCCTTATGTGTTATAAATTGCCTCCAATTTTTTTTCTTATATTTAGTCTGTCATAGTCATTGTTATTAACATATTTGTGTGAAACGTCCGGTGTCCTATATATAGGAAGTCAGTCTTATCTGGGTTAACCATGTTAACATGTCTAGCGTAGACCTGCACTAAATACGTATGGATTTTTTTCTTTAATCTTTGGAGGAAGCAAAAAATGCAATTCTGGGTTTCGTCCTTTGTTGTTGCTGCAATATACAGCCTGAACAAAAGGTTCCTTCGAAATCCTCATTATTCTGATAAGTCTTTCGCTTCTGTATCAACACCATAACATTATAAAACAGCTGACTTTCCTAGTAGTGTCACGTAGTGTTATTTATTTGCTGCTTGGATCGCTAGCTGTATGCGCGCGCATGTCTCTCTGGCAGAAAATGTGGCGAAGTTTCTTTACTGCAGTGGTTCTCAACTTCTGAGTCCCTATTTACACTTGCTATTTGTCGCACAATATCAAGCGCTTTTTGTCGGCTATATGTAGCATCACCATTTACACTTGGCAGATTTCTCGTCCACGCAAGTCGTCGAGCAACGTCCTATATCAAGAGCTTTCTGTCGGCTAATCTTGGCAGATTTTCTCGTCTGCTACTCGAGGCTTGTTGTTGAGCTCGAGCAACGTGTGAGTGATGTGGTGAGCCTTTTGAATGGATTTGAGCAATAGAAAAGCACCTGTTTTAGCTTCTGCAGCTTCAAGTGTTTTGTTAGCTTGCAATAAAAAGAAAAAAAAACCAAAGAGACTCTGGGAAAGGAAATGGATATCCAGAAGGCAGGAGAAAGAATTATTCCATGTTCTCAGTAAAGATTTCAAACTGGAACGAAATTGTCTAATAACTATTTATTGTATTAAAAAGAATCGTCAATTTAATTTTTCTTCTTGCATATTAACTCCTGATGTTCTTTATTTTTGTTTTGATGTAGGACGGAATAGTATTAGGAAAAACAGACACCAAATTTTTACAAATAAACTCCAGCGCATTTTCCCTCCAAATCCTATTGTGATAGTCCTTATTTCAGACATTGTTCGTAAAGCTCCATTAATTTCATTACTTGGTTTTGTCCCACTCTGACATGACGCTACAAAGCGCGCGGAAACAGAGAAACAGCTGAGAGTTGTCTGCTACTGCCTTTTCCGAACCATGTTCGGGTCCTGTCGCGTGAATTCGTCTGGGCCACCTACGGAAATGTCGCACAGAAATAGAAACAGCTTCTGGCGGTTATTTAGTAAGTCTATGCTTCTACCCAGCAGATGTCGAAAGGGAAGGAACGAAATCTGTACTGCGCATGCGCCCGCGCTATAAGTCGAACGACATTAAGCAAATGTAAACAGGGACTGAGAGGCCGCGGGCCGGTAAATTCTTTTTCTATAAGACGAGGGCCCGGTCCCAACAAATTTACCCGTAAACACCTTTCCAATTTTTTTAAAGTTCATACATTTAACTTATGTATAGGTGTTAGTAGTTAAGCATGGCGTAATCTGAAGACTTGAAGAATATTAGTACTCTATGAAAACGGCATGACATGTTGACAAATAATTTAATTAATAATTATTATCAGTCACTGGATTAATGAAATTTTGTAGCATGTTGCAATTTCCTAGAGCCTCATTTCCTCATTATGCTAATTTTTATTGACATATTATCCCTTTCTCACCAAGAAGAACTTATAAATACATCAATTGTATTAGTGTCATTCCATACAAAATTTTAAGAATGTGCCAGCGATGTCATGAATTTTTTTTGGGGATTTTAATCTAATAATGTTATTATGAAAATAAATTAAACTGCCAACTGTGGCCGCCATATCATTAATATTTTAGTCATACGGATGACTGAAAAATGGGTGGCAGTTACATGTTATCCATCATTTAAAATATTCTAGACACTCTATATGAAGTGTCATCGAAGCTAATCAGACGCCATTGTAAACCTGAATAACCATATTTTAATACCTTAAAGACTAATCCGAATAATAATAAGGCATGCTCATAAAATGGCTCACTGAAAAAAATAAATAGTTTTATATTCGACTGCACCAATTTAAATTCTGCGAATTTCATTCGTATTAAAGAAAATCTTATTCCTAATCCATCTCCCAAGTTTTATGACATAATCAAAAAATCTATGAATAATTAAATTAATAAAATTATTAATCTTTGTTCCAACGGTCGATAATCGCTTGTTGTGTCTAGCGGTCGCAGCGTTCGCGAGACTTCGTAACGATGAGTAATCTCAAACGACCGTCTCTCTGACCTTGATCGCGCAACATTCTGTACGACGGGAGAGCCTATCTGCTGAGCTCCTTTGTTCCGGTGAGTTATTTTTATTAAAAACTGACATGATATTTAAGTCTACATTCTGAAATTTTTCGCAGTGGAATCAATATACCCTAAAGAATTAAACACAAGTTTTTTCGTCTGTAAAAATGAGGTGCATTTTGTGTTCTATATTTTTTTTAATTATTTTACGGTGGGTAACTAGGCCTATTTAAAAAATTATATATATATTTCTTTCATTTTAAGGGCATTTATAAACAATTCTCTCCTTTTTCTAATTGCATTGAAGTGATTTTTCCATCTTCATTTACATAGTAAGAAAACTTCAATGAATGAAACCGTATTCTTTGTTAAACCAATATTTTAAATGCAGATTGCTGCCAAACTATGAAGGAAATAAATATACGTGAAATTCATATTTGGAACATACAAAATAACCTACTACAATATTTTTAACTTTTGAAACATCATGGTTCAAAAACATACTTTTTTGCATGGAATGATACATTATTAAATCGATTATTTTAATGATGTTAGTTTGAAAAAGAAATGGTAATGGGAAGAATTATTATTCACTATAACTCACCACAGAAGTCAGCTGAGTAGGGGGAAGCAGTAGAAGGATGTCAAAGTAAAAAAAAAAATCAAATTATGGTTTATTTAGCGACGCTCGCAACTGCAGAGGTTATATTAGCGTCGCCGGTGTGCCGGAATTTTGTCCCGCACGAGTTCTTTTACATGCCAGTAAATCTACTGACATGAACCTGTCGGATTTAAGCACACTTAAATGCCATCGACCTGGGCCGAGATCGAACCCGCAACCTCGAGCACTGAAGCCCAGTGCTACCGAGGCCGACAGAAGAAGGATGTCAACATGGTGGCCAAACACTTACCACACATACACACGCTAAATGTTTTTATATTCAACATATGTAATTTTATGCGACTTTTGTAGCTGCTTTCAACTCGTTAGCTTGTTGATTCTGGGATGAATTGAAATTATAGCCAAACGGAGACAGTCAGAAAGTTGCAGACGGCAATCAAAGAAGGCTTAATGAGTTTTTTGCCAATTGAATACAGTTCTTTACATTTGCCTATCTTTAATGCTATTACATAGGATGCCGCAGAAGTGCAATCTCAGTGGTTGAAACTTGGGAAATAATTTTATTTTCTATTTTAAGTGGATCTCTTTTACGAATAAAGAATTCAGTGAGTTTGTTGATTAAATCGGAATGTTTTGTGTTTAGATATCGAAAAAGTCGCGATGATTTCATACTTAATTTCCCAGAACAGTAGCACAAAATGACTTAGGTGAGGTCGTGGCAATTGGTCAGTGTCAAGGCATTGCATGAAACCAAATTTCAAGTAGGTTTCCATATATTTACGAGCGAAAGCAGACTTTTTCTTCTGTGTGCTGGTAGTTTTCCTCTCCTTTTGCTTATCCTGAAGATCGCTTTGTGGACTTGAGGTGGAGGCATCACTAGTTTTATGAACACCCCAGTACGAAATTTCTTAATACCAAAATTAAACAAAGTCCCTTGTATTTTATTCATATTAATATTCAACACTGTATGCCTATTACTTAAAAAAATGAAGACACTGGTGTTTTGAAACAAGCACTTACACATTACAATGATGCGAACTTGCAAAGAGACAGTATTCAGTATAACTACTCAGTATAGAGAATCGGATACAGTCTGCCTTAATCTTCAATTTAAGTGGAAAATTTTTTATTATACTTCCCAGCTAATTGCTCACTGACATGTGCAACATAATTAATATTATTTCGTTCAGTTTTGAGAAGAGAGAATTCGCCGTCCATTGTTGTAATCGGCTTGCAGGCAACTTTTATCACCAGTCATAAACAGTGGCATTCCCTTTCCCGAATGCTGAAAGATTTCTAAGCCTGAAAAATTCCCTAACATTGAAAAATAAGTGGCTTCAGGGGCGGATGCAAGGGGGGGGGATTGAGGGGATATATCCCCTCCCGAAATTTTGAGAAAAATACGAAACAAGAAACAAAAATAATATTAATTTTAATTCTTGAATGTACATAGGAATTAGAGAGTTTTCCACTTAAATTCTCTTTGCTAAAATGTTAAATTCCAAGAACTGCAGGAAGACAAACACAGCATTCTTACTTCAAGAAAGAGAGTCATGAGGAGTATTTTAGGCTTTTAATTTTCCTTCTCTTCTTAGACTATTTCATTAGTCAGCTCAAGGATAGATTTTTAAATCATAAGGGAATCTTAAAGACCATACAAACTTTGCTGCCTAAAAACATAGTGCGAGCATCAGATGAAGATTTAGAAACTGCTGTTGAGGCTATAGTAAATCAGTGGCCCAATGGTGTTGATGCATCACCAGAGTCTTTCTTCAATGAATTGAAGATGTGGAGAAGAAATTTCCTTGATCAGAAAAATCTTCACCTAATACCTACTTATTTTAAATCATCTTTGAACAGGTGCAATGAAATTATTTTTCCCTGCACTCGCAAGGCGCTGAAACTTTTCTGCACATTGCCTGTAACTATAGCAACACCAGAACGGTCGTTCTCAACTTTGCGGTATTTGAAGACTTACTTGAGGAGCATGATGGGAGTAGACAGATTAAATGGACTGGCCTTGATGTATATACATAAAAATGTAGAAGTAAAAGCTCATGAAGTACTGGATGAAATGTCTAAAAAGCCTCGTCACCTTCTTCTGTAAATGTCATTCTGTTATTGTTTTTGTATTGCAGTCATTGTAAATGTTAAAATTAAAAAATTATGGTTTATTTAACAATGCTCGCAATTGCCGAAGTTATATCAGCGTCGCCGGTGTGCCGGAATTTTTTCCCCTCAGGACTTCTTTTACATTACCGCAACCCGGCGGTTGAGAAGCATCGCTTTACTGTATGAATACCTATGCCGTGGATGAATATAACCTAGCTATTTGATATAACATAATATTTTACGCACATATTTTTTGCCACCCGGTGTGCTGCTGGAAGTGTGAAGTTATCCTTAGAATAATAGATGGCAGCAAGATCAGTATCTACATTAGCGCCTCTACTGTAGAGTTTGAAACGGGAAAGTCAATAAGTTTCGCATCCTATTATAGGCCTATCCATCCATGGAGTTATATTGTTGGCAACCGCGAAATTCGAACTGAAATAGTGAAAGTTGGTAATTTATTGTGTTTTACTATAATTATTGTTTTTATTTTCCTGAGTTAATAGTGTTTTGTGTTCATTAGTGTTACTACAAACAATTAAATAGTTATAAACGTTTATTTTTTGTGATTTGTTAAAATTATAACAATTTCGGTCTGAACATTTTTCACAATGTCGGCCTACGATAAAACATCATACTTCAAAGAGAAATGCAGAGAAAAAGGATTACCATTTCCACCGTCAATCAATACACTAACCCAGATTGATATCAATAGGCTACTCCTGTTTGAACGTAATCTCATAAGTGAAGTAGGAACAGAACGTCAGATCAGCACTGCTTTTCTCGATAGTTTAGTGGATCAATATGAAAAGCTTTATCACCAGAGAGGTAAACGAAGACAAGGACAACAACTTGAAGATGGTTTCCAATTACCGGCTAAAACAAGCAAAGCCAAACATCATGAATCACAACCAATTGAGACTAGCAATGCATATGAAGTGCTGAATACTTCTGAACAAATGGAGCATTCAAGTATTATTTCCGAAACTACTACACCTGGCACAAGTATAAATGTGCCAAAAACCAAGAAACCACCACCAATCATTGTGCAATACAATAAAGATACGGAACAACTAATGAAATTATTTAAGACACAATTCCATAATGACACTTCTGCAGAGTACTTACCTCAAGGACAACTAAAAATAAAACCCACCACTACTGAAGAACGAAATATGATTTTAAAATTACTTCAAGACCATAGTATAGGATATTATACGTATGGAGAACCTGAGATTTCCAATATCAAGTATGTATTAAAAGGTTTACCTCCCTCTTTTGGCCAGGCAAATATAATTAATGCTTTTCAAGAGAATGAGATTACACTATTACATATTAGACAACTTAAGCGTGCATTGTACGATGACACAAATAGCAAAGAAATAATTCCTCTTCCAGTATGGGTGCTTACTATTCCACGCACGCCAGAAATGACACAAAAATTAAAGCTCTTGACTGGCATTGAGCACATTAAAATATAAATTGAAAGCTACAAAAGTAACAATTCATTACTTCAATGCTACAGGTGCCAAGGCCTTGGCCATAAGGCACAACTGTGCACCTTACCACCTAAATGTGTTAAATGTGGAGAGGGTCATAATACCAGAGACTGCAAGAAACCTATTGAAATTCCGGCTACATGTGCCAATTATGGAGGAGAGCATCCAGGAAACTTTAGAAACTGCCCAAAAATCTTGAAATAGCATCGACAGTCTGCACAAAAACCTGTACGACCAACAAATTCATTTCCTAAATTGCGGCCAACAACCTCGAGAATTCCTGGCTTCCAATATCATAGCAACAATGAAGAAACCACTGCTACAGATTTTGAAGACATTAAACATATCATCCAGTTTCTTAGAACAGATAAGTTTAAAAATAGTATCAAAAGTTTCAAGACACTAATTACAGATGTTAGAATCCAACCAGACAAGATGTCTAAGATATTTACCTTCTGTGCAGGTTTTATTGATATTGTAGCTAACCTTTTTGATTAAAATACCTAGTAATTCGTTTAATATAATTACATTTAATGCTAATGGCATTTCTAGTGATTATCTGCTCTTTACAAACTTGCTTCAACGCTATGACATTGATATTGCATTAGTATGTGAAACTCGTCTCCCTCAATAATTTAATTGGCGTATTCCAGGATATCGCATGTACCATACACCAGAACCAACACAAGATTTTGGCGGTACTGCAATAGTTATCAAATCCATTTTATCTCATATAGAAGTTACACCTCCAAAATTAAAAAAATCTTCAGGCTACAACTATTACTACTACAATCAACAAACAAGAATTTCTTATTGCTGCCATATACCAACCAGCAAGCAAAAAATTACTGTCAGAAGATTTGGAAGCACTAACATCATTAAAACCTTCGTTCCTAGTAGGAGGCGACTGGAATTCTAAGCACAATCAGTGGAAATCACGGATTATAACACCCAATGGCAGAATTTTGCAGAGGTATTCTGATAAATTTCATTATGTGGTTACAGGACCAGACTCTCCAACGCATTTCCCTACAAATAGTCATCATGCACTGGATATTATTGATTTTTTCATTCATTCTCCTAAATTAACAGTAAAAGAAATCCAAACTCTTGATGAATTGAATTCAGATCATATTCCAGTACTTCTCCAATTAGATTTTACATTAGAAAAAGAAATCATACGGGCAAGAATTAGGCATGTCATCCGGTGGGATTATTTCCGAAAACATTTGTCTGACATCCACATACCAAGATCAAACATTACTACTACAGGGGAACTAGATTTTCACGTGGAATGCCTGACTGAAACATTACAGTCGGCAAAATTTCAAGCTCTTCAACCAAATAAACATAACATGAACAGTACATCACCAGATATTAATGCACTAATCCTACAGAAGAAACAACTTTGAAAAAGATGGCAACTGTATCGCGATCCTGCAGATAAAACAAAATTAAATCAAGTTACAAGAACAATTCAAAAACAACTTCTATATATGAGGGCAACAAAGTTTGAAGGTGATCTTGATAAATTAACAAGGGAGTCCAGTGTACCCTTGAAAATAAGTCGTAGACTTACTAAATCCAAGGAATATACTAATTTCCCAATTTCAAGCAGTACCGGCCTTTTATACTCTGATGATGAAAAAGCAGGTATTATAGCAGATGAACTTGAGAATGTCTTCAAGCCTTATCAGTCTTACCATCACTATAAAGTATACCATCGCTCAATACAAAGATTAGTAAATGAATTCAAAAACACACAGCATGTAATACAGATACAGCCTGCCACTGTTTCAGAAGTTCGTAGATATATTAAGAAATCCAATTCTAATAAGGCTCCTGGTCCAGATGGTATCACGAATCATATGTTACAGAATCTTTCTGGAAATATAATTGCACATTTAACTAACCATCCTTATAAATAATATTGCTCTACAATTTCTCTATTTCCCACAAATATGGAAGGAAACAACTATTATTACTTTTCCTAAGCCTGGAAAATCACCACGACTTGTTACCAATCATCGACCGATTAGCCTACTAAATACCATGGGGAAAATATATGAAAGAATTATACTTAAGAGGCTCTCTGAATACATCTTATCTCGACACATTATTCCTGATGAACAATTTGGATCTATGCCGAACAGGTCTACAGTACATCAACTGACATGAATAACAGAATATATCATCAGAGGTTTCCACTATCGATATAGTACAATTGCTGCATTCTTGGACATTGAGAAAGCGTACGATACAGTCTGGCACAATGGCCTCATAGCAAAGCTCATCCTTCTACAAATTCCGAATAATCTCATACTTATAATTTCCTCTTTTCTCTCTAATCGTAAATTCAGAGTCAGAGTGCGTAAGGCATACTCTCCAATTAAACATATTTCAGCAGGTGTTCCTCAAGGTTCAGTGATGGCTCCCGCGCTCTACAATTTATATACATCAGATATTCCTCATCATAATGCCACACAATTGGCAATATATGCTGATGACACTGTCATCATCAGCCGAAAAATAAACTTATTATCTGCATATAGAGCTGTACAGAAACATCTTCAGTTAATAGATAAGTGGGCAAAAACCTGGAAGATTAAAATAAACAACATGAAATCAACGCTATTATCTTTACTAAATGTCGACCAGTGCCACCACCACAGCTAATGCTCCATAAATTTAGAATATCATATGTACAGAAAACTAAATATTTGGGCATTCTGCTTCACCCACGTCTAAATTGGAAAGATCATATAAGAAATAAGTATACAGTACTGAATCGCCTGAAACAACTTATACCAATTCTATTAAGTGTAAATTTATCCTTGAAATGTAAAATGACATTATGCAGAGTGTACATACGCAGCCAAATGACATATGCAGCTCCTGCGTGGGGGTTTGCTCCCCGAACTACTATGCATCACTTGCAGATTGTTCAAAATAAGGCATTACGAATTATCGGTGGATATGATTTTTACACAACTCAAGTTCAAATGCATGATGACCTTGAAATATCAACTATACCTGAATATATCAAAATAGTTTCGAAAACCTTTTATCATACTGCCAAGGAAAATGAAAACAAATATATTTCAAATCTTGGAAATTATAATGCTGCAATGTACCACAAACACAGGACTCCAAAACATATTTTAATGTAAAATAGTACAGCAGTAACTTATATTTGAGTTGCTGTGCATGATGAATTGACTATAATATTCTGGAAAAAGAATAATTGTCAAGGCTTACATGAAGCCGGAACAATAATAATAATAATAAGAATAATAATAATAATAATAATAATAATAACAATAATAATAATAATAATAATAATAATAATAATAATAATACAAATGAAGAAGGTCGTCTATCCATCCATGCCTAAACTGTGGGCACTCTATTTGAGACATAGGCCTAGCGACAGAGATGCTAGTACAGTATTGTTGAAGTAGGGAGAATAAAGAGCCAGGAACAAACTATATAATTTTTGTTTTGTTTTGTTCAATGAATCAAGTGATACTCCAAAAATTCATACTTGGTTTGACCTTATATTTCTATATTATAGAATAATAGATGGCAGCAAGATCAGTATCTACATTAGCGCCTCTACTCTAGAGTTTAAAACGGAAAAGTCAATAAGTTTCACATCCTATTATAGGCCTATCCATCCATGTCTAAACTGTGGGCACTCTATCTGAGACATAGGCCTAGTGACAGAGATGCTAGTACAGTATTGAAGTAGGGAGAATAAAGAGCCAGGAACAAACTATATAATTTTTGTTTTGTTTTGTACAATGAATCAAGTGATACTCCAAAAATTCATACTTGATTTGTCCTTATATTTCTATACTAGCCGTACCCGTGCGCTCCGCTGCACCCGTTAGAAATAAATATAAAGTAATTACATAATTAAAATAGGACATTTGATCCAGGGAACATTCGTGTTTGACAGAAGGATAAATCGTTTAATATATTACTTAATTGAAATTGTATTTAAAATATTAAAATGCGATCATTTTGATCCAGAGACCACTCATTTGGTGCAATGACAATTCCTTTAACATGTTTCTTAATTGTTATTACCAATTATTTTTGGAAAATTGTATTTAAAATATTAAAATGCGATCATTTTGATCCAGAGACCACTCATTTGGTGCAATGACAATTCCTTTAACATGTTTCTTAATTGTTATTACCAATTATTTTTGGAAAAGCGAAAATTAACAGAAAAATTTTGGCTACAGATTTATTATTGTGTTTATATTATGTTATATTATATTACATTATATTATGTAAAAAGTGTGTTGATAACGGATGTACTCGAATTAGAAAGTTTTTAATTTGTTGTGAGAGCTCTTGAATCTCAGGAGGAACAGCTTTTACAACAGTGCAACATAATCTGCTTGGCTCATTACCCAATTTTTTTGCATTGCATTTATTGCATATATATTTTATGTATTTTAACACGATTCAATTGAGCATAGTTAAAATTTGAATTATACAATAATGGATTTCTAAGCTGACGTACTATTATTGCATACTAAATCAATACACTCTCGTTGTTCGTTAATTCTCTGAGATAAAAATGAATATGTTCATAAACATTATTTTCAGAAATACAGGAAATGAATATACAGAATAACCTATCAAGTTTTCTGTGCATAAGAAGCTATTTTAATCTTACCTGTCCTCAATTCACTCACAAGTTACTGTAATAACATTATAGCATTATGTCCATCCAGAGAAACTACACTTTCCAATGATGAAATAATAATTAATTATACAAATCGGTTAATTTAGCTTCCGATATTCTTTCATACAAACACAGAAACATTCTCTGTAGGATATCTTTCATAGCGTTCGATTGTTGCTGTCCAAGGGCCCTTATAGACTAAGTCATTTGTTTTTTATTTCATAATACGGCCTTAGATGGCAGTTATTTTAATTTTAAAACTCATTTATCTCATTAAATATCAGTCCTATCAAAATTTTCCAAGGAATAAAACTTATCGCAAATTATTTTTAAAGAAACGTTTGTTATGTAACATTTTTCACAAAAATCAATAATAAGCGAGATATCAGGCCCCCCTTATAACCCCCCTTTTAAATAATGTATTTTGAATGCCATATAGCCTAAAATCTAAGTTACAACGAACATAATTTATATTCCAATTTTCAACGAAATTCGTTCATCCATTATCGCGTGAAAAGGTAACAAACATACAGACAGACAGACAGACCGACAGACATACAAACAAAAATTTCAAAAAAGCGATTTTCGGTTTCAGGGTGGTTAATTATATATGCTAGGACCAATTAGTTTTGGAAAATCCAAAATTACCAGAAAAATTTCGGCTGCAGATTTATTATTAGTATAGATTATTATTGATATTGTCACCATTTTGAGGCCCCCAGTGGCCGCCGGGTTCGCCCATGCGTTAAAACGGCACTGTAGATTTTCCTATTTGGTGCAAAATATTTTTGCTGGTATGAATTGTTATTTTGCATTTCTGACTTACGCACGTTTAATGTTCATCTTGAAATGATATTGTGTAAATGAGAAGAATTTCTGACTTTAATGGTGTTCTCCTGCAAAAGCGCTTGTTTTTTTTCTTATAATTCACTAGATTAAAAAGATATATATATATATATATATATATATATAAGGCCAAAAAAAGTACAAAATTAGAAATATCCTATTTTCGAAAATACATAACATTAATTTATAATGAATACATTGCTGGAAAGAGTAGACTTTAAAGATGAGCAGGACTTTTTATTACGTTTTTTGAGGCTCAATTGAACTCTTATTTAGGTCAATACATAATGACGTGAAAAATGTGGTTTTTAAAGAGAATTTATTACTTCGAAATGAAGAAACTGAATGTTGGTACAATTAATAATTATTATTGATCTTTCAAATAATCAGAATAAAAAATGATCCTCTATGTGACGGCCATTTGCCCGCACAACCATTTCTAAGCGTCTTCTCCATAGTCCAATAGCACTGGATATCTGTCTTTGATCAAGCCAGTCTCAACATTCAAGAAAGCGTTGTCTTAAATGTTCAATATTACGAATTCTTGTTTGTAGTAAACTGCTTTTTGTAGTTGACGCCATACAAAATAGACCATAAGATTAAGATCTGGGCTACAAGGTGGCCATAATTTGGGTTCTATGAAATTAGCACAGTTCATCTGAAGGTATTCCACTGTGACTTTTGCTCGGTGACATGGCGCCCCATCCTTCAAAAAACAATAATTCGGTATATCTTCTATTTCTGGAAGTATCTAAGATAAGACATTTGCACAGTATGTTTGTGCATTGAGCAATTTAGTTTTACTCTCGTTTGAAACTCCAGAGGAAACCATCAGAGAATTTGAAAAATTCGATCTTTCACGCAATAATCTCCCAGGAGGGATATCATGTCCGTATCTTGCTAATCAATCGTTGTAGGCTATACTTGCAACAGACCATCTTCGTTGAGCGTAATTCCTTACAATATGACTGACAGATAAATTATCATATTAGTGCAAATGTTTAATTAAAATCTTATCTTCGTTCGTTAAGGGACCCATTATTCATAAAATGAGATTTCAAAACGAAAGAAAACAAATGATGATAGCACAACAAACGACTTGGCCTGCTGAACTCGTAAGACCATAATGCTTAGTTCGGCATAAACGATCGATTTTACACTGTCTTACAAAAAAAAAAATAAAAAAAAATGTTAAATAGTAAAAAATTAAATGAAGGGCTGACAGCCGTAGTGGGCCAAATCCATTTTCAGAGTTTTGAAGCTTATCTCATCTTTTGATTGCCTGCTGACTCACGTAAACTCAACAGATACCGTCATTTGTTCCTAATACCTCACGTTATGAAATAATTAAAGCAACAAAAATTCTCTCTCATGCAAATGTTAGTTCTTTTGAGAAGCAGAGTGGGCCATATCCAAACGTCCAATGAAAGCTCCTGATTTTTGCCACGTGACTTGATGTAGAACATGGCAGACGAAGTGAAAGAAAATAACTCAACTAAGGTGAAATCTAGAAAGCGTGTGGAAAACTGTGATGAGTGGGGAAACAATGTACGAAAAAGGAAAATAAATAGTGGCCAAGAGTATGTAAATTAAGTGGAAATCTTGTGTCTGGAAAAATGTACACTGACAAGATTGCAACTGTGGGTTATGTTGTGTCGAACATTTGGATAATGAAAGTGATCGAGCACACATGTGCATGATACATTCTCGTCAATACATAATTTTGACCAGCAAATGCAGTTCTTGCAGGAATGGTTCATATAATGAATATGAAGAGGCACAGAGGATCTGCTGATGTACAAGGTAGTCATGAACAGCATTCACGCGTATATTATATAACCTCAAAATTATACTTGCAGTATATTCATAAACAAGGTACCTATTTAAATAATTTTCTCTTTTAATATGAAAACCATATATCCGAGCTATTAAAATTTCATTAATTTAGCGGTGTGTACAATTTTACCTAACTTCGTTAGAGTATGTATTAATCTATAATGAAATGAAAAAAGAAATTATTTAATAAATTAATTTTCATTCAATTTAGAATATTATATTTCAAAAGAAGGCGAATTTTCGGACCAGAAAACAAGTTTAAATTGTTATCTCTATGAAAATAGCCTATGTGTACCTATGGTAAACATTAATTTTTATTTTTACGATGACACTAATATCCGAGTACGCAAAACGATGTCCTTCAATTTGCATATAAAACGTTGGAGTGCATAACTGTGAACATGAAGTTAGGCTATTTTGAAGAGAAAACACTGCTCAGAGGGGACATCTGATGCTGGATCATAATATCTATTGCCATACCGTAAAACTATAAATACTGGAACAAACCACTTAACAGTAGTTATATTCAAATAACGTGCGGAGAACAAAATAGAAACCAGTGCACAGCTTCATTTTGAACCTCCATCGTCCATCATTCACAGTTTAAGAAACAGACCATAAATTTCTAGAATTTGAGCATTCTTTCCTCCCTAATGACAGGGACTTCAGCACTATTGAGTCAGATAAACGTAAAGCCAAAAATCTCTTTATCGTAGACCAGTGGTCGTCAGCACTCGCTGAAATGTGCAATGGGTACGCGGTGTCGTCCCTTGAACACCGTCGTGCAACGGGGAGAGATAGAGAGCATACCCGCTAGCAGCTACGAGAGCACTATAGTGCACTGCGTTTTCTGCGGGTAAGCGAGGCTAGCCCCAGCGTGCTCTGTACTGACGACCCCTGTCGTAGACGATTATGTGGGTTTAATGCAACACTGTGAAATAAAAAAAAAACTTTTGTTGTAAAGAAAATTGAACAGACTTCCTTAATCTCAAAGATATTGCAAAATGCAATTTTTTGATGTGTAAAGACACTACAGATGGTAACAAGGTCTAATGGATGAAAATTAAATGGCTGAGGTGCGAATCAGCTGAACCAATAAAACTTAAATTTCGTTATTCTCTAAATGAGCTAGAATCAATTTTTCCAAAATTTAAAAATGGAAAAATAGGCATTGAGACAGCTTTTAGAGATGGCTTACTAGCACATTTTTGTTTAGACAATCGAAGACTTTGAAATACGTGTAATTCCATGATGTTATAATTAGGGCAAAATATGTTTTTTTTTCCTTTTTATGTCATATACTGTATAGGCCATAATTTCATCAATACCTTTTTATATATTAAATTCATAATTACTTATTAATATGCATTTAATGAATTATTTTATGTATTTAACTTTACCTCAATTTTTCTCTGTTTCATGAAAATGGCACTTGGCCAACTATGGCTCTCAGCCCTTCAAATTTTACAGTACTTTCCCGGTCTACAAGGACTGTGAAATTTGCCTGTGAAATAAACTTTCAAGTGAAATCATTAGCTAATGGAATATAACCATTTAAATTTTATGCCTTTTTTTTTTTGGTCCACTATGTATATTGAAATTTGAAACTAAAGCAAATACAACCAACACGAATACACAAAGCTCTTCCTTACTTCCAAGATCCGTTAGCATTGTTCGCTGTAACCTGAACTAGACGTTTGTTGTACACGTGAACAAAGTGAGGACACATTCTCGCTGGATTTTACGCTTTAATAGACACGCTGACGCGTCTATTTCAGTACTCTCGGTTCATAATTATCGCGTTCGGTAAATCCTTACAAAGAATATTGTAATAAAAATACTTATGAAATTATTTTGAACGTGCTCCGAAATTTACCAAACTTGTACCGTTAGTAATGTTGTTAGAAGGTCGGCTTTCCATACCGGAGACAAGGATTCGAGTTCAGTAGAATTGAAGTTAATTTTTTCATGAACAAAATAAATACGTATTCGGAATGTTTTCTAAGGATTTCCTCATTACCCTGCCAACATTTCACAAATTGTTCACCATCACCTAATTGTCATAGCAACAAGAAACAAGAGCAGTGAAGACATTAGAGGTGAAAAGCAAGGATGTATTTCAGGAATGGAGGGCCCTGTCGGCGCCAAGGTACTATTTTTCGAGGCCAGGGCACTTTTCTGATTTTCACATTACTGTAGGCCTATAATCAGATTTTGCATTTTATTCACATTTAAACAATTTGCAGACTTAATAACTTCTTTATTTAGATTCAAACCCGAGTATTTTCGCCTGACATTCTATAAGTATTCTTGCGGAAACGGTGATGATGGTAATGACGACGAAACGACGAAGACCACTACTGCTTGTACTAGCGAAATACCGGAACCAGGCTCTTTCTCTTTAGAAACAGGCCTACACCACTGATGAAAAGAGATCAAAAGAGAAAACCGATAATAACTTGGTATTGTCAGTGAGTTGTGCGAGAAAATGCTTAAAGTAACTTATTCGTAGGTATGCCAAAAGTAGTCGAAATTCTACTCTATAGATTCTCAATTAGACTGTAATCAAATTCACACTTATAGATTTATCATCGATAATTTTATTAAATTTTACAGCATATTGCAAGTAAGAGCCATGTTTTTGAAGTGATGAGAACCACATGAATATTAACAAAGAATTTTTTTGTATAAAATACAATAAATTTGATTTCACTATCGAATAGGGAAGGCGTCTCACAGCAAAATCGCGCTTAAGACGGAATTAGTTTCGATTAAAGATTTTAACACAAATTTCGTTGTGCTATATTTTATGTAATAGGTCTAATGTGAAGAGCTGCCGAACTTTAATTTCTTTTAAATGTAAATTAGAAAAATATCTTATGATGAGTTGCCAGACCTAACGCGTTGCAAATATTTAATGCAATATGTTCCACTGTATTTATTTTTATTTTTTTTTGTTTCTTATTTTTATTGTGTAATCATGTAAATCGTGTTTGTTTATCACTTAACACCAGTATGTATCCCACTGTGTTGTATTTTTATTATTAATATATTTTATATTGTGTACATTTTATTCAATTGTCGGTTTCTGTTTAATTATGTGAATCCTACTTACTTGTAATCTAATACTAATATGTATACTAATGTGTTTATTTTTATTTTTACTGTGTACATTTTTTATTGAATTATCGGCTTCTGTTTTTATGTGATTCGTATTTGATTCTAACAACATTAATATGTATTCCACTATGTTTATTTTTATTTTATGAGCTAAATTTTATGTATCTACCTCTTTTCATCTCATTATGTACCTAAATTGTATCAGTATGTAATTACGTAATTCCGATCCAGTTGTATGTTCAACTATGTAAGCAAGTTTTAATCCTGGTTGTGTGTAAGGGAAGGCCTTACGGCCTTAACTCTGCCAGGTTAAATAAAGCCATTATTATTATTATTATTATTATTATTATTATTATTATTATTATTATTATTATTATTAATGTAAACCAGAAAAGTTCATATCCCTGGGAAGAGGAGGATTGTGCCAAAAATACTGAACTGTGTGAGAAGCGCTTTGTGTACGACTTTTAGCGCTATTAATATTTAACTAATGGAGTTAAATTATGTTATTGGCTGTAAAAATGTTAATCGTAGGGGTTTACTACAAACAATAATTTACACTTCTTGATTATACAAATTTTAACACTATATCACTTCGGAATATTTATTATTTAGCTTTCGCGTGTTAAATATTATAATACCTGGTTACCCAGTTTCAGCCTGTTATGGGCCATCTTTAGAACCAACTGAAGATGGCTCATAACAGACTGAAACTAGTTAACCAGGCGCTATAATATTTAACACGCGAAAGCTAAATACAGTAATACATATTCCGAAATTAATTTAAGAAATGTCGCAGCATTCATGTACCCTATCTTTACCAAAACACAAAAAGAACCCAAATTCAACAACACAACCACAACCACAATAATAATAATAATAATAATAATAATAATAATAATAATCAGTTATATTACCGGTTGTTCTTTATGGTTGTGAAACTTGGACTCTCACTTTGAGAGAGGAACATAGGTTAAGGGTGTTTGAGAATAAGGTGCTTAGGAAAATATTTGGGGCTAAGAGGGATGAAGTTACAGGAGAATGGAGAAAGTTACACAACACAGAACTGCACGCATTGTATTCTTCACCTGACATAATTAGGAACATTAAATCCAGACGTTTGAGATGGGCAGGGCATGTAGCAGGTATGGGCGAATCCAGAAATGTATATAGAGTGTTAGTTGGGAGGCCGGAGGGAAAAAAAAACCTTTAGAGAGGCCGAGACATAGTTGAGAAGATAATATTAAAATGGATTTGAGGGAGGTGGGATATGATGATAGAGAATGATTAATCTTGCTCAGGATAGGGACCAATGGCGGGCTTATGTGAGGGCGGCAATGAACCTCCGGGTTCCTTAAAAGCCAGTAAGTAAGTAAGTAAGTAAATAAGTAAGTAAGTAAGTAATAATAATAATAATGATAATATATTTTAAGGATTAAACTCTTCGCCTCATTTAGTCCTCACTATTGTGAGCGTTTGTGTATCACCAGTGCAGTCATCCTCGGGGTCTATTCATTATTATGCCAGCTGCTGAATTCGAGGTTCACCGGTTAAAACCCGCCGAGGACAATGGACTTTAGGACGATAAATCATTAGAATTATTATTTCGGAAGGGAATTAAAGTTGGAAAGCCAAAAGATAGAGGGCTCCGGATAAAACCTGTCGGTCATCTTCCGTCCACGTTGAATTTAGACGCTGAATAATAATCTACGCAGTAGAAAACATGTTGAGCCACTACTATTGCTACTGCTACTGCTGCTGCTCTCGCAAATAGCAGAACTCTAGTATCTTAATGGTGAATATGTCGGAAGACCACCGCCTGCCCTAAGGCAAAACAAGGACACACCTAGTCCCTGTGGGAGATAAATTTTCACTTACCGGTACTGCTGGGCATGGAACACAGGCCAGCTGTAGGCTATACGCTACTACTTGAGTCACGAGGAATATATTATTAATATTGACAGAAGAGAGTTATTTAGCAGTAATTAATCTTGTCCTACAACAGTCAAAATTAGTCATCTGCTGTGAAGTAACGTTTAGCACGCCTAACTATGAAACGAGCGGGCCCGGATTCAAATCCTAGTTGGGCAAGTTACCTGGCTAGGTTTTTTCCGGTGTTTCCTCTCAACCTAATAAGAGCAAATGCTGGGTAACTTTCGGCGTTGGACCCTGGACTCATTTCGCTGGTATTATCACCTTTATTTCATTCAGACGTTATATAGGCCTAACCATAGCAGTTGAAAAAGCGTCGTAAAATTACCAATTAAAAACAATAAAACATTCTTGTTCCTCCATTTTTCGGTCTTCATTTTCTCATCGTTCGTTAGATCCAGCGGTGGCAAAAATGCGACTCACGAGCACATTGTGGCTCGCAATGATAGCTGTGCTTTCTACCTCCCACAACCCCCACCCTCTCACTCACTGAAGTCAAACTCCGTTCCATTTGTATTTGTCTCTGATCTGCGAGTGGCATATCGTCGAAATGTCTTTCTCGAATACATGTACCGGTACATCTACAAAAACGAAAGTTTCAAGTAGGATGGGAGAACGCATTTTTTTTGCTGTCAATATGAATGAGAATATTAAATGTATGATTTGTTCACAAGTATTACGAGAAAACGGTGGTATAGCATAAAACGGCATTATACTATATGTTACTGATGAAACATTAAAAGGTTGTATTGTTATTATTATTATTATTATTAATATTATTATTATTATTATTATTATTATCTCTGTACATCGATCCTTTTTCAGCAGATGTACGAATAATGCGATTAGATCTTCAATTTAAACTCACAGATTTACAATGTGATGTTAAATGAAAGCTAGATGTAAGGACTTGACAAATGTTGAACTTTTCTAATCTTTGCCAAAATAAATATCCGAAGCTTCGTTCTTTCGCTTTCTCTTTTGAAGCTATGTTCACTACAACTTAACGTTTTTGAAAAACTATTTTCAACAATGAAAATAGTAAAAACCAAATTTAGATCACGACTGACAGACAAATACCTTCGTGATCAACTACGACTGGCAGTAAGTGACATCATTCCTCATTTTGAAACTCTGTCGCAGAGACATTCTGAAGACAGTTAATTTTAGGTTGTGATAATGTGTCCTATGTTTCATTCTTCATTTCTTTCTTCGTTACACGTACTAAACATTAGTTTGTAGCCTTGTACTGTATAAAATTTTATTCAAGTGCTTGACGTAAGGAAAATGAAAATCCGTTAATAAGTCAGACAGTTGCTTCACTTCCCCTTCGGGTGTCCGCCTCCCTCCATAGGTGCTATGCACGTTGCAGGTTACACAGTGGCTCGGCGCACGATGACGTTTTCGCCACGGCTGGTTAGATCTATGGGCTACTGAGAAAAAATGTGGGATTAAGAATAAGATATATATATATACCTCAAAATGACGGTTCTCCATTGATGCAATGAGTCGCCGAGTCACCTGTTTTTTTAATGTAGACTATATCCTATGTATATATAGCCTACAATTTTTTTTTAATTATTGCGTTCATTATATCTTTTATAATAATTGAGGGGCTTAGAACAAAAAGCAGGTAAGTGACATTATTAAAAAAAATGAGGTAAGTGCGTGTTGTGATAGCCCAAAAGAATGTTTCTTTGGGATAAAATCGGGTAAGTGATCACACTGTGCAGTGCTGCTATATGGGCATCATTTCACCAAACTAGTGTATAATATTTCATTGCTTGTAGAACTTTAAATGTAATTTCCTCAAAACTAGGTTTCTGTCACTTACCTGATTTTTGTTCTAAGCACCTCAATTGTGATTTGTGATTTGCATTGTCTGTGATTATTGACACTTATCGAGAACCTTTTTCCTTGCGCTCACGCTCGGCAGCTTAAAAAAGTTCCACATTTATCGGAGCTCGCATGTTATGATTCGTTTTCAGAATATGAGATCTAGTGCATACAAAAGATCTATGTCCAGCCAGAGAGGGATGAGAGGTAAGTTGATTGCCATGACAACCCAACCATAGAGCGTATTCCGAATCTCACCGGTGAGCAATCCGATGGCATCACGGTGTTCCGAATTCCACCGATGACGTCATTGATGCTCCACCGGTGTCGCACCGGTGCCATCAACTTGCAGAGGTGGTGGCAGTCTCCATCAGCCGCCATCAGTGAATCTGATTGGTTCTTGTATAGGGCGGGAATTAGCAGACGAATGACATCGTGCACTGTTGTGTCATGGCGGTGTGTTCTGCTTTAGTTCTGCTGTATTGTTTGTAATGAGCACAACTTAAAAACAATATGTTAATGGCTTATGAGCGAACATGTCAACGGACCAGTTATTACTACCGGTTCAAGAAATAAATTGTTTATGCTATCTTTTCTTTGAACGAGATGGGAGTACGAAAATTTCGCAAAATTTTGCTAGCGTAGCACAGACAACAACTTGTACAGTCGCCATGACAGCCATCGATCCTTCCAGCAGTTTTGTTCCTTATTTCGCTGCAATGTGACGTCATTGATGCCACCGGACCGGTGAGATTCGGAATACGCTGATAACTAACTCGTCAGGTGTTGACTATCTTTTTCGTGTCAGGTAGTGTTCTCAACATAACGCTTCAATTTTATTGACTTGTTTGTTGTGAGATGGTTGGCATACGTGCTATTTCAATTTTTGGCGCCACCAAAGAGTTTGTAATATATAACTAGAGACACCAACGGCGCTAGTTTCGCGTACAAAATTGAACCGCTGTTCGGCCGCCATTAAAGGGAGTTGATGCTTCGCCGGGAGTGCGAGCAGTTCATGCTTATTGAGGAGTACGAATAAATATAAGTACACTTGAAGAGAAATAATAAGAAAATGGTGAAATACTGCGCCGCAAATAATTGTTCGAACATAGCTGCTACTGTAGGATGCTCAGGAAACCATCCATATCTTAATATTTGGAAGAATGTTCCAAATGCAGTTCCTCCTTTGAATGTGTTTCGTTTACAGAATGTCGGAATATTTCTTGGATAAAGTTTTTCCAGAAACACATTAATCAGGTTTATAAGGTTGATTTCAACAATGTATGTAAGGGTTAGGTGCCATCGCATTACAGTGGATTATAATAGCAGAGTGCATAAGAAAATTCTCAGACTATATCTGTCTAAAACTGTTTCACAATAAATGAACTAATCATGTAATTTTCGTGTTGTACAGTACGTACTTCTAGTTTTTGGTTGTATTAAAGCCAAAGAAATTAGTGAAAATATAGCTGATGGCCTAGCTAGGTCTATTATTACCACTACTACTAGGTCTACTACGACCACTACTACTAGGCCTACTATTACCACTACTACTAGGTCTATTATTACCACTATTACTAGGCCTACTATTACCACTACTACTAGGCCTATTATTACCACTACTACTAGATCTATTCCATGTATGGTGGGTCCCTATCACCACGGCATGGCGCGTCCTCAGGTTGCGGATAGAGGAGACGGCCTCCAGATATGGAGGGTAGCTGCGAATATATTGAATAAGCAGTCGTGGACAGCCGATAAGGGGTGGTCCTCCAGCTTGGGGGTTGGGCGAAGGGCTAACAACCCATCACCGTAAAAAACAGCTTGTTACGAATTCCTACAGTAAGCCTCGGAATAGGACTGATTCTCTGGCACGACCACAGCAAAGGAATAAGGTTTTGAGATTTGGCACTTGGAACGTAACTAGTCTTTATAGAACAGGAGGGGTAACATTAGTAGCAAAAGAACTAGCTAGATATAGAATAGACTTTGTGGGAGTACAAGAGGTTAGGTTAGATGGGAATGGCATATCACAAATAGGAGATTACTTGTTGTATTATGGGGAAGGAAACAATAATCACCAATTAGGAACAGGATTCTTTGTACATAAAAGAATAAAATCAGCAGTAAAAAAGGTCGAATTTATCAGTGACAGGTTATCATATTTAGTACTTAAGGGTAGATGGTGCGACATCATAGTTATAAATGCTCACGCCCCTACAGAAGAGAAAGACGACTATATAAAGGATAGCTTCTATGAGGAATTGGAACATACTTTTGATCAGTTCCCTAGATATCATATGAAAATTTTATTGGGGGATTTCAACGCTAAAGTAGGACGGGAGGATATTTTTAGACCAACTATTGGAAAAGAGAGCCTACACGCAATTAGTAGTGACAATGGAGTTAGATTAGTCAACTTTGCCACATCGAAAAATTTAATTGTCAAAAGTACAACATTCCCCCATAAGGATATACATAAATATACTTGGACTTCTCCAGATGGATTGACACACAACCAAATAGATCACGTCTTGATAGATAAACGGAGACATACTAGTATAGTAGATATTCGAACTTTCAGAGGTGCAGACTGTAATTCTGACCATTATTTGGTGATTGGAGAATTAAGAGAAAGATTATCAGTAGCCAAGCGAGTAGAGCAACAAGTTAATATTACTAAATTCAATATTTTGAAATTAAAGGACGAGGAAGCTAAGCAAAATTATCAGGTCGAAATTTCGAATAGGTTTGCCACTTTAGAAAGTTCCGACGAAGTTGAGAAAGAATTAGATGTTAATAGCGTGTGGGAAAATATCAGAGATAGTATCAAAATTGCAGCTGAGCAGAGCATAGGTTATTATGAAACTAAGAAAAAGAAACCGTGGTTTGATGAAGATTGTTGCATGGTAGTAGAAAGAAGGAAACAGGCAAAATTGAAATTCTTACAGGATCCAGTTGAGGAGAATAGAGATAATTATTTCAATGAAAGACGGGAAGCAAGTCGTACACTTAGGAATAAAAAGAGAGGTTACTTGAAGGAAAAACTGAATGAGGTAGAAACAAATAGTAAGAATAAAAACATTCGAGATTTATATAAGGGTATAAAGGAATTTAAGAACGGATATCAGTCAAGGGTAAACGTGATCAAGGATGAGAATGGTGACTTGCTTGCAGACTCTTCATCAATCCTAAACAGATGGAAAAACTATTTTGCGCAACTACTAAATGTACATAGGCCAAATAGAAATGATCGGGACGATATTGAAATACAAACTGCTGAGCCATTTATACCCGAACCCACGATTTCAGAAGTCGAAATTGCGATAAAAAATCTGAAAAAGTACAAGTCTCCAGGTATCGATCAAATTCCAGCAGAATTAATACAAGAGGGTGGAAGTGCATTATATAGCGAAATTTATAAACTTGTACTTGCTATTTGGGAAAAGGAAATTGTACCAGAACAATGGAAGGAGTCCATAATTGTACCTATTTTTAAAAGGGGGACAAAACGAACTGTGGTAACTTTCGAGGAATATCACTTTTGTTGACGTCGTACAAAATTTTGTCCAATATTCTTTTGAGGAGATTAACTCCGTACGTAGATGAAATTATTGGGGATCATCAGTGCGGTTTTCGGCGTAATAGATCGACTATTGATCAGATTTTTTGTATTCGGCAGATAATGGAGAAAAAATGGGAGTATAAGGGTACAGTACATCAGTTATTCATAGATTTCAAAAAGGCATATGACTCGGTTAAGAGGGAAGTATTATATGATATTCTTATTGAATTTGGTATTCCCAAGAAACTAGTTCGATTAATTAAAATGTGTCTCAGTGAAACATACAGCAGAGTCCGTATAGGTCAGTTTCTATCTGATCCTTTTCCAATTCACTGCGGGCTAAAGCAGGGAGATGCACTATCACCTTTACTTTTTAACTTCGCTTTAGAATATGCCATTAGGAAAGTTCAGGATAACAGGCAGGGTTTGGAATTGAACGGGCTACATCAGCTTCTTGTCTATGCAGATGACGTGAATATGTTAGGAGAAAATACACAAACGGTTAGGGAAAACACGGAAATTTTACTTGAAGCAAGTAAAGCGATCGGTTTGGAAGTAAATCCCGAAAAGACAAAGTATATGATTATGTCTCGTGACGGAAATATTGTACGAAATGGAAATATAAATATTGGAGATTTATCCTTCCAAGAGGTGGAAAAATTCAAATATCTTGGAGCAACAGTAACAAATGTAAATGACACTCGGGAGGAAATTAAACGCAGAATAAATATGGGAAATGCCTGTTATTATTCGGTTGAGAAGCTCTTATCATCCAGTCTGCTGTCCAAAAATCTGAAAGTTAGAATTTATAAAACAGTTATATTACCGGTTGTTCTATATGGCTGTGAAACTTGGACTCTCACTCTGAGAGAGGAACATAGGTTAAGGGTGTTTGAGAATAAGGTGCTTAGGAAAATATTTGGGGCTAAGCGGGATGAAGTTACAGGAGAATGGAGAAAGTTACACAACACAGAACTGCACGCATTGTATTCTTCACCTGACATAATTAGGAACTTGAAATCCAGACGTTTGAGATGGGCAGGGCATGTAGCACGAATGGGCGAATCCAGAAATGCATATAGAGTGTTAGTTGGGAGACCGGAGGGAAAAAGACCTTTAGGGAGGCCGAGACGTAGATGGGAGGATAATATTAAAATGGATTTGAGGGAGGTGGGGTATGATGATAGAGACTGGATTAATCTTGCACAGGATAGGGACCGCTGGCGGGCTTATGTGAGGGAGGCAATGAACCTTCGGGTTCCTTAAAAGCCATTTGTAAGTAAGTACTAGATCTATTATTACCAGTATTACTAGGCCTACTATTGCCACTATTAGTAGGCCTACTATTGCCACAAAAACTTGACCTACTACTACAAATACTAATACACCTACTATTATCACTGCTACTAGGCTTACTATTACCACTACTACTACGCCTACCATTACCACTACTACTAGGCCTATTATTACCACTACTATTAGGTCTATTATTACTACTAGTACTACTAATAGACCTATTATTACTACTACTACTAGGCCTACTATTACCACTACTACTAGGCCTACTATTACCACTACTACTAGGCCCACTATTACCACTACTACTAGGCCTATTATTACCACTACTACTTGGCCCATTATTACCACTACTACTAGGCCTACTATTACCACTACTACTAGGCCTACTAATACTACCAAAACTAGGCCTCCTATTACCATTACTACTAGGCCTATTAGCACTACTACTAGGCCTATTAGCACTACTACTAGGCCTATCATTACTACTACTACTACTAGGTCTATTATTACCACTACTACTAGGCCTACTATTACCACTACTACTAGGCCTAGTATTACCACTACTCCTAGGCCTTCTATTACCGCTATTAATTGTATTAAAAAGTCTGTACTGACCTCTAACTTGGTGGTCATCAACTAAACAATGAATAGATTGTTTTGTGATAAAATTTATTCTCATTAATCTCATTATATTTTAAATCGGTTTCCAGAATTTTTATGATCTCATATTTCACCACTAAATATTTTCTAAGCCCCATATACCGTACCTTCCTCTTCCTTTGCATGAAAGGACTGAAATATAGATCATTTTAAATATTACAGTAAATATCCATTATTATGTCCTTAAAACAATACTAGTAATACTGAAAATTAATGTTGACATTGCCATTATTCAATATTTCACATACTTATCCCGAGTGTATATGGGTGATTTAATTTATCATTTAGAATATCGCCAAAGATGAATCATTATAATACTTTAATAAATATAGCGCTCCTCTGCCATTCATGTTTATTTCATCACGACTCATCCTTTGTAAAAGATGTTTAAAACAGTGTCTATCACCAGGCTACATCAATGTATTGTGGTACTGTTTTCGAATTTCGCGCCGCAAACACTCCCTTTAATGGCGGATGCTAACCGATTCAATTTGTGACATTTTTCTTGCCCGCCACTCACGGGTATGTGTCTTTAGTAAGTATTACAAACTCTTTGGGCGCCACTTCACTAGTTGTAGCGTGGGTTTGAATGTTAGCATGTACTATTTCTATGATTATAATAATTGCGTGACGTGTGCGGTTGTTCGTAAAATTAGGGGAACATTCCCCAGCCCCGGACAGCTCCCAGTATCGGACAAACATAGTTCTTGCTATGCCCGGTAGATGGTAGACGGCAACTATGTACCACAGAGCAGTGTATATTAGAGAGTACCGCATTCTCGGCGGCGGCAGCCATATTTACTCCTTGCTCGGCACAGAAGCGTAAGCAGTAATGCTAGAACGATGGTAATTAAAGGCGATTTCATACATGATGTGGTTTATTGAACACAGGAGACAAGAATTAATAAACATTATTGTCATAGCGAAATGACTCATGAGAGATAATACTTTATTATTTATGTTATGTCCATTTCAATAGGGATAACATCAGCAATGTTCTAGTGCAATTCTCACGCCAACATTTCGACCGCCACATTTAGCAAATTGTTGTCGTGCATTTGGTATAACAGACAATTTTCTTAACAATATATATATTCTAGTCCTGAAATAGTGATAAGACTTTTTAAAATATATTATAACGAATTGGGAACGTATGAGGTGAAGTGTTAATGAATAAAGACTTCAAATCCTTTAGTGTCAATACATTTTCTACCAACGTTTCACATTTTTCTGGATTTAGAATTATATCAAACACGAATTTATAAGGGTATACGTGACATTTCCATGTACGAATTGAGAGTCACTAATATGCTAATAAAATTGATAGATTCATCCCTGTTATCAGTTATTAGCAGACATCGGAGCTAGGGCAAATGCCTATTTTGTTTCTTTAGGAGAAAAGTAAAAATAATTATTAATATTTGTGTTTCATGGAAATTGAAAGGTATTCAAAGAGTTTTATAGCGCCCTAAAATGCCCTAAAACGGTTATTAGAGCCTAATTTGTTAATATTCGCCTAAAAATGCCTAACTCACTGTAAAGTTTCGCATTTTACTCTTACTTTTTATCATTTATACATGCATTCACTGCGAAATTTAAGGCATTTAAAAAGTGGAAAGTTTGCTTCACACAGGCCATGAAACCATTGATAAAGGAAACAAAATGTTTTGAATCTCACGACACTCGCAATAAATTTCACCGAATTTAACATGTTTGGAGGCATAAATGCCGACAAAGAACCAACCTTAGTTTTGAAGCAGGCAACAATCACAACAAGTGCTGCTACCGATTCAGAGATATACTATACTATAAAAATGACTGTTTTCGGTCTGAAACCGATTAGCTGTACTGCCCTTCAGAGTGTCATAAAATCACAATTTTTGGAGAAAGAGTGTTTTTGAAATATTTATGAAAAGTCGTAAAACTGCGAATTAGTAGGGTAAACCGTTACAAAATATTTAAAAGAATGGCCCTCCTAGTGTTAACACTACCAGGAAATGCAACAATAAGTGGAACATCGTATTTTTGTCCAATTGAATCTCAATAACAACGGTTCATTTGAATGCTCGTTAACAGTTGCTCTTTCCCTCACCTTATTTGTGTTGAGAAGTTTTGAGCGATAGGACGTTTTCCTGTGAAGTTTAACGCGATAATGCCGAAAAATATAAGTGCAAAATCTACATTGATCCGGCAATGGCTAACAGAATATTCAGAATTCACTTATGATGGAAAAATAATATTCAGCAAGATTTGTAGCAAACAGGTATGTAACAATAGTTGAAATATATAAATTCTATTAATTTTAATGAGTAGGCCTATAATATTTATACATTGACTGAGCTATCCTGAGGTATAATTCTTTTTAAGATCACTACACTTTAACCTTTTAAATTCCGATAGTTGAAGTATTTGCAGGTCATTAAAATTTTGATTGTTCGAACCCACTAACTTTGTGATAGAAATACGGCAATACAATAATTAGGATTTTATTTTAATTCAGTTTACTTTACGTTTTTAGATTTCGCAAGAAAAGAAGTGCCACCTAAAGCAGCATGTGCAAGGAGCGGCTCATAAGGCTAAAGCTCAGCAGAAAAATCAACTGCAACAAACTTTACTAACACAGCCTACTTCATCCAATCTCAGCAGCAATTTCTATGCTGATTTAACCAGAGCGTTTGTTGCTGCTAACATTCCCTGGAATGCAATTGAAAATCCTGTTTTAAGACAGTTTTTACAAAAATACTGCAAACAAAATATCCCTTCTGAGTCGACCCTAAGAAAAAATTACTTAGACAGAATATACAATGAAACTTTAGCTTCCATTCGGGAGGATATAGGTGATTCTTACATATGGGTCTCTGTGGATGAAACCTCAGATCCTATGAATAGGCATATAGCAAATATGGTAGTAGGAAAACTTAGTCCTGATGAACCTTCGATTCCACACCTCGTATGTGTTAAGGAACTTTCGAAAGTGAATAGCCAAGCCATTGCTTATTTTGTAAATAAAGGCCTACAGTCTTTATACTCAGGTAATATAGACGATTCTAAAGTTCTGTTGTTTTGTACTGATGCTGCCTCATACATGGTTGCTGCAGCTCCACTTCTTAAAACATTTTATCCTAACCTCACGCATGTAACCTGTCTAGCACATGGCCTTCACAGGGTTTCTGAAACAATCCGGAATGAATATCCTCTTGTCAATTCGTTTATTTCTAACACAAAAAAATGTTTTTGTAAAGCCCCATCCAGGATTTCAATATTCAGAGAGAACTTTCCAGATATCCCACTCACACCTCAGCCGGTTGTTACACGATGGGGAACCCGGTTTCAGTCAGTGGTGTATTATTCTAAGTATTTTAAAGAAGTGGTCACAGTTATTGATAAATTACCTGAAACTGATAGTGCAGCGTGTGTGAAAGCAGTGAAAGATTGTCTGAATGACTCACAAGTGAAAAACGATATTGCCTACATAACATCAAACTTTTCTTTCATACCTGCAAGCATTGAACAATTAAAACGTGAAAAACAATCTCTTTGTAGCCAAATAGCAATAGTAAAGGAAGCTCAAGTGAACATACATTCTGCTTTGGGCGAAACTGGAAAAAAAGTTAAAAATAAGTGGGACAACGTATTAAATAAGAATGTAGGATTTTCATTGTTGGAAAAAGTATCAAGAGTGATATCGGGGAAAGTGTAAATGTTCCAGTAAGTATTGATGTTTCTATTGTATCTAATTTAAAATTTGCGCCTCTCACATCAGTTTCGGTTGAAAGAAGTTTTTCTGCTTTCAAAATGATTCTCAGTGACAAAAGGCAAATGTTAACTGTGGAGAATTTAGAAAAAATTCTGGTGGTGTACTGTGCAGATAATTATAATAAAGTCTGAGCATGGAACTGAATTTCAATAACTTAAAATGAGTAATCTTGATATCAATAATCATTATTTCATTAGTTTCAATATATTAAATTTGTGCAGGTCTGTTTATAAATATAATATAGTATTATTTTTTAATGTTTAAACATACTTTTTTGTGCGTATTTTAGTGTATAACTAAAAATTTCAGTGAAAGAAATAAGTATGATACCTTGATGTGCCTAAAATGCCTATTTTCATTAAAATAGAGCCTAATTTTACAAATTTTGAGCTTATTTTAGGCGCCTAAAACTGCAATTTTAGTGCCTAAAAATCCGATGTCTAGTTATTAGATATGAAATACAGTTTTCACAAATATTATACAACTTATTTTGTTTTATTTTGAACAAAACTGATCCCAACAAACAGTAAAGAGCTTGTTATTCACTCAAGTCAATATTTCCATTTTCAGTTAAATTAAAATTTAGCCTATATTAATTCCTTTTGCTCAGATTCATCTTCACTAGACCTTTCTGTTTCGGGTTTACTTACATCTGTACCTAGAAACTCAACTAATTGTTTAGAATCGCAAACTTCCCCAAAGGTCTTTTTCCCTCCGGCTTCCCAACAGTACTCTATATGGATTTCTGGATTCGTCCATACGTGTTACATGCCCTGCTCATCTCAAACGCCTGGATTTAATGTTCCTAATTATGTCAGGTGAAGAATACAATACGTGCAGTTCTGCGTTGTGTAACTTTCTTCATTCTCCTGTAACTTCATCCCTCTTAGCCCAAAATATTTTCCTAAGAACCTTATTCTGAAGCACTCTTAATCTCTGTTCCTCTCTCAAAGTGAGAGTTCAAGTTTCACAACCATACATAACAACCGGTAATATAACTGTTTTATAAATTCTAAATTTCAGATTTTTTGACAGCAGACTGGATGATAAAAGCTTCCCAACCGAATAACAGGCATTTCCCATATTTATTCTGCGTTTAATTTCCTCCCGAGTGTCATTTATATTTGTTACTGTTGCTCCAAGATATATTAATTTTTCTACCTCTTTGAAGGATAGATTTCTAATTTTTATATTTCCATTTCATATAATATTCTGGTCACGAGACATAATCATATACTTTGTCTTTTCGGGATTTACTTCCAAACCTATCGCTGTACTTGCTTCAGTAAAGTTCCCGTATTTTCCCTAATAGTTTGTGTATTTTCTCCTAATATATTCATGTCACCCGCATAGACAACAAGCTGTAATGCTAATTCAGTACAACAGCAATTGATTACACATTGATTAACTGCACAACAACACGGCATTCTTCATGATAACGATGGAAAATGACACTAGAAACCTGTGTTCCTACGCAAGTCTTACGGTGTACTGAGTCTCCGCAGGAGTAAATATGGCCGCCGCGTCGGCATTTGTCTGATCAAAAGAATGCGATACTCTGCAATATATACTGCTCTGATGTATCATTATTCATTACAGAGAATTTGTTGATTCCACTGTTGCCAACATATCGCCCTACATCTCGCTAACTTTTCAACAAAAGGTAGCTAAATCTCTCCAAAGTTTGTTAACGATCCCCAGAAATGTTGCTAGAAATTAATAATAAATATCACTAAATTAAAATAAGTGAAAACATATATATTCGGAGAAAAATATCATTTCCTTTTCATCACCCTCTTCTACGTAGTCTGGTTGTGTTGTTGACGGCTGTGATGTTGAGGTCGAAGGTGTGAATACACTGCACTTGATCCAATCATTGACACAACACTTTCTGGCAAATTGTAAGCATGGAAATTTTCATCTAAGCGTTTGACCACAATTTTTTGTGTGAAATCTAACACTTTTTAAATATATATTAAAATATATTAAAACCAGCAAACACTACAGTCTCATTTGGTTCACACGAACTGTCGACACAAAATTCCAAAACTCAATTGCCTCGGAGTGGAAAATTTCCGCGTTGCGGGGAAGAACCAAGATTACATTAGCCTCAGCTCGCGACTCGTCACGTGTCAATCAAAGTTGCCACCTTTATGGTGTTGGAGCAGTAGCATTGAGAGAGAGAGAGACCTTACCTGTGAGAATCATTGAATCAGCATTTTTCACCCCTGACCACTGATCACAAATATATGAGATCAGGCTTTCACGTATGAATCATTAGACTACTCAGTCATGCTCAGTCATCATGGCTCTTCTAAAACTAAGAAGTGCTTGACTTCAGTTGAATGTTTCAACCTAAAAGAAATAAAAAAGTGGCAGAATATCAAAATTAGCAGAAAAGTCGCTAATCGTATTTTACAAAATTTGTCGTCGAAACTGATTCAAAATTCCCTAGATTTAGCGACTTATCGCTAAATATGGCAACACTGGTTGATTGGCTGCATTCGATAGGTTGAGACACGTGTTAGGCCTCTACAGTAGGTTATGTGAGTGTTTTAGTGTGAGGTGTATGTTTTTAAAGTACTATGTCTTATTTTCTACACTTTCTACTGTCTCTTGAGGTGACTGACCATAGCATTTGTTATCTGCAATTATTAGATTATATATTAAAAGAGTTACGTACTATATAATTTATTTTGATTTGCGAGTGACTATGATGTGGAAGCGGGAAATTTTAGATCAGCGCGCGAGTCACCTAGTATCGGACAGTATCTGTTCCTCCAGTACTGGACAAGAGAATTTCTTTAAGGATAAGATTTCATAGCCTATTTATTATTTCAAGGCCTTTGTTCTGACGTGGAAAATAATAAGAGAGGCAAATAGGAAGAGAATAAGTGAAATATTCATTGCAGAAAGTTATGGAAGAGGGGATCACTATCAGGACGGAAGCTGCTCCTTTTCTCTGTTACTGAAAGTACCTTAGAAGACATAGTTAAGGAACTGAAATCATAAAATTCAATTACTACAGTGCAAATCTGGCAAAGGAAATCGAATCATAAAAGAGAACTATGGACTTGGCACTTAACATAAGATGAAACAGAATGCATAATCTATTTGAAAACATTTTATGGAACCTGAGTACAGTGAAATTTATGTGCAGACTGAGCGGATGTGGATTGTGCCGATTCAAATGAAGAGTCCACTGCAAGAATGATGGATGTCACTTTCTTGTCGAAAATGAACCAAGACTGTCAATGCATAGCTTAAGACATATAGAATGTGCATAGAGAATTATATGGCATTAACACTCATAGTCATTGTCCAGTAATGATCGGAAAATCACAGTTAAGCTTTGAGCGTTAAGCATTTCAAACTTTCAATTGCTTCTCCTGCAAAATGTATTCCAAATAACATCCATCATTCTTGCAGTGGACTCTTCAAATAAAATTGAAGTTTTATATGTGATCATTGTCAATAAATCCAATAATAATTGTCCCACATAATCAGTGTCTTCAAGTAGTGTGGCAAAGGATTGCTATGGTATTTGTGTATAATCAATAAGCTTATGTAATTTCTTATTTTTTATAAATATAAAAAATGCCCACTTTTGATTCAAAATGCTTTCATGCTAATGATTCCTTCTTTTTAATTGCTTGTATTTGTTTTAAATTGTATGACATGTGGTGTTTACTATATGTCCGATACTGGGATCCGTTTTTTTACTGTACTGTAATAGGCTATCAAAATTGTTTAACTTTAATTGTTTATATAATTTGTCTTAACTGTAGATCATTAAATTCATGGAGATTGTGTGAGTAAAAGTAAATTTATCATATTTGGAGTATTATTAATACTGCAATCAGTTACTTAAATTTTCTACAATTTGTTGAAAAGGCTTAAGTGTTCAGTACTGGGATCTTCATAGTTATTTGGCGGACTACAATGAATCCAACAAATAATTTATGTGTTCCTTACTTCAGATATCATTTTTCTCTTTGAAAAACTACGACAAACATGATGTGTTAAACATAAATAGATGTGGCACAAAGCCCTCTTGGTATGGCTTTATTGTTGGCCGTGTTTACTAATCGGTGTCAAAAATGGCGCGCGGAATTATAATAGCGTGGCAGATTTTAACAATATTACACGAGCATTTCGCAAACACTAGGGTTCCATATTCTGAAATCTGAAAATGCTGACACATTCCTCTCACCAACGAACTCCTTGTACCAACTTCGTCATTTATATCACTTCTGTTGCTTCTGCATATTAAATTTATCACTAAATCTAATTTTCTTTAACAATTCCTTGATACTTACAATAAAAATAGTCAAACATATTATGTTTGTATGCAAAATGTCTGAAATTAAATTTCACTGAAACATGTCTTTTACAGAATGGATGGTAAGTCTAATCCGAGGAATGTAAAAACTTGCTTGATAAGTTCACTGCTATTTACAATAACAAAATGAAGGCCGTATATGGATAAACGTCCCGCGCCGTGGCGTCGCGGTCTAAGGCATCATGCCTAGGACTCGCATTACGGAATGCGCGCTGGTTCGAGTCCTAATGGGGGAAGAAATTTTCTCATGAAATTTCGGCCAGTGTATGGGACCGGTGCCCACCCAGCATCGTGATGCACTTGGGGAGCTACGATAAGTAGCAAAATAGGTTGCGAATGCCAGCTATAACGGCTGGGGGGATCATCGTGCTAACCACACGATACCTCCATTCTGGTTGGATTATCGTCCACCTCTGCTTCGACATGTGGGCGTGAGGCCAGCAGGCGGCTGGTCGGTCTAGGCTCTTCACGGGCTGTAGCGCCACGGATTATTATTATATGGATAAACAGCATTTACACATTTAACAATCACATACATTGCAATATGCATCTCTCAGTTCATAGCAACATGAGACCAAACAAAACAAATATGAATAAATAACACTTCAATATGAAAAACGCGGACAAATCAGAGGATTTCCAAAAATGTATGCGGACGACTATTTTTATTATCAAAAAGTGGACATGTCCGCATAAATGCTAACATGGTAGCCTAGCAAACACGAGAGCTCATAAAGAATTGTGTCGGATTCAAAGAGCTGTAAAAAAGAAAAAAAAAACTCGAATAAAATTGCAGATGAACTTAGAGAAAGTATTAACATGAGTTTTATTTTAATTGACAAAGTACAATAGTTTGGATTAGAAAGCAGTAGTAAACCTGTTTCTCTATGGCATACTTCCCCCACCTTGTTCCTTCCCACCCTTCGCTATGCAATATAAGTTCCAATGAAGAATATGCCTCCCTATTTCACGGTGTTTATCACTGACAAATACGTCAAAACTGAATTCATCGAGAGTGTTAATAATTTATTGCTATTCATTCATTCATTCATTCATTCATTCATTCATTCATTCATTCATTCATTCATTCATTCATTCATTCACAGGGTTCTCCCCAAGGGCAGGTGTTTCACTGCAAACCCAGCATTCTCCAGGCTTTCATATTTTCTGCCTTTCTCTTTGTCTCCGCATATGATCCATAGCTATATCTTAATGTCGTCTATCATCTGATATCTCCTTCTGCCCCGAACTCTTTTCCCGTTCACCATTCCTTCCAGTGCATCCTTCAGTAGGCAGTCTATATTATTATTATTATTATTATTATTATTATTATTATTATTATTATTATTGTTGTTTAGTCAACTGTCGGAAGACAGGTTTGAACCTCGTAAGTAACACCAATAAAGCATCACTCATGAGGCAACTAGGCCAGGAGATATGTGGTAGGATAGCCAGTTTCTTTCCTCTATTATTATTATTATTATTATTATTATTATTGTTGTTGTTGTTTAGTCAACTGTCCGAAGACAGGTTTGAACCTCGTAATTAACACCAAGAAGGCATCACTCATGAGGCAACTAGGCCAGGAGATAATGTGGTAGGATAGCCAGTTCCTTTCCTCTATCATTATTGTTATTATTATTATGATTATGATTATTATTATTATTATTATTATTATTATTGTTGTTGTTGTTTAGTCAACTGTCCGAAGACAGGTTTGAACCTCGTAAGTAAAACCAATAAGGCATCACTCATGAGGCAACTAGGCCAGGAGATAATGAGGTAGGCTGGCCAGTTCCTTTCCTCTATTATTATTATTATTATTATTATTATTATTATTATTACTACTATTATTAGTATTACCAAAATCAACATTTCGGCACTAAAACTGTTGTTTTTAGAACAGCTGGTTCTTGTGCTTGAAATATTCACATTAGGTACTTGATACTTGCCACATTATGAGAAATTGTCTGCGTACACGTACAGGTAAAGGAATTTCATTATTACGAGTACACTGTTGCTAATATAAATGTCATTCCGTAAGAATGGGAGCTTATATTAACAGAGTACTAGTAAATAATCATAACTAAGCTTCGGATTTATGCCTATTTTAATCCTTAATCTGAAGGCGCAAGCTTTTAGGTTTCATATCCATTTTAAGGCATTGTGAGTATTATAAGCGAATTCTATAGTGCATATAATTGCCTATTTCACTAGTAAATGCCTATTTGCTTATAAATTCCTAAATGTTGCCTAAATATCCGTATTATATATTATAATTATTTGAATTTATTGACTATTCTATCGATATTTTTTTAATATGTAATTTGTTTCTTTTTTATCCAGCAGCAAATATTATCCTGGCAAACCCAAAGCTAATATCTGATCTTGCTTTCATCATAGCAAACTTTGGAAAACTGCCCGCTTACATAACGGAACTGGGAACGAGGAGTAGGCCCATTCTACTTCACAGTGCTGTGCAAGTTATGAAACAAGTAGAAACTATTCTTAAAGAAATACCAAGCAGTGTGGGAGAAACAATGAGAAATAAGTATTTGAAAATTGTGAAAAGAAATCCTGATTGGGAGCAAGTGTTATTCCTGATTGGAAATGACATTGACATTACTGCGTTCCCACTGATTTTGTCCTCAGCTGAGATTGGATCCCTGAAGTAATGCCCCATCACTTCATGTGAAGTGGAGAGAAGTTTCTCTCAATTTAAGAACATTCTTACAGACAACAGGCATCAGTTCTCATTACAACATTTGGAGGAATATTTAGTTATTCACTGCCATAATGGCATTACCATAGAAACTAGTGTATAATGCAACGCTATGGTCGTGTTAGCCATTAAGAATTGGAAATTGTTAGTGCCTTTTTAAATGCCTATTTTAGAATTTTGAATGCCTATTATGCCTGCCTATTTCAACTGTTTTTAGTGCCTAAAAATCCGCAGCTTAATCCTAACAATAATGCACCACACAACCCAACCATCTAATTGCAGCTTCGTAATCAGGAAAATAATAAATGCCATCTACACCAAGCACATCTTGACGACGCAATTCAAGTTTACTAGAATGAGCTGCGTAATGTAACACAGACAAAACACCTCGTCGACTATCGTGAAACAGTGAGGCACATGACGAGCGCTCGAAAAAGCGTATGTGAGCCAACAGTCACGCATTCCTAGTCGATCAATACGGAGTGTCTGAGAAAAAACTGCGCCGTCGACTGAAACTACACGCAAGCTCTTTGTTCTCGTCCACTTCCGCTCCTGCTCGCTCGCTCGCGGTTTTCTCCGCACACCCGCAGGCGGGATGGCGGCGTGGCGTAAGTGATCTGGGTTAGGGGCCAGGCAGGCCCAGGCAGGCAGATTATACGGAGACACGGAGACAGTCGCAAATTCATGTCTCCATCGATCTTCCCTCGGAGCCAAGTGTCGATATGCACAATTAGCAGACTTACCACAGTACACGTGAATGCAAGAAAACCGCTGTACACATGCTTTGCTCTATAAATCGGAATATTATGGAACTCAATGCAGTGTTTAAAAATAGGCACTTGGTGTCAAAAAAGGGTGACTAGTGACTACAGGATGAAAAACTTAAGCCGTGTATTGGACATATTTTCAAAATAATATTCATATTTCAATGCATTTACTACATCATACACACACACACACACACACACACACATAATTAAGTTCATTCATTGGCTATATACATACATACATACATACATACATACATACATACATACATACATACATACATACATACATACATACATACATACATACATACATACATATATAGGCTATGTGTGTAAGTTGTGTATACTTATTACGCTGTAACTAAATATATATATATATATTTTTTTTTTTTTTTTCCGAATTTCAGAATACGCCACATCTAAAAAGTTGCATACTGGGCCTATGTATCTTCATGTGAATGCACAATAAATTTTAAACAGATCCGATGATTTTTCACCGAGGAGCAATCTCTTCAAATATTTAAAAACACTGCAAATGTTTAAAATTTCAAGAAGTGTACCGTATAACTCTCTGCAATTCGGTATTTGTATCGATTTTATGCAGTTTGATATTCTGCAGTTGTTGAATTCTTACAGTGAGAATGGATGGTTTTCGACATGAGTAAGGGTTACGTGGAACGCGATGCAATGGCACAGCGTCGAAAGACAGTCGCAGATTACAGAAAGTTTTGTTCTCAGTGTTGTTATGATTTTAAGTAAAATATAAAATGGAAAAATAGGGTGTATCAACGATAAAGACAACAAGTACCAAACGTAAAGCAGTATTCTGTTTAGCAGATGACCTGAGTTCGCGAGTCCTGCAACATATCGAGACAGGATGAGATATTATTATTATTCACGTCTAAATTTGAAAGTAGAAGGGAGTAAAGAACCAGTGAAAAATGAAATTTATAATGATGTTGCGAAGAAAGTCAAGAAAGCATGCTTAAAGGCATCTATCCCGACAGTTTGGATGTGTAAAATTCTCAGAATAATCATAGATTACCACAATAAAATTTGCAATATAAAATAAAATCACCAGTTGGTATCTACTTCGACGGGCGAAAGGTCAAACTTTGACTCTAGTAAAGAAAGGAACCAGAAACTATATGACCATCACTAATGAAGACCACCTGTACTACTGGAAGAACCAGATGATAAATATTTTGATTACACAATTTTAACTCTACCAGCCACAGTAAAAAACATTGCTTCCTCACTTATCAGAGAGCTGGACTCTCACAACATAGATACTGTGGAATTACCAGCAATTGGATGTGACGGAACAATCACAAATGTCGGAGCTAAACGTGTGATTCGAAGTATTTAAAATCATGTTGGGCGTCAACTCCACTGGCCTGTCTTCTTCATTTCGCCGAATTGCCTCTAAGACATCTACTATAGCATGCGAACGGAAATGCTACAGATCCATCATTTTTCATGCGACCGTTCGTAAAGCTTCTAGGGAAATGTGAAAACCGAGTGGTAGTGACTTCTACTCCTATCACAGCAGAGCTGCCAGAAGTGTTACCGACCTAAACTCAGATCAAAGATATTTATTACAAATAAGTCAGTGTGTTATAAGTGAACAATATAAAAAAGCTAGGAAAACAGGAAACCATGAAAAAAAAAAAAAAAAAAAGTAGGATGGCGTCCAGACTTCTGCGTTTGGAGATCTACAATAAAAATCCTTAAAAATTGTGCGGAGTTTGTAGTTAAAAGTTTACGTACTACTTTAGTTCACTGTAAAATCAAACTCATGGCTTTAAGGATGGGCTGAGACATTTATTTCTAGTGATTTGCCTTACGCGTTATTTGCAACATGAATAGTAATTATAAGCAGCTCATTTTTCGCTCAATCGGAGAACTTCTTGCTGGCCATAATAACAGAAAACAAAGATACAAGAAATAAGACATGCTGTGACAAAAAAGTACAAGCCAGAGATTCAGCTACAGATAGTGGAAAGGAAAACAGCATTCGAATTTTTGCAACGCCGGAAATGAACTTACTAGCTGAAGACTACACTGAAGTGTAGTGGGAAGAGTGCCCTGTTACAGAACCCCCTGCTCTAAGTCATGTCAGCACGAATGACTTTACAATAATGTCTTCCAACAACAACTTTCCTCAGATTGCCATCCCAGAATTACCTTGCCATTTCCAAGTAGAGGAGAGACTTATGAAAATTGTCACTGATGCTTTTGCTTCTGTGTATGGCGAGAACGCGAAACACAACAACTATCTTCTATCAAAACTTTGTCGATGTCGTATGAGAAAAAAGTGAGTTTTTTGTATTGAGAAAGAAAAATTAATTGAAGTGAAATGACTGGCGGGCAGGTGGGATGGCAACTACCTCCACGTGGTGAGATCCAGGTTGATGTAGGCTCTAACGCTGATCTGTTTCTTTTTTATTTTAGTAGGTTATTTTACAACGTTTTATCAACCACTTAGGTTATTTAGCGTCTGAATGAGATGAAGGTGATAATGCCGGTGAAATGAGTCCGGGGTCCAGCACCGAAAGTTACCCAGCATTTGCTCATATTGGGTTGAGGGAAAACCCCGGAAAAAACCTCAACACGTAACTTGCTCCGACAGGGAATCGAACCCGGGCCACCTGGTTTCGCGGCCAGACGTGCTAACCGTTACTCCACAGATGTGGACGATCTATTTCTTTCTAAATATTATAATAAATAAAATATCTTTATTAGAGTTAAAAATCAATGTCTCCATAACCATTACATATATCCGAATGAAACTCTCTACATATACCTAACCAGCTGTTAGTAGTATGTGTGTAAAATTTCAAGCTAGTAATCCAAAAACTGTAGAGTTTAGAAATTTCACCTACAATTACCCATAAACTGCAAAAATTTCCATAGTTACAGTCTACACCAAGCGAAAAATTACCCTCTAATACATATTATTGGAGAAAAATTCGTTGTTGCATCGGGAATCGAACCCAAGATCTCACAACTTTGTGCGCTGAGCGCTCTTTCCATCTGAGCTATACCGGGAGCCGATTAATGGCGCCGGCTGAACTCTCCTCCTTTTGTATCATTAATGGCCTACTACCTGCGTTTAATACATACAAGCCATGTATGCAGGAGCGCATATTTAAATGACTTTGTGGACATTTTCGACAACAGTTTATGAGTTACTGTTAATATTGATATATACTGTACTTATATTCGTATATGAGGCCTCGTCGTCCTCAATGACTATAAGTAATCATACTGTAGATAATTATTATTGGAGAAAAATATCATCCTACTTTGCAACTTAAATTGAAGCATCCATTTGAAACATTTCCACGTCTGCTAATAAATGAAGTTTAATATTGGAATTAACATGCACTACAAGATACGAGTATTATCACTTCATTACAGTTATAATTTTAACAATAATGCTTGACATAACATAACGACACAAACCATTAATTTGTAAAACACATAGGCTATATGATCATGTGCAATACATTAATAGATACATTCAAAAATAATTAATCTTAAACACAAGGTAACATTTATATAATTTTAACCCGTTTTAATGTCTATAATTTTTAATTTTTGTATTTCTACAGTTGTTTTAATTATTGTTATAAATTGAAATATATTAGGCACACAGAAGCAAAGTAATATAAGTGATATTTTTTTAAAAAGTGAGTTAAGTATATATTCTAAATCTTTAACGTCACTTCTGTTCAGAGAAAAAGTAATATAAGTGCAGTTCCAGTCATTACTGATCCATGTTGGCCTTACACTTGTATTACAATGCATACAGAGTTTTCACTGAGAGGCAAACTAATACAAGTGCATTGTTTACATATTATTGTTGCGTTTCTTCTGTGTATGACTAATTCATTTGCCATAATGGAGAGAGGTAATAGATTACATATTCGAAACATCTTCGTGGAAAGGCTGCACACATTGAGCTGGACCAACGATACAGTGATCCAATAAGGATAAGTTTTGCTAAGTGAAGCAACTTGCAATAGCTAATGAAATTCATCCCATTCATACACTACTCTTTCTTTGACGACCTGAAGCATTAGGATGGGCCTATAATAAGGACTGTAGGGCGTGGGAAAGTGCGTGGAAGAGGAAGTTGAAGGAATATTCGCTGTAGGAGCACTACAGATGCACTTCATGACAGAAACATAGATGTTTCAACAGAGAGAGATGTGACTTCATTAGATGAGAGTAGTGACGTAATGAACAGCGACTAAGGCTGAATTTCATTTAAAATTTGAAATTTTCTTAGCCCTCTTCTTTCGGAGTGCCATAAACCACATCAACTGTTGCCCTAGAAATCGAATATAATATTCAACCAATCAGACACTATGTATTAAAAAAGGATATAAAAATACATTTAAAATTTCAAGCCTCATCCAGATCTCAGATGTTCTTCAAACTGTCAGATAATATCCCATGTAATTTCTACGAAATAAACAAGGAAGAAATACCGATCTATAACACAGACACACTCATTGCTAAAACTCCAGTTGTAAATTAAATTCCTCCATGAAAATGGATAATTCCAGAACACTGCCTACAAATTCCAGGAAATCATTTCAAAAATGACCCTCCATACTTTCTTAAGTTAGATGCCATGGAACTACTCTGCAGCACATATAAGGATTACCTTCAAATTTATACAGATGAATCTCTAAACCCTGATGATGGAACATCAGGAGCAGGGTATTATATTCCAAAATATTAAGAAAATTACTTCATACCATGTTCAGCCTCCTCCAGTCTTGACACTGAATTGCTAGCTATTGATGCTGCTCTTTAGTGTGTTACTTAAATTTCTGAAAGATCTATTTGAATGCTTACCGACTTCAAGGGGGCTATATTTAATATAATCAAATATGTACCACACCTATACGCACATAGAATTATTCCAATTCAGAAACAAATAAGTGAACTAAAAAACTCCAAAAGAAAATAAAATTTCAATGGATACCTAGTCATTGTGGTCTACCTGGAAACGAGAAAGTCGATAACGTTGCGAAACAAGTAACATATTTGCAACTAAGACCTCTTCAAGTGATATCTCTATCCAATGCCTTTACTTCAGTAAAGTTTCATTTTATGAACTTATGGATCAACAATTGGCTCTCTTCTGACAAAGGAAAAATTTTACAGTCCGTTAAAAAGAAACTGAATGGCCTGAAAATGTACAAAAACTTGCCCAGACATGTTCAATCATTTTTAACAAGAGCCAGAACAGATCACATTGTCACTCAATTGTACCTACACCGATTTCACCTTTCTGATAATCCTACTTGTCTGTGGTGTAATAATCATGATGACGATCTAGAACACATTCTTCTATACTGTCCATCCATAAATCACAAAAGAAGTAAATTAAAATCATCAGTACCAGTTGGAGAAGACACACCTCTGTAGTATATATTTACTACACCCCAACTCTGGCTACTAGCAACAGGCGTCTGTAATGAACACCGATCAAAATACCCCTAATTTACTATGAAAAAGAAGAACTGAAAATACTACAGTGGACTATAGTTGACTTTATGTTGTCAACAAGCAACTGGATATATTAAGAAGATTGATTGATTGATTGATTGATTGATTCTTTCGGTTATACAGACACATTTTTTGTTATAATATGATAATAAGAAAGCTGAAGTGCTGTTAAGACAGAAATGTTTCAATGTTGTAAGCAATGTCCTTATTCTTGTTTTAAATAATATAAGAATACTGAAAACCCTTGCACTTATATTACTTTTCCACAAAAATATTTTCGTGACAAAATAATACAAGTGACTTTAGGACCCTATTTTACCTAAACTGTTTTAGAACAGATCATTTCTATTTAGAAGTTAAAAAATATAGGTACCAACATATACAACTGTAAATTTACAGCAACATAGTCCTGTAACAGATTTTTTAATTTCCTTTTCAACTTCAAAGTCACTTATCTCAAAACTTACTAAATGTCACTTGTATCACTTTGCTTCTGAGTGCCTCATAATATAGGAATATTGATTTGGTTTTAACCATCACACAAATAAATTAATTAAAACAATAATTAACTCAACTGTTGTTTATTAATTTAATTTGTATACATGGTTTTAATATGTTTATTTTAAGATTGTTCATGTATATATTTAATGGTTATTCCAATCACTGTAAAATGAATGCACCACATGAGATAATTTGAATATGTGCCTGAAAATGCCAAATAGGCGAAAACGTTAGCATTAAATCTTTTAACTTCAATGAATTATTTATATTTATAAATGTTTTTTTAAATAGGCCTAATGACAAGCCATTTCGACTGAACCTATAAAATAAATATTCCTATATTATATTATATTATATTACATTATATTATATTTTTATTTTTTTATTTTATTGGGTTATTTTACGACGCAGTATCAACATCTAGGTTATTTAGCGCCTGAATGAAATGAAGGTGATAATGCCGGTGAAATGAGTCCGGGGTCCAGCACCGAAAGTTACCTAGCATCCATTATATTATATTATATTATAGCGAAGTAAACGGTGGTCGACAGACGAAGGATTAATGCTATCCGATATAACCTTGAGTTGGAGCGATTGACGTCATCTAGCGATACGCGGGAGGAGGGAAGATAAGGCACGAATTGGCGGGCACGCGGCAGCGGAGGCAGTGTAACTCGAGAATGCGAAACGATAGAACGTTTGTAGTGATGTCAAACTATTCGTAAGGAACAAGCTTACAATCTCAATTGAGGGGGTCAGGAGCAAAGGGGTATAAGTTATTTGTGAGAAAATGTGGTTGAAAGTACTTAAGATTTCATACGCATAACCGTGTCGCTCTCAGTGTGATGTGTGAATCAGTACTAGACATACAGTAGTAGCGAGTCTTCTTTGGTCCTGTAGTCAACATGGCACATAACTGCCGTTTAAACAACGCACAACAAAGAAGAAAGTTAATAGATCCCAGGTCTACTGGATTCATAGTCGCAAATGCTACCACGCAGCCGCAGGACTAGAAGTAATTACAGTATACACGCAAGAACTTTAGAAACAGGGGATCCAACATTACGGATCGCCATTTACCATAATTTATTATTGATAAAAGATATTCCTGTCTCTATTAATACACCAATAATAATAATAATAATAATAATAATAATAATAATAATAATAATAATAATAATAATAATAATAAACATGTTGGTTGCTATAGTAACCATCAAGCTTTATCGTTTGCTGCCCGTTGCTTATTAGCACGCTCCCATTTGTGCTGCATAAGCAAAGGGGTAAGCTAAAAGGTTTAACATTTTAGTGGCACATCACATATCACATTTTAACCACATCACACACTAAAATTGAAATAAACGAATATGAGAAGCTTCTTTGTTACTAACTTTTACACCTGATAAAGAACCTTCACGTAAATTTAGAATTAATTTGACTTGACTGTGTACAGTATGGTCTTGACGTAGCAACATTGCTGCGATACCAGTCCAAGCAACAGAAATTACATTTAGCCCCAAATTTGTGCAATTGTGAATCAAACATCGGAGTCTATAATTTCAGCTACATTTGTCGCAGAAAACCTGCATACTAATAGCATCGATAATAATAATAATAATAATAATAATAATAATAATAATAATAATAATAGCAACCAATGATCAGCGCCAAAGCCATTAATAAAGTGATACTCGTGTGTCTCTTTATTCAACGAAAAAGTTTCAAGTTATTTAAATATGCTGTAAAGTTATGCTACAAAATATCCCCTCTCAGTAGATTACCCGCACGTAGTCATACAAGGCAAAAGACTTTTATCCCCTAACTGACAATAAATAAAGAATAAATAGAGGAAAGTATCCAAAACCGGACCCCCATTTTGTTTTTGATTTAAAAAAAAATATAAAACAGTAAAAAATTATGTTTTAAAAGCATGTAATATTTACTTTATAATGTTATGCACTATTTACATTTTACTTTTAGAAAATATAATAAAAAATTGATATGAAAAAAAAAATTATTTTCAATAATCTTACACTTTGGCGATTTGAAAAATAGTTGCCGAAATCGGGCCCCTTGTAAAAATAATAAAAATGACACTAAAAAAAATTTGGAAAAATGTATTAAATAAGAGAAAACATAGTCTAGTTTCAAAGTATAAGTATAATATTACAATTACAGGTTTTAGTTTTTAAAAAGAGATATAGAATGTATTAAAAAAAATCCACAAAACGTACAACAGAATTAAATCATTTAGCGACAAAAATCGCAGATGTTCATGTCCTTTTCAGTCCCAGCACATAACGCACATGACCCAAAGGAACTTTAGAATCCTCCGAAAATGTTCTGTCACAAAACACACGTACCAAGCATCATCTTTGGATGGGGAAACTTTCGAGAAAAGATCCAATTCAGATATTCCAGAGATCACGTTGTTTTCATCTTCAGTGCTTGATTCTCACATTTTTCACAAAATGTATACGCTTTTTCACGAGCCCTTTCCCTTTTTTTGAAGGCTGTACTTCTGAACCACGTCCCTGGCCGCGATTGCTTTTGCGTCCTTGAGCACGATTCCGTGCTTGTTGTTCAGCTTCCATGGCTTCTTTAGCTTTCTTAGCTTCCACCAATTGGGCTTCATAAGACGTAGATGTGATGATCGTAGAACTGCAGACCTTTTGCCCCCTATTCGAGAACCTCATTTTTTAATTTTGGAATGGGAGTGATGTCAAACGGGCTTGTCTTAGAAGATGTGGAACCCTGAGGATCCTCAAGTGTAGCTGAAGACAGAGGAAAACCCTGACCTGCCGAAGATGTTGATGGTTGATTTGGGTCAAACTCTACAATAACTTGTGGTTCGTTCACACCACATTCTTTTCCGTTCTCTGGAAAGCTCTGATTTTCTGTTGTTCGTTTCTTTAACACAGATTCATAGAAAGAGAAATCTCGTTTTTGTTTGCCTCTTCAATGTATTCGGCATCTGAAAACAGCTTCTTGTTCAAGGGTTGCTTTAAATCCATTGATTGCTATTTGAGCTGTTTGGCATCTAATATAGGCTTTGCCAAACAGGTTCATTGCATCAAAAGCACTGACAGCACGTTCATTGTGCCTTAAACACTGCCTGATTTCCTTGCTGTAGTGAACTTTCAGGTGGCCCATGAATGTTTGTCCAAAGGTTGTAGTTTATGTGAAGAGTGAGGTGGCAGCGACCAGTGGCATAGCATGAAATTTTGAGCAGGGGAAGCTAACTCAAGTTGTCTTTCATGCAATATGAGAAAACGTACAGTATTACAAAAATACAGTCTTAAAATAAATAGTAGTCAATTTCAAGTCAGCAGTCGAAGATTGGTTGGAACATCGTAAGTAACACCAATAAGGCATGACCTCAAATGATACGTAATAAAATATGATTTCACGGTTTACACATATCTCTTAACAAATAGACACGTATACGTATAACATTAGCTCACTCCCTGTCATACTTAGAGAAATCACAATATTAGTATCATTACGTAAGTACGCGTCTGTCTTTTGGTTGTGTCCTTCATTGACAGCAAGGGAGTCGGTCATTTGTTTTTTAAATCACACTTTTGTTCGTAAGTCGGTCTTGATAATACAATTATCCTAAAAAAAGTCAAGTAAATTAATGTCAGGAACTGTTATTTCGCTCATTATTTATTATATCAGCCAAATGCACACTAACACTTCAACTGAACACAACTGACGAAAAGGGATAACTCGGAAACTACTTATTTTAAATGTTAAAGCTAGCTTCTTTGCGAGCCTTGCGACTAGGGTAGCTTAGTTACAAAGGGATGGGAAATCTGCGGGGTGGATTACACAGAAGAAACCGGTCTGCTTGGAAGCTGGTGCGTGCAGGCTTCTTGTTTACTGCTGCATCACAAATCATCCTGAGCTGCCGCATCGCAATATTTAACGCGTAAATATAAATTCTATTAAAATTAATAAATAATTTTCTCCATAAACTGCAGGTTTATTATGAAATTATTATTAACTGGGGAAGCTAAGCTTTTTAGCTTACATTGACGCTACGCCACTGGCAGCGACACAATTGTAACATGATTTGTTTTTGCCTAAGTTGATCAGCTCAATATTCTGTGTGTGGCTAAAGTGGCCATCCAAGAGCAACAGCACAGGTTTTTCCTTTGTAGGATTGGCAAACTCGATGAAGTGTCGACACCACTGAGTGAAGAAGTTCATTCGGATCCACCGTGAATGGTACGCTGTAAAGATTGTTCCTTCCTTCCCCATTATTCTCTTGAAATTTGGAACAGAATTCCAAGAGAATAAGAGTGTGTACAAATACAGGTAGACTTTAAACATGAAAAAAGAAGGGGTCCGGTTTAGGCAACTGAAGGGGGTCCGTTTTACGCGACTATAGCCAACATTTTGTTAACTCAATAGATTTTTAACCAAACATCTAAATTAAACGGTTTAATGACAAGCAATAACCTTAAACCTTAGCATTTAAGGATATATATATATATATATATATATATATATATATATATATATATAGATCGAATGGCTTAACTGCCAATATCTAGGAGAAATAACGAAAAATGTAGTACAATGTAAAAACTTTTTCCACTGTCAAAACACGTAATTGCAGACTGATAAGCAACAAGTGAAGCGGGCGACGTGTGTGCTCCGCTACAGAGTGGTAGAAGCCTAAACTACTATTTACACTTAGTTCTGCTAGAGTTCAAGAGAATGCAGAGCCAGAAGACCGGGGGTCCACTTTAGGGGGAAGAGTCCGGTTTAGGGCACTTTCCTCTATTTTAATTTTCATTAGGATATAGCACAAATAGGAAAAGGCACAACTCTCGATACAAACATGGAAAATGAATTACTTCGACATATCCTTCGCTATAGACGAAGAGAGAACCGTTTCCTTAGGGGGGAGGGGGCAAAGTATAGCCATAGAATCTCGATATAACGAGATTATGGGGGATATCATTTATCTCCTTCCCCGTTATACCTTGACTTTGGTACAGTATATCGGAATGTGATCATTTAATAAAGGTATTGTAAAATAAAGTAAAATTGGAGCAAAATACGAGTATACAGACAATTTTACTTTTTTTTTTCCTCTTGTACGGAGAAGGGACCCGAAGGCTTGCAGCTTGAGGCTTATTGTGCTTACCACTCTTATTCTGTGAATGATTGGGTAGCCGAACGGCCGCGCTCTTGTACAAGTACAGCACGCCACACCGTAAACTTAACCAGGGCTATTGTATGGATGTTATGTGAATTGATGATGGCGAAATGAGTCCCAGGTCCAACACCGAAAATTACTCAGCATTTCTGCTTCAATTGGTTGAGGAAAAACCTCAACCAAGTAACTTGTCCCAACCATGATTTGAACCTGGGCCCGCTAGTTTCATGGCCAGACATGCTAACCATTACTCCACAGTGGCGGACCAATTTTACATTTGCTTTATCTGTGTGTTTAAAAAAGCAAAATTTCATAATTATTTTATTTAATTTCGTCTTTAGGTTTACACATTATACCGAGATCACTTTTCTTTTTTCTGCATTGTTGTAGAGTATATTATTCATATTTCTCCAAGTGGCTGCTTGAACACTGCAGAGTTCTGACACATCAGGATAGGCTGTTACAAAAAAAACATTACAGTGCTTCCATTTCCCAAATGAGGTATAGAAATTCTTATACATTCAGAAATTTAAAATAAATATTGTAATCCAGACACATGGTCTGAAGACATTAATTCGTCAATTTAAGCATAGAAACTTAATCATAAACAAAAGCAAGAAAATTCTTTTGAATTTTATATTTTCTAACGTTAATAGAAGAAAAAATGAGTTCGGCCAATGCACCCCATGCCCACCCATAACTCCGCCTATGTCCTTGGCCTTGATTCTAAAGACTATATGGATTAACAATTAATTACGTGAGGGAATTGTCATTCTGACGTACTGCAGAATAAGTTGTTTGAGTACGATCTGGTTCTAGCCAAAAATTGATGTGAAATTGGCGTTGAAGAAGACATTACCACTTCAAGAACACCACAGAAACTATCTGCAGAAGGACATTTAGGCTTGCCTAATTCCTCACCTATTGATACTTCCTTTGAAGAACCGTCGCAGTTCCACTGCTAACACTTACATCTTGTGGCAAGAAAGTAAGGAAACTGCAAGAGTCAGACGTAATAACGTTTGAAAATTATAGGAAACAGCTGAAGAAAACAGCAAACAGAAGCTAGACTTTTCCACAGAAGATAGCCATTTAATGCTCGGTTTGTAGGGGGAGGGAGCTAGTTCACCAAATCATCTGGACAATCCAAGAAATCTATTGTGCTGAGTGTAGTGGATATTACTACGATGACAATGCTGGAGCGAGTTGGCTCAGAGGATAGCGTTTGGGACTCGCATTCGGGAGGTCCCGGGTTCAAGTCCGCGTTGCCGGCAAATCTGACTGGGGTTTTTCATGATTTCCCCTAATCATAACCAGTGGCGAAGCCAGTATTTAAAGAGTGGGTAGACAGAAAGTCTTACCTTAAATTTTTTTGTTCAGTAGTTCCAAACGGCGAGTTTTCTTGGTGGAAAAATTGTCAATGACACGATCCTTGAACATCTGGTCACTCAACAGTTCTTTCACTAGCTTTTTCTCAATGGCAATGGCACTAAGACAGCTGAGTCTTTCATTGATCAAAATTACGTATGTTTTTATTCTTTTCATAGTACTCATACTCCTTTCAGAAGAGACTGTGGTCACAGGAAAAGTTAAAAACGAACTAATTTGAACCAGAGCCATCTTCAGTTACAAGCCGGAGCACGGGTAGGTTTGGCAACGCAGAGTGGAGGCGGGCGGAGGCGAAATAAAGGCATGACGTTTGACGTTTTAGTGCTTTGATTTCGTTGTCACATGTACATTTTCGACATTAATTGATACAAGACTAAGTGCATATGATCAAGATTCAGCGTATTGATGTACGTAATTTATTATGGATCCGAAATGATATTTTATTTGAATTTCAGAATAGCGCCTAAGTACTTGCATACAGCCACTTATAACTTCAAAAAGAATTAAAATCATACGTGTTTTCAATTGATGGTACTAGGGAAAATAAATAAATACTTAAAGAAATGTTACTTCTACCAAAAATAAATAAAATAACGACGTACTTTCGCAATACCCTATTCAAATCAATTAACCATTATGTGGCTATTAAATTGACAATGTTTTGTCGCTTTATGTTGTTTCACCTCTGACGTGAAAGGTCTAGAATAGGCCTATCGTATAAGCCTACATTTTAATTCCATGTGATCTGTCGTGCTTTTCAATAAATATTTCCGATACCCAGGAAGCCAGTTTTAGTTTGAACCTCGCCAGTCATCATAACAATACTGTTATCCTAAATTATTTGTTATAAATTTTTAAAAATATAATTTTAAATAAGCCAAGGCCAAGTATAAAGATCTATGAAAAAATTAAGAAAAATACCTTCAACATACGTAACAAAACACATCATTATGTATTAAGTATGTGCCAATTAGCTTAAACTTAGCGAACTTTAAATCCTGTAAATACGAAGTGAAAAGAAACATGTTATAACTGATTTATTACAAAAGGAATAATATTAATAAATGAAACTTGAAAACCAACAAAGTGAGTGTATGCATCTACAAATTATAGATAATTCTGACGTATAGCAGGCATTCCGAATCTTCAAAACTGCAACTTATTTTATGGGATCACAAACCAGCTGTTTACAATGAACTTGAAAATCAACGGCGTAACTTTATTGATACAGCAGGCGAGACCCAACAATTTGGCTAGAATTCTGATACATCACAAACCACAAGTAAGACTATAAAAATGTAGTTAATACAATATTTATTATTTACTTTGTCATCACTAACCGTAAAAATTTCCAAAGACTGCAACCAATTTTTTTTTTCATTTATTGTCTTGATTTTATTGCCAACACGCACATAGTTTATAATACATCAATAATGAACGTTTGGTACGACCGCGAACATAATTCCATCGACACACACTTATATTGTAACATTAATTTACATTGACTATTACACTCTTACTACGTCATACTACTTTTGACCAATAAAACGGTACGAAAGGACGTATTTCAACCAATCATGGCTGCTTATCGCACAATTTTATCGCGTCCCTAGCATTTGTTTAATTTTATCGCGTCCCTAGCATTTGTTTTTTTGTTTGCCAACATTTGAAACTGCGCTGGTCTGGACGTCAAAAATATATATAAAATTACAAACCACTCCAGTTGATGCACAGCAGTTTCAAATATGACTCGCATTGGAATTCAAGAACAAGAATTAATAAAAATCACTGATCATACCTATGCATCTTCTGAAATCCGATTTACAAATAAATGAAGAGCACCATTCGGAAATCCTGAATAAGTTGAATACACCATGTAGGCCTAAATCAACGAGTTCCACTTCTATTATGCACACGTCCAATATAACATCAATTGAACCACCAACCACATTCAAATTTGAAAATTGTACATTCAATAATTATTCCTTTTAAAATTATTCATTCGGAAATTCTGAATAAGTTGAATACACCATGTTGGCCTAAATCAACGAGTTCCACTTCTATTACGCACACGTCCAATATAACATCAATTGAACCACCAACCACATTCAAATTTGAAAATTGTACATTCAATCATTATTCCTTTTAAAATTATTCATTCGGAAATTCTGAATAAGTTGAATACATCAAGTAGGCCTAAATCAACGAGTTCCACTTCTATTATGCACACGTCCAATATAACATCAATTGAACCACCAACCACATTCAAATTTGAAAATTGTACATTCAATAATTATTCCTTTTAAAATTATTCATTCGGAAATTCTGAATAAGTTGAATACACCATGTAGGCCTAAATCAACGAGTTCCACTTCTATTACGCACACGTCCAATATAACATCAATTGAACCACCAACCACATTAAAATTTGAAAATTGTACATTCAATAATTATTCCTTTTAAAATTATTCATGTTTATTTTTTATGTCATCGTTGTTAATTAAAACTTTTCTAACACTTGTGTATATTAGTTAGGTTATGTTATAGCTTCTGCTCTGAGAGGATAAAAAGAACTTCAGCTATATATTATGGATAGTCACGTATCAGAGATTGTTTAATATTAAGATTTATTGAATAGTAATCATTACAGTGCCTGTATAAAGACACTACTGCCATCTAGCATGCATCTAGCGTAATATTTGTAATGTTGAGATGGTACAATAATACATTTGAAGACAGTTGTATTTTCGTAAGTCAATTAATATTTTATTGTATTGGAGTACTTCGTTACTTCTAATCTTTATATACTTTCTTCTAATCGTGTAATAGTCAATTAAATCCCACTCGAGTTTTGATTTTCTCTAGATAAATCAAAACGTCTAGTGAGATTACTGTTGAAAATCGGCATTAGCACAAACACGTGTACTGCATGGTCGGCCTCCGGCTGACAGTTAATTACAGTGTTGCCGACGTATGGCTCCGGCTTGTAACTGAAGAAGGCTCTGATTTGAACACTTCCACATATACACTTTCCAGGCCATTTAGGACAATATAATCTAAAAGTCTTTGAGGGGACAAATACACCTAATTCTCACAAAATAATACAAAAATGATCTTCACTCACTCATTATTTCGGGCACAATCTAGTAAACTCACACTTAATTCTAACAACAAAAATGGTCTTGAGTAACTTTTGCGCCGATTAAATCAAAAGGAGCATTTCCCACTAAAGCAGTGTTGCCAACAGTGTTTGTGATAAAGTCCTTAAACAGCAGTAAAAATTCACTATAAATATGCTATCAATGGAGAAAATGTTTACTCCTGTCGCTAAGAGGGCTTTAAAAACTCGCTAAATTAACAAAAAAAATAATGCAATACAAAACTTTCATCTATGTTGCCGCTGAAAATTAGTTAAAAATAGCTAGATGTAGCTACCATAAATTGGCAACACTATAACTGCAAGCAAGAGAAAGTTTAAATTTTCTTTGTTGGTCACTGTGGTTGGTCGTGAGACATGCCTCCTTGCGACGTGGAGGGGGTTGCTAGAAATTCAAACAATCTCACGCTATTTTCCGTCCCCTCCAATCCCTGTCGTAAAGCCAAAGCCTGTTGAAGTGGCAGAAGAGGCAAGCGAGAAATTGTCTCACTCGCAGATGCCCATCATCCTGGCCGTGTACAACAGACAGATTTTATCGTTGACATGTGCCACTATCTTGCGGCCGATAAAAACAGCTGATTTTCTTAATCACAACAATTATTACTGTCTACAAGTTTATGTTAGTAGGCTTATTTATAATTCTTTATCTTGAGGTTTTTTCTGGGTAGGCATTGCCTCAATTGTCTCCACGTAGCTTCGCCACTGGTCATAACCCTGCTGTTCTGTTAAATTTTACTATACGAATGTGCTGTTCGGGTCAATATGACCCGACCTATTATAATTGCAGACAAAATTATAAAATCATGTTTGTGAACATTTGCATGACTACAATAACATAGTTTATCATTATTGTTATTGTTGATATTATTATTTATTTTTTTATTTTATTATAATCTTACATTATTTTGCTTTTTTTACTATTATTCGTTTGTGATATTTTATTTTGCTATATTATTCATTTGTTTTTTTTTCTACATTCTTATTAAAAGTAATAACAACAAATTGAAGAAACATACTTGTTTGATTGAAATGTTTAACTTATAATACAACAATAGGCCTTGAAAAATAATAGATTGAACTAAATGCTTGTGCTATGTTATAAGGATTAACTTCTGTCTTATGTTTTGTGTAACACACATGATATACATAATCACAATTCTTTCTCATTGCTTACAATTATGTGACACAAATATGTGACAACCTTTACAATATGTTTGCTGTAGTGTCCATACATGTTCGTTATATTGTCGTTGCTTGATGGACAGAACTTACGGCGTTCACGTTTTACAGTTTTTCCTCTTGTAGACTCTGATACCGGTACTGTAGTCACAATTATAGGTTTTTGAATGTTCTTGACAATTCTGATTGCTTCCTCTGTTCTTGAAAAGTGCTTTCTTGAAGAAATATGTTCCTTTGTCAGTGATTTTTCAAGTTCCTCTAAGAATAATCTCCTTCTAGTCAATTTATTTGCATTCCAATTTGGGTCTATTTAAGTCCACAAGACATACGCATTGTAAGCAGATACATGAAGAATGTTGTAGAAAATATCACTGGCCATCTGTTTGTTTTTCTTTTGCAAGTGTATGTATATGTTACTTGGTCAAGTGTGTCTACAGCCTCTTTGGATGCATGATAATCTAAAATCATTTGAGGCTTCTTATTATTCCTGTTGCTGACTTCATTGACATGATGCAGTGTACTCATTAGCAAAACATTTTTGTTTTTCTTTGTGATACAATTGACCACAGTATTATCATTTGTGAGGTAGAATAAAGAACTATGTATTTTCTTTTTGTTCATTTGCTGTGGACGTTCTGGCTTATTTTTCCGTAAAGTCCTCAACATTGTTATTTTTTTCAAAAGTATTGTTCCAAATTGTAAGAAGTGAAAAATTTGTCACAAGTTAAATTTTGAACCCTTAGATTACTGGAAAGATCACACACTACCCTCATACCCTGACTTTTTTCTGATGGTCCATATTCTTTCCCTGTATAAACTTGTGCTACCAATGCATATGAAGTTTTGCTGTCACAAAGCGTCCATATTTTTATTCCGTATTTCGATGGTTTGCTGGGAATATACACCTTGAATGGACAGCGACTTCAAAATCGTACCAACTGTTTGACAGTTATATTTTCGCCAGGATTGAAGAATTTAGGAAGGACCTCCAGACATTTCTCCCAAATGCAACGAATAGCAGCAAGTTTATCAGTGCGTCTTCGTTATTCTCTAGTAGATTTCTTATGAAATCGAAAGACACGCGATATCTTGCAAAAGGTTTCAAGTGACATAGTTGCCCGCAAAATGTTCCTGTCCGTTTTCTGATCCCACAAACTTTTTGTTGACTCCCCATGAGATCGAGTAACACCAGCAAGAAGCAAGAGTCCTACATAAGCCTGGAAAACAATACAGTCGATATTTGTCCATAGCTGGCCATAAACTCGCCGTTCTTCTATGTTTGGCATTTATATTATTTCATTATGATGGCATACCTTGTAAATCCTGGTGTAGTCTTGATGAGGTTTGAGGCAGAAAGATGGCCCTGTTGTGGAGGTGGATTCAACTTCCATTCTGTAGCTTTATTCTTGAAAGAATTGACTGAACAATATTGACTAGTTGTTGACTGTCAAAATCGTCATCATTTTCACTTTCAGATTCATAACTAAGGCCTACATTATCTTCAAATTCTGAAACAAACTCTTCACTGCCGGAGGAACTCACAATTGATACTGAGTATTACTCAATGGTCTTTCCGTCATGGTGTGTGAACTCAAACTGAGAAACAACATTGAAATATTTATCCAGATAAAATGTAACAGTTTAGAAGGAATTCATTCAGAAAAACAACAGGAAACCAGTCCATTGTTGTAAATTAGTGTATCTGATTGTTGGCAATAATTCAATTTTTACTCATTATAATAAAAGCATAATACAAATTCTTGAAAAATATTAATACCACATTAGAAAATAATAAAATCTTATGTTGGGTCATATTGACCCGAACGTTACATAAGTAACAATTCCAGATTGTGACAAATCTATTTGAAAATTTTAAATCATTTTTAAATCACAAATGCATATTGCATTATTAGACAAAGTCACTGAGTCTCGTAAGCATATCTCACTATTTCAAGAAAATATTAAGAAAACAATATTCACTTCGGGTCATATAGACCCGAACAGAACAGCAGGGATAAAGGCAAATGCCGGATTGAAAATTTACATACCATGAGTCATCAACGTCTCAATCATCAATGTCATAAACAATAATTAAAATGGAAAATCAGTTACATGAACGCAAGTCATCTACAATACACAATAGAAACAGGAACTCAGCAATAGTAACCACGACCTACTGGTATACCCACATATTCTGAACACAGAATATGACCACAGTTGAAGGGAATGACGATCAAGGTCCATCTTAGAAAGTTTCGAGAAAAACGAATTTTATAGTTTAAGCACTTAATACTTTGTTATGTGTGTATTTAATAGAAATTGACGTAGTGGAACGTCAAGAACGATGATTTCTTATTACTAGCTAGACCACATGATAGTACTTCCTTTCCACTATAAGATAGCATTATTAACTCAATTTCGATTTTTGATGGACCTTGATTGTTTTTCCCATGTACCCAGCGAATAGGGATTATAAAGAATGGACACTGAGCGAATTTTCCTGTGTTTTGTTTCTCTGTGCGCCGGCGTTTAGTTCCACTTTCAAGCGCTAGAGTTTAGTGTAATCGAGCACACGCTAAGATAATAATTGAGTATAGAGTTGAGACACAGGATCCAAACATCGCCTACCGTATTGCATAATCCAGAAACGCTTTGCTTCAAATAAATTCAAGTTAACAGCTTTTCCTTATTTCTCAGTGGCAAACTAGATGTAATAATAATAATTTTTTGTATTTCAGATATAATAAATTATATTATAAAATAATATAATACATTATAAAATTATGTATCGAATTCGTTTAATATTTGTATATAATATAACATACTGTAGGTATATGGTTTTACTTCTGATAGGAGTTTTGTTTTTCCATTTTCAGTGCTATCAAATCATTACATATTTTAATTGTTGTTGGGATCAACGTCTCAACTCTCATTATAAAGGAACTCTAGAGTCTAGACATTACAGTTAATGATTGATTTATTATTTTATGGATCCAATTTATCTTATTTGAGTACATAATGTACCTAGATGTATTAATTATATGTGTTATATTTCCGCTGTGTCGACTGCTAGCTGGTGTGATGTCAGCGCCAACTCTAGGAGAAAGCAGAATCTCACGCTTTAGCTAGCTTGAAGGTCATTGAAATCAGTCCGGCTACATCAAAGGTACAGACGCGAAGTGTCCATTCTTTATAATCCCTATTCGCTGGTGTACCCTTCAATTGTTAAAGCGTGTATAGTAGTAAATGAACTTAACGAAAAGAATGCTGGAGAACTTTGTGTTCAGTATGTTGGAGAATACCAAAAATGGTTTCACAATGCATGTGGAAAATGTCACCGATGTAAAATTCACATGTGACCAATGCGAGTAAGAGTATTATAAAATATTTTTATTTCAGGAGAAAAATTTATGTTATAGGCTTATATGTTGAATTTTAAAATGTTTCCTATGTTTGTCGTACTATGCCGACATTTCGGCATCAATTTGTACAGGTAAATATATTGAATATTATGACATAAAATGATCACATTGGCACCAGATAGGTCAAATGTACGAAAAACATGTCCATACATATTCGGGGAAGTAATTAGAATAAAATTTACATAAATTGGTCCCAAAGTAAATATTTTTCTCAGCGTGTCGAGATGTCCCTAATCGATCCTAATGTTTATACCCAGAGAAAGGAATTTGTAAGTTCAATAAACTGAGAGAAACGCCCAATTCAATTGAAAAAATAAGAACTTCCATGAATGTAACTTAAAAAATACGATCCTTCAGAGGGCATTAAAAAGCCTTAGGATATCATTAATGAAATTCTTAATGACGTCACCACTTGTACAACTATAGTCGCAAAAATATTTTGTTCCCATAAAATATTCCTTTCTAAATACAATGTTTGAGGCGTCTGAACTATTTGTCAGAAATCCCCTCATTCAACCTTAATTGCAGTGTGTTACTTTTGAAAAACCCTGTAAAATATATTATACTAGCTCAAAGCAGCCGGCGTTGCCCGAGTTTTCCTTTCTCCTTCCAATTTTAATTAAACTGGTTGTTAAATTTCTGGAAATCTCGGAAACTCAACTATAGACAACCAAAACGAATTGTCTTTACTGAGCTTTCCTCGCCCATAAACGTCACTTACATGAATTAATGAAATTCTTAGCCAAATGCCTGCCAGGCTTAACTCAATTTGAAACAACTGTAGATCAGGCACCGAAAAGAAAACATTTCATCTTGTGCCTTACATTCAACTGTTTTTTTAATTTACATATTTATTTGTTTTGTTTATTTATTTATTTATTTATTTATTTATTTATTTATTTATTTATTTATTTATTTATTTATTTATTTATTTATTTATTTATTTATTTATTTATTTATTTATTTATTCTCATGTAGCTAATGCCATTAGGCCTTCTTTTCCATACTGCCAGAAATACAAATCAAATAATAGAAAAATCAAACTACAAACAAAGTAAAACCCAACGAAAATATATACAGGCTACAATCACACAACCTTTAAATGAGTTAGCACTGTCTTGAAGTTCAGCAAATCAAAAACACACTCTTCGGTCCCTAAACGCTCACTTAATGTTGGCTCAATGTACTATAGATCTTACATTTTATCTCTGCCGGTCGTCAGTGACCGTTAAATTTCAAATGCCTTATCTTAGTCGTGGCTGTCCACGTATTACATAGCATTAATCTTTCTGCCGTCTCCTTTCCTCCTCAACACAAATGTGACGTTGTACAGAGGCAGAGATAAGATAATTATAATATCTGTACATTGATCTGAAGCTGTGCTGACATACTACATTTCACGTAATTTCATGTTTTTGTGTGCTTTCACTTGAACTTCAGACAGCTGACGGTAATTAGGGAATTCCCTTGTTCCCAATCTGAATCCATTGGAGTTTCTTCGTGATCCAAAATTTATCTGTCTATCGATCGTACCAAAGAATCAATATATACGTGTATAATTTAATTTATATTGGAAGATTTTTTATCCCTTGACCGCTGTACCCCCACTTGTATCAGACCCGGTCTTTTTAAATATGACTTGATAAATTATATCTCACAAATTCAGAACATAATATTTATATTATCTTTTTATTTTATATACAGAATGCAGATACAATATAATTTCGCAAGAAGTCACTGTTCAACATAAATAATATTCTGAGAAACATAATATGTTATAGAAATGAAATGACTGTTCTTTCCACAGTGCTTAACATACTACACTGGCAACATGATTACACGGATAGAATTTCACAATAACACATTTTTTGACATGGGCAATAATATTTTGAGAGATATAGCCTATATTTTAGAATTAATACAGTGTTATTTTCAGTGCGCACCTTGTTAAATGCTCATAACTCATAAACGACGTGTTTGGGAGTATATGTTCCTTAACGAAAAATGATTCTCTCTGCATGGCCTATCATCCCTATCAGTTTGTCGGTGAGGTCCTGTTACACCCTGCATATATAGTTGTTTTTAAGGAGGGTACTGACAATGCATTTATTTATTTTTATTTTATTGGGTTATTTTACGACGCTGTATCAACATCTAGGTTATTTAGCGTCTGAATGAAATGAAGGTGATAATGCCGGTGAAATGAGTCCGGGGTCCAGCACCGAAAGTTACCCACCATTTGCTTGTATTGGGTTGAGGGAAAACCCCGAAAAAAACTTCAACCAGATAACTTGCCCCGACCGGGATTCGAACCCGGGCCACCTGGTTTCGCGGCCAGACGCGCTGACAGGTGTGGACCTGACAATGAATGATGAACTATTACCAAAATAACATGACAATAGGAGTATTCTAAGTAAACCCTTTTCAGCACCGTCTTTGTCTATCTCAAATTTCATCTGGACTCCCTGGGTTTTTAATTTGTATCTCCTGCATGGTACACCGCTGCTCCAGTTTCTCAGTAATAGACCCAATTATCCTACGAACGATATTTATGATGATTCATTCACCAAGCTCAATCTTGGCCGCCTGGAAATTGATGCAAAGACGTCATTTGTGGGGGGGGGGGGCAAGAAAGGCGATTGCTCCCTGAGTTTGAGATTAAAAGAAATTGAGTAGTACTACCAAAGGAAAAAATGTGACAACTATACTTTTATTTTTTTCCGGTTTTACAACGCATAGGCTACATATTTTTATGGAACATAAGTTATGATTACAAAATTCAGGATATTTCAATTTTTTCCCTCCATTCGTGTCTTTCTATCCATAAATGTTCATTAATATTTCATTCTGCCATTGTTGCGTTGATGTTCTATACCAAAGCAGCAACTCATCTTCCTGTCTTTATTCTTCCCTGTGGTATCCGTTCTAATATTCATTTTGACATTCTTTCAACTCTTATCCTTCTAGTGTGTCCGTACCATACCAACTTGTTTTTGTATTATGAAATCTAATATTGAACTCTGAAAATTCATTATTTTTCTCTAATAATTTCGTTTCTTATTTCACCTCTCCTAGATATCTTTGCAAAACATCTCCAGAAATCAATTTCTGCTGCCATTAATTTTGCATTTAATTGAGACTTCAGAGTCCATACTTCGGAGCTATAAGTCATAATACTTAGAACAAAAAATAATAGTCCGAGGCACGACAGCTCGTGAACGACCATGACCGACCAGCCGGCTCCTGGCCTCATGTCCACATGTCTAAACAGAGGTGGACGATCATCCAACCAGAATGGAGATATCGTGTGGTTAGCACGATGATCCCTCCAGCCATTATAGCTGGCTTTCTTAATCGGATTTCCCTACCTATCGTAGCTCCCCAAGTACATCACGAAGCTGGGTGGGCACCGGTCCCATAAGCTGGCCGAAATTTCATGAGAGAATTTCTTCCCCCTTGAGAACTCGAACCATTCGCGCATTCCGTAATGCGGGTTCTAGGCAGGATGCCTTAGGTCACGACGCCCTAGTCTTTTTTTTTAATAGGTTATTTTACGACGCTTTAGCAACAGCTTAGGTTATTTAGCGTCTGAATGAGATGAAGGTGATAATGCCGATGAAGTGAAAGTTACCCAGCATTTGCTCATATTGGGTTGAGGGAAAACCCCGGAAAAAACCTCAACCAGATAACTTGCCCCGACCGGGAATCGAACCCGGGCCACCTGGGTTCGCGGCCAGACGCGCTGACCGTTACTCCACACCCTAGTCTTTGTTTTGTAACATGGTTGTTATCCTACAAAACCGCATTTAGGTCGACTTTCTCTTATTTTAATCTTTTTGTCTTTTTTTCCACTACTTATGATTTTGACTTCAAGGTATTTGTATTCTTCTGCATGTGCAATTGTGACTATTCCTTCTTCTATTATTAAATTTTGATGACTATCTCTAATAGTCATATATTTTGTTTTCAGCAGGTTTGTATTTAGAATCATTTGTATACTGCTGCATCAATTTCCTAGTGATGCATTTGAGATATATCTTCATGTTCTTTAGCTAAAAGAGCTGATCATCAACACATTGTGTTCATTATGTGGTTGTATTTGATTAATTGGAATTCTCATGCTCTTATATATATATATATATATATTTTTTTTTTCCTCCAAATCCCCAAAAATTTCTCTGAATACATTTCATAGGCTATAGGTATTGTGGCTGACAACAACATGCCTGACATAATCCTTTTGTAACTTCAAATCCAGGTAATACATATTATTTTCCTAATTTTGGCATTGAGTTACTGTAGAAATTTCGAACTGCCTTTATTAAAATACTTACTTACTTACAAATGGCTTTTAAGGAACCCGAAGGTTCATTGCCGCCCTCACATAAGCCCGCCATCGGTCCCTATCCTGTGAGATTAATCCAGTCTCTATCATCATATCCCACCTCCCTCAAATCCATTTTAATATTATCCTCCCATCTACGTCTCGGCCTCCCCATAGGTCTTTTTCCCTCCGGTCTCCCAACTAACACTCTATATGCATTTCTGGATTCGCCCATACGTGCTACATGCCCTGCCCATCTCAAACGTCTGGATTTAATGTTCCTAATTATGTCAGGTGAAGAATACAATGCGTGCAGCTCTGCGTTGTGTAACTTTCTCCATTCTCCTGCAACTTCATCCCGCTTAGCCCCAAATATTTTCCTAAGCACCTTATTCTCAAACACCCTTAACCTATGTCCCTCTCTCAGAGTGAGAGTCCAAGTTTCACAACCATACAGATCAACCGGTAATATAACTGTTTCATAAATTCTAACTTTCAGATTTTTTGACTGTAGACTAGATGATAAAAGCTTCTCAACCGAATAATAACACGCATTTCCCATATTTATTCTGCGTTTAATTTCCTCCCGAGTGTCATTTACATTTGTTACTGTTGCTCCAAGATATTTAAATTTTTCCACCTCTTCGAAGGATAAATCTCCTATTTTTATATTTCCATTTCGTACAATGTTCTGGTCACGAGACATAATCATATACTTTGTCTTTTCGGGATTTACTTCCAAACCGATCGCTTTACTTGCTTCAAGTAAAATTTCCGTGTTTTCCTTAATCGTTTGTGTATTTTCTCCTAACATATTCACGTCATCCGCATAGACAAGACGCTGATGTAACCCGTTCAATTCCAAACCCTGCCTGTTATCCTGAACTTTCCTAATGGCATATTCTAAAGCGAAGTTAAAAAGTAAAGGTGATAGTGCATCTCCCTGCTTTAGCCCGCAGTGAATTGGAAAAGCATCAGATAGAAACTGACGTATACGGACTCTGCTGTATGTTTCACTGAGACACATTTTAATTAATCGAACTAGTTTCTTGGGAATACCAAATTCAATAAGAATATCATATAATACTTCCCTCTTAACCGAGTCATATGCCTTTTTGAAATCTATGAATAACTGATGTACTGTTTAGGAATGATGGAGAGTCTGCAAGCAAGTCACCATTCTCATCCTTGACTGATATCCGTTCTTAAATTCCTTTATACCCTTATATAAATCTCTAATGTTTTTATTCTTACTATTTGTTTCTACCTCATTCAGTTTTTCCTTCAAGTAACCTCTCTTTTTATTCCTAAGTGTACGACTTGCTTCCCGTCTTTCATTGAAATAATTATCTCTCTTCTCCTCAACTGGATCCTGTAAGAATTTCAATTTTGCCTGTTTGCTTCTTTCTACTACCATGCAACAATCTTCATCAAACCACGGTTTCTTTTTCTTAGTTTCATAATAACCTATGCTCTGCTCAGCTGCAATTTTGATACTAACTCTGATATTTTCCCACACGCTGTTAACATCTAATTCTTTTTGCAAATCAAGATTTCAGGTATAACTCCCTGTAAAGTTGATTTGAATAATTTCGAGGGAAAACGGAGACATACTAGTCTCCGTTTTTCAAATTTTCCCTCGAAATTATTCAAATCAACTTTACAGGGAGTTATACCTGAAATCTTGATTTGCATAATACACGTCACTGTTCGTTAACAGAAAACCACAATTTAAGTCACACGGAGTTAGTGTGCACTCGAAGTTGGTTGCTTGACGGTTGTCAGCCCACTTTGAGGTCTGTGGATATAGAAGGGAAAATTGGATCGGTGTCGGTTAGAGTTCCCGAGTAGCTCAGTGGTAGAGCGTTGGTACGTTAAACCAAAGGTCCCGGGTTCGATACCCGGCTCCGGAACAATTTTTCCCTCGAAATTATTCAAATTATTCATCTAATTCTTTCTCAACTTCGTCGGAACTTTCTAAAGTGGCAAATCTATTCGAAATTTCGACCTGATAATTTTGCTTAGTTTCCTCGTCCTTTAATTTCAAAATATTGAATTTAGTAATATTAACTTGTTGCTCTACTCGCTTGGCTATTGATAGTCTTTCTCTTAATTCTCCAATTACCAAGTAATGGTCAGAATTACAGTCTGCACCCCTGAAAGTTCGAATGTCTACTATACTAGTATGTCTCCGTTTATCTATCAAGATGTGATCTATTTGGTTGTGTGTCAATCCATCTGGAGAAGTCCAAGTATATTTATGTATATCCTTATGGGGGAATGTTGTACTTTTGATAATTAAATTTTTCGATGTGGCAAAGTTGACTAATCTAACTCCATTGTCACTACTAGTTACGTGTAGGCTCTCTTTTCCAATAGTTGGTCTAAAAATATCATCCCGTCCTACTTTAGCGTTGAAATCCCCCAATAAAATTTTCATGTGATATCTAGGTAACTGATCAAAAGTGTGTTCCAATTCCTCATAGAAACTATCCTTTATATGGTCGTCTTTCTCTTCTGTAGGGGCGTGAGCACCATCTACCCTTAAGTACTAAATATGATAACCTGTCACTGATAAATTCGACCTTTTTTACTGCTGATTTTATTCTTTTATGAACAAAGAATCCTGTTCCTAATTGGTGATTATTGTTTCCTTCCCCATTATGCAACAAGTAATCTCCTATTTGTGATATGCCATTCCCATCTAACCTAATCTCTTGTACTCCCACGAAGTCTATTCTATATCTAGCTAGTTCTTTAGCTACTAATGTTACTCGTCCTGTTCTATAAAGACTAGTTACGTTCCAAGTGCCAAATCTCAAAACCTTATTCCTTTGCTGTGGTCGTGCCAGAGAAATAGTCCTATTCCGAGGCTTATTGTAGGGATTCGTAACAAGCTGTTTTTTTTTACGGTGATGGGTTGTTAGCCCTTCGCCCAACCCCCAAGCTGGAGGATCACCCCTTATCGGCTGTCCACGACTGCTTATTCAATATATTCGCAGCTACCCTCCATATCTGGAAGCCGTCTCCTCTGTCCGCAACCTGAGGACGCGCCATGCCGTGGTGATAGGGACCCACAATACATGGCCTTTATTAAAATAGGGTTTACAATTTAGATAAAGATACGAGTAGGCCCTATTTTGTCGTGAGCTTCACCTATATCTATGAACACCAAATGAAGAGCAAGGTTCATCAACGGTCGGTCACTACCGCTCGCTACAGCGACCGACTGTCCGTGTCTACGGACCTGGAAGGAAGAGGCTGTGCTTCGAACTATTTTCTTTCCAATTGTCTCTTGTAAGGGGTCTCAAGCTGATTAGTGTAATGTATTGCTAGTCAGAGATGTATGCACTGGACGGGGAAAGGAACTGACCATCCATCCCATTGTCTTCTGGCTTATTTGCCTCATGAGTGATCTTATTGGTGTCACTTATGAGGTTCAAACCTGTAATCGAATAGTTGATTAAACTATAAAAGTTGTAAGCAAAGATATGATCTACAGTTGTACGAAAGACTGCTTGTTCTACTTAGGTTACAGAACTTCATATTATTAATCTTCTTCCGAAAGTATTTAAGTCCTGATTGTTTCAACACATACCATAAATGGTATTAGAATTGGAGGAGTTCCTTGTGGTACAAGATGTGCAAATATATGTTGAGTATTACTGATTAAACCAAATCATATAAAACTAATTCATAGTGGTAATGCTAGTGATAATGTTAATGTTATATGCCTTATTCTGGTAAAAATGTATGTGAATAGATCTAGAAAATTAATGAATATGATTATTGAAAATATTGAGATGAAAAATGAATGAGGCTCCTTTATAGATATTTTTTGTACCAATAAGTTCTGATCAATTTGCTGGTTACAGTAATTCCTCTATAAGTTTTACAATCATCTTTTTTATTTCCTTTCTTATTTACCGTACAAATATATCATATTTTGCAGTCATATAGTACATCCTATCCATTTAAACATTTTTCAAAGAAATCTCTTAAAAGCTCATATAATTTATCAGTGCCATACTTTAATAACTCAGCATTAATTCCGTCAATTACAGTAGCAAAGATTTAATAGCATCTTTTACTATTTCAATATCCGAATGAATGTAATCATCTAATGATCCCTTAATTTCATTCTCACTGTTATCGAAATATTGTTCTCTAGTCTCTATCAGCAATTCTTTGAAATATTTTCCCAAGATTAAAGATTAATAGGTCTGCATTTACAATACTGTGTTCTTTAGTATTTCTTCTTATTTTTTAATACCCTCCAGGATTCTGTCAATAAAGGTTTCAATTTTTTGGCATCTTTATAAACTCTTTAAGAAATAAAAGACAGCTAGTTAATGACTTTGCTCATATGAAACCAATGTGTTAGGTCTACTCTTCGCTACATTACTGGTTGTTACCTATTGCAAATGTAAGTAGGCCTACAACTTTTTTCATTAATTTAAATTAAAATTTCTTTTATATTCAAAGATAAACCACACATGTTGGGCCAATTATACAGTGTTCATAGATATGATAAGAAACGTAAAAAGTTATATATTACAGTTATATGAACACCAATAAATATAATGTAATTATTAAAAATTAGTAAAAGTCAGACATGTTTCGGAGACTGCTACTCCATCCTCAGTGACTTTACCACAACGGCTGACCAGTCAGTCTCCTTTAAGCCACGCAACAACGCGGTTCGATCACCTGAACCGGCCGTCGTGGTAAAGTCACTGAGGATGGAGAAGCAGTCTCTGAAACATGTCTGACTTTTACTAATTTTTAATAATTACATTATATTTATTAGTGTTCATATAACTGTAATATATAACTTTTTACGTTTCTTATCAAATCTATGAACACTGTATAATTGGCCCAACATGTGTGGTTTATCTTTGAATATGAAAAAAGCTAGTGAAGAAAAATTGGTCAACTTTTACTACGACGTGCGTCTTAAAATAGGGTTAGTCTCCTTTAAGCCACGCAACAACGCGGTCGATCACCTGAACCAGCCGTCGTGGTAAAGTCACTGAGGATGGAGAAGCAGTCTTCGAAACATGTCTGACTTTTACTAATTTTTAATAATTACATTATATTTATTAGTGTTCATATAACTGTAATATATAATTTTTTACGTTTCTTATTAAACTTTCTTTATTAATAAAATTATGTGTGTTCATTTGTTCACACGTACATCATATTAACAGAAATTGGATGTAAATTACGTATTGTATAATTAAGATAATAAGTCAATACTGGACCTATGTGGAAACGAAAATTACTGTAAAATGGGTTAAACATGAATATAAAACAACAAGAAATAAATGAAACCATGATATGAGCCTATATGTGTCTTAAATATTAAAAATACTTAACAAATGGAGAAAAATAATGAACTTTAGAAATATGTTGAGTACATCTGATATGATGGTTTAATTTTTATTTTAATGGTCAAGCTTACCCAGTTTACGGTATGGAAAATAGTTCATTTCAGAGGAAATAGGTAGGGAGTACGCCATACGATATATCCTATAAGGTCTTTCCTAAGAAATCTTGTCCCCTCCCAAAGCAAAAACTGAAATGACGCCCCTGAATTGATGTGAAACAATATGCGCAAATAATACAAATCGAATTATTTAGGTTTGTGAGAGTCTTCTACTCCTCCTCTTGCAAGTTCTCTTCCTTCCGGTTTCCGAATTAACAATTCTTGCAACCCCACAGTTACTCAACTCTCCCTGATCTCCTAATTCTCAACCACCTCCTCCGGAGCGTGACAGGAATGATCAACTCTCCTTACTCCCTTAATGTTCCAACTTCCCTGATGCAGAGGATAAGCGGTAGATTTAATATCTCTTTCAAGTACCTAAGACATATTTTTTATCAAGATGAGAAATGTTCTGTCCGCTGGGATTATTTCTAACAGCTTAGTAATTAATTCCTTTTTTAAAAAATCAGAATCAGATTCATCCCAATATTCACGCTTTAAATTTAGTTTCTTTGCAAAGGTATCGGTCAATGAAATTCCATTTTCCACGTTTATGTTATTTTCCAAGACACTCCTTAGTGTAGGACCTACTAATTTATTTACGATATTTAATTTTCTTTAATCTGAGTTGGAATGGGAAGGAGCCACCCAGACGCTGGTCCAAATTTATTATACATATTGATTACACAACTTTTAACACTATATCACTTAGGAATATAATTTATGTATCCATTTTCACGTGTTAATTGTGAACTAACAAGCAAACATCTGATGGGAGCAGATAAAAAAGTGTCAAAAGAAGTGCTTATACAAATTTTGGCCACTCGACCGTAATTACGAGGCAATCCAGAAAGTGATTTTCCTTGGGACGGTTTACAGGAAAAAACACAATTGCATGGAAAGTTTTATTGAAACAGATACAACAATTGTTGCGCTATTTGCCAACATATCCTCCACTGGAAATGAGACATTTGTCATACCATGGGATGAGTTTTGTATCCTTGTGTCGCAGAAGTCAGCCGCCTGGGATCGAAACCAGCGTTTGACAGCCGTCTGCACATCTCTGTCGATCCCATGATATGACAAATGTCTCAATTCCGGTGGGGAATGAGTTGAAAAATTGCTCAACAAATTGCTGTATCTATTCCAGTAAATTTTTGCAATGAAATTGTGTTTTCTCCCTGTTAACGGCCTCTAACGAACTTATTTTTATGCCCCTCGTAATTGCGGTCGAGTGGCCAAAATTATTATAAGCACTTCTTTTGACATTATTAACATTGTGGAAGAAAAAAATTATTATTTTTTTTATTGTCCCCATCAGAATGTTTGCTTTTAAGTTTATAAATTTAATATCTAGGGGTGCTAATCATAGACATTTCGCTAGCCCGGGTTACGAGCGTGGTAAACAGGATTCATATCATAGTTGACTAGTTTTAGCTTAGTAGGAGCCATCTTCAGAACTAGTATTAGTATTAGTATTAGTATTTATTTATTTAATCTGGTAGAGATAAGGCTGTCAGGCCATCTCTGCCCCTCTACCAGGAGATTCCAACTATAATATGAAGAATAATTACAATTAGTATTAAATTTACAATTACAATTACAAATAAAATTACAATTACAATTACAAATAAAATTACAATTAGTATTAAATTTACAATTACAATTACAATAAAAATCAAAGTACGAAAAGATTACCTCACTAAGTAAAGCTAGATAAATAATTTATCATAGAAAAACAAAGAATATTTTATATTTACTGAATTACAAATTAAACCTTACTTACTTACTTACTTACAAATGGCTTTTAAGGAACCCGAAGGTTCATTGCCGCCCTCACATAAGCCCGCCAGCGGTCCCTATCCTGAGCAAGATTAATCCAGTCTCTATCATCATACCCCACCTCCCTCAAATCCATTTTAATATTATCCTCCCATCTACGTCTCGGCCTCCCTAAAGGTCTTTTTCCCTCCGGTCTCCCAACTAACACTCTATATGCATTTCTGGATTCGCCCATACGTGCTACATGCCCTGCCCATCTCAAACGTCTGGATTTAATGTTCCTAATTATGTCAGGTGACCTAGAATAACAAAATTGTACAGTGATGAAATTACTGGATAATGAAATATTTTGTGATGGATTAAGGAAACTACAGCATTTACAAGAAATCAATTACTGACCAAGTGCCTAGTAAGTTTGCGTTTGAATTCAATTTTATTTCGACAGTCCCTGATGCTAGCAGGTAGCGAATTCCAGAGTCTTGGCAGGGCTGTTGTGAAAGAGGATAAGTATGAGGTGCGATGGGATGGTATTGTTAGTATTGTTTCATGACGAGAGCGTGTGTTCAGATTATGGTGGGAAGAAAGGTAAGTGAAGCGAGACGACAGGTACGAAGAAATAGAAGAGTTCAAGATTTCGAAGAGAAAGAGGGACGAATGTAAATTTCTTTTCTTATCTAGTTTAAGCCAACCTATTGCTTCCAGGGATGGGGTAATATGATCATATTTACGAACATTGCTTACAAAACGTACACACAAATTATGAGCACGTTGAAGTTTCGTTTTGTTGTCGCTGGAGAGGTCAGTCAGTAAAATGTCAGCATAGTCAAAATAGGGAAATATAATTGTCTGCACAAGGGACTTTTTTAAGCAAGAGGGGAGATGAACATTTATCCTTTTTTAGCACATGGATAATAGAATATACAGGGACATCATTTTATTTTTACTTCAATTTTTATTGTACCTGAGTTTTTTAATGTACTTCACTCCCACCCCTTCTACTAGTGAAGTTCCACACAGAACCAAGCCGCATATAGTAAACAACACTGAGTTAGTGAGTATAGTACGTTCCAGAAATATGTTCGCGTTTTCCAGTGACGAAAGAGCTATCAATATTGAATCATATTTTCGCACAGGTACAGTCCGTTTGCCTACATCGCATCCCGATTTCCTCCACCTGCTTCAGCTCGCCCCTCTGTAAGAGCTGGGCTGTCTTAGCTCTTTTCTGAAACCATTAATTTCTGTTACGAATTGGACGTTTACGTAGTATTAATACAACTGTTTAAAATAACTTCAATAAAAGGGCTTCGTTAAGTAATTAACTGTCACGTCATTTCCCCCTTTCTACGACTCTGTGGCATAACCACTTGGACGGACAGTAGATAGCCTGTATGAGTAATTTTATCTGTGCGGGTCGGGCAGAAGTGAAGATTGAATTTACACTACTGTACGTAAGGTACTCTTTTATAGAGTAGGTACAGAATTATTTCAACATGAGATACTAGTACGTAGGACAAAACTGGCAATTGGAATTAGATGCAATAGTCTATAGTGCGATAATATGTACAAAAGAACTGAAACCTGTATGGAAATAAACAGCCACCATTTTCAAAAATGTGTTTAAATATCCATATTATGATTATTTTTCAATTTAACTTCATTGTCTATACTGTACTCTAATGTGCTGTAGACAGTATAATATACACTGCATAATGAATATATTCTCATGGATAACTCAGTTCGTGAGTAAAAACACTTATTCTTAATACTGTACTATATTTTGATTAAACAAAAACCTAATGAAAATTATCGAACTCAAAATCGCGATGTTTTCTAGTTTACGTAAATGGATGAACTACTTTTCTTCCCTCCTATACCTAGTAAAGTGATTTGTTTGTGTTTCACGCCAGTATCATCGAACTACAGTCATAGTCATGGAAAGGGGTAGCAAACGGTGTTTCCGGTTCTCTAAAAGTATAGCCAGGTTAATATTAAAAATCTTAGTAAAAATGAAATGATGTCCCTGTACTTTGAGAGGTCTTTGCAACTTCCGATTTCTTCAGTTAACTTGCTGGAGTGTGCGTTTGTGTTATGTGTGTGGAGTCAAATAGTGTGTGTGTTCTGAAATTCAGTTGTGTATTGATCAATAGGCCTACACACTAACGTAGTCCTTATTTTTTAAGTTGTTAAATTTTATTGAGCTACCCTTGGAAATTGTGGCAAATGGTGTAAAATGAATGTCTGCAAAATTTTACAAAAATGAAATCATATTTAGAGGTCGCTACAATAGTTCAAAATTTTCAATTGAGCGTATTAATAAACATACCTAATTACCCACAAATAAGAAATAATTATTATATATTTTATAATGCTTTGACTTGAATTCCTTTAATTTACATTTATTTGTTTGAATTCCCACCAAAAATGAAGGTTGGCTATATTGTCTTATGTTGTGGTTAGCCCTGCCATTTAGCAAGTTTGCTGGTATACTCTGTCAGAAGATAACTTTTGTTATTAATACTGTATATTGCTATGAAGTTGGAATGAGGTACTGTTTCCTTATTGGTTTTTATTGAAGTTGTGATTGGGTTTTACTGGTTGTAACTGTTTAATTTAAAAACAATGACGGTGTTTAATTTACATTATTATTTTAAAGAATATGACTAACACACACAGTTTTTATCACATATATCAAAATGTTGGACTCCGTACGAGGAGTGGCAAGAAAGGCAAAAGAAATTTGGTTGATTGGGCATCGGCTGGAAATGTTCAATGAAACGAAGCTACCAAAAAAAGAGAGCAATGGCTCTATTTTTTCACCATCTTTTAACTGAAAAGGAAACAATTCTAGTTCTGCCTTGGTGGTAGATAAAATATTGAATGTGTGGCAGAAAGCTAGGATACCAACTCAACATAAAAGGAACATAATTGTTAAAGTCAAGAAACTTTTCAATTTTTGGATGAAACTTGAAGAGAACAAAGGAAAGAAAAAGAAACGCTCAGCTACAATTATTATAGCTAACGAAAACAAATTCAGTAGTGAGTTGGATGAATTTTTCGACGTAGCTCATGCTAACGCAATGGAAATGATACAAATTGAAGAAGATAGATTTCTGATTGCACAAAAATAAGAAGGACGTCCTGGAAAGATTGGTTCCATCGATATAGCGTTAACCAGAAAGGAGAAAAAGAAAATGAAACCAAAAAATCAGAAACATGAACGGAAGAGAGAAATTTGTTTATTAACAACAAAAATCCGGCGTAAATAAGGGTTCATGGATCGGCCTACTAATCCATTCATAATGAACAATGATTAAAAACAATTATATACCTATGTGACAAAATAAAAAGAGAACAATGATTTGAAGAAAAACATTGTAAGATAAATAATGAGAAAACATAGGAAAAGCTCTGATGAATATCAGTCCAGGTCCACCATACTTTGAAGAATCAACAAGCTTATCCTCTGGAAACGAAAACGAAGAGGAATTTTTTGCTCCTGGAAATTCAGCATCCTGTTCTTATTCTTCTCCTCCAACGAAGCGTGCTTATAAAGATGTTGTTAGCCCTGAACTAGCACAAACTCTTGATCGTGCTACGTTAAGTGACAGGAAAGTGGCGCTTCTCATTGCTAGTTGTGCTAGTACATATTTAAATGTAATTCGTTCATCTATTCCAGTGATGTCAAAGGAAGCGCATTTTCTGACCTTGACGTCGTGCGCGGGCATTAAGCGCTAGGTATGGAAGGACGAAGGATTATGTATATGAATAAGCAGGCTGTTGGATTAAAAAAAACAGTGGTGCACAAACTTCAAGCGGAACGTGAACTTTTATGTCGTTATTTTTATATGGCTTCTTTCTGTTTTATATTATCTATATTATTTGTAAAACAAAATTATTTACACCAATTTCTTAATTTGCAGTTGTGTTTTAAACGTCAATAACATAATAAATATTTAAGAAGTAATATTCACATAAATTCCATAGTAGTTTAACTATACTGTACTAAGTGAATGAATGAATGAATGAATGAATGAATGAATGAATGAATGAATGAATGAATGAATGAATGAATGAATGAATGAAACATCATTAATAAAGAAACTGATATCCCAAGAAAAGAGATTGCGTATGACATGATAAGTTGGAATTGATATTGATGGTATCTTTAGCCTTATAAAAGTAATCAATAAACTAATCAAAACAATATTATGACATACAGTACAAAGCAAAGTTACCTAGGTATATGTTTTAACTGTAACTAATATTACATAACAAATCTCTTATCGCATTATACTCTTAAGGTGGTATTGATGCCCAACTTCCTATCATTAGAATATTAAATTATTTTCTTGAAATGTGCTGAAGCTATAGAGCTGACTTTCGTACAACACATTGGCACATATCTTTTGTTTATGATGTAACAATAGTTGCTTTCTTAATCCATTTCCTTACAAACATTTTCCATGCGAATGCTTTCAAAATTTGTAATGCACGATCTTCAGTTATACGTATTTACGATGTATTAAATTTACGAAAACATTGTTTCACTACCTGTAAGGCTACTAAAAATAATCTGATAATTTCACTTTTCTGTAAAAGAAGTAGACAAAATATTTCTTTTGAATAAAAAAGCAAACTTATGAAAAATAAGCATGAAAATTACAACTTATATTCTTATAATGCACTTATACTTCTCAAATAAATCTAAAAATTAACATGAATACAGTTTTAATAAGTTACGTTCCCTTTATCCATTGAATCAGTGCTCGCCATTTCTGTATACAGTATAGCTCGACCAAGCGGCATATACTACCTCTTTCGTTCGTCTCTTTTCTTTCCGCTGTAAAGCGGTACTGTCATGGCGGATAGCTGCTAGACACGTGTTATTACGCTCCGACTTAGGTGATTATTAGCAGCGGTTTTAGAGTGCATTACTATTTGAAAGTGTTTAAAAGTGTCGTGGTATATAATTTTGTGTTATTTCGCATTCGATTTCTACGACAAAATGGGTGGAAATAGCAATAATAAGAAGTCATCTCCCAGCGAGTTCTCCGAAGAAGCTGTCCGACGCGTCATGGTGGAAGCGTTGAAAGATCCCGGCATGCTGCAGGTACTGACGCAGGCCATCAGGATCGCCATTGTGGAGGACTTGAAACAAACTATTGCTGAAAACAGTGCTGTGATAGAAAGCCTGAAAACAGCTCTAGAGGAGAAGGACAGGCACATTAGGCAGCTCCAGATGAAGGTGGACGATCTGGAGCAATATCAGAGGCGACAGTGTTTACGGATTTTCGGTGTGAGTGAAAGTGAGTCTGAGAACACGGACACTATCGCCATTGACGTGGCTTCTAAAATAGGAGTACAATTAACTGAAAGTGATATCGACAGAAGTCACCGAGTGGGGCGAAGAAACAGTGATAGGCCTCGGCCTATCATTGTCAAATTCGTCAGCTATAGAAAGAGAGCTGAGGTATTCAGAAACAAAAAACTGTTAAAGGGTAGTCTTGTTACCGTCCGTGAAGATCTAACTAAAGCCAGGCATAATCTGTTAAAAGAATGCATAACTAAATACAGCTTGAAAAACGTGTGGACACAAGACGGAGACATTATTGTCAAAGTAGGCGAGCACAAACACAGAATTAAATGCCCAGAAGACATGATCTGAACGAGTCGGCTGCGTAAAACTAGTAAGGCAACTAATTTTAATATACTGCAATATTCAATCTATATTAAATTTTACTCTATCAGTAACTTTACGTAATAATTAATTCTTTTTCATTCTTATTTTTATCATTTAGTACTGTAAGTCACTTTAACTTTTACCATATAATAACGTTATTTATTAATTAATTATTTTTCTTCTTCACATTCTTTATCATTTAGTACTGTAATTTTAAGTTATTATTGCTAGAAAATAATTTAAAAACTTGAATTGCATATAAGTTGGTACAATTGAGAACAAAAAGCAGCATGTTCACCCGACAGTCCCTGAGGTCAGTGTACAGAGACCGGTCCCCTCTATTAACACGAACAATAGCAATCCTACCTGCCCACTGCCCTGTACCGCAGACATACTCAAGGCTGCGCTTTCTTTCTCTCCTTTGTCACTTAATGTTGTTCACGTGAATGCTCAAAGTCTGTTGTGTCATTTTGACGAATTTTCTTCTATCTTCTCACCTTTAGACATTCACGTTATTCTTATCTCCGAATCTTGGTTACATCCTAATCTTCCTTCCACTCTCGTAAACCTTCCTGGCTATACGCTTTGCCGTAATGACAGAGAGGGCAAGAGAGGCGGAGGGGTGGCTGGTTATATTAGATCCGATTTGCGACCTAAAATTATTCATCATTCTCCAAGCCAGTACTCTGCCAAACCCGAGTTCATGTTCATTGAAATTTGCACCTTATTTACAAAATGTCTAGTGTGTGTCGTATATAAACCCCCACATATATATGACGTAGATGATTTCGAAACCGCCTTACTAAACGTAACGCCGCAATAAGAGAACGTTATAATCATGGGTGACTTCAATTCAAACTTACTTGACTTACATTCTAGTACGACTAAAAGACTTAAATCATTCTTTCAGTGCCTTGATATGGTAATCCTACCCCTAGCTCCCACACATCATACGGAAGGTACAGACACATTACTGGACTTGATAATTACTAACAATGCCGACAAAATACTGACGCATGGACAGTTGCCTGCACCAGGACTATCAGGGCATGATATCATTTATCTATCGTTTAATCTGCAGTGTCCTAAATCGACTCCTAGAGTAATTACTTACAGGGATATCAAAAGAATAGATGATATTGCACTGAAAGAAGACGCTGCGCAACTTCCATGGCACATGATCTGGACATTACGAACTGTAGACGAGAAAGTAGACTTATTCAATACGTTAATACTTCAACTTTATGACAAACACGCACCATTAAAGACCAAACGTACCAGAAAGACCCCAGCCCCTTGGATGACGACTGAAATACGTAGCCTGATGTCCGAACGCAACTTAGCCTATAGGAAATACACCCGCAATAAAAACGACGAATATTTTAACTTATATAAACACCTAAGAAACAGAACGACTCAACTAATAAGAAACGCTAAACTCAAATACTCCTACAAACTTATAGAGCCCAACACAACCCCTTCCGAGTTATGGAAAAATCTGAAGGTCATTGGACTTGGAAGGGCTAGTGAACAAGCAGACATACCCATCCCACTTGACCGATTGAACGAACACTTTGTAAAGGACCCGACCTTAAACAACACAACGAAACAAGACACAGTTTTGCCTGACTCAGCTCCCCCAACTCGAGACAAATTCTATTTTACTGACGTCACTCCTATTGACGTAATGAAAGCCATCCGACGCATCAAGACGAAAGCTCAAGGGCCAGACAACATTAGCATATTACTCATACAGAAAATACAAGACATAGTAATACCTACAATTGCACACATATTCAATAGTTCCTTAATCACTTCAACTTTCCCTAAAATATGGAAGCAAGCTTTCGTTCTTCCTCTTCCAAAAGTCAAAGTTCCCACCGACCCGAACGACTATAGACCAATCAGTATCCTGCCAGCCATATCAAAAGCACTGGAAAGAATCGTACACAGACAAAGTACTAACTACATGAACGAACACAAACTATTCGACAAGTATCAGTCAGGTTTCAGAGCTGGACACAACACAAGCACTGCTCTACTTAAAGTGACAGAAGACATTCGTGAAGCAATCGACTCTAATAAAGTAACAATACTAACACTTCTTGACCTTAGCAAAGCTTTCAACTCTGTAAATTTCGACCTGCTCACCCATAAATTGAGAAATCTGCATTTGTCAAAGACTGCTGTGAGTTGGTTCGAATCCTACTTACGGGAAAGACAACAATGTGTTGTATCCGGGAATCGAAGCTCTTCCTGGTTTAACATAACATCAGGTATACCACAGGGTTCGGTACTCGGACCATTGTTGTTCACGATATATGTCAGTGATATTACATCTCATGTAAGGCATTGTAACTATCACTTGTATGCTGACGACCTTCAATGCTACATCTCTTCCCGCTTAGATCGAATAAATGACGCTATAGATAAATTGAACAAAGACATTGACTCGATTGTGACATGGACAAAGAAATTCCATCTTAATATCAATCCTGGAAAGACACAAGCAATCATATTAGGACACAAACGGCAAACCGACGCTGTAAAGCACCTCGACATTTCCCCCGTTAAAGTAAGTACAGTGCATATCCCTTTCAGTTCTTCGGTAAAAAATCTTGGCATTCACATGGATAATAATCTCAACTGGGACATGCAAATCACAGAAACCTGCAGAAAAGTATATTCTATTATTCATGTGCTAAAAAGGATAAATGTTCATCTTCCCTCTTGCTTAAAAAAGTCCCTTGTGCAGACCCTTGTATTTCCCCATTTTGACTATGCTGACATTTTACTGACTGACCTTTCCAGCGACAACAAAATGAAACTTCAACGTGCTCATAATTTGTGTGTACGTTTTGTAAGCAATGTTCGTAAATATGATCATATTACCCCATCCCTGGAAGCAATAGGTTGGCTTAAACTAGATAAGAAAAGAAATTTACATTCACTTCTCTTTCTCTTCGAAATCTTGAACTCTTCTATTCCTTCGTACCTGTCGTCTCGCTTCACTTACCTTTCTTCCCACCACAATCTGAACACACGCTCTCGCCATGAAACAATACTAACAATACCATCCCATCGCACCTCCTCATACTCATCCTCTTTCACAATAGCCCTGCCAAGACTCTGGAATTCGTTACCTGCTAGCATCAGGGACTGTCGAAATAAAATTCAATTCAAACGCAAACTTACTAGGTACTTGGTCAGTAATTGAGACTCGTTCAGACATGGTTTCTTGTAAATAGTTCTTTTAATCTACCACAAAATATCTCAATATCCGGTAATTTCATCACTATAGAATTTTGTTATTGTAGGTTTAATTTGTAATTTAGTAAATACAAAAATATTCTTTGTTCTTAACTTCTATGATAAAATGTCTAGCTTTCATTAATCAGGTATTCTTGTCGTACTTTAATTTTTATTGTAATTGTAATTGTAAATTTAATATTAATTGTAATCTTATTGTTCATGTTATAGTTGTAATCCCCTGGTAGAGGGGCAGAGAAGGCCTGACGGCCTTATCTCTACCAGGTTAAATAAATAAATCTAAATCTAAATCTAAAAAAAATCTAAAGCGCTCAGGCTCTCCTGAGCTCTAAAGCGCGAGCTTGCGCCTATGGGCATCAGTTGACATGACTGATCTATTCGAAGACATCGAGCTAAACATCGAGAAAGCACTGCACAAACGATAAAGAATTCCTTCAATCCAAACACTTTAGGCTACGGCCAGACGAGCTGTAAATGTCGCAGGTTTTCTGCGACAAATGTAGCTGCCGTAATTGTGTAAAATGGGTGGCCAGACGACGCTACAATTACTGCTCAGTTTCTGAGTTAGTTTCCGAGTTAAATGTAGCTATGTGGCCACAAGACATGCCACACTAGCGACATTTGTAGCCTAGTTCTTTTGCGATCTGTAGCACTCAGCAGCAGACGGTTACAAGTTGATTCTTTTGTTCTGACTACATATACAGTATGTACATACTGAAATTTTCAACCTTAAAAAACGGAGTTTCCTTCAAATTCGAGAATGCCTTTCTCCCATTGTACATTTCATCCAATAGAAAAGAGACTTTACGTTATCTTAAACTTTATAGATCACGTTTCTCGGATTATTAAATTTCGGGGGAAGGGGAAACTGAAAGGTGAATCTTAGGGTATGTTACAGACTGTGTCACATAAAGTTTTTTACAAACAAAAGAAATTCTAACGCTATGAGATAAGCGGAGTGGTACAAATTGCGGTATCTTATACTGTTCTCCAACTAGGAGATCAACCGTGAAAGGAATGTGCTTACTATTGCGTCATCTATTGGAGCGAAGTAGATAGATAAAATTATCGTTATAATGTCAGTTTAAAAACCATGCGCTCTCCTGCATATGTTATTTCCTATATAGAGGGATGAAAAGACCAGGAGATTAACAGTGATATAATTTTGTAACTAGGGTAGTATAAATATGTGTGTAACAATGTTATTGTTTGTGTTGTGAGAGAGAGCCAATAGAGATACGAGTACCCACGTGTGTGAACTTATGACAAATTATGACATCAACATTCATTCACAGCATTACCCCGTTGCGTTTCATTCCGCAAAGACTTTCTCGTGGTTGGAGCACAGTAGCTAATTTGAGAGACAAATTTCACTGCACTTATCAATGTCACTTGTTTTATTTCAGAATACATTAGGCCTAAATAAAATTCCAAGATGTTGCATACCTGGCTGCAAATTCAATTAGCCTACCAGAAGGAACTTAGTGGACATATTTACTTTTCCTTCTGGTGAAGTAACACAAAACAGGAGTAAGGTTAAGAAAATAATATTTAAATTAGCTTACACATATATCCATACGCATTTATAAATTGGCTTACACTAAATTATTGTAATTCTGTACTGTAAAATGAATAACTTTGATTTGTTATTTCACTGTTTTTAAAGTCTTAATCTGTGTGTCCTTTACATGAAATTTGATTTTTCGTTTTCTATCTTATTGCTAAAAAATTAAAGCATGGCCATTCATTTTACATGATTATTTGCACTTTCATTATAAATTTGTGTTATTTGCATGATAGAGGAAGGTGCCCTAAACCGGACTCCTCCCCCTAAAGTGGACCCCCGGTCTCCTGGCTCTGCATTCTCTTGAACTCTAGCAGAACTAAGTGTAAATAGTAGTTTAGGCTTCTACCACTCTGTAGCGGAGCACACACGTCGCCCGCTTCACTTGTTGCTTATCAGTCTGCAATTACGTGTTTTGACAGTGGAAAAAAATTTTACATTGTACTACATTTTACGTTATTTCTCCTAGATATTGGCAATTAAGCCATTCGATCTATATATATCCTTAAATGCTAAGGTTTAAGGTTATTGCTTGTCATTAAACCGTTTAATTTAGATGTTTGGTTAAAAATCTATTGAGTTAACAAAATGTTGGCTATAGTCGCGTAAAACGGACCCCCTTCAGTTGCCTAAACCGGACCCCTTCTTTTTTCATGTTTAAAGTCTACCTGTATTTGTACACACTCTTATTCTCTTGGAATTCTGTTCCAAATTTCAAGAGAATAATGGGGAAGGAAGGAACAATCTTTACAGCGTACCATTCACGGTGGATCCGAATGAACTTCTTCACTCAGTGGTGTCGATACTTCATCGAGTTTGCCAATCCTACAAAGGAAAAACCTGTGCTGTTGCTCTTGGATGGCCACTTTAGCTACACACAGAATATTGAGCTGATCAACTTGGCAAAAACAAATCATGTTACAATTGTGTCGCTGCCACCTCACTCTTCACATAAACTACAACCTTTGGACAAACTTTCATGGGCCACCTGAAAGTTCACTACAGCAAGGAAATCAGGCAGTGTTTAAGGCACAATGAACGTGCTGTCAGTGCTTTTGATGCAATGAACCTGTTTGGCAAAGCCTATATTAGATGCCAAACAGCTCAAATAGCAATCAATGGATTTAAAGCAACCCTTGAACAAGAAGCTGTTTTCAGATACCGAATACATTGAAGAGGCAAACAAAAACGAGATTTCTCTTTCTATGAATCTGTGTTAAAGAAACGAACAACAGAAAATCAGAGCTTTCCAGAGAACGGAAAAGAATGTGGTGTGAACGAACCACAAGTTATTGTAGAGTTTGACCCAAATCAACCATCAACATCTTCGGCAGGTCAGGGTTTTCCTCTGTCATCAGCTACACTTGAGGATCCTCAGGGTTCCACATCTTCTAAGACAAGCCCGTTTGACATCACTCCCATTCCAAAATTAAAAAATGAGGTTCTCGAATAGGGGGCAAAAGGTCTGCAGTTCTACGATCATCATATCTACGTCTTATGAAGCCCAATTGGTGGAAGCTAAGAAAGCTAAAGAAGCCATGGAAGCTGAACAACAAGCACGGAATCGTGCTCAAGGACGCAAAAGCAATCGCGGCCAGGGACGTGGTTCAGAAGTACAGCCTTCAAAAAAAGGGAAAGGGCTCGTGAAAAAGCGTATACATTTTGTGAAAAATGTGAGAATCAAGCACTGAAGATGAAAACAACGTGATCTCTGGAATATCTGAATTGGATCTTTTCTCGAAAGTTTCCCCATCCAAAGATGAAGCTTGGTATGTGTGTTTTGTGACAGAACATTTTCGGAGGATTCTAAAGTTCCTTTGGGTCATGTGCGTTATGTGCTGGGACTGAAAAGGACATGAACATCTGCGATTTTTGTCGCTAAATGATATAATTCTGTTGTACGTTTTGTGGATTTTTTTAATACATCCTATATCTCTTTTTAAAAACTAAAACCTGTAATTGTAATATTATACTTATACTTTGAAACTAGACTATGTTTTCTCTTATTTAATACATTTTTCCAAATTTTTTTTAGTGTCATTTTTATTATTTTCACAAGGGGCCCGATTTCGGCAACTATTTTTCAAATCGCCAAAGTGTAAGATTATTGAAAATAATTTTTTTTTTCATATCAATTTTTTATTATATTTTCTAAAAGTAAAATGTAAATAGTGCATAACATTATAAAGTAAATATTACATGCTTTTAAAACATAATTTTTTTACTGTTTTATATTTTTTTTAAATCAAAAACAAAATGGGGGTCCGGTTTTGGGTACTTTCCTCCATAAAGTTTAACTAAGATTGATTCAATGGAAGATGAATAGCTTCATACATGCAGGCAGTGAGGCAGATACACAAAGAGAAACAGATAGAAGAACGAAGTGGCACTGAATAGCTCTATGAAGGATTGTGAACTCTCCTAAGATCAAATAAGCCTACACAAAAATTTTGGGTGTTAATGCATGGAGGGAGTAAGAATATGGAGTTGGCGCTATAGGTGAATGACGACGAGGGGAAGCGTTCCAGGTAACGGAATGGGGGAAGAGGTGTGAGAGCACAGCCTATACGCCACTTTGCTACGCGATTCAATACAGAGAAATTGTTTTTAAGAGGAAATCAGGTTTTAAAAATACACAAACTACTTAATAAGACAGGGTGAAAGAAACGAAAGCATTTCGTCGTTGATTTTATTAAACCTTCTATGTGACAGTACAGAAAATAATTTATTTTTAAGAAGGAAGAGTAAATAAATTAAATATCAGTAGGCCTTCACTGATCCTCGATGATGTCACTTATGTACGCTATAATTACCAATGTTTTGTACCGAATTAAATCATATATTTTATGTGAGCGCATTGACTTTTAATTAGGCTAATTTTTCTTCCTTCTGAAAAAATATGTTGTGCACTGCCACGTAGGAGGTCTCATAAAATCAACGACGATTTGAACATTTAAGAAAAAGAAAATCACCCGTCGGCTACATATTTTATATGTATTTTTATTGTAAATTAATTATTTCATTTCACTATCTAAAACTTATAAGCATATGAAATCAATAGAATAATGATTGTAATAGTGTGTACCTCTATTGGTTTCTTAATTAAGATAGAGAACTGATTGAAATTTAAATCAATAAAATAATATTTTATTACAAGTAGAATGAAAAAGGTTCGACTTCATAATATAGGCACATTGGCTGAAACTAGGAATTAATAGAAACATTAATATATCCAAACTTTGATATTTCTACGACATCAATGTTACTGTCCCTTGAATAATGCAGTGTTGTTTGCAACATTTCTTATAGAACCAGCACTGTCTACTAACTTTTTACAGGTGTACAAAAGCGAATATTCACATCCTTCAGCCTTCATTAAATATACTGAATGGATTTGCAATGCTTCTTATAGAAAAACTTGTCGATTTAAACAAGTGAACGTATAATTCTTTTCCCCCCTCTAGATTCTTGTGGCATAGCACTTTGTCAAAATAGTCTCCACTGAACTTCTGCGGTAATGCAGACACTGAAGGAAACAATATAGGCCTCCTTTGTTTTAACAGATTATAAAATCTTAATATACATTGTCTTATGAAGTTAAACATTCTACACAAGGATTGCATTTCAAATTTGTTTCTAAATGCCTTACCACAAAGCCTACTATATAAAATATAATATTGCAACCAAGGTTCGAAATGAACGTTTTCACGAACAGAAACGATCTTATTTTCGTGTACTCGGTGCTGTTAATAATTACTTACTTACTGGCTTTTAAGGAACCCGGAGGTTCATTGCCGCCCTCACATAAGCCCATCATTGGTCCCTATCCTGAGCAAGATTAATCCATTCTCTATCATCATAACCCACCTCCCTTTTTTTTTTTTCGCCCTTTTTTTTATTTTTATTAAAACAGATACAGAACAAAGACTTCATAAAATTATTTTAGAGGTAACTTAACCCCAGATATAGATGTCATTCTGCAAAACAGTTCTACAAAAGGCATTATGGTAACAAGCATTCTGAAAATTAAATTTTTGCTCTTATATACCTTGTAAAAAATTCTCAACACACCATTGAAAAGTGAATCCCGAGACAACAGTAAATCAATGTTCTCTCTTCAAACTCAATTTTACATATCTAATCGTCTTAGAAAGATCAGAAATTTGACACTAAAATAATATCAATAATATCTTATCTTTCTTACAACATTATCTCAAACATTATGTAAACTGAAACAGTTTCACATTATGTGAAACTTAATTCCTACAAGTTCATAATTACTCTTTTACATTCTTAAACTGTGTTGCAAGCGCATACTACATTGCTATCCTAGATGCCCAACGCAATCTGATAGTATAATTATTTTGAAACTTATCGTCAATAACCTCAGTTAACTTCATGGCTTGAACTTTTCACTCTAATTCATCTTCATAGTCAAAATATACTATATAGTTTCAATAGTTAACAGAATTAAAGTTCTATGCTATTAACTGTAAAATTAAAATTACATAAAATCATACAGTAATTCCTGGCTTATCATTATAGCTACATTACGAGAACCTGTGATGTTGAATGAATAAGTTACAAACTTACATTATTTTTTAAACTGAGAATAACTGAAATTAAGTTAATCTATTACCTCAAAATTCTCCTTATTTCACTAATAACAACATATTTACATACATTTAAATACTGAATATAAGTTGAGGTAAAATGTACACTAAATATTGTTCAGTGTTGGTTTAATATTACCAATGAGCGAGCATGCAATGGTTAGAGAACAAAACAACAAGGGGAACACGTTTGTAATTCCTGAATTAAACTAAATTGAGTGAGCTATTCAGTTGTAATAGTTTGAGTTCTTTTAAAATTTGGGATGATTTGTCGTCCTTCATTTCCAACTTGGCTGCCTCTTCTTTCAACATATGTAGGAATTCTTCCATTTTGTGCAAGGACTTTGTCAACTGGTAGTGCAGGAATCCTGAAGCAAGCCATAGCGTTACAAATTTGTTTTGTTTTGTTGGTGGGTCTAATACCAATAATGTTTGGAACCAATCATGTAGTTGCGAATCTGGCCATACTTTTACTAGTAAAGCTTTTGCTCCTTCCCATATGGTTTTCGCAGCACCACAATTTGTGACATGATGTTTCAGTGTGTCTAACCACCTACACTTTTTGCATGCCGGGGAGTCTGTTAAATTATGACGATGTCTCTTTTCTTCAGTCGGTATAATCTGGTTGAGATAGCAATATACTGTTGTCTTCCACGCAGTCGGGATGTTTGCCATATGCAAATTGTGCCATATATTTCCCCATTTTTGGTTTGGCAACTTTTCCACGATACGTGGCGTTTGCACGGCTTTCTTCATGAGGTAAGTGTAGATAGTCTTGGTGTTTTGATTCTTTTCATTCGTGACTGTTGTTGGTGGATATGACTCTATTATTTCCCAAATCATTTTCAGCGAGTGCGGTAAGGTGGTAGTTTTACTGCATAGTAGTGGAATGTGGTCTTGCCAGAATTTGTTGTCCATGGGATCGCTTTCATCGTGTTTCGCGCGAAGAATATTCCGTGTCAAAAGGGCCTGACTTTTCTCTTTTATTGCCGTCAGCTGTAAACCTCCTTTCGTTATTGGTAGATGCAACTGCGTTTTCGGAAGCTTGTAAAAATATCCTTTCCAGACATAGAAGCTGATTGCTCTGTCTAGCACTGTGGAGTATTTGGAAGGAAGAGGCAAAATCTGTGCTAGATACCACAATTTGGACAGGCAAAATACGTTTATGTGCCATATCCTCTCAAGGAGATTGAGGTTTCTATGTATATGCTGAAACATTGTTGCTCGAGTTCTTGCAGACGTAATGGACCAATTGATGTCAACCATTTCTTTGAAGGATGCACATACTGTCAATCCTAAAATCTTTGCTTTTCTTTTTATAGGGATATGATTAACAGTGTGTGTAGCAGCCCAGTTGCCTAATGGTACTAGTGATGACTTTTGTACATTTATTTGTGCACAGGATGCCATACTATATGTGTGTAGAATCTGTGGTAATTTTGTACACTCGTCTTCATCTCGGAGTAGGATTACAACATCGTCTGCATAAGCCCGGATCGTGAACATGTTGCACGTGGCTCGTCCAGCTTGTAAGATGTTATGTGACATTCGAATAAGTGGTTCTATACCAATAGCGAACAGGCACATTGACAGAGGGCATCCTTGTCGTACCGATGATGCAATTGGGATACGTTTCGTAAAGAAACCGTTCACTTGAATTTTGGAGTATGCACTATCATACAAACTACTTATAGCATTAACAAATTTTTCTGGTATACAGAAGTGTTTCATAACTCGTTGTAGATAGAGATGGTTCATTCTATCAAAGGCCTTATTAAAATCTATTGATAACAGTGCTGCTTTTTCATCCGGGAATTCTTCATAATATAAAATTGAATCACGAATGGTGGCAAGGTTGTGAATTATTGATTTGTCTGGTACACTGCAAGTTTGGCCTATTTCAATAATATCCCGAAAAGTTGTTTTTACTCTGCACGCTAGTATCTTCATAAATAACTTATAATCTGTGTTCAAGAGTGTAATTGGACGATATTCCGACACTGTACGTGGATTTGTAACCTTCGGGAGAAGTATTACAATCCCATCACTGAACCCCTCAACTACAATCCCTCTATCAAAAATGTAATTGAAGAAGTCCACTAATGTGTCTTTAATTAAATTCCATTGCATTTTGTACAATTGATATGTAAGTCCATCAGGTCCAGGGGCAGAATTCTTGGGTGCAGTTTCTATTGCCCTAAGAATTTCTTCTTCTGTAATTGGTAGCTGAAGATCGTGTTGCTGCTGCAGATTCAAGTGTCTATTCACGTGCTTAAGTAAAGTGTCTGTTTCCGTTGCAGATGTGGGAGATGCAGAATAAAGGGCTCTGAAGAAGGTTTCAATTTCTTTAATACAATCTGAGTTAGATGTTAATTGTGTTCCTTCCGTTGTTTGGAGGTGGGATATATATTTAGTCCTAGCGTTGCGTTTTTCCTTTACAAGATGGTATAGGGCGCGTCTTTCATCTTCGCTTACTGTTGGCGTTCTCGCACGTATCTTTACACCGTCCATGAATTTTTGTTGAAGAGCACAAATAGTCGATTTGATGTTCAGAATTTCTTGCCACTTATTACCACCCGCCTGTTGTACCGCATACAATTCATTTAACAGCTGATAATAAAAATTCAGTGTGTCTCTATTTGCTTCGGCTCGAATGATACCTGCTTGTTGAAAATAAGTTTTTATTCCAGGTTTTATAATGTTTACCCACTTTTGCATGATGTTGAGTTTGGACTTGTTGGCTTTGCTTATTAATTTTTCAAAATGTTGAGAAAATTGTTCACTAATTTCAGGAATGTGTAGTAAAGTGTTGTTCAGTTTCCAAGAGCCCTTACCATATATGGGAAGAGTAATATCAGTCTGAAGTGAGAGGAGGACACAGTCATGGTCAGAAAATGGCGTTGGAAAAACTTGTATACGGTAAATACATTTACTGTGTGTTCGAGTGATATAGAAACGATCTAATCGCGATGCTCCATTTTGTCGGCGAAAAGTATATTCGACTCTATTACCATGGAGAAGCTCCCACGTATCTACTAAATGTAAGTCTTGTGTTAGGTTTGCTAAAACCGGAGATGGATTATACTGCCCCGTTTGATCTTTCGCGTGAAGCACGCAGTTCCAGTCCCCACCTATCAATAGACAGTCATATCTGTGACGAAGGAAGAAAGGGAGTTCCTTACTTAGAAAACTTTCTCTCTGTTGGCGATGATTAGTTCCAGAAGGGAGATATACATTGAGCACCTGAATGTTATTAATCTTCATGGCTATCACTCGTCCGCTTGGATGTTTTTCGATGGCATCAACCGTAAGTCCACAACGATAAATAACTGCCGTACCACGATTTTCATCACCAGTGTTAACAACATAATCGTACTGCGGTCCTATGAAATCAAAGTTTTCGGTATTCACTTCCTGCAACAATAGAATATCTATGCTATTTTGTCTTATGAATGCATTGAGTAACGACTGTTTATTTTTACTTTGTAAACAATTTATGTTTAATGTTGCATAATTTCGTAGTAGCACCATATATTGAATTAAATAAAGTAGTACAAGTACTGACTTGCCGTACGATATGGATATCCCCGTCTGCATATTCTACGTCCCAAAATTATTTATGGCTAACCGTCGTTAAGGGATTCTCCAGCCCTAACGTTTTTATCCTCCTTCGGAAGAGATTTTCCATCAGGACCGTCCTTCTTACTGCCGTCTTTGGTGCGACCGTAGATTGCGTAGGGGTGAGGTCGTGGACTGTTCTTGACCTTATTGCTAGGATACGTGGTTGATGTGTTCTTTTCGCTGGAGCTGCTGCCAGACGCCGCCCCATCTTCGCGACTTCTCAGACGTGGGTCCCGTGTAAACTCATTTTGCGCCATAGGTTAAGTTTCTTAGATGGTGTTTCGGTAGTTTCGGTAGGTTGCCCTATTTTGTTTTCTTCGAGATCGAGTGTGGATTCCCCAAGATGCAGAGGTGTTTTTATTCCAGATGAAATATTCGTTATTTCCACGTCATCGGCGATAACTGCAAGTTGTTCCATATCCTGTGCACGATCAGCTGCATCATTTGCTGTATACTCTGTGGTGTCCATGATATTTTGTTCATCTTCGGTAGTCACTGTTTTTGTTGCCTCAGTCTCTGATGCGGTGTCGGTTTCCTCTTCTACAGGTGCGTCACGTTGCGTGGGCCGTTCCGTCGTTTGCTCCTCGCGTTGCTGAACGACTGTTCCCGAAACAATGTCACTTAATAACAGTTGTCTTGGTTTAACATTAACATTAAAGGTAGTTTTCCTCTGAGGGCAGTCTTCTTTTTTATGATTGGGCTCATGGCACACATAGCACAAAATTGGTTGTCCCACATACGTGATGTGTGCGTTATATCCAGCAATGGCTATCGATCCTGGAATATGCTTCTTGATTTCCATTTTTACCGCACGAACGCCATTGTTAACTGGGAAAGGATAAGCTGTGCTCCACTGTTCTTTTCGCACTGAATGAACTACACCATACGTGTTTAACACTGTTTGAATTAATGAACTCGGCACCTCCGGGGGTAAATTAAACACTCGGACAGTTACGGATGGAATATCTGCCTTGCTTACTTTCACTTGTGTTTGTTCACCATTATTATATTTGAAATCCGTTGTACCTTCATGTTTGTGTATCAGTTTTTCGTATATCGTGGGCGATATCACTTTTATATATAATGATTTTTCTTGTGTATTTAATTGCAACATTTCTACCTGTTCTGTGTTTAATTTGAGAGTTTGTTGTATCCAAAGATGTACATCCATTGCCATAGGACGAGTAGCACTACTGTCAAATTGTACTTTAATTGTATTTAGACGTCGAATTGTAGACATGTTTGGTTTTCCTGTTGTCACTTTTCTTTACTACGAAGAAGAAGAAAAAAAACTAAAAAACACGCGAAAGTATTCGTAGAATGTAAACACTGCACGAAAATACTCCGGTGTAATGCAACACTAGTCTACAGTATACACACACTCCGCGTACACGAACTCACTAGATAACCGCTCCCGTAACCTCGACCTTACTCTGCCGTGGTTGAAGCGAGACTGACACTCAAATCCATTTTAATATTATCTTCCCATCTACGTTTCGGCCTCCCTGAAGGTCTTTTTCCCTCCGGCTTCCCAACTAACACTCTATATGCATTTCTGGATTCGCCCATACCTGCTACATGCCCTGCCCATCTCAAACGTCTGGATTTAATGTTCCTAATTATGTCAGGTGAAGAATACAATGCATGCAGTTCTGTGTTGTGTAACTTTCTCCATTCTCCTGTAACTTCATCCCTTTTAGCCCCAAATATTTTCCTAAGCACCTTATTCCCAAACATCCTTAACCTATGTTCCTCTCTCAAAGTGAGAGTCTAAGTTTGAAAACCATAAAGAACAACCGGTAATATAACTGTTTTATAAATTCTGACTTTCAGATTTTTTGACAGCAGACTGGATGATAAAAGCTTCTCAACCGAATAATAATAGGCATTTCCCACATTTATTCTGTGTTTAATTTCCTCCCGATTATCATTTATATTTGTTACTGTTGCTCCAAGATATTTGAACTTCTCCACCTTTTGAAAAGATAAATTTCCAATTTTCATATTTCCATTTCGTACAATATTCTCGTCACGGGACATAATCATATACTTTGTCTTTTCGGGATTTACTTCCAAACCTATTTCTTTACTTGCTTCCAGTAAAATTCCCATGTTTTCCCTAATCGTTTGTGGATTTTCTCCTAACATATTCACGTCATCCGCATAGACAAGCAGCTGATGTAACCCGTTCAATTCCAAACCCTCTCTGTTATCCTGGACTTTCCTAATGGCATACACTAGAGCAAAGTTAAAAAGTAAAGGTGATAGTGCATCTCCTTGCTTTAGCCCACAATGAATTGGAAACGCATCTGACAGAAACTGACCTATACGAACTCTGCTGTACGTTTCTCTGAGACACATTTTAATTAATCGAACTAGTTTCTTGGGAACACCAAATTCAAGAAGAAAATCATATAATACTTCTCTCTTAACCGAGTCATATGCCTCCAGATGGATTGACACATAACCAGATAGATAATAATTACAAAGATGATATTAATGACCAGTGACATGACGTCGAGTATTACCACGATAAACGGTATAAGTATATAATTAACATTGAAATATTTATATACACATCAATTAATATAATATATATATATATATATATATACATGCCTTCGGAAATTTTCACCCCTTTATCATATTTACACAGACGGAAACCAAGAGTAATCACTTCATTCAGCTGAAAAAATATATTTAATAAAATGCACATATCTTTAATAATTTACTTCGACACATACTTTATTAGTATAAGGGAATGATTTCCGATGCTACACTTATGACCTGAGCATTATTGTTTCTCAGAATATTTGGAATGGATACTCCAATCGCAACTTAATTAGAAATTCGACCTACTGCCCAGCAATGGCGTATGATATCTGTTCATTACCTAGATATGGAGTGATAAAATTTGACTAAATTCCGCTTCTTTTAATTTCGCTGTTACTAAGAACAACGATACTCAATGCATAATCAAACGTAACAAAGGTATGACGCAAGAGTACTTATTAAGCCTGCAAATTAGTGAGAGCTTATACGAAAGTTGAAGACTAATACAATAGAGCAGTGCCGTCAGTGCTATTGTCAGTATAGGCTATTTAACAATATAATTTAAGTTACACTTCATTGAAAATGGTATTTGAATACCATGTCTTAGGCCTAATTAATGTAGCCTACACCAAAGTAGAACGTACAAAAACGGACTATAGACATTTCTTACGAAACGAAATTGAAAGTTTTCTGAAATTCATGAACCGGAACGCCATTCCGATCTTATGAGTTCCATTTCGAGTCCTGATTGTAACTAAATTCATTCAGAATGGAACAAATATAAGTGGTCATGAATCACACAATCATCATCTGTTAATAGTAATTAATATAAAAACTAACTCAGGAGACACATAACGTGTAAAATACTCAAATATTCTAATGAAATGCAATTTTCATTGAAGCATAACCAGATTCTTGAAAATTGTTTTGAACTGTCTACTTGTTAGGTTCCAAATATACTATAATATCGTAGTCTACAATGTGAAGTAACACTTTCTTTGTGATATAGCTAATCTGTATTATATTTTATATAAAAAAACTTGTAGTCTACTGACATACAATATAAATTAATGATCATTTCAGTTTTTATTTCTATCATTTGCTTTTTCTTTATGACATATAACTGCAGCCAAAAGCAGTCAAAAGGCCGTCTTGGTTTTAAATAGGTAGGCCTATACATAAATATCATTCGTATTAACATCTGAAACCATAATATACACAAGATATGTAAGAATTATCTATGTAATGCAGACCACTCCAACACAGCGTTTGAGGGCTAGGGCGCCATGAAGCTGCCCTGTGTCTGCTCAGGGCGGACCCCCACTCCTCTCTGTCGCTGCGGCTGTGGTGTGTACGAATGCATGAGATCATCAACTCTTCTCGTCTGTTCGATGATATTCTGCAGGCATTACTGGATTATGCGTTCCATCAGTCATTCATTCATTCATATGGTGTACTATCGTTTGTGCTTAACTGTTTTTTGAATAAGAATGAAGAGAAGTGCGTCGACAGTCGGTTCAGGATTTAACCCCTCTTGGGAGGGCTTGTATCTTGTCTAATCTAATGACAACAATGTTCAATGTTTAATATATCATATCTATGTACGGCGAAAACGTACAACATTAAGCGTCACTTTGAAGTTAAACATTTTGACACCCAGGCTCATATTATATTGGAGAAAAGAGAGGAAGGCATTAATAACGAAACTAAAGGTCGAACTGCAGTCTTCTTACGATGAGGTAAATATAATTTCAACTAATTAAGTACTCTAAGGGCAATATGATTCAATTAATGGTTAGGTTATAGTAAGTTTATTTTGAACAGTTGTCAACAATGTATTAGAATTATTATAAAAACGTTTGTTAAATTGTTAGAGGATTTTCTATCCGTTTAACTGTGTATGTATTTTTTGTAGAGTGACGAAGTCATTAAAAATTAATTTTCCCTTTCTTTCGCAGCACATTGAGCCAAGTTCCGAAAGAGCTGTCCATGCAAACTATATTGTTGTCCTAAATATTGCCAAAAGTAGCCGGCCTTTTACCGAAGGAATGTTTGTAAACGAGTGCATGCTTTCAGCTTCAGAGATATTGTGTCCTTTCCTGGTGACGTTATTTGAGTCAATTAGTCTCTCTCCACAAACAATCTGTCGCCGCGTGCAGGAACTTTGTGAACATTTTTATGGCGCTCTTTTCTGTAAATGTTGACCAAGCTCCAGTCAGATTCCAAAGTGAATTGGTAAAGCTTCAGTGTCAGACAATTTTGAAAGATATACAGGGTGTTTCAAAAATAGAGGGCATAATTTCAGGTATGTATTTCCCACATGTAGACAATCAAAATAGTTCATTACAACATGTGTCCGGAAATGCTTCATTTCCGAGTTATGGCCTTCACAACATTGAAATTCACCGGAACGTTTTTCTTTCCGCAGGTCGTTGTCATTACAGAAGAGGTTCAAAATGTCCACCTCCTGCTTGAATACAGACCTCACATCGATGTCTCATTGACCTGCGAACACGATCCCAAACTCCAGGAGAATTGCGTATGTCCTCAGAACATGCCACAATTCGATTCCGAAGGGATTCCAAATCAGGCACCGGAGACGAATAAAACAATGATTTTAAATGGTCCCACAAGTAGAAATCGAGAGGGTTCAGATCAGGTGAGCGTGGAGGCCAAGCAATTGGGCCACCTCTACCTATCCATCGATCAGGAAACCTTCGATCCAAGTACCGGCGAGCCGTACGACTGAAGTGTGCAGGAGCGCCATCATGCAAGAAGTGAATGTGTTGATGATTGATCAGTGGAGTGTCTTCTAAAACATGAGGTATGGTGTTTTCCAGGAAGTTTGTGTACACCTGCCCCGTAAGTCTGTTTACAAGTACATGGGGTCCAACTAATCGATCACCAATGATACCGGCCCACATGTTGAGGGAGAACCGCACCTGGTGATGAGATGGAACAGTTGCACGTGGGTTTTCATACGCCCATACATGCTGATTGTGGAAATTTGTTACGCCATTTCGTGTGAACTGTGCTTCATCTGTAAATAATACTAAGGCAGGAAAGTTCGGATTTACACCACACTGCTGCAAGAACCACTGACAGAACCTAACTCGTGCAGGGTACTCTGCTGGTGACAGGGCCTGTACACGTTGCAAATGATAAGGATACTATTCAACAGTCTCCAGACAGTCGTATGAGGAACATTGACTTGCAACGCTACCCTTCGTGTGCTGATAGAAGGAGTCATGTTCACAGCCTCCAGAATCTCCTCCTGTACCTCTGGAGTTGTAGATCTTGGTCGTCCCCTTCCCAAACCAGGAGAGTTAAATTTTCCATACTCGCACAGACGGTAATGGAGACGTACAAATGTCTTCCGATCTGGACATTGTCGCTGTGGGTACCTCTCCTGGTACAAACGACGAGCCAGCGCAGCATTGCCGTACGCCTTACCGTATATGAAGTGTATCTCTGCCAGCTCTTGATTTGAATACATGTCGCACAGTCTAACGCCTACACAACACTGAATGTAAACTTCGCCTCAGAATGAACTGTCAGAGTGCCCTCTTAATGTCTCCTTTGACGGCAACGACCTGCGGAAAGAAAAACGTTCCGGTGAATTTCAATGTTGTGAAGGCCATAACTCGGAAATAAAGCATTTCCGGACACATGTTGTAATGAACTATTTTGATTGTCTACATGTGGGAAATGCATACCTGAAATTATGCCCCGTATTTTTTAAACATTCTGTATATTACAATATTCCTGGCGGCCTCGTTGCGTTTTATAAGAACTTGGAACAAAAAGAGTTTCCGCTTATCCACGCATTGACATGCAAGTTAATTGTCATGTTTGGCTGTACATACCTTTGCCAAGACATATTCTCAGTCAAGAACCTGAATAATAGTAAAACTAGGTCATGTTTGTTCCATGTTGCGTTGGAAGCAATGTTACGCATTCATTCTGCTCAAACAATATTCCCTGATATAGCTGAAATGGAAAGAAATCAAAGATTGTCTTCCGAACTACAGAAAAAAAAGGATAATTTTATTTTGTTGTATTATTTTGTAGTAGCCAATTGTTGTAATTCTTGAATTCTTCCTATGTGTCATAAAATGTGCCATCCCTATAAACCCGTTGAGAGCAGAATTGGTGTAAGTCAAAATTGGGTAATGAGGTTTAATGTAAAAGTTCTGTAAAATACAGCGCAAAGTAGCAATTAATATGTCCTTCGTGCTATCCACTGACTTACTGACTTACTTACTTACTTACTGGCTTTTAAGGAACCCGGAGATTCATTGCCGCCCTCACATAAGCCCGCCATTGGTCCCTATCCTGAGCAAGACTAATCCAGTCTCTATCATCATATCTCACCTCCCTCAAATCCATTTTAATGCTATCTTCCCATCTACGTCTCGGCCTCCCTAAAGGTCTTTTTCCCTCTGGCTTCCCAACTAACACTCTATATGCATTTGTAGATTCGCCCATACGTGCTACATGCCCTGCCCATCTCAAACGTCTGGATTTAATGTTCCTAATTATGTCAGGTGAAGAATACAATGCATGCAGTTCTGTGTTGTGTAACTTCCTCCATTCTCCTGTAACTTCATCCCTTTTAGCCTCAAATATTTTCCTAAGCACCTTATTCTCAAACACCCTTAACCTATGTTCCTCTCTCAAAGTGAGAGTCCAAGTTCCACAATCATAAAGAACAACCGGTAATATAACTGTTTTATAAATTCTAACTTTATCCACTGACTACTAATAGTTTAAATAAATTGAATATTAATGGCTACTTTGCGCTGTATTTTACAGAATGTTTACTTTAACCCTCATTATCCAGTTTTTACTTACACCACTTCTGATCTCAACGGCTCATATGTACCTCACTGGCTCACTCTACCCCTTGCACGCGTGCAACCCTCTCAGCGATCGGTATTCCGTCTCTTTCCCACTCACTTGCTGTTTCTCTGTGGGGCTCGGCACAGCTCCTCTGAACCTAGGGCAGCCACGGGCAAGAGTAGTACTCCTCTTGGCCACGGGGCATCACGGGGGGCTGCCCACTTGGAATCGCTAGAGCTCTATATAGAGCTCTAGGAATGGCCTGATGTAAGTACTTCAATACACGCTCTTCTCCTTTAGTACAATGCTGTGGGCGGGGCTTCTAGGAGACGACTTTCCTGAAAACTGGCCGCACGCTGGCGAGCTAAGGCTTACTCCATATACGTACTCCCTCCACGGGGTGTTTGTAATGTGCGCCACGGTTAACTTTTATACTACCAGACATTTTTGTGACACTGAATGCCATGGGTTCAATGCTGACCCCAGTATTAAGAAATCAGAAAAAAAACTTACATCTTCAATACTGACATTTATCCACAAAATTAGTCTTCAGCCATTGTTTTCATCACAATTTATTCATAAAATAATTATTTAACTACGATATTAACATTTTTATACAGTTATTGATAGTGATATGTAGAGAGGTAATGCATTTTTTCAATCATTTTTCATATGTCCTTCTCCAATTACTTTATTGGTTGCATAACAAATGGTCTTGACATGTAATCTTTGCGCAACTTGAGCACTTGCTTGAATGTTTTCGGTTAACAGAAGTGTCCCTATAAAAGTCCCAATCTTCCGATTTTATCAATCAAAATTATTATTTCGGTCAACACTGGAAACTGAACCCGAGAGCACTTAGTGATAGGGACACGCGTAACGTTGATAAACTGGAAGGTTTTATTCTATTTTAGGATATTACACAATAAGGATATGACTTACTTTTTTGTACTAGGTTATTTAACAATGTTGTATCTAGTACTGGGTTGCAAATCTAGCTTTCAGGTATAGCTCTCTGTGAAGCTGATTTAAATAATTTCAAGGGAAAACTTGTCCCGGAGACGGGTATCGAACCCTGGACCTTTGGCTAAACGTATTAACGCTCTACCAACTGATCTACCCAGGAACTCTACCAGACAACGACTCAATTTCTCCCTTTATATCCACAGACCTCAAAATGGGCTCACAAACGTCAAGCAACCAACATTGAGTGCACACAAACTGTGTGACTTATTGTGGTTTTCTGTTAACGAACAGTGACGTGTATTATCCAAACCTAGGTTTTAGGTGTAGCTCCCTATGAAGATGATTTGAATAATTTCAAGGGAAAAATTGTTCCGGGGCAGGGTAACGAACTCGGGACCTTTGGCTAAACGCACCAACGTTCTACCAACTGAGCTACCCAAGAACTCTACCAGACACAGACTCAATAGAGTTCCTGGGTAGTTCAGCTGGTAGAACGTCGGTGCGTTTAGCCAAAGGTCCCGGATTCGATACCCGGCCCCGGAACAATTTTTCCCTTGAAATTATTCAACTACTGGGTTATCTAGCGTCGCGTCGATGGAAATGGTGATATCGAAATGATATTTCGCGAGATGAGACAGAGAATTCGGTACAGATTACCTGACATTCGCCTTAAGGTTGGGGTAAATCTCGGAAAGAACCCAACAGATTATCAGCACAAGCGGGAATCGAACCGACGTCCGAGAGCAACTCCGAATTAGCAGGCAAACACGCTACCGCCTGAACTACGTCAGTGACCATGACTTGAAAATTCGTTGGACAGCAGTAGTCAAAATTTTCATCCTCACCGTCAGACGAGGACTCGATACTTGCTGCACAATAACTATTTCAAGACTTTAGATTGCCTCAATCTCCTCATCGTCATCAGAAAGGTTCTGGTCATCGTTCGTCAACAACGTAGCATCACAATCGCATAATTTTGTTCTAACAAAATTTTCATACTTCATGATCGGGCAGATTTAAACCTATAGCAGCCGTAGTGTAGTCGCTCATCAGACCGCAAAACAAAGGCAGTTAATTGCTGAAGTATTAGTGAAATCTTGCCGAAAAAATTAAGAACTGGACTGGAGTGTCATAATTTTCAACTAGGTAGCGTAAGAGTTAATTACGAGTGGTTTGTCCGCAATAAATTATAAACCACACAAAATGTCGTTTTGGGGTCAATGTTGACCCCGCGGTACTAGATGTAATTAAATCAATATTTCAGAAACTGTAAACAGTAGACGAGAAATATTTTACAGGAGTGGCATTAACCTAAAATAAATAGAAGTCAGAAAGGGAGAAATATAAAACATTTTTTGAAGGAGATACGAACGATTTGTTTAATGTCCGGGGTCACCATTGACCCCACGGTAGTAGGAGTGATAACCCAGATTTTGTAATTGAATGAAAATTAGATATGTAGAATGCGACACGAAGATTTGTAAACTACGTCACGTAGATTTGTAGGTTGCGTCAGGAGTAATACGGTAAACAAAATCGAGGGAGTTCTATCCATTGAGTAAACACCATATGTTAAAATATCGTGGCACTGGGTTCGCGCGTCGCCATGTTGGTGAGGGAATATATATATATATATATATATATATATCTTTATAACACAGTTGCTGCACGATGTTACCGCCCAAATTCATGTATGCATATTGAAATTATATAATTGTGGGTTATCATGAACTATTTATATCAATTTAATATGGGCTATGAATTGTCTAAATTTGCACGTATAGATCATAAATGAAATAAAGTATAAAGTGCTCTACATTATTTCTAACTAAAAGAAGTATATACCAATGTAAACATATCAAAACTAATGACAAATATATAGACCTAAAAGAAATCTCTTACCTCTTCTACGTCACATATTTACATGCACTACTCCAGATCAGAAGGATAAATATGGGTTAGGAATAGTAAGATTAAGTTAAAATAGAAGTTAAGTACGGTACAAGAAAAGCACATAGGGTTTTTAAACATATACATAGGCCTACTGTAATACTGGTAGTAAACCGAAAGTTATATTTCGAAGTAAGAAGATTTGCTATTAAAATTGAATAATTTAACATTTAATAATGTAACTAAATTTACAAATTTTTATAGGTACATATCGATAACTGTACTTAGACCTTACAAAATAAAAACCTGTTAGAGCCTATACTTAATTGCATGTATGTGATATAAGAGCTGAGTTTCCTGTTAAAATTTATTCTCTTGTTAACATAAATACATAATTATCAGTAAAAAAAAAAACAAATATAAACATAATAAATACTAAAAAACAGTACATAAGCCCTAGAAGAAAAATTCAAATTTATCAAAATAACAATATACACAAAATATTACATCATACCGGTATTGCACCAAAAGGTCCATAGTTAAATGGGTATACTTGACAAATACGAAATATACAAACATTATGCACGAACAGCGGCGAACTTCTGCCTAAGCAAACTACCAGCTGCCTAGGGCCTCAACTTCGGAGGGGGCTCAGGCCAGGGATAATAACAATAATAATCAAACTGCGGATTTTTAGGCACTAAAATAGTTGAAATATAGGGGTAATTATAGACGAGATGTCGCTGAGTCAATGATTCAATTGAATGAACGACTCCTGTTGCTAGGCGACTCGCTCAGAATTAAATCATTTATTTAAAGCAACGATTCTTGTTGCTAGGTGACACTCAGAATTAAATAGTTCACTTTAGTGAACGATTCTTTGGTGACTGCTGTAATCAAAGATGATTTGCTTATTGTTTATTACACGCACATGATGTAAATAGTGGGGTATCGGGGCTGCAAGCCCCGATGATGATCCGACGTGTAGCACATGATGTAAAAAGCGGGGTATCGGGGCTGCAAGCCCCGATGATGATCCGACGTGTAGCACATGATGTAAAAACCAGGGTATCGGGGCTGCAAGCCCCGATGATGATCCGACGTGTAGCACATGATGAAAAAAGCGGGGTATCGGGGCTGCAAGCCCCGATGATGATCCGACGTGTAGCACATGATGTAAAAAGCGGGGTATCGGGGCTGCAAGCCCCGATGATGATCCGACGTGTAGCACATGATGTAAAAAGCGGGGTATCGGGGCTGCAAGCCCCGATGATGACGTGTAGCACATGATGAAAAAAGCGGGGTATCGGGGCTGCAAGCCCCGATGATGATCCGACGTGTAGCACATGATGTAAAAACCAGGGTATCGGGGCTGCAAGCCCCGATGATGATCTGACATGTAGCACATGATGTAAAAAGCGGGTATCGGGGCTGCAAGCCCCGATGATGATCCGACGTGTAGCACATGATGAAAAAAGCGGGGTATCGGGGCTGCAAGCCCCGATGATGATCCGACGTGTAGCACATGATGTAAAAAGCGGGGTATCGGGGCTGCAAGCCCCGATGATGATGACGTGTAGCACATGATGAAAAAAGCGGGGTATCGGGGCTGCAAGCCCCGATGATGATCCGACGTGTAGCACATGATGAAAAAAGCGGGGTATCGGGTGGAGGTTGGGGTTTTGGATGGCTCGCAAGCAACAAGTTATACTAAATATGTTTAGGATTAGTGTAAAACTGTCATATGTCTCCTATAGTGGGCGGGACATAAGTGACATTCACCTAATTGAACACTTCTTTAACTGAACACTTCTCACAATCATTGTTCTCATTGTAATACGAAGCTAGGTAACACGCTCAGAATTAAACTACCAATAGTTCATATAAATGAGTGATTCCTTGGTGACCGCTGTATAGTTCACTAGGTATACTATTCACTATTAACTGAAGACTTCCTACAATTATTGTTCGTATTATAATACGTAACACTGTATAGTTCGCCAAGTTTTTCTTTCAATAATTGAACACTTCCTAAAAAAAACATTGTTCGTATGACACTATCACTCATTGCTGAGGAATGTAGTCTTTAGGTTTTAATCCTTCTATTCCGTACCCTGGATATGTGTCGTGGATATGCTGTAAAAACTGCGGAAACATTTCACTGGGTGTAGTCATTCCTTTCAGTTTCTGTTATTCACGAAAAAAGAACTCAAACACGTATAAATGATCATTTTCACTTTCCCTGCCTTCTCTTTTTAAAACCGATTTCAGCGTTTTCCACATTCGTTCCACTTTTTGGGTGTGCACAGAACGATCATCTTCACGTACAAATTCTATCGAGTGATTCACAACTTCATGGATAAATCCTTCATCTTTCAAATCACTGTAAGACTTCCAACCATCTGTCATAATTTTAGTATGTGGTTTGATGAATGACTTAATTATGGGTATCAAGGTATTTTTATCTCTCTATCGATACCTCCAAAAACCCATACGCTATTTTTCTCGTTTTTGAGAAGTCTGCCTCTTTTATATTTTCTGGTGTAGACATGTGTTTCATCTAATTCCACGATGCGTCCTTCTCCTCCTATGGGTTTGGTATTTTGTGTAATTATAACATAACATATTTCTCTGCAGAAACAGAAATAATCTAGTGCAGTACTGAAGTGAACTTCTGCCTCTGAAGCAGCTATCTGAAGAGTTGTTTGAAGCAACCACATATAAATAAGAACCAAGCTTTGACATATAGTTATTTTTGTGTTTTCTAACCATGTGTTGTGGGTTATAGACGTTTCTGTTTACACTTTTTACACTTCAAACAGAATGAATAGTTTGAGTATTTTGCCCTTCTCTGCCAATTCACACTATCACTTGATTTGCAACTCACACATTTCTTTGCACTTTTGTCAGGTATTAGTTTATACGACATGGCGAAATCAATCTCTTCTTCTTCACTGCTCAAATTACTGAAAAGTTTTCTCAAATTACAATTATTTTTACTTTCCATGGCTAATGCAATAAATTATTATTACTGTCGTTACGTCGTAGTATCTTGAAAATGGCGCTTGAACCAACAATGCTTGTTTATCAGGTTGCTTTGGAAATGTGACGTCATAGATAATGTACGTCAATGTTGTCCTCTTTATGCATATTTTTCCAGCTTTTCTTTTGCTATAAACAAGTAAATTATTGTTTTTTAAACGTCAGGAATAATTTAGATTACGTAAATTTGCTTTATCTGTTTTATTTATTTTCTTTAATCCTACCCTAAACATAAGAGACCTATTTTAAACTTTATTTCACAACGTAGCTGTTTAGCCGAGTGTATTAAGGCAAAGTATTATGGTGTCAAAGGTCCCAGGAACGAATCCCATCCAAACCGCCAAGGTAATTAAAATTGGATTTGTATGATATAGTAGTATAGTTTGAAATATGTAGAATTACGTGACACAATAGATGTAGTAGTAAAATAAAAGTAGATACATGTATAGGAGAGAAGGGGTACAATAAGAGGTAGGGACATCTAGGAGAGAGAAGTTGAAGAGAAAACAGAAGAAGGGGAGACGTGCAGGAAAGAGCCTTAAAATTATTTTAATTCAATTCAAAAGAATTGAATCAAGAACTAATTCAATTGAATCATTGACTCAGCGACATCTCGTCTATAATTACCGAAATAGGCAGGCAAAATAGGCATTCAAAATTCTAAAATAGGCATTTAAAAAGGCACTATAAATGTCTAATTTTTAATGGCTAACACGACCAAAGCGTACCAACATACACTAGTTTCTGTAGGAATGTAATTAAAGCAGTGAATAACTAAATATTCCTCCAAATGTTGTAATGAGAACTGATGTCTGTAAGAATGTTCTTAAACTGAGTGAAACTCCTCTCCACTTAACATGAAGTGATGGGGCAATACTTCCGGAATCCAATCTCAGCTGGGGACCAAACCAGTGGGAACGCAGTAATGTCAATGTCTTTTCCAATCAGTGCTTCTGATGACTTTTGCTTTGGCATATCTCCACGATATATTTCACGTATTACAGCAGAAAACTCAACTCCATACACAAGTAACAAACTCACAAACCGGATACACAGTTTAAAACAACTACCTCAATCAACTACCACCAACTACCACCAATAATTCACGCGGCATTGGGATAATGCAATCCCCAAACTGTATGCTCTGCAATCTTAATGAAGAGATGGATCGTCATCATCTGAGAAAGTGTCCAGCCCAACCCCGGGCTATAAGCTTGAAACGGTGGAACCAAAAAGGTGTACTAGTATGGCCGCCACATTACCCATAGTCCATCTCTTTTTCCGGCGTGTTAAACAGCTGTTATGTTCGTAGTATTACGATTATGACTTCTGTTTTGTGTTGTGAATATTTTGAAAGTCTAGTAAAATTCAGCGGGTGTTATTTTTATAAAAGCTAATATTCTTTTCTGTTGGTGAATATAGTGAACATCAATAAAAGAAAGTAGAAATGAAGTGTTCAGTCCATGTAACAACCATAATACGTGTAATAAAGCTACAGTGAAATGTACATTGATATAATAATCTACTATTTACTCCTGTTGTCTCCACATCCATTCTAAGCCATTTACGTAAGACAAAATATAATTTTTGAAGCTTCATATGTTAGATAGAACATAGGTGGACATATTGTGCTGTTGAGTCTAATTTTTTAAATACCTAGCTTTATAAAGTATCGTAAGTTACTATACAGAAAAGTACAGGGTGAAAGTCGACAAATATAATTACGTAAGGTTGTTCGACAATAAAATATTATAGGCTGCAGTATTTTCAAAGAGTGTAGGCTATTATTTTTTATCATGTTGCTACATGGCCTAATACTGGTAAATTACATTATTTTTTAAAGATAGGCTATAAAATATTTTACATTTTTATATACAGTACAAAGAATATATACAGTCCTATTATAATGCTAAATTACATTTTTAATGATCAATTGTTTTATTAACAAATGTTCAGAAAAGTGTAGGCCACATTTTTATATAGGTTATGTAGTAGGCCTATCTTTTATATAGATGGATCATTATACGGCCTAACACAGTACTAAGTTATATAACTATACTTTATCATGTCTAAATTTACAGCAAAATGAGAAAAGTGTGCATTTGTTGCACAGGCTATAGCAAGTGTTTTTCTTCTGGAGAAAAAAGTACTGGAATTCTGAGTAGTATTATAACAGACTGGGCGGTGATTACTATCCAGTGTCGTTTTTAACCTCCTTTTCGCCCAACTTTCTTGGTGTGTCAGAGTTTGATGGCAGTTCTGATGATGTTGAAATTATATAAGAAACTTCTTTTAGAGTCTCTGGATTATGATGCCGAACCTCAAAGGGAATAGAAAAAAACTAGGCTAATTTGTATATGAAATCTTATAGACTGTAATTAAATGCACTGTACTTCATCATTGTTAAATTCTGTATATATATATATATATATATATATATATATATATAGGTGGATGATATGCTTACATATTTAAGTCTTTCCACGTGCAAAGTTGGAACTGCATTTGATTTCAGTCTAACACTAGAGCAGGAGGAGGACCTGTCAAAACATTCTTCTAGGAAATGTTGCGAACAAATAACGCTTCTTGCCGTTGGCTGCCAATTTGGCGTATTTATAAATTTTAGCCGTTCAATTTTACGACTTAAATCTTTCGGAAATCTGTAAAGAACGTAAGTCATAATGGTTAGGCCTACATACTATTATATGAATAATTATTCCATTCATTATACGTAAATATAACAATATAATGCTTAGATATGAAAGGTCACGGCATTTCCTGAAGATTTTGGTTTAGCTGTTACACCACAAACGTAACAACTAACCATTATTAAAATCTGAATTAGACATTTAAATTTCGCCATGTAACATAACAGCCTGTAGCAAAATTAAATACTTGGCGGTATTTCGCGGAGAATTATGGGACAAAAGGTGTAGTTTGACGTCACATCCGTCCCATCGCTTGCAAGCATTTCCCCTTGGATCGCTATCTCCTTTCTTTTTATCCTCTCAGGTCCAGCCCTTCACTCCTCTAAAATTGGCCGTTACTGGGAAGTCAGTATGAAGATGTACTTTAGTTAGCTACAACTTTCCTATTATTGTCTTTTGTTGTTGTTTGTTTGTAATCAATGACTCCATTGGTCATGTATTAGCCATTTGCAAAGTAATAAATAGATAAATGATTCACGCGGCTTTCGAAATGCATTTTTTCTTATTGGTTGATTTTAAATTATTCGGTTTCTCCGCGCTCTCGTGGCAGTAAAACGTAACACACAGAATTATCGATAGTTCTATATCACTGCTCTCTGCTGAATAAAAAAAGAAACAAATTACAGATTCAAGAAATATCGATAGAAAGGTCAATAAATTCAAGTATAATATATAATATGGATATTTAGGCAACTTTTAGGTATTTATAACCAAATAGGCATTTACTGGTGAAATAGGCAATTATAGGCACTATAGAATTCGCATATAATTCTCACAATGTCTTAAAATGGATATGTAACCTAAAAGCTTGCGCCTTCAGATTAAGGATTAAAATAGGCATATAGCCCTAAATTCCCAGCTTAATAATAATAATAATAATAATAATAATAATAATAATAATAATAATAAAAAGGTAAAGGTATCCCCGTAACACGCCATGAAGGCACTTGGGGGGGCATGGAGGTAGAGCCCCATGCTTTCCATGACCTCGGCACTAGAATGAGGTGGTGTGGTCGGCATCACGCTCTCCAATTTTATAGGAGGCTGAGTGAACCTCGGGGCCGTTCTGAAAGTTTGACAACGAGAAAAAATCCTGTCACCACCTGGGATCGAACCCCAGACCTTCCAGTCCGCAGCCAGCGGCTCTACCAACTGAGCTATCCGGCCGCCCAATAATAATAATAATAATAATAATAATAATAATAATAATAATAATAATAATAATAATAATAATAATAATAATAATAATAATAATGCTATTTGTTGGACACTAAAACTTTCGCGTGGCAATCTAATCTTGTAATAAATTGTTGTTGTTTAGTCCAAAGACAGGTTTGAACCTCATAAGTGACACCAATAAGGCATCACTCATGAAGCAAGTAAGCCAAGAGATAATGGAATAGGGTGGCCAATCTCCTTTCCCTCTCCATTGCATACATAACTGACTAGTAACATATTTCACTAATCAGACTTAAGCTGTATACAAACAATTGTTCTTCCACTGACACATATCGTCAAATGGAATGTACTGCCTGATAATATAACAGGGACATCATTTTATTTTTACTTCAATTTTTATTGTACCTGAGTTTTTGAATGTACTTCACTCCCACCCCTTCTACTAATGAAGTTCCAACTCCACACAGAGCCAAGACAGCAGATAGTAAGCAGTACTGAGTTACTGAGTATAGTACGTTCCAGAAATATGTTCGCGTTTTCCAGTGACGAAAGAGCTTTCAATATTGAATCATATTTTCGCACAGGTACTGTCCGTTTGCCTACGTCGCATCCCGATTTCCCCCACCTGCTTCTGCTCGCCCCTCTGTAAAAGCTGGGCTGTCTTAGCTCTTTTCTGAAAACATTAATTTCTCTTAGGAATTGGGCATTTACGTAATATTATACAGCTGTTTAATTTAACTTAAATAAAAGGGCCTCGTTAAGTAATTAACTGTCACGTGATTTTATCCCTTTCTACAATCCTGCGGCATAACCACTTGGACGGACAGTAGATAGCATGTCTGAGTAATTTTATATTTTCGGGTCGGGCAGAAGTGAAGATTGAATTAACAGTACGTAGAGTAGGTATAGAATTATTTCAACATGAGTTACTAGTACGAAGGACGAAACTGGCAATTGAAATTAGATGCAATAGTCTATAGTGCGATAATATGTACAAAAGAACTGAAGCCTGTATCGAAATGAACGGCCACCATTTTCAAAATTGTGTTTAAATATTCATATTATGATTATTTTTCAATTTAACTTCATTGTCTATATTGTACGCTAATGTTCTGTAGACAGTATAATATACACCGCATAATGAATACGTTCGCATGGATAACTCACTTCGTGAGTAAAAACACTTATTCTTAATACAGTACTGTACTTTGATTAAAGAAAAACCTAATGAAAATTATCAAACTCAAAATCGCGATATTTCCTAGTTTACGTAAATGGATGAACTACTTTTCTTCCTTCCTTTACCTAGTAGAGTGATTTGTGTTTTACGCCAGTATCATCGAACTCCAGTCTTGGAGGGGGGAGCAAGCGGTGTTTCCGGTTCTCTAAAGGTATAGACAGGTTAATATTAAAAATGTTAGTAAAAATAAAATGATGTCTTTGTATATATCATGTATGACTTGAGGCTTTCTCGGCGTTTGATGTAGAATAACTCTTCTCGGGTTCTCAGCCAAGTGAGTTGGAGATTTGCTTCCAAGCTTTCGACGGCTAGCTCTGCCATCTTCTTCAGGGAATGAAGTGACTTCATTCCCTGAAGAAGATGGCAGAGCTAGCCGTCGAAAGCTTGGAAGCAAATCTCCAACTCACTTGGCTGAGAACCCGAGAAGAGTTATTCTATATACATATCAACCATGATTACGTATTTGTGATCAGGGGTATCAGCAAGAACCTCAATCAGAGGTAAGTTTGTAATTATAAATGTAAAAAGTATAGTTGGTGCTTGTTTACTTCATTTCTAAGTCTGCTCATCTATTTTCTAAATTCAAACTATCTATGTTAAATAAATCCTATTCTGTTAACTGCCTAAGGGCCCTCAGTCTCTACGTCCGGGCTTGTTTGAAAAAATAAAGTAGGTCTATATAGTCATTTGTTTTTTACTCAGTCTTAGATACTGCTAGGAACAGTTTAGTTATACTACCAGTAGGCCTACTCAAATTCACGTAACTATAGTCGATAGTTTATTCACAACAAAATTCTTAACAGAAAATACGCTTATTTCACACGTATTATACTATCATGTTTTGTAGTTACAAATTGTATTAGACTACATATAAGACTGTTCGGAACTGAGTAGGATTTTTGGGACCAAGTAGAAGAACGAATTATTAACACTTGGTGTAAAAATCTTAAAAAAATCCATTTTTGATTAACACCTAAACAGATGTATTATGTATTTTCGTTACAATTTAATCAACTAAATGAATATATTCACAATGCGTAAATATCTTATAACAGAAAATTTTGATGTTGATCCTCATTCTGATTCAGCTAACAAAAAGTGGATTCACTGACTGAAGAATTTTGATAATTTACTTGCACTATTATCTATGTAGCGTGGAAAATATCGGAAGTTTCACCTATAAATACTATAATATACCGCAATGTAATAATGATATACAGGGTGGGCAAAATAAAACTGGCCCGGAAAATCTGTAATATTTACATATATATATATATATATATATATATATATATATATATATATATATAGTTATAAGACTGTTTAAGACTGACCTTTGTTACTGAACATCACAGAAGAAATCACGGTTTCCTGCATTGTCAGGGTCATTTATGCGTCAGTCTTATACATATAAATTCATATATTTCATATAAGTCCCGCGCCGTGGCGTAGTGGTCTAAGGCATCTTGCCTAGGACTCGCGTTACGAAATGCGGGCTGGTTCGAGTCCTCATGGAGGAAGAAATTTTCTCATGAAATTTCGGCCAGTGTATGGGACCGGTGCCTACCCACCATCGTGATGCTTGGGGAGCTAAGATATGTAGCGAAATCCGGTTGCGAAAGCCAGCTATAACGGTTGGGGGGGGCATCACCGTGCTAACCACACGATACCTCCATTCTGGTTGCGTGATCGTCCACCTCTGATTCGACATGTGGGCGTGAGGCCCTTCACGGGCTGTAGTACCGGGCCACGAATACCAGTAGCGGCTAGCCGTAAAAAATATAGATGAAGTGCTGTTCACATAAACAAATGCACGAACAGTTTTACAATATAATGAGTAGGCCTACTATTCGTAAACTACGTACAATTTTAATAGTTCCAGAACACATGCAAACAGGAAAACTAATTTATTTCAGGACTCACCCAATTTCTTGCATACCAAGTCAATCCTCCTATCTTTTAAGCAGCAAACCTGTCGATGATGTCTTCATAAAATGTCTGAGTTTAATTGCGGGTGGACAATATCTCTATGCAAAGCTATGGGGCTAATGATTAAAGTCCCTCCTGTGATGTAGCATTCCGAGTGAAATTTTCGATATTTCAAACAGAAAAGCTTCTTTCATCAGAAGAGTTTTTAAGTTATTTTATACAACTTCTCTGTTTTCTTAGCATTTTTTTAAAACAAAGAACAAATGGAACTGTAGGTCGTCCAGAATTTAAAATAACTTTCTTATCCTCATATTTAAGTCTACAAAACGGCATTTCTAATAAATTACAAACTGTGTCATTTTCGGGATACATATTTCGCACTCGTTTATCAACATTTTCTATGTACTGGTACCTAAGTACTCGCATTTGTATAATAGCACTATAGTGATATACATATATATATATATATATATATATATATATATATATACACTTAGATGTAGCATTAATACACTATATACACTTATAACTAATATACTCTAAATGCATTAAATATTACGTACACAGTATTAAACTACGTGTGTACATTTACACGCGCGTTAAACTTTCAAATACAAGAGCTGGAACAAAACTGACGAGCTCATGAGAAGAAATAATACACCCCGCGGAAAACAACTTTTAAGCTTTGCTGATGTATGTGGGGTGTATTCCTGATAAAATAACATAGAGCCAGCTAATTTACCACTGCAGGGGTGGCTGCTTGGACACAGGGAATGAGAATACTATAGTGAGGCTCACGTAAGTTCAGTTCCCAAACAGCAAATATTTCCGCCTTGTCAGTGTTGCCAACTGTTACCAGATATCACCACATGTAGTAAAATCACGATCCTATGTACTGAATGACTTCTTTACTCACCGTACTTTACCTTAATGTTGGAAGGTTATTCTAAATAGTTTCAATAATAATGAGAAATGTATTGCTATGTTCTATTCTTTTATTCCTTTACATTATTATTAGTATTAGCATTAATAGGTTACTAGACGTAAATATACAACAAAGTATAGTATATAATATTCAAGAATCAAATCTGTTCCAAGACCAATTAAATTATTGTCACTTCACTTCAAAGATTCCAGCGTACATATACTGTACTTCCTAAAGGTAGATAAATTAATAACCAACTGACTTTTGGTTGGAATTCGAATGAACTTCTGATTATCTTTTGAAATTAGTAAGGAAATGGATAATACAACTAGGCTAAAACTGAAATAATAATAAATCAACTTACAAAAATAATTTTGGTCCTTAAAAGCCATAAGTAATTTCACTTCTAGATACCTTTTTAAAGATTTCATTTGTTTGTAAATTGCTTAATAATGTTACACTTACACTTATTATTTCTGGAACTCCACGTCTGTCATTGAAAAAATGTATGATACATAACTGTGAAGTCTCATTTTGGCTCTTGTGTCCTAAATTTAAATAAGAAAAAACAAATGATTCAAGAAATGTGAGCTGGTGAAAATTAAATACTCAATTAATAAAATAATTACTACCAAAAGAGTATTTTATTAATTCTATACAAAAGATGGATTACACAGAACAGATGGCCAGAAATCATAGCATCACAACATACAGCATGAAACGATCATCAAAAAATGCTTTTTGTACACAATAACATCTTTCAAACGAAGTGAAATAGCCAATAAGTTCAATAAATATTATGCTAATAAGTAATAACTATAATTAATAATTATCTACAAGCTGTAAAAGGGAATAAAATAGTATATTGTTGAAATTAGGGGGTATGGTTTATTACGTGTATTTATAATTTTAATTACTTTTTCTACATTTAATTATATTTTAATTTCTATTAGATTAGTTGGTGGTGTGGGTGTTAGTTTTATCTGTGTACGTCAGACTATTAAGGAAAAACTGAAAGAAATATTAAATCTACAATCTACTTTATATAACAATATTTAATCAAGAACTGAATATTACTATTCATTTAATAACATAAGACCCAAAACATCTCCAAGTCCAGACAATACACATGCTGATTTTCTTAAATATGTTGGCAAACAAGCAAACTCACTACTTTTATTTTGTAATCTCAACTAAAATACAATATCTGTCTGGAGAAAATCTATCATAACATCAATTTTGAAAAGCAATTATTCAACTAATATCTTTTCGAGTTATCGACAGATACCACTTACCAGTATGATAGCCAAAATTATGTAAGAGATGATTTCATAGATTGAATTGGTTCCTGGAATCTAGTAACTAACTTTCATCTTATTGAGTTGACTTTAGAAAATTACATTCAACAAATGGACAGATTTTAAATTTTAGTGAAGATATTAAAGATATTTTAAACAGAAAACAAAACACCTTAGCAATTTTAATTTATTTTCAAGGATCATATGGCTCTGTAAATATAAATCACTTAAGAAATTGCAAACTTAGGGTGTCCATGATAAAGTGTTACATTGGGTCAGTGACTTGATTATTTGATTCATTGTCACAAATATGTAAATAGAGACAGATTCATCTGGGCTTCCCACATTGTTGTTTTCAGGAATACATTTTCCAATATTAATGTCGATGGTCTAACTAAAGAAATAGGTCTTATGATAATCTCATCATTTGCAGATAATATGGTTGTCTAGAACAAAAAATCACAGTCCACAAATATTAATAAACTGAGCCAAAATCCCAACAGACTTTTTGACTCTACTTGGAGAACTCAAACTTGCTCAATCAAGGGAAACTTTACTAATAAAACACAATCCCAAGTTATTTCAAAATGAATAGTATATAAGTTAACTTTAACAGATGATGTTAAGAAATGTGATACTTCTCCAGACATTTTAAAAATCATTAGAAACGATAAATGATCTGGTCAGTGAGTGACTACATACAGTATTTTTTATAGATGGATCCTGTTTACCAAGCCATAGATGTAGTGGTGTTGTAGTACAATACCAGTATATTCCCTTTTACAGGGAATTATATTCAAACACTTGTTTGCCCCATTTTAACCGTGACAATGCTTTTTAGTTTTTTAAACTTTCTGGTTATTGTATTGTGTTTGTGTTTAGTGAAAGATTTTAGATAAGGGTGCAAATAGCCATAGTAGCTGACGCTCCCTTTTTAAACGCCACTAACTAATTAACTAACTAACTAACTAACTAACTAACTAACTAACTTCAAACACTGACTAATTTTGATAGTGAAAATTTAGATACACTTTTAAGCTTACAAAATCTCCAGTATCAACTTCATAAATCTGAGAAGGCTGTCATACTATCAGACTCAAAATCAGATATTCTTGCTGCAGTATTGGACGTAACAGCATGAAATCTCAATATTTTACAGTGTTTTAATATTTTAAGCAAAATGGTCTAATTACATCGACGACTGGTACTTCTGTGGATCCATGAACTTTATGGAGTGGGAGGTAATGAGGTAATTGAAAGGTAGCAAAATTACTGTAAGGTTATCTATACCTGCATCTTACCACACTGTTAAAAGAATAACAAGATCAGAACATGACAATGTGGTAACAAAAATCGGAATGATTCTAAAGCAAATGAAAAAATTGCAATAGGCCATCCGGCATCCGCTCCACGATGGAGGAAAATTCTCAGAAGAAACCAACTAATCAGACCAAATGGGGGATCCAAACTACCCTCGAGTGCAGCTCTGAATTTTCAGGCCAACGAGTCTACCGACTAAGCTACATTGGTGGCTCCACTAAAAATATGAAGTACATGGCACTCAGATTATTAAATTGACAAACCTAAACAATTATTCATCAGTTAAGCTATAAAATATAATACATAGCAAGCAAGTTAATTCAATTTAAAAGTATAAACAATTCAATCAGTTGAAATATACAGAAATTGATAATAAATATCATGCAAATTACTTCACATTACAAGCATAAACAATTCATCACTTGTGGTATACAGCCTACTATTTAATTTATAGCACATACAATTCATCAGTTAAGCTATAGGCCTACAGTCTACTATTGAATTTACAGCATATATAATTCATCAATTAAGCGAAACAAAAATATAGTACAATACATAGTAAAAAATAATACACCTAATTTAATAACTGAACTTCTATGAAAATCTACAGTGGCAGTACTCATATTATCACAGGCCATGATTGTCTCAAATATTTACAAAGAACTGATATTTCAGAATCTCCCCATGCCATTTCTGAAATCTCAATGAAGATATGGATCATTGTCTTGACTGTTTAACTTTACACAGCTTTCAATCATCTGGTTAAATATTGGAGTGCAAGATAACAAATGACATCAACTGCTGAACACTTGGTATCAATCAACCAACAACTTCATTAGATTAAAGGGAAAAAAAAAACTGAAAGAATTAATTGTATATAGACACAACACATAAGACAAGGCCGCTTCAGAACAGTAATTGGCAAGGCTCTGTTGTTTTAGGATTCTTATGTAGATTCAATTTCACCTGAAAGAAAAAAGTAGCATCTATAAGTATGCCTAATTATGAGAAATAAGAGAAACGGTTGCAATAGTAGTAGTAGTAGTAGTAGTAGTAATGATAATAATAATAATAATAATAATAATAATAATAATAATAATAATAATAATAACTGCAAAGTATGGAAATTAATATTGAAATATAATATCAAAAGGTGATTTCACACCATCAACTCTTATCATTTAGTACAACAAATCTATTATATTCAGTTGCAATCACCAGTAGCTGTTCTTTCCTCCATTTTGTTGTTGGCTGATTTTTCACAAGTCTGCTATGATATGCAGCACTATCCATGACAATAACGCATTGCCCTAATGTTCTCAGGTCAACAACTGTGTTTGCACCCACTTCTCAACTACAGGGCTATTCATAGCACTATGGTAGTCCTGACTTTTCTTTCAATTGCATGAAAAAATTAAATCAGCACCTGCAATAAAAATTATACAGCATTTAAATAAAGAAAATAAAACATAACATAACATAACATGACATGAGATCCTCTTTGGTGAAAGGCTTTCCCACGTTTTTATTTAGTCACCAATTTTTATATTTTTGTACCCTGATTTAAAAAATTACTCTTGCCAAATTTATGTAAAATATAAATCAATATAACTTACCGAGTATAAATCCACCTTTCGTTCCGGCATCTAATCTTCCACCCTCATTTGTTGGTCTATGAATAACACCATTCATGTCACTGGAAACTTCACCTGGTTTATTTCATGAATAAGTGGGTGATCCTACTTAAAAAAAACAGAGAGAGACAAGCAATTCACATTGACACTCTAAGAGACACAAAAATTTTAAAGACAGGAAAACCGTTCAAGAATTTTATAACTAACCTCTAGTTATAATATGAAACTATTAATTGCAAAACATGTTGTTCCCACTTGAATTCATTACTAGTAGCCTATATTAATTGCAATTTCATATTCCACATAAGTGTTAACCTATTTGTTAGTAAAAAATTCAATCACTCAATGTCTCACAATACATTGAAATTTACCATTCATAAAAATCCAAGTCTCATCCAAGAATAATACGGGTTTAGGGTTCTCACGCTCCACATTTCTTATATATTCTCTTAAAAACGAATAACATCACTTTCTCGTACATGTGTATAAGGATCCCCTTTGCTCCATAGAAATTTCATCTCTTTCAAAATTTTTTTCACCGATGATAAGGATACTCTAAATAAATATGTTTCATAATCATCATTCATATTTTCCAGAACTTTTGCTGCTGTTAGTACTTCCCCTGTAACAGTAAATGAAAATTATGCCATATTTTTATACATATGACTAATATCAGAATTACATTGCATAAATCAACACAATAATTCCTGTAACTTCCCTACCTTTATGTAACTTGTCATAAATAAATCTCGCAATTGCATCTTTCGTAAAATCATCAGCATCAGTCACTGAATGTTTACGTAGTCTCACGGCCTACTTGATGAAAGGCCACCGCACTGAATGTGGCAACGCCGCTACAATGCATTTGTGGGGGCCGACATCTGTCACATTATAGTCTGCTTGAATGTAAAATGTTTCTAAATTCTATCATGAAATAAAAGTAGATTCTCAAACTTTGCTGGATATGTATTCATAAAACATTAACCATGTTGTATCAGTGAGCAAATTAAAGACGATTCCAGCATATAGCCTACTTAATATCTCACAATTAAGGAAATAATTCAGTTTTTAACGCCATGTAGGCACTATAATACGTTTCATTATTATTGTCCGAAATAATTTTGTTATGAGCTTTACAAACAATGATGATGATAATAATAATAATAATAATAATAATAATAATAATAATAATAATACAAAATTGAGGTAACACATGTCATTTTCTTGCAGGTCTGAAGACGGAACTTAAAACATAACATTAATTAATTAAAAAAGGCATTATCCGTAATTGTTACATTTTTATTTAATAGGGTTCGGAAACTCATTCCATCAAGAACAGATGGAAAAACTATTTTGAGCAACTACTAAAATGTACATAGGCCAAATAGAAATTAATGGGACGAAATTCAAATAGAATCTGCTGAGTCATTTATATTCGAACTCACACTTTCTAAAGTCGAAACTGCAATAAAAAAAAAAAACCTGAAAAAGTACAAGTCTTCAGCTATAGATCAAATTCCGGCAGAATTAATACAAGAGGGCGGTAGCGCATTATCTAGCGAAATTTATATGCTTGTATGAACTATTTTGGAAAAAGACATTGTACCAGAATAATGAAAGGAGTCCATAATTGTACCTATCTTTATAAAAGGGGAAAAGACTTACTGCAGTAACTTTCGAGGAATTTCACATTTGTTGATTTCGTACAAAATTTTGTCCAATATTCTTTAGAGAAGATTAACTCCTTACTTCGATTAAATTAATGGGGATCATCAGTGCGGTTTTATGCGTAATATGTCGACTATAATTGACCAGATTTTTTGTATTCGACAGATACTGGAGAAAAAATGGGAGTATAAGGGTAAAGTACATCAATTATTCATAGATTTCAAAAAGGCATATGACTCGGTTAAGAGAGAAGTGTTATATAATATTCTTATTGAATTTGGTATTCCAAAGAAACTAGTTTGATTAATTAAAATGTGTCTCAGTGAAACGTACAGCAGAGTCCGTATAGGCCAATTTCTGTCGGATGCTTTTCGAATTCACTGTGGGCTAAAGCAAGGAGATGCACTGTTTAACGTTTTAACTTTGCTCCAGATTATGCCATTAAAAAAGTCCAGGATAACAGAGAGGGTTTAGAATTGAACTGGTTACATAAACTGCTTCCTTATGCGGATGACGTGAATATGTTAGGAGAAAATTTACAAACTATTAGAGAAAACACGGACATTTTACTTGAAGCAAGTAAAGAGATAGATTTGGAAGTAAATCCCGAAAGGACAAAGTATATGATTATGTCTCGTGACCAGATATTATACGAAATGAAAATATAAAAATTGGAAATTTATACCTCGAAGAGGTGGAAAAATTCAAATATCTTGGAGCAGCAGTAACAATTATAAATGACATTCGGGAGGAAATTAAATGCAGAATAAATATGGGAAATGCCTAATATTATTCGGTTGATTGAGAGGCTTTTGTAATCAGTATGTTCTCAAAAATCTGAAAGTTAGAATTTATACCGGTTTTTACCAGTTGTTCTGTATGGTTGTGAAACTTGGACTCTCATTTTGAGAGAGGAACAGAGATTAAGGGTATTTGAGAATAAGGTGCTTAGAAAATTATTTGAGGATAATAGAGATGAAGTTACAAGAGAATGGAGAAAGTTACACAATATAGAACTGTACGCATTGTATTCTTCATATTCGTATTAGGAATATTAAATTCATACGTTTGAGATGGGCAGGGCATGTAGTACGTATGGACGAATCCAGAAATGCATAGGCAGTATTAATTGGGATGCCGGAGGGAAAAAGACTTTGGGGAGGCCGAGACATAGATGGGAGGATAATATAAGATGTATTTGGGGGAGGTGGGATATGATGGTAGAGAATGGATTAATCTTGCACAGGATAGGGACCGATGGCGGGCTTATGTGAGGGCGGCAATGAACCTCCGGGTTCCTTAAGAGCCATTTGTAAGTAAGAAAGTAAGGGTTCTGCAATATATCATGGAATTCTACACAATATTTCTAATTTTCCCTCTTTGCCAGAGCAGCTAGTACTTGCAAGATAATTTTAAATTTTGCAGTACGCCTAATTGTTGAGTAGTAGGCTACGACAGATATTATTTGTTTACAAATATCGAACACTGGTTTGCCTCAAGGGCAGACATCTGAAACTAATGTACTAAGATTTTCATCCTCGTGTGATCCTTGTTCCACCAATTTAAACTACACCTACCTTTCGTTAAAATATCAACATGTCTGAAATGACAAAGAATTATGTATGTGAAATTATCTCTACATACATAGCTACTTCAGGTAAAGATTAATATTACAGATGACAGTGATATCTTCTGTAAGCAGTCTTTCAATCTGCCACAAATTTGAGCCCCCATGTAACGTTGCAGCAATTACAACGCGGTGGCCTTCCAATCAAGTAGGCCGTGACGTAGTCTATGTTTTCCTGGTGTCACAAGTGGGGTCCCCTTCTGTGAATTTCTCACATTCGTGGCTGTAGTAAAGCCAAGCTGTAATAACAAACAATAACATAACACTTCTAAAAATTGTTATATCATAAAATTCATGCATGATACCAACATTTGCAGCTATATGAATAGAAAATGATCAATATGTCAGGTTGGGTCTACGATAGGTTTAAGTAGGCTAATATTTAGGTAATTCTCCAGAAAAGCTACATCAAAGAAGGCATAATTTTATTTTGTTTAATTGATTTCTGTGATATTTACATAGTGATGAACACGTGGTTTTAGAGCACAGCCACAAATACTTTCAGCACAAAAATCCTTTGACACTTACCTGTATATTCTAATGCATTGTTGTAGTCCCTCCCTCAAACTTGTTACTAATTACCAATATAACATGCGAGAGGTCCATGACGAAGAGAAATGGTTAGTTTCCCAGTAGTGCGTCCTCGTCCTCTCGAGTGTTATATCTTAACAAGTACTTTGGGTGGGGTAGCTTTTCTGAAGAAACACCATATTTAATATTACTTAGACCAGTCATGAATAAATTATTCAGCCAGAGTCAACGTTCCTATGCTTTATAGAGTATGTTATATAGTTATTATATAAAACTGAATTATTTTTAAGCACCATAACAGGCCAACATTCATGTAATATTTGCTGCAATATCAAGTTAATAATTACAATATGACTTGTATTTTCTTCGGCCGATGTGGCATGTAAATTGTGATCTGAACGGTTAATTTAATACTAAAAGAGAAAACTGGAAATTTACTTTCGTGCTGTTTGATTATTTGTTCGTCTAATTTGTAAATGTATTTAAGCTATCACCTACTGCAGTATTACAGTATCTTAAATGTATTTAGTTTGGCAATATGAAAATCACTGACTTGATTAAACATCTAGGCCTAACTTAAAAATTTGTTTTGTTTGACCACAATCATGAAATTATTAGTGCAAACTCCTAAAACTGAATACCACTTTGAAATGTATGCTTAAGAATACTTACTCCTAATAATTGTCCTATTCTGGTTGTAATTGCTGTCTCCGTTAGCATAATTCCTTCTTCATTATCTTCTTTCTTCAACTCATTATACACGTGAACTACAGATTTCTGAAGCGTACTCTGAATGCCACACATTTTCTTCCTTGGAGGAGTCACTGCAACACTATTTCATTTTTTTGACATAGTAATAAAAATCTAAACACGAAAGAAATTCATTAAAATTTGAAATAATATTTCTATCCATTACCCACGTGCATTATCACGCCCAAGTATATTATATTTATTCGTACTTATCTGACTATTCTTGAATTATAACCACAACGCAACACATAAAATAACTATTATGTATTAATATTAATACTAATATTAATTAATTATTAATAAGTTCGAATTTCACTATCTTCCAGTAACCGGCTGAGAAATCTAGTACAATTTTAATTTCATGGAACTCCAGTACCGGCAAATATTGTCGATATTTGCCTCAGCTGCCAACATACCAGTTACAAAATCACTACCATTTACAGTATTTGTCAGTATCGAAATTCGAAACGAAGTTGGCAAAAGAAAATTCAACCTTCAAACTAGAAAATCACCATAATCCACTAGCATTTGTAGTAATGGGGGAAAAATGGTTAGGTTTCACCCTTAGGGTATCAAGTTACCTGGTCTTCCCTATATTCTTGAGTCAAGTATTACATACTGTAAAATTTCACGGCCCTTAAACAATAGCTCCCAACCTTGGAGACCAGCTTCAACCCTTCTATAGTCCGACCATCGGTTCTGTGCCCCCGTAAGATATGCGAACTGAATCTTAATTCCTTTTCAGCCTCGGCAATTCATTTCTCCCCCTGTATTCCTATTTCTCTCTTTTCTATCCCGCTCTCTTTCTCTCCCCCCACTACTCACAATTTTGAGCCTTCTTGCGGGACAGTTTATTTGCACTTGCAGTCCAGTGTTGTCAACTCAACATGAATACTGTAGCACGGAGTGGTGAAAGAAATATTATTAAGCAAGTAATAGCATTTTGCATAAGTCAATCAGCGTCATTAGACCTACTTAAATTAAATTATGAATAAGTAATAATTAACCTTACAGTATTATAAGCAATATTCAAGAGACATGACACTGTTTGACGGAAGTTTGGCAACATCCCTATTCGGCAAGTTTCGTGGCCTGCTGTTTGACGTAGTGGGAGAGAAACGGGTGGAATGGGGTGAGTAGAGGCGTTAACTTTTCCAAGAACGACAGCGCTGAAGGGGCATAGATCCGATGGTACGACAATATATTATTAGTACCGTTAGATCTGCAAACTGGTTACTCCACCTACAAGTCTGACAGTTCTCCGTAACTGAAAGACTCAGAAACGCACTTCACTCATACAATCTTTCTTTAGTGAGTGACTTCACGTTACCATGGAAACCAAGTGCTGTATGAGAATGGGAACGCAAATAATTTCACCTCTACAGTATTGTAAGTTCCAATAGCCGCCGCTCGGTGCTCGTAACACTTGACATTATTCTATTCAGCGGATGGTTCCAGGTACTATTTATACAACCAAACACTGTTCATAACGACTGAAAAGAAAACTTTTTTTCTTTTAGAAATATGTACCGGTAATAACTAGAATTAATTATTAATATGAGATAAAATTTTTTACACATAAATAGATGAAGTGGCACTTCACTTACTTCACCTGAATAACCGACCGTGACGGATACTTCATATAAATTTTCCACGGGCCAGTTTTATTTTGTCCACCCTGTAATATCACATCGTGATCAAATCATTGACTAAATAGGTGGCCAATAGGCCTACTATAATTTCGAATTCGTGTTTTGATGCAAATAGCTTATCTATAAAACAGAATTCCACTTCCTGGTATTTGTAACTGTTTACAGCCGTATGCTGCACAGTATTTCACCATTATAACGGCAAAATTAAATAAATATAATTAAAAGATGCACTTCTTTCAACTATATATATATATATATATATATATATATATATATATATATATATATATATATATATATACTCTCCAGATGTGTCAATAGTACAAAAGTTACATGTCACGGTTTTCTCAGCATTTGTCTACAGGAGTTGTGTATCCAGTTTATAATGTTAAAATCACTGGTTGTATCGATATTGAATGTATCTATAGGTTTATACGACTTGCCAACGGTTGGTAACAACTGTTCTATATCATAGCAAAATAGATCATAACACACGCTCACTAACCAGTCATTCACTTGTGTCTAAACTATCATCGTTGTCGCAGCCATGGATGTAATGGTTTCTGTAATGGTGAGTCAAAACGGGAGTAAGCCACCGGCGCGGCGTAGCTCTGTCGGTTAAGGCGCTTGTCTGCCTATCCGGAGTTGCGCTCGGGCGCGGGTTCGATTACCGCTTGGCTGATTACCTGGTTGGGTTTTTTCCGAGTTTTCCCCCAACCGTAAGGCAAATGTCAGGTAATCTATGGCGAATCCTCGGCCTCATCTCGCCAAATATCATCTCGCTATCACCAATCCCATCGACGCTAAATAACCTCGTAGTTGATACAGCGTCGTTAAATAACAAAGTAAAAAAAAACGGGAGTAATTGAGAACAACTCGGCGGTGTTACTATAACGTCTTTGATTATATATAACTACAACGTATTTGGTTTTATCATACCCGGGATATACCTCAAGTCACGTAAAAATGGAATGAATAACTGTTCGTTTTTCAAAACGTCACATAATTCACATAATGTGATTTCACATTCACTTTCATATAGACCTACCGATGAAGTACTGTAGAAGGCACTTCAATGATGTAGCCTATTCACTACGCGGTACTAAAAATGGACTGTTGCGTCGAACATGCCACAGTAGGCTACTATTAAGATATATTGATAGTTGAAAATATGAAAGAATAATGACGAATGATGAAATATATTATGTTTATATGTCGCCATCTACGACGTTTATTAATGCTACATATCAGGAACTTTCAAACGGGTGTTTTGCAAATGATCTCGTGGTGTATAGATAAGACTTCAGACAAGCAAACAGTACGGAACCGGTTCGACTCTACTCTTCGGCAAGATAAGTAAATTATACTATAATAATATCAAATAATTAATAGCACTATAAATAACATATAATATAATGTGTAATTTAGATATAAATGAATATAAAAAATAAAAGAAATGAGGTAAAAGAGGAAAGGAAAGAAGACAAGTCTAACTTAAGTTTCTTTAATCTGCCCAAAACCCTGTATTTCCTAACTTACCCCGTTAGACGAAAAGCGGCATAAGTAACGCCGGCGAGTCATTCTCAATTACCAAAATGGGAAACGTCTCATCATCGTTGACGACTACAAATTCCGACTGAAACATAAAAGTAAAAATGGTCGGTGCAGATGGTCCTGTGTAAATAAGACGTGTTGCAGTAAAATATATACTACGTGTAGCGAGTCAGACTATAACGCTGACTTACAGAAATCAAATTTAGAACATAATCACGAAGGCGATCAGAACTTAAACCGCCAATCATCTTAAAAGAAAATTAAGAGAAGATGATGCATTACTTCGAGAGAAACCTACGAAAGTGATACTTAAAGAAATTTCTGAGTACGAGGAGGAAAGTAATCTAAGTACTATTGACACCTCTCGTATTCGTCGGAACTTAAAGAGAAGTGTTATGCCAACACTGCCACAAAGCAGAGCTGACGTACACGAAGCAGTTCGTGCTGCATCTCCTAAGACTAACAGGTAGGAAGAATGTTTGTTTCTTAATGACACGGTGAGTAGTGATAATTTTTTCATGCAACAATAACTTAATATTTCTTTGTGAGTGCGAAAAAACATACGTAAATGGTACATTCGAATATTGCATAGCATTCCTTTGCCAGCTATTCAGTATTCATGGATACAAAAATGGTCATTATGTACCATTGGTTTATAAGTTGTTGCCAAATAAATCGACTGCAAATTACATACATATTTTCCGTCAAATTCAGGAAACATGTAGGCCTACTACACGACGCTTAACTTTCTATCCTGCAACAATTGCGAGTTTATTTTGAACAGACCATACATAGCGCTGTAAGTGAAGTTTTCCAAAATAGTAAAATAGATGGATGCAATTTCCACTTATCACAAAAATAGTACCACAAAATAATTGAATTATACTTAGCGAAATTGTATACAGCAGGATCTTGCGATATTGAATTTTTATTTATTTATTTTATTTTATTTATTTTTTTGGTAAATTGACTAAGGTGGATGATTGTTTTACTGACAACTTCATGATAACGTCACTAAATTCTGTGACTGTATTTGACAACCGTTTCCACCCACACTATGGGCGAATGAACAATCCACTGCATACAAAGAAACAAATAATGCAGTAGAATTAATTTATGCAAAATATAATAATTTCATGTTTTACCACGCCTCTTCCAACATTTTCCTTTCCTTAGATGTATTTCTCCAATCCAAAATAAGTGCCTACATAAAAGTAAGAAGCATTCAACAAGTAATACCTGTAAGAACATCAGCTAAAATAAATGGCAAGTATTGTCGCCTACGCAAATGGAGACACCAATACATAAACAATGAAATATCCCGTTTCGATTTCATTAAGAAGGCGCCATATGAAAACAAAATGCTCATGAAATGAAGGAGGAATGAAGTTCAGAGGAATGTTTATTTTATAAGTGACAAAGTTACTAAGCCTAACATCTTTAACAATTTTGTAAGTGACAAAGTTATTAAGTCTAACATTTTAAATCATTTTATAAGTGACAAAGTTACTAAGCCTAACATTTTTAACCACACCTACGTAATTTCGCAGCCAGTCCTAAGTCTGGGAAAGTGGGAAGGAAAATGTTAGCGTGCAGCACTTTACATATGTCGGTGATGTTATTTACACTATCTAGTTGGTGAACTTTACATATGTCGGTGGCGCAGTGTACACCATCTCGGTTAGGAAAAAAGGTGAAAGTGGCGCTGATTATCACCTTCCAAAATTTTGACAGAGACAGCCGCCCTAGGTCACCTAAGATGAACCACAGGCGAAATCAGGGAGAGCTAGACACATGTTGAGATCTTTCCAAAACATAGTATCGAAATGTCTCAGAGTTACACCTTCATTAAAAAGATGACAGCACACATGAAACAATGATAATTGTTTGAGGATGACACTTTAACGCGCCTTTACTAACCTGTAAAATGTAGTATAGCGTATGCAATAATTTGTGCATCTACAAAGTAAAACCTCGTTAATCTGGAACCGATAAGCCGGACTTCGCTTAATCCGGACAGACAAAAAAGAAACGATGAGTTTGGAAAAATTGAAGAACCTTGTTTTAAGGCTTACTTTTATACATTAGAACTGTGGAATTACGATAACTACAATAATACATCTACAGTATTAAAAGTAAAGAAAATCCATCAACTTTGCATTAAAGTAATATTACAAACTGCCCCCCATTGAGAGTAGCCCTTACGGACTCAGTATATCCTCAAAAAATAAATATACATGTTTATCATAGATACAAAGGTAAAGGTATCCCCGTAATATGCCATGGAGGCACTTGGGGGACATGGAGGTAGAGCCCCATGCTTTCCATGACCTCGGCACTAGAATGAGGTGGTGTGGTCGGCACCACGCTCTGACCGACTTTTACCCCCGGGAAAGACCCGGTACTCAATTTTATAGGAGGCTGAGTGAACCTCGGGGCCGTTCTGAAAGTTTGGCAACGAGAAAAAATCCTATCACCACCTGGGATCGAACCCAGGACCTTCCAGTCCGTAGCCAGCTGCTCTACCAACTGAGCTAACCGGCCGCCTGTTTATCATAGATAATTAAATTAAAAAAAAAAAACAAAGAAAAGGGCATGAAAAATTACAATTGCTATTAATGTGGGATCATGTGATTAATCAGCATTTGACAGGATTTTTTAACACTGTTATCACAATGTCATCCCTCAGAGATATTGGCAGAGCAAATTGCCGTCGAAATTCTTCGAAAAAAGCTGGCATAGTCCCTGGAGCACTTATAAGGAAATCGAATACCTCAACGTGAATTAAGTCATATTTCAGCTTGAAATAGTTGACTAGGCTCATAGACCGACTTCTTCTCATGGTGGACCTCGGCTGACTGATGACATCCTACTTCAAAACGTATTGTAGGATCCACAATGACGCCCTGTTAGTGTCAGCATTGTACGCTAAAATATCTACTCTTTCCTTGACCCATTTTCAGCTAGACAGGAGATTTCTTCTTCTACCATCCAAGCTCTGATTACGTTAGTATAACGGAAACTACCCCTTATAGGGGGCGTAATTAGACAAAATTAGTAACTTTTCTCCTACCTAAAATATATTTATGAAATTTTACACAGTAGTTACAGGTAGCATACATGTTTTTTGTATACAAGCTCTGATTACGTTAGCATAAGGGAAACTACCCCTTATAGGGGGCGTAATTAGACAAAATTAGTAACTTTTCTCCTACCCAATATATTTTTATGAAATTTTACACAGTAGTTACACGTACCATATATGTTTTGTATAAAGCTCTCATTACGTTGGTCTAAGTGGAACTATCCCTTATAGGGGGGCGCAGTTAGACAAAATTAGTAACTTTTGTCCTATCTAAGAGACTTTTATGAAATTTGATACAGGAGCTACAGTTAGTACATTTGTTTTGTGTACAAACTCTGTTTACGTTGGTATAAGGAGAAGTGCCCTTTACAGGGGGATGCATTTAGACAAAAATTGTAACTTTTCTTCGTCTCAACAGATTTTTATAAAACTTTATACAGTAGTTACAGGTAGTAAACTTGTTTTGTATACAAGCTTTAATTCTCTGGATTGTCTTTGTTTCAAAAAAATGTTATGTTTTATTTAACGACGCTCGCAACTGCAGAGGTTATATCAGCGTCGCCGGATGTGCCGGAATTTTGTCCCGCAGGAGTTCTTTTACATGCCAGTAAATCTACTGACATAAGCCTGTCGCATTTAAGCACACTTAAATGCCATCGACCTGGCCCGGGATCGAACCCGCAACCTTGGGCATAGAAGGCCAGCGCTATACCAACTCGCCAACCAGGTCGACTTGTCTTTGTTTCGACCTCATACTTGCTGTAATGGAAAAGCTTTCTTGGACAGCCACGACTTCTTCCAGGGGTACGTTTTATATAAATTTTCATTAATATCACGATGAGAACCTAATATAATAAGTAGCTCACTAAGTCAATGTCCATTTCGTTAAAAAAAAAAAAAGCATATTCTTTATCCTCTTGCTCTCCAACGATAAATTATCTTATTGGGGGAAAATGTAACATTTTAGGTACTATTGCACCTTTTGGGCACTCGGGAAGCTTATTTGATACATAATTAACAAGCTGTCATCTTGAGTTCCCTCAATTGTACTTCGGAAGCAAATTCTGTTCACAGATATTTAAATAACTGCAATCGAGAAAAATTGCACTACTGCACCTGGAAAGAAGAGTGCTCATAATTTATTACTTCCGCAAATCTGCGCACCTTAACACTTCATTTCAAATAGAGTTAAATACCCTACTGGAGGAAGTGAAAAGAATTCATTTTGGGACGAAACAAAGGGTTTTCTTTCTCTACCTTAGCAAAGTCTGCACTCAATGGTTATATTTATATTTTGTCCCGTGTCCATTCATGCTAATTTGATATGCTATAATAACATTAAATATAACAAAAACATACAGTTTTACATACCTAAAGAACAACTTGACATGTTGGTACCAAATATGAATGAAATCTACCACTTACAACCAGTGGCGTATACTGGTTAAAGGGTTTGGACTACCACTGACCCTATTATTACACAAAATATATTTTAAAATCCCTATAATAAAATTCCTTACATATTTACGTGAATTCCAGACGTCTTGATTGGGACGAAAATACGTTAATGACTTCGTCCTTGAAATTACAGTTGGGCCACTTGCAAAGTTTCTGTAGAAATGACTTTTCTATGGATATTAGTGCCAAGCCGGATAAACGTTCTTGTGTATGAGTTGATCTACAGTAGGATTTTATTCTCTTCAACGCAGAAAATGTTCTTTCTACCGATGCTGACGTAGCTGGTATTGTCACAATTAATGTTGCCAATTTAAGGACTTCAGGAATAACTTGGTTCAGCTGGTTTTCATATATGGCAGATAATATTTCATGGATAGGTTTGTTCGAAAAATCAAAGACTTCTGCTGAATATATTACACTTAATTCATTTTTCAAACGTACTTGATCAAAGTGACTGTTATAGGACTGAAATAATTTGTTTAGTGCCTCATTCGGGAAGTTTTCTCTATAAGCAGAAAATTTTTGAGAGTCTAGAAGATGTGTGAACTGAAGCCTTCCATAATCAGAAAATCTGTCAGTAATTTCCATGTGCATACGATCTAGTATGCTGTAGTACAGCTGCCTGTATTTCAATTCTCATCTCCTTTTCTTCGCTTTAATGGTGGTTCCATTGTATTGGCTGAAGAATTTTCATTTTCCATATTACTCCATATGGACGGAAACCCACTACGTCTGAACTCGGATATAGTATTTTTTTTTTAACTTTGATACCTCTTGCAAGTAGTATGCTATGTCTAGACTTTTTGTCTGAAGAATATTGTAGAGCACATCTGTATGTGCGAACACTCTAGCATAGACTTCAAGAAGAAATATATTCTGAAACTGTGTGAAAAGATTCAAATATCCTTGAGCCTGCACATTTACAGCATCATCCCAGTTTTCTTCAGAGTCATTACAAATGATATTTTTAAAGAAAGCAGTCCGTTTTTCTCTGTATTCCTTTACTGTATTTACAAGCCGAGATGTAAAATTCAACCTAGTTGGTGCTACTTTTGGGAGTTTCTTGTTCATAAATTCCTTGAGTTTTTCTGATCTTTTAGGAGATGATGAGAAAAATGCAGCTAAACCCGACAGTGTTTTGAAAAAATGCGGCATTCTGGAATGGATGAAGTAGTTTGTTGAAAAACTAAATTGAGAACATGGCTGTAACAATGGACAAATAGTGCTTGAGGATACTTTTCTTGAACTTTTGTTTTTAAGCCATTAATATTTTCCGCCATAACTGAAGCACCATCGTATGTCTGTGCAATTAACTTATTGCCGACATTGTATTCTGCTATAACACCTTCCACATGCTGAAACAAAGCAGCAGCAATTTTGTCCGAACTGACATTTGTGAATCCTATAAACCGTTCTTGAACATTGGCAGTACTGTCGACGTATCTTAAAACAGTGGAAAATTGACTCTGATTAGAGCAGTAACTTGTTTCATTAACAACAATGGCCACAAAAGGTTTTATGTTCTTTATCATAACCCCACTTATAGCAAATATTAAGTCATTCTGAATTGCGAGAGAAGTACCACGAAATACTGTTGAACTCTCAAGATGATTAGCCAGTAAATGGTCAAATTCACTTAAGGAACTTAAATATTCAATATAATTTCCTATATTGTCTGATTCCACACTCTCGTTATGATCCCGAAAAGCCAATTCTTGTTTTCCTAGAAAGCAGACTGCGTTAATAAGATGCAGTAAAATCTCCCGATTTTTTTTTTCTCAAGAGCATTGTGTTGGTTGATGTGTAGAGCTTTTTGCTTATCTAGTTGTAAATCAATTCTTGTCTTCCCAAAGTTTGCAAAGTTCATGCTACTACAAATATGAGCTTTTGATTTGTCGTATTCTAGGACTGCCGTTCGAAGGGAGTTCATATTAGAAAACCCCTCTTTTGACCACACATTAGTTTCGCGGCTAAATAACAAACATGGCCAGCAAAATAGTTTAGACAGTTTAGAAGTACCACACAACCAATTCCACTTACCTTATGATGTTGAAGTGAAATGGCGTGTGTACTCTCGCTGTTTTTCTTTTACGTCCATGGACAAATTTAACTCAGGAGTTGGTCTTTCCATTTTCACAATTTCAACTTTCTCGTTATGTACGACGGTTAAAAGGCACTTTTAATAAACCTTCTATTACACAGTCATTTTCAACACAAACCTCTCCAGAAACTTGTTCTGCCATATTTTTCACAATATCACTTAATTGGGATATTAAAAACTTAATAATTCACAATTAATATAACTCTTAGACACTCGAACAAATCACAGATTTAAAATAATATATTGCAAGAACACAATCACATTCAATTGCTAGCGTACTAAGCGTATTGCTGCTTCGCGCCTGCGAAGAAACCGATTACGAGAGCGGCAACTCGCCCAGCCTACACTGCACGATGGTAACGGAAGGGAGCGGGGGGGACGGGCAGTTGTGCGACAGGACAGCGTGCGCGGTGCGGTCACAGGCTACCTCACGTAGCAAGCGGTTTCTCCAGCGATGCCGCCTTGACAACTTGTTTCTTTTCGAGAGCAGAGAGCGCATATAAATCTAACAATTAGGTACTTTAATTTTAATTACTATGGTAAAACTAATAATATAAAATTATTACATTATGTTATATTATAAACTTTTTCTTTTGTAATTTCCTTGGGCTACCGCCGGTAGCCCCGGTAGTCCGCAAAATACGCCCCTGCTTACAACAGAGTTACAGCACAAAGAAAAGGGCAGACATGCTGGGTGGCGAAATGTGGCATGTTACCGGCTTCTTATCTCGCTATGCAGCCACCTCCGCTGATTAAGATAATCGGTTGACTGTTACTCAGTTACATAGGAAATATAATTTAAGGGTTTTATTTAATTTTGTTACATGTCATTTTTCTACATTTGTCCTCCTAAATATGGATTTTAGACCACTGTTTGACGTATGTATTTCCATAGCGTGGACGGTTTTCATGTAAATTTAATTTCAAAATTACTAATTTTAAGCCAATGAACGATGCGAACAGATTGCAACATTACCAGAGAAGGAGAAGTTCACCAAGGGCAGTCTTGTCAAAGTTGCCACTTCGCCACTACGAGAGGGTTGTGGCTTGCGTGGCAATTGTAGCAGCTGTCTCCTGTAACAACAATCTACTAAGAACTACAACCTTCGAATACTTACAAATGTTACAACGTTCTCACGTTAAATGTTAAATGTATTATATTATACATAAAATCCAGAACTCTGTGCAAAATATGTTCGTACTGAAATAGATTCATACAAGCGGTTTACTCCAAAACTGTAATATTAAACATGCTTATTGAAAAATATTTAATTAATTGCATAATATATTATTTTCCTCCTCACATATCTATACTAATAATAAATCTGTAAGCGAAATTTTTCTGGTAATTTTCGCTTTTTCTAAAATAATTGGCGTTAACATGTATAATTAATCATCCTAAAACCGAAATCGCTTTTTTGAAATTTTTGTTTGTATGTCTGTCTGTCTGTCTGTCTGTCTGTCTATCTAGAAGTTTGTTATCTTTTCACGCGATAATAGCTGAACGGATTTCGATGAAAAATGGAACATAAATTAAGTTCGTTGTAACTTAGATTTTAGGCTATATGGCATTCAAAATACGAGTACTTTATTTAAAAGGGGGGTTATAAGGGGGCCTGAATTAAATAAACCGAAATATGTCGCTTATTATCGTTTTTAATGAAAAATGCTACATAACAAAAGTTTGTTTAAAAATGATTTCGGATAAGTTTTATTCTAGGCAAAATTTTGATAGGACTGATATTTAAGGATATACAAGAGTTCGAAAATAACAATACAATACATTTCCACCGCCGCCTCAGATTATAGTGTCGTTGTTCCGTAACTTCTATGTGCAAAATATTAAATTTTTTAGTAGGAAGAAAAACAAATTTATTCAATATATGGCAATCGTGAATTCTTACATTTTCGAAAGAAAGAAATATAATTAAGTTATATATAGAAGATTGTATTATTTGCTGCATCACTATTTAAGTTATTTAATAGAGCAAAAATCTGAAAATCGATATGTGACATAGGAGTTATTGCAGGAACGACGACGATGGCTACAATGAAATCAAAACAAATGACTCCGTCTATTTAAGACGGCCTTGATGTTTATCAATATTAATATACAGAGAATATTTTGTGTGTTTGTATCATTGCTAACGGTTTGTATGAAGTAATCTCAGAAGCTAATTAACCTTAAGTACAGTATTTGAAATTTGTAGTTTCTCTAGATGGATGTAATGCTACAAATGAGGACTGAGGTAAGATGAAAATAAATCTGTACGCATAGAAAACTTGACATTCTGTCGAAATATTGTATAACTTGATTATTGCAGCTTTATTTGGTCCCCATAAAATACTCTAATTTTATACATTCATTTTACCATAGAGATCACTGGAGCTGAGTTATTTTAAAAGGTGTCATGAAATGGCGTTCCTGCGCTCATAATTTACCCATATTCGTTTCCTGTGTTTCTTAAAATAATATTTATGTAAGGTACCTCATTTATTTATTTGCATAAACAATTATATACAACCGAGCGAGTTGGCTCAGGCGGTAGCATTTGAGACACGCATTCGGGGGTCCCGGGTTCAAACCCCGTGGCCGACCAATCTGACTGAGGTTTTCATGATTTCCCTTAGTCATAAAGGCAAATGCCGGATTGGAAAGATACATGTCATTATTCATCACAGCCTCAATTACCAATACAAAAAAACATTAATCAAAGTCTATAATCAGTTACATGAACACAAGCCATCTACAACACACAATAGAAACAGCAACTCAACAAGAGTAAAAACGGCCTGCTGATATACCCAAACATTTTAAACACGCGACATGACCACAGATGTTAAGGCGTGAATAAAATAAACTTAACAAAAAAAAAAAAAAGATGCACAGTAAGGTAAACATAAAAATGATATTCGTACACAATCAACTCTATTAATTTGGAGTGATTTATTAAAGGATGCATTCAAGACTAATGTAGAGAAATGTTAAACGAATTATATTTGGTCTCTGGACCAAAATGATAGCATTTTAATTATTTAAATACAATTTAAATTAAGTAGCATATTAAACAATTTATTCTTCTATCAAACACGAATGTTCCTTGGACCCAATGTTCTATTTTAATTATGTAATTACTTTATATTTATTTCTAATAAGTGCAGCGGAGCGGACGGGTACAGCTAGTTAAATAATATATTCTAAACTATTGCTATTTTTAATATTCTGAAGTATGGAAAACAGGTTTATAAACATTCGATTTTTGAAATCACTAAAATTGAATTATCTCTCACTTCAAATATGGCACAAGGAAATGTCTACTTTGTATGACTTGAGGCTTTCCCGGCGTTTGATGTACTGTAGAATAACTCTTCTCGAAAGCTAGCCGTCGAAAGCTTGGAAGCTAATCTCCAACTCAACTGGCTGAGAACCCGAGAAGAGTTATTCTAAATGTCTACTTTGTTCGTAAGTATTGTACTCAATAAAAATCTTTCGTTACTCACAAATTTATCAAGGTTGTACTTTTTGCTTTCACTAAAAAACTTTATTATAACATTACAACAATGATACATCTTAAAAAGGATTAAACTCAATCAATAGTAAAACAAAAACAAACAAATACAACCTATGCCTTTAGTATTGTGACAGACGCATGACATTCGATCTCACGACCGACGGAGGAAGTGCAAGGTCGGCCGGCGCGGAGTTTGAGCGCGCATCTGCTTCCTGTGGCATGTGCTGTGGCTTAGGGAGTACAGTGGAGTGGGGAGAGAGCGACCGCGGCAGAGCGGAGAGATATCCGGATGATTCGAGAATGGACACGCGCGGAAATCTCGAGATCGCGAACTCTCCAGAAACTATGGTTTGCTTATAAAATAGAAGACGCAAGTGAAAGTCAGTCAGTCAGTCAGTCAGTCAGTGTTGTTACAGGCAGATTTGGACAGTAAGCGAGTTAGTCTTGTGTAGCAGTGAAGCCAGCTTCGAGACCAGGGCGCGACTTGAGTTGTGTCCGTAACTGTGGAGCCTGAAGCTCGCAGTGGACCGCAGTTGGGGGACCTGAGTCCGAAGTTCAGCGGATCGTCTCTGAAGGTCTGGGGTTCTGTGAACGCGAGTGACTGAACTAGAAGAACTAGCCAAGACAAACGAGCTGTGAACTAAGAACTGACAGTTCTGTGTAAATAGTGTTTTGTGAATATTAGTTAAGATTAACAGTTCATTGTTGTTCGTAATAGTCCAAGTAAATTGTCATTATCGTCTGTGGAGTGCACTAACGAATACTGTGTTACTATGTGGAGAGCAAATTCCATTGTTGACGGAAGTGGAATTAAATTGTAGAAGGTGAAGAGTTATTGCTGGAAGAATAAAGTACATTGTTGTTTAGTTTAAAAATTACATTGGTGTCAGAATCGGGATATTATCGACAATGGAGAACATACAGCAGATCCTGCAAGCCACCGCGGAAATGAAAGCAGAAATGAAAAAGGACATAAGCGAGTAAAAGCAGAAATGAAGAACGATATCAGTGAGCTGAAGAACGATATAAGTGAAGTGAAAAAGTGATGAAAAGTGACATAAGTGAAGTGAAAGGCGACATAAGCGGAGTGAAAGGCGACATAAGCGGAGTGAAAGGCGACATAAGCGGAGTGAAAGGCGACATAAGCGAAGTGAAAGATGACGTCACTACGCAAATTGAAAGCGTTTCGGCTCACGTAGATGGAATTGTCGCCATCGTGAAAGACGAACTTAAGGCCGATTTGGATAAACTAAACCAGAATTTTACAACTATAAACGAGACAGTAGCCGAGCTGAGACAGGATGTAGACAATTTTGACGGCAAAATTCGCGCTCTCGAACGTCGTCAAGAGGAAACGAGTGTGCTGATGGACCAACATGTTGTAGAAAACAAGCACATCCTCGCGTTGGTGGATCGCCAGGCTAGAGAACAGAAAGAGATAATTGCCGAGGAAGTTCAACTAGCCGTGGAAAGATCGACAACAGAATTGAGGACCTCATGTAGTGGCCATGTGAAACCATCGCCCTCAGCCAGACATTGCAACGTCAAGACGCCGAAGTTCGACGGTACGACGTCTTGGGCGATAATCCGTCGCCAGTTAGAGGCCATCGCAGAGCACAATTGGTGGATGCTGGCAGAGAAAACCACTCAGGTGCTGGCCGCGCTTCAGGAACACAGGCATCGGAGATTCTAAATAGTGTTCCAGAAGATGGGACAGCCGCTGAGATAATGGCGGTCCTGGAGGGACGTTATGGCGACCATCAATTTGCGGCAGCATTCAGGACCCAACTGAAGACGAGGGTCCAGCAGTCAGGCGAGTCCCTACAAGAATTTGCGATGGCGGTGGAACAACTTGCCCATAAGGCCCTCAGGGGCCTACCACCTAACTTCGTCGCTGGAGAAGCGGCCTACACCTTCGGCAGCGTAGTTCGAGACCCCGAAAACAGACAACAGCTACTCTTGGAAGAGCATTGCACCATCAACGCAGCTCTGGCGGCGGCCCACAGGATGGAGGCAGCCAAGATGACGGCGAACGTCTCGGCTTCGCATCGGATTAGGAGCGTCGCGGTGGCCGACGTCGAGGAACGTCAACCGAAATCACCCGAGCGACGAAGACGAGGAATGCCTACTTGCTGGTGCTGCGGCGAACCTGGGCACTTGAGGAGGGACTGTGACCGATCTGGTCACAAACAAGAAACTAGAAGGGGCCGATGCGTTGAGTGGCACGTCGGCGCAGTCATCACCATCCCCTCGGCTGAAGACGGTTAACAGAAGATGGGCTGATTTCTGACGGATGGATAAGAGGCCGCCCGTGCAGAGTACTGGTAGACACCGGGGCGTCGCTCACCATCGGCAGACCGTAAGTCGTGCGTGGCCTACCCGGGAGGACGCCGCTGCGCCGATATGAGCTACGTACTGCTTCAGGCGAGAACCTGCCCATCCAAAAGGAGGTTTTCCTGGATTTGACCTTGGAAAAGAGGAGACTGGAGAGGTGGGTGTTCGTCGCCAACATTAATGAAGACGTCATCCTGGGACTCGACGCCATGCGGATCTTCGATGCAAAGGTGGACGTCCGGCGCCGTATCCTCCATTTTGGTCAGGATGAAGTGTTCCTGAGGGACGTCGAAGACCAACCCATGGCCAGCAGACTCACCTTGGAGAATCAAGTGACAATCCCGGCAGGCTGCGAGATGGTGGTGACGGCAAAACTGGACGGACAGCCTAAGAGAAACCTGCTCCTCGATTCGCAGGCAACTCCGATAGATGGGGTTTATGTGGCCAGATCCCTATTCCCGAACAAGAAGGTGGTACCGGTGAGGGTCCTGGATGTCACCAATCGAGACAAGGAGGTGCCTAGTGGAACTGTACTAGGTAGCGTCGACACGGTAGCGTCTGTGTCGTCTCTGGCAGATAACGAGGAGTGTCACCGACCACGTCCAGATCTAGACCCATCACTGAAAGAGCTGGCTCGAGAATTGGCGGAGGATTTAAGCAAAGGAGAAAGAAGACAAGTCCACGATCTACTGACAGAATTTCAAGACGTGTTCAGTCTTTCTGAAAACGTCTACGGGAGAACGGAGAAAGTTCAGCACCGCATCGACACCGGAAATGCTCGCCCAATCAGACAACCTCCTCGACGCGTCCCTCTAGCTAAACAGAGGGAGATTGACAGCCAACTGGAGGGCATGAAAGCAAGAGGGGTCATCGAGGAATCCGACAGCCCTTGGTCATCATCTGTGGTGCTGGTGAAGAAGAAGAATGGGGACCTGCGTTTCTGCGTGGACTACAGAAGACTGAATGACGTCACCAAGAAGGACTGCTTTCCCCTTCCACGAATTGACGACACCTTGGACACCCTGGCCGGAGCAGAGTGGTTCTCAACGTTGGATCTCAAGTCAGGATACTGGTAGGTGGCGCTACATACTGAGGACAAGGAGAAAACGGCATTCTCTACAGGCCAGGGACTATGGCAGTTCACCGTTATGCCGTTCGGCATCTGCAACGCCCCGGCCACATTCCAGAGACTAATGGAGTCCGTAATGAGAGGCCTGACATACGACACCTGTTTGCTGTACTTTGATGACGTCATCGTTGTCGGCAAGACTTTCGGCGAACAGCTGTCGAACTTGTGGAAAGTGTTCGAGAGACTGCGACAAGCCAGGCTGAAGTTGAACCCGAAGAAATGGCATCTATTCCAGAAGAAGTTCAGATAACCGGGGCACGTAATAGGGACCAACGGAGTGGCCACGGACCCCGAGAAGCTACAAACCGTCAGAGGATGGCCGAGACCGAGGGACAAGCAGGATTTGCGCCGCTTTCTCGGTCTCTGCACTTATTACAAAAGGTTCGTAGCTGGGTACGCCAACATCGCTAAGCCTCTAACCCAGCTGACTGAAAAGAAACGACAATTCCAATGGACGGACGAGGCGGAGTCATCCTTCCAGTCACTGAAAGAGGCGCTCTGCACTGCTCCTGTACTGGGATACCCCGTCCCTGGAAGGAAATTCACACTTGACACGGACGCTAGCAACGTAGGCATCGGCGGAGTACTCTCTCAGGAACAGGACGGGCAAGAGAGGGTGATTGCCTACTTCAGCCGAACATTATCCAAGGCTGAGAGAAACTACTGCGCGACACGTAGAGAACTTCTTGCCATTGTGGAAGTCCTGAAGCATTTCCACAAATATTTGTATGGCCAGGAATTCCATCTGAGGACACAATAATCTGCACTCACCTGGCTATTGGGCTTCAAGTATCTGGAGCGGCAGACCGCCCGTTGGGTTCAACGACTACAGGAGTACAACTTCACCTCCGAACACCGCCAAGGGAAGAAACATTCCTACTCTGATGCCTTATCACGACGCCCGTGCCCAGATGGCTGCAAACACTGCCTGAAAGTAGAAGAGCGGGATGGCGCCCACGCAGTCCGAGCAATTGCCGCCCAGCCGAGCCCAGGCTGGGATAATGCTGCCATAAAGAGGGAGCAGCTGGAGGACCCAAACATTGGACATTTACTGCGTGATGTGGAGTCCGGCCGGAGACCAGTATGGGCCGATATCGCCAACCGTAGCACCACTTACAAGAGCTACTGGGCCCAGTTGGAATCCCTTACTGTAAAGGACGGTATCCTGAAGAGGATTTGGGAGTCGGCCGATGGAAGGACCCGCATAGAACAACTCGTCCTTCCCAGGAGCAAGTTGAAGGAAGTGCTGGAGGAGACCCATGCTGGAGTGACTGGAGGCCACCTGGGAGCCAACAAGACGCTGGACAAGCTAAGGCAGAGGTTCTACTGGCTGCATCAGAGAACCGACACAGAACAGTAATGCCGAAGACGCGACACCTGTGCAGCCTGTCGCGGACCAAGGACACGCAGCAGGGGAGCCATGCAGCTGTACAACGTGGGAGCTCCTTTTGAGAGGATCGCCATCGACGTTGCTGGACCGTTCCCGGTCGCGGATCGCGTGAACCGCTACCTGCGTGTCGCCATGGATTACTTCACAAAATGGCCAGAGGTGTACGCGATTCTCAACCAATAGGCTTCGACGGTGGCCGACGCGCTGCTTGACAACTTAATCTGCCGATTTTGGGTGCCCCAGGAATTGCATAGCAATCAGGGGCGCAACTTCGAACTCAACCTGATGGGAGAATTGCTCTGGGGGTGCATAAAACCGGGACCACTCCCCTCCACTCATAGTCCGACGGTATGGTGGAACGCTACATCAAAACCGTGGAAGAGCACCTGCGGAAGGTGGTGTCCAGCCATCAACGTGACTGGGATGCCAGAGTCCCACTGTTCCTCTTGGCCTACAGAGCTTCGGTCCACGATACAACAGGGATGACACCGGCAAACATGTTCTTCGGGAGAGAGCTGCGCGTTCCCTGTGATCTGCTGTTTGGCACGCCACCCAGCGCCGACCAGCCAGCGACTGACTATGTGGCGGAACTGACCGAGAAGTTCAGTGGAGTCCACCATCTGGCCAGAAAGCACATCAAGATGGCCAGCGACAGAATGAAAGTGCGCTACGACAGATTAGCCAACTCTGCAGGATTCCAGGAGGGCGACCTGGTGTGGCTGTATCGACCTACCAGGACCAAAGGAAAATCACCGAAGCTGCAGCGTGCCTGGGATGGACCATACCGCGTGGTGACCCGGATCAACGACGTGGTGTAACGTATCCAGCGACAACCCCGAGGGAAGATGATGGTGGTGCATCTGGACCGATTAGCAAGCTACCAAGGGCCTGCCCGGGACGAGCAGCCCTAAGGAGGGAGCAATGTGACAGCCGCATGAGATTCGATCTCACGAGCGACGGAGGAAGTGCAAGGTCGGCCGGCGCGGAGGTTGAGCGCGCATCTGCTTCCTGTGGCATGTGCTGTGGCTTAGGGAGTACAGTGGAGTGGGGAGACAGCGACCGCGGCAGAGCGGAGAGATATCCGGATGATTCGAGAATGGACACTCGCGGAAATCTCGAGATCGCGAACTCTCCAGAAACTATGGTTTGCTTATAAAAGAGAAGACGCAAGTGAAAATCAGTCAGTCAGTCAGTAAGCCAGTGTTGTTACAGGCAGATTTGGACAGTAAGCGAGTTAGTCTTGTGTAGCAGTGAAGCCAGCTTCGAGACCAGAGCGCGACTTGAATTGTGTCCGTAACTGTGGAGCCTGAAGCCCGGAGTTCGAGTGCAGTTGACCGCAGTTGGGGGACCTGAGTTCGAAGTTCAGCGGATCGTCTCTGAAGGTCTGGGGTTCTGTGGACGCGAGTGACTGAGCTAGAAGAACTAGCCAAGACAAACGAGCTGTGAACTGAGAACTGACAGTTCTGTGTTGTAAATAGTGCTTTGTGAATATTAGTTAAGATTAACAGTTCATTGTTGTTCGTAATAGTCCAAGTAAATTGTCATTGTCGTCTGTGGAGTGCAGTAACGAATACTGTGTTACTGTGTTGAGAGCAAATCCAATTGTTGACGGGAGTGGAATTAAATTGTAGATGGTGAAGAGTTATTGTTGGAAGAATAAAGTACATTGTTGTTTAGTTTAAAAATTACAGTATGTCTACTATGACAGGGGAGTAACAACTTAACACACAGCAATTCAACTGTCAGCTGAGCTGTCAATCATCTGGCCACTGTAGAAAAGACGAAAACGGCTATGGCTGACTTTGACATGCCTAACCTAGACCAGAGTTCGTTTATGTCTTACATCTGTATTACAGAAAGAAGGATGACGGGTGTGTTAGCGACGATGTTGCCGGACTGCTGGAAGATCCAACTTAATTTTCTAATTATCCGTGCTTTTAAAATTATGGTTTATTTAACGACACTCGCAAGGTGCAGAGATTATATCAGCGTCGCCTGTGTGCCGTAATTTTGTCCCGCAGGAGTTCTTTTACATGCCAGTAAACCTACTGACATGAGCATGTCGCATTTAAACACACTTAAATGCCATCGAACTCGGCGGGGATCGAACCTGCAACCTTGAGCATAGAAGGCCAGCGCTATACCAAATGCGCTACCGAGGGCGACTTAACCATGCATTTAAACACGAAACGTAATAAATAGGTTTTCTATTCATTTAAGTGTACCCTGTCGTCCCTTTCAATCTGCAAGGTTATTTCACTTCCATCCTGGATGGATGGATGGAATGTTATGTTTCATTTAACGACGCTCGCAACTGCAGATGTTATATCAGTGTCGCCGGATGTGCCGGAATTTTGTCCCGCAGGAGTTCTTTTATATGCCAGTAAATCTACTGACATAAGCCTGTCGCATTTAAGCACACTTAAATGCCACCGACCTGGCCCGGGATCGAACCCACAACCTTGGGCATAAAAGGCCAGCGCTATACCAACTCGCCAACCAGGTAGATGGATGGATGAATGGATGGATGGATGGATGAATGGACTGACGCACGTACGGACGGAGGCACGGACGGACGGAAAGACGTCTTTAATTAGTCGCGGATTTACTCTAGACTTCAAAAGGAAAGGAAAGCTGAATACTTTTATCGTCCTCGACCGGATTTGAACACGCGAATTTCGGATCCGTAGACGAAAACATATGCTATGTCTATTCCATATTATAAATTTTACTTCTTTGAGGTTCATTTGTAGCCCCTAGAGTCACATATCCCTCTCTCGAAGGGGAATCCCTTATCTAAATAATGACCGTTGACACGCTATCTATAATGTGAAGATGAAGTTACTTCATCTAAAAATTAAAAAAAAAAAAAAAAAAACATGTATAGAGGTTGTACGTGAAGTGGCCATTCTATGTTTATTAGTTGCTAAATGCTCCAAGACTTGAGATCGCTAATACGCATTTACACATTTCTCACATTTTTTAGAATAGAATTTTTCCATAACTTATAAAAAAAAATCCGTTAAATTCAGTAACACATATTGCTGCAAACGAGAATGAACATTCACTTTCGGCGTTATATCACCGATCACTTCACTTATGTACCGGTAGTAGAAATGGGTAAAAAAAGCTGGAACAGTTTATTTGAAACTGTTTCGTATCGAAACAGGTTCGTAATATAACCTGTTCCAACTGTTCCAAAGAGAGTTACACTGCTCCAGTGATCACTTCAACGTTCCACATGGTTCCAAGAGATAAACAGTTCAGTTTCTAAACAGTATTCCTCTTCGTTGCTGTTTGCAAAGACCACGTGCAGCACTATCATTGACCTCCACTCGAAAGTAGATAATATAATATCCATGTTCCACACGGCCTTCGTGCAACAGTAGCCTATGTAGGATCGCGCAATTTAATTGTACGAAATTCCCTAATAAATCTCCTAATTATTAGCTGTCCATTGATGGAGAATATGTTCATAGTGCCCTGACATAGTGTTAATTATTAATATACCGCGAAAAATATCATCGGCTAATGTCATCGTTATTAAACTCTCCTAGGGTTATATGCGTTATTTTACTAAAATCGATTTATTTTGAATTGTAGTTATTTACTGTACCCTTAATAGTAACCTACGACAACTATCTTTCGTTGTCATAATGCACTGAACAGGTGATTTAAAGACGATTCAAGGGCTTTGAAACATGTTCCCGAAGCAGACGAGAGGTTCAAACAGTTGGAACAGTTGGCACTGATGTTGTAAGCCAAAGACGTTGTAGTTATATAAACATATTCTTATGAAACTGTTATCTTTGAAACTGTTATTTTGGAACAGTTTCGTTCGTGAAACAGTTACAGTCGAAACTGTTTCTTAAAAAGAACAGTTTATCCCATCTCTAACCGGTAGGCCTACTATATAAACGGTCTGAATAAATCGAGTCAAGAAGACCTGAAGAAGAACATTCGAGTCGATTGCATTGCGTCAACCGTCATTTCATAGATAAGGGATTCCCCTTCGAGAGCGCGAGCCAGCACGTGAAGTCAAGGTCATACTCATGTGTTTTAGTTAATACGTAGTACGTACCAGTTTTTAGATTACATTTAAAAATCAGAACAAAAAAAAATAACAATTCATGTATTGTATTAATTTATAGTCAAATAATTTAAAATATGTATTTACATAAAGATATGACAAAATTATGTTTTTATGTGAAATAAAATTTCATATACAAATTATCATGTTCTGGTTTGGATTTTTTGTCTTAATTACAGTCTTTTATCTACAAGTAAATATGTTTACATAAAATGCGTTCCCTAAATTTAACATATATCGTACATTAACTTTGTACATTTCAAATGTGTAATACTAATAAGTAAATAGTTATACAAAACTATATAATACACAATTTATTATTAATACAGAAGGAGTAAATAATTTAACTTACCAGCATAAGCAGTTCATCATTTGAATAAAAGACATGAATATATACTGCATTGAAGACTGCAATACATTCATACCTAGTGAAATTCTTTCTTGTAACAGCTGAGACTGACAGAAAGCAGATGGAGATCTAGTGTATGTTTTGCATTATAGTTACTAATATTAGGATAAGCACTGAAGATCGTTTATATTATCAATAGAGGATAAGGAGTTTAATAAATTCTTAACAGGTGGAGAGCTTAACTTAGGAATAATATGTTATTCTTGAATAATTCCACGGGAAGTTCCTGGGTAGCTCAGTCGGTAGAGCGTTGGTGCGCTAAGGCAAAGATCCCGGGATCGATGCCCGGGCCCTGAACAATTTTTCCCTTGAAATTATTTAAGTCTGCTTCACAGAGAGCTTTACCTGAAAGCTAGATTTGCATAATATGTACATTACTGTATTACGTTAACAGAAAAACCACAATTTCAAGTCATGCAGAGTTTGTGTGCACCCGATGTGGGTTTCTGGCGTCTTGTCAGCCCACTCGAGTTATGTGGCTAAAAACGGAACAATTAAGACGGTGTCGGGTGAAGTTCCTGGGTAGGTCAGTCGGTGCGCTAAGCCTAAGGTCCCGGGATCCATACCCGGCCCTGGAGAAATTTTTCCCTTGAAATTATTCAAGTCTGCTTCACGGGAAGCTTTACTTGAAAGCTAGCTTTGTATAATACTTACGTTACTGCAGGTGCGTTAACAAGAAACCACGATTTCAAGTCACACAGAGTTTGTGTGCACTCTATGTGGGTTTCTGGAGTCTTGTCAGCCCACTTGAGCTATGTGGATAAAAAGGGAAAAATTAAGACGGTGTCGGGTGAAGTTCCTGGGTAGCTCAGTCGGTAGAGCGTTGATGCGCTAAGCTAAAGGTCCCGGGATCGATACCCGGCCCCGGAACAATATTTCCTTCGAAATTATTCAAGTCTGCTTTACAGAAGCTTTACCTGAAAGCTAGATTTGCATAATATGTTATTCTGTTTGTGTTTTCCAATTCAAGTTATTAGCCAATTCCACACGAAGATATTTTGTGCTATAGATTTTTTTATACATTTAACATCAGTGGTCATTTCAAGTGTATATCAGTAGACTGTTATTACTATTGTTGAGTTTCTATTTCTACTGTCGTGTGGTGTCATAGCCATCTCAAAATAACAAGCCATGTTCTTACACTTGGCAACATTGCTACTCCAGCATATGGTTGTCCGATTGCAGAAAACATAGCAAACGGTACATTTACGAAATATGTTTCAAATTTCATTTTTAAAGACTACGTAGGGACTGAAAAAACTTATGAATGATTTCAGCATCAAAGTGATTAATGATCTATATATATATATATATATATATATATATATATATATATATATATATATATATAATTCCATAATTAGGAAATATAAACACAAAATCTGTATTTATGTTATGTGCAGTTGCGGTGTAGGGTATTAGTAATCAAGCTATAGACTTAATTTAATAAGTACATTTCTACAACACACTACACGATAAAATGAAAACATTAAACAAAAATAATGGATCATTTTCTTTCTTTCGTTTGAATTCAATTTCAACCAATGTATTAAAAAAATTGACGTTTTAAAAATCAGTAGGGCTATCCATGAAGTCAACCGTTAGGCCTATCAAATTACGTGGACTATATTACTACACTAAGACCAGCCTGCTTCTGACTACAGTTCATGAGGTCCTGGGTTCGATTCCTGATTAGAACACAGAAATTTTTCCTTGAAAGGGAATGTTCCTGTGTTCGTCCATGGACCAGAAATTAGGTTAGGTTTAGGTTTAGGTTTAAGACTTCTCCTGGGAATTCAACATCATCATCATCATCATCATCATCATCATCATCATCATCATCATCATCATCCGTAACTCCGTATTCCAGGCGCCTCAACCTAAGAAGTGGGTTTACAAATAAGCCATTGACAGGAGAGACCAGAAATGCCAAATGACAACCTGATGGCGTTGGGAAAAAAAATATTACTACAATAATAATAATGTGATGATGATGGGCTTTCAAAAAAAATTGTATTAGACAATAATTTAAAATTTACAACACCTTAAGCTTAAATATAAGTGACTGAATTGATGGATAAATTTAAAAAATAAGTGAGTAGGGTAATAGACTAATGTAGGCCAAACGTTTTCTATTGTTCTACTGTTTCATTTACACACTTTATGTAGTTGTTCAAAATTATGTTGGCAAACACAGAAAAAAAATGTGAATTATTAGAATTATTAGGCTACATTAAATTGCTGTCCATACAGACTATACACTGTTCATTTACCAACACACTATTATATTTCAAATCAAAGTCTGTCAAATGAATAAGAAGCACATCCTTCAGATCATTTTCAATGTTTGTTAAATCTAATTTTAAAGTACTGTAAGGTTGTTATAAAATAAAATTCTATTTACACACTTATGCCGCTATTAACTTACTGTTTCACTATATCATAGTTGAATTTGTATAGCCTCACACAATCATAATTTTGTTTGAAGAACCATTTTCACAGACTTAAATTTGCAGGCAACTCTTTCATAAAACTATTAAAAACACTTATTAGTCTATTTCCAATACCTGTTCTTCTTTTTCCTTATTTAGTTTTTCTAGAATTTGGGTTAGGCCTGTGTTTTTCATTTTGCAATTTACGAGGCACTGCATCTTTCGAAAGTTTAGGATACCTAAGAAGTAATTTCATAAGAGTGTCATCAGGTTGTCTGTAGTTGTCATAACATTTTTTTTCCGTCAAAGTGGTTGTTGCACACAGCTGATGAAAAGGTAGAAGTCCAATCTTTCCGAGTTACTGCACGCATCCAGGCTTCTCCTCTATTTTCATCTTTGGGGAATGAAAACGTTGAATATGAGTGCCTAATTTTACTGTAGTATCGCGTTAGGCTTGCATTCGGGAACACAGTATCGTCTAGGCATTTAAAACCTAAATAATTAAACTTTAACGATACAAATATGTACGTCTGAAACGAAATGTCAAAATTCTTAGGTTTGGTAAGTTAAATAAATATACAAAAATGATAATAGTAATTCTTACCGTTATATTTTTCCTGTAATACAGTAAAAAGCAGCTGTTAAAAACAATATCCAGCCTTAGAAACCCAATTGGTACTTTAAATTAAAATGTCACTGCGATGTTCGATCATTCTCCCGCATTTGACTTTAAACTCCAGCTCGGAGTCTGACTCAACCTTATGCCAACGTTGCCAATTCTAACAACAGGATGGCTTGTTTATTTAATATGGCCTTGGTGTTATAGATGGCTTGTGTTCATGTAACTGATTTTAAATTTGATTAATGTTTGTGAAATTGATGATTGAGGCGGTGGTGATTCATGGTATGTAAACTTCCAATCCGGAATTTGTTTTTGTGGCTGAGGGAAATCATTAAAAACTCGTCACATTGGCCAGCCACGAGGTTTGAACCCGGGACCTCCCTAATGCAGTCTCAAACGTTACCATCTGAGCAAACTCGCTGGATATATTGTCACTGCGAAATTCATCAAAACCCAAAGCTTCCAGGAAATTCTAGTTCTGACAAAGCTCTTTAGGAAATTCTAGTTTTCACTTACGTAATTCAGTTAGATCTAGAAATAAATATGGCACTTTAGGAAATTCTAGTTCTGACTAATGTAATTAAGTTAGATCTATAAATAACTGATTGTTATTAGTAAAAACCCGCTGTAACGATTTCAGAACGCGAAATCGGTCAAAAACCAGAGGAAATTCTAGTTTTCACTTACGTAATTCAGTTACATCTAGAAATAACTTATTACTAAAAAGACTTTAGGAAATTTGTACTTTCACATGAACATTATTATTACTATTGTCATTGTTGTTTTTGTCGAAACACAAAATAGTTTTATTACACAAATAATTATGTTAAGGGGTGCCGATTAAACACAAAATAGTTTTATTACACAAATAATTATGTTAAGGGGTGCCTAAACATTACTATTTTTGTTGTTGAATTACGAATAATTATGTTACAGAACTCAATATTATTATTTTTTGTCTGACAAATCACTTGTTGCAAAAAGGCCTGCTATAGTGACATTTAGAGTTGCAGAGAATTTTCTTTTTTCACACACAAGCACCACTTCGAAACCCATTTTTTTTTCAAGCACAACGGACGAACCCTTGTCCGCTTCCAGTGGCTTCTTTCTTTGCTGTAGTCCTCGGCGAAATTTCTGCATCTGGCACCTGTTGCCGTGACAAGAAATTTCAGGACATACATCAAATTCGGATTTAAAAGAAAGAAAATGTTGTGTTCCGGGTGTTGATAAAATTAACTACACTATTAGTTTTTAAAATTCAGGGAACCTATCTGCAATATAGTTTACTCAAAATTCCATCTTTTGTTCCAATTCTGCGCAAGTCTTCGTCAGTTCTCCCAAACACGACTCCTATGATGTTTTGCAAGTCGGACTTTCGACATCCGGAATACGTATTATGATGAAACCTCCTATACCAACTTGAGGATGCGTTGCATCGGAAATCAGCTTCACTCTTTTCTTCTGTTTCCTTAAATTTTCTTGGGTTTCCTTTCTGGCTACGTATAATTTTGAAGATGTACCGGGACATCACTTTATTTTTACTTGCATTTTTATTGTACCTGTGTTTCTGAATGTACTTCACTCCCACCCCTTTCACTAATGTTCTTGATCCCGTCACCCACACAAAGTTACGGCCGCTGTTGCATTCGAAGTCTGCTAGCAGTGAAGTAAACAGTACAGAGTATAGTGTGTTTCAGAAATATAGTTGCGTTTTCCATAGAAGGAAGAGCCTATATTATTGAAGCTTATTTTCAGGGGCAGGTATTTATGGAGAGTAATTTTATCATTTGTGTTTTTTAATATTGGTTTCGGCGGAGGTTGTTGGAGATTTATTTATACTCTTGTTGGATATTAATGGAAATTTTGGAAACTACAATTATTTTGAAATTGGAGTATTAAATCAGTATGAATATTACTTTCCAAATAATTGACATTAAATGTTCATTGGATTCTGGTAAAGGTACGGTATGGCCAATAAACAATATTTGTTGGATTGAGACTGTATTTAACACACATTCATTAAAAACGAAAAAAAAAAAACTTGCAGCCCTGAAATTAATACTTTAAAATTATTAATGAAATGTTGAATTCTCCGTTTTTTGAGTTCAGTAATGTAATCAGAACACCTGGAATACCATGTAATGTAGCCTACTTGAATGTGCAACAAATTCAAATGAAAAAAAGTCTGAAAAAAGAACTTAGAATATGAAATTCGCTATAAAACGATACAATAATAATAATTCGCGAATGTGTTCATATTTCGCTATTAGAACTCTATTTCGTGATTTGTCGTGATTGTTTTGTCCGCATATTATTAATCAGAATCACTTAATTCGTAAAGATTAGTAAAAATCTATTGTATATCTATTTAAATGTCGTGATTTTCGCAATCTCCATAAACACCTGGCCCTGCTTATTTCGCACAGGTACGGTGTGTAGCATGACTGAATAATTTTATTTGTGTGGACTGAGCAGAAGTGGAGATTAGAGTTACCGAAAGTACGGCAATATGCTGAATAAAGTAGCCAATATATAATGAATAAAACCGCCTGAAGAATTGAGTCTGTGAAAAAAATGTTACTACTCTACCGTATTTTGATAAAATACCGTAAAAGTAATAATCAAACTAAAAATCCTAATATCGTATTTCCCTGTAACATAAATGGATACACTACTTTTTCTCCTCCTATAGCTAGTAAAATGATTTGTTTACATAGCTATTGCACTAGTAACACCAAACTCCTGTAATGGAAGGGGGTAACAGTGTTTCCGAGTACAGCCAGGTTAATGTTAGAAATGTTGGTAAAAATAAAGTGATGTCCCTGTACTAGCTAGCATCATCTCCTTCTTCTTCTTCCTCTCGTGCTTCTCTTTCTTTCTGTTCTGCATTCATCTGTCCAATTATTATTTCAAGTTCATCCCCTTCATACACATTTCTAATAATATCCGGTGGCAAAGATGATGTGGTCAGCCTAACTCTTGGTTCAATTTCGAATATGGTGACTGATTCCCGAATGAAGGGCTCTATTTTTCATTAATTGCATAAAACGAAGACCATTTGACCAATTGGTGGTACGGTTGTCTTTCATTCATGAAGCTAACATATTTCCTACATCCTAGTTAGCCCTTTCCACTGAACCCCAACTCTGGCTGTTACGTGGCTGCCCATGAATCATTTTTAACTCTGGCCAGTTACATTAATAACTTGCTTGTACCAGAATTTACAAACTCTCTTCCATTATTATCGGAGTGTAATATACAGGGTGCTCCAAATGTCAAGAAAATATCAGTTAGTTGAAAGATAACCTCTTCAGCTCTCTTGCTAAGAAGCGCTCGCAGTAACAACAAATTTGGTAAGCTAGTCCCGGTAAACCATAATGAACTTAAACCCTTCGTCAGCTTGAGACTTCATGTCAATTAGATCTACCTGGCAACGGCTATTCATTTCAGAGTGCAGAATGGGCTTAGAAACAATGCCTTTCTTCTTACGTTTTTTTTTTTTTGGCAAGTTTCGCATGTCGATAAAAAAAAGTTTATCACTTGAAGAGTTATATTGGCATATTTTCTTGATGTTTCTATTTTCAGCCTGTCTCTAGTTCCATGTCCTATATAGCTACACGTGCGCTTTCAATAACATCGAATATTTCCTCGGCAGGTAAATAATATTTCACAAGTTCACCTGTTGAAATGAAGTTCTTCACTCCACAATTACAATTACAACGGGTTTTTACTAATGATAATTAGTTATTTCTAGATCTTACTGCATTGTATTAGTCAAAACTAGAATTTCCTAAAAAGCCATAGTTATTTCTAGATGTAACTAAACTACATAAGTGAAAACTGTAATTTCCTAAAGAGCTTTGTCAGAACTAGAATTTCCTAGAAACTTCGGGTTTTGACGGATTTCGCATTCTGACTTTAACATATAGATTCTTTCAGTCAGTGGCGTAGCGTGGCTTCCAAAGCAACTAAAATTAAGTTAGTAATAATTAAGCTAAAAATTCATTAAAGAGAAGTATAAAATGTTAATCAATAATTAAGAATCACAGATGTTTGAAGAAGTAAAGTAAAACTCCGCTACACCAGGGACAGAATATCTAGAGGCTTGCAGACCGTCACTTTTAAGCGGTCCGACCACCCCCCCCCCCCTTCCGCACTAGCAGACCATTCATCTGCAAAACATTTTCTGAACGGAAGTTATTGTATTGTGAGAGCGCAGCTGGATCAGTGAAAGTAAGTGGTCAACATTTTCAGTTTGTAGTCCAACGAACAATTCTGCTGTGTGTGGGGTCTTCTGTAGTGACGTTACTGAAGCCTCTAGTTGTTATATCCCCGGTGTAAGAGTCTTACCGTACCGTTTATATTGCAGTGTGTCATTTTTAAAGGTTTTGTTTTAAAAGTTATACATTTTCTTCATTGAAATGTAATATCAACGCATTTGTAATATTTTCATTATTTTTATAATATACATATACTATATTTTCAAATATATTAATAGTTTAATTAAATCGAGGTAGCCTATATACTTTTAGTTCTTGTTTCCTTTATTAACGTGGAACGTTTAAGTGGCACCCGTTCGGGAAGAAAGTCCGTTGGCATTTCTGTAACACTCTATCCGCCTCTTGCTCCTTAATGGAAGCACGCCGATACATTCCGCAACATATCGTTTCTCTTCAGCGGTAGCGGGCTTATGCAACCCGCAACATATCAACATTGCAAAAATAAATGGAGTTCGAATATTATCATCGTATATGCATTGCAGTTACGATATTAATGACTAATTTCTTGAGCAGTCATGTTCTACGCAATTACAGGGATTCTACAATCCCCTGCCTTCCCTTTCAATTCAAAGATTGCTGTCCTCTTCTAAAATATGTGACATCAAATTTATATAATTAAATTTAGGTGTATAATTTTAACTGTTTTCCAACACTGCTGTCTCCTTCTAAAGTACCGTATCTATAATGAATTCAAATTTGTATAATTATACTTAGGTACATAAGTTTAGTTATTTATATCTTAATTCTAACATTGCTGTCCTCTTCTGCTATGCCTATAAAATACTTAACAATAGTATTTTAGAGCCTATTTTAATATTTTAAAATCTACTTTAGGTGTCTAATCGTGTTTTTTAGAGTTAAAATACCCTAAATATCCTATATATGAATAAAATCATTGAATAAGTTTGGTGTTATGGACATAGGCAAATGGACTGATAGAATCACTTAGTAATTATGGTATTATTATTATTAGCCTATTATTATTATTATTGTTATTATTATTATTATTATTATTATTATTATTATTATTATTATTATTATTATTACTATTATTTAATAGTACTGGTAATGTTATATTTTACAATTGTAGTATTGACATAGTGACTACGAGTACTAATAACATCCTAGGAATTTAATTTTTAAAACGCTACACATTTTCGCGTTGTGAAGAGTACCACATGTTACTTGCTGATGCTTGTCAATACAGTGTAGGAACATCAGAAACGAGACTGGAAGCGAATCCGAAGTTACATACCGTGAGTAGTTTAAAGAGAAGAAAAACATTATGCTTCTCTTTCTGTCTCCTTTTTCATCCCAGCAATCCATTGTCACAAGTCAGGTAGTCGGAAGCAAACACCTCACATCGACTCGTGCGTTCAAATTCCTCCCGAGTCAAACATTATACAATATAAACACACAATTACGAAATATAAGAAAAAACGAATAACAATTAATTCACCCGTATATCCGTAAAAAATCATTCTTCTAAAAAATGAAACGGGAAGCAAGGCTTGCATCACATCCATGGACGCTATGCCCCTGCTTTCAGTCTACAGCAGAACTCTGTTGAAAGAAGTCGCGTGTACACAACGCTCCGCCCGCCACGTATAAAGGTCATTGGCCTGAGTGAGAATTGAAGAATAAATGAAGTACAGATAGAGAAGATGAAAGAGTGGGTGCAAGTGATTTCAGGAAATGATAAAGTTAGTGAGTTAAGGAGAGAGGAAATGAAGTTTAGTACGGAAGTGAATTAGGGTGAAGTACCAACGAAGAACCAGGCTTTGGAAAATTTCAGTTGAAAGGTAGAAAGTATCAGTGATTAGACAGAGAAGTTTATAGCAGAGAACAACACATTAAAGAAGAAAATAAGTGACTACGATCGCAATATGAGGAAAAGGAACTTAATAATTTTCGGTGTTGAAAAATTGAGGCGCGAAAAAGAGATGGAAACCTTGGAGACAATAAGCGACATAAATGTAGAAAGATCTTTAATCAGGGATTAAGGGAAGACGATGTCGGCTATTCGTACAATTTGGGAAATGGCTCCAATAGACCCATCCTTGTGAACTTCAATAATACAAGAATAAGGGAAGTTATGCTGAATAACAGAAGGAAGCTTAGTAGTTCAGGAGTGAGAATAGAAGTAGATACGCCAGTTGAAGTCAGAAATAGAAGAAAGCGGCTACTACCTTACATGAAAGCACATTTCGCTAAAATGTATGATGGTAAGCTGATAGCGAATGGTAAATTTTATGACTTGGAGTTTTGCTTAAAGAACGAAGGGCACCCTGAATTCGGATTACAGGCACCGAAGATAAGAACAAATGAGAGAAGCGGACAGATTCCAATGGAGAATGGGTCAGTTTTACTGAGGGAAGAAATAGTAAGTCAGCCGACAGTCGAGGATAACCACTTAAACCAAGGGAAGGAACAGTAATGGTGGAAAAAATCAACCCGACTGCAAGGACAGAACATCAGATAGTCGAAGGTCACCACACGGCAATAGGAGATAGTAGGTCTAACGAGGTTATAGTTATCCTGCAAGCAAAATTCAGCTCGAACCTCTCGCGGCGCGCATGCTATACCCCTCTTACCCCCCTGCAGTAGGCGTAAGAGCATGCTGGGAACGGGAGCATACGTCATCTGCGCGAGACAGTCACGCCCGCTGGTCTCTGCGCACTGAGTTTTCCTTGTTGGATGCCCATAAGAATTCATATGATGACGAACGAGAAGTATAAACATCGACATGAAGAGGGAAGCAACGTTAAGCTGCAGAGTAAGAGGAATGCAAGTCTCTTAAGAAAGCACTTGAATGCAGTGGCGGCTCTAGAAGGGAGTAGCAAGTTAGCGCTACCCCCAGAAATTTTACAAGTAAATAATGCGTACAATAATCAATGATGACTTACCAATATGCCTACATACTCTTTTAAACATAATAAGAAATACCCCTATTATCTGTAGAGGACTTGTACTGTATGTACGTCTGCACTAGACTTGTTAACTCTGTGTCTGCTAAGAGAATTTGGGTGCTACAGGGGCAGGTGCGGGGAGAGACTCTGGAGGCGTGGCTTTCGCTAGCAGACAGATTATGACGTATATACACAATCGCTTCGCGCCTTGAAATCGCTGCCTCCTTGATCGTATTGCTATACGGTACGCTATACCGCGTTTTATGCTCCGGGTGTTGTGTGAGTTTCTCTTGTCTTGTTAAAAGTGTTAATTATAAGAGAGTAAGTAATTTCTAGTGTACAGAAATGAATTCCATTAGTAGTTTACACTCACAACCATTTTCATCTAGGTCATTAGAGGTGAAAATAGAAATAAAAAGGCTTAGTAGATCAACACCTGCTATTAAGCTTTCGCAAACAATTTCTACGAAAGGTAGGACTTTCAACGGAATTTTTAATGCTAATATGTTCGAAAAACATGACTGGTTGTGCAGCTGTGATGTCAAGAATGCTCTATTCTGTTTTCCGTGTGTGTTATTTGATGGCGAAGAAGTTTGGACTAAAACAGGAATGATTGATGTGCATAATTTAAATGAAAGGGTTAAGAAACATGAGTCATCGTCAACCCACGTAAAAAATGTCCTTAGTTTAGCCCTCATGGGAAATGTAAATATTGCTGCTCAGTTGGACGGTGCCTATAGAAGAAACATTGAACTTCACAACCAGAAAGTAGCCAATAACAGATACGTGCTAAACATCATCATAAATTGTATTCGATTTTGTGGCTTCTTTGTATTAGCACTGAGAGGTCACGATGAAACGGATTCGTCTTCTAATCCAGGCGTATTTCGTGGTCTCATAAATTTCAGTGCTGAGCTAGACAACTCTCTAAAGACCCACCTAGAAAATTCAACAGTTTTCAAGGGGACGTCAAAAACCATTCAAAACGAGCTTTGGCGGTTATGCTAGAAGTCTGTCACGAAGAGATTTCACGGCAGATAAGAGCTGCGGACTTTTTAGCTATTATTGCAGATGAAACAACAGATGTCTCCAACAAATTTCAGATGGTGGTTATTTACAGATACATCCACAACAACAAGCCTGTTGAGAGATTCTGGGATTTCATTGTTCCTACTGCACCATCTTTGGCTAAAAGCATATCACAGGAGCTTGATCGTCATTTAGGAGCTTGTCCCAGGAAACTGATCGCTCAAACATATGATGGTGCTTCAGTCATGAGTGGCTCATTACGTGGTGTTCAAGCATTGGTCAAACAAACTTATCCAGACGCAGCTTATGTTCATTGCTATGCGCATCAGCTTAATCTGATCATGCAAAATGCTGCAACAACGAATCGCAATGTGAAAATATTTTTTGCTAACCTTCAGGGCCTCTGTACATTTTTCTCTTCTTCACAGCGCACAGCAGTTTTAGATGAAGTAGTGAAAAAACGACTACCAAAATCTGTTCCAACTAGATGGAACTTTCAATCAAGGAGTGTGAATACCGTATATGAATACCGAGATGATCTTATTGACTGTATGAGGGCAATTCAGGATGAAAATACAATATCAAACCCTTCTACCATTTCACAAGCCTGTGGTTTCGAAGAGATTCTCAGGAATGGAAATTTTGTATTCTGGCTGTCATTTTTCCATCGAATAATGCCTCATATTGACATTCTTTTCGATCAGGTTCAGAAAAGAATTTGGGAGCCATCATATCTCCATAAACAAATCCAAGCATTTGAGCATGTAGTTTCTAGCATCCGGGATAGTGTGCAAGTTTCTTTTGTGCAGGAGAGTACAGTGAAAAAAAGGAGGATTGAAGATAACTCGAAAACAAAAAATCAGGAGGCCAAAGAAATCTGTGATATCATAGTACAACAAGCTAAAAGCCGTTTTGAATTCAAAGGTCATCTTTCAGCAGCTATGCTATTTCTACCTGATAGATTTTCAGAATATAGTACTGCTTTTCCTGAAAATCATCTACAAACAGCATACACTAATTATAACTTTTTGGATACGAAGAAACTCCGTACCGAATTGACTGCTATATATGAAAGAGAAGAGTTTAGGAAAATTACGGATGCATTGCCCATGTTTGACTTCATAAATGAGAATAACTTAAAAGAAGCATTTAGTGAAATTGTAAAACTCCTGAAAGTACTGTTCACCATTCCCATGACCACATCCGAGGCAGAACGGAGTTTCTCTACTCTGAAGAGAATAAAAACATTTCAGCGCAACACAATGACGCAGGAAAGACTTTCAGCTCTTGCCATGCTTTCTGTGGAACGAGACCTTATTATGCAAATACCTGATTTCAACCAAAGAGTTATTGACAAATTTGCATCCAGAAAGGATAGGAGAATGGATTTTCTCTTCAAATAGGTGAGTCATATAGGCCTAAGTCTAATTTTGTTAAAGTAAAGTAATTGAGATATTTACTAATCAAACTGCATGGTGCTCGACAACCACTTTGCGTAGTTGTAGTGCTTGAGCAATTTTATGAAAGTTTACAGTATAAAAGTACTGTCACCGAAAATATGCTACCCCCTATACTTCAAGTCACCGACCGCCACTTCTTGAATGTGAGAATGAACAGCACAATTAGTATGGGAAAGTATAGACAAGTGGTGAAAAAAATAATCCAGGAGTCGGGAAGAGAAAATGGGGGAGGAAGTGAGAGTAATAGGGGTGGAATTGTAAAGAGACATATAGAAGACTCAATTAATCCAGTGTCTGCTGGGGATATTGAAAATTTTAGAAGCATGGTAGTAAAAAAAATCGAGGAATGTAGTCAAAAGTTAAGTGAATGGGGATAAAGACAAGTGTGAAAAATTTGGTGGGGGAGACGATATTTAATAGCGATAAGTAAAACATGCGAGTGAAGAAAGTGCAAGCAAAGAAGAGGTGAGGGGGAGTGATCAGTACTGATAACGACCTGTTCTATCAGGGAGAAAAATTACTAATGAATTGAATTTTTAGAGTAATAAGTGACCGACATTAATGAACTAATAAAAGATCAAGAAAAGAGTAATAGGAATTGTCTAGTGGTACTGAATTAGATTAATATCAAAGCAACAGAGTAACGAAGATATGAATAGTAGGAATTCCTCGATGGTGGAGTGGCTATAGCAAATAGTGAACTTAACAACGAATCGGCCGTGGAAGTGAACTGGTATAAACAGTAGGGTATATGATGTGAACTAGTGAATAAATGACTAGCAAAAGAAAGGTAGAATAAATATTAAATAGACAATAGAATGAGCAGTAGAGAGGAGATAGCTAGTGGGAATAGGGTAGTTTTAATAAAGTATAGACCTACTGCAAAGAAATGTTATTTGTAATGACTGTTAATGGTGGCACCATATACGTGAAAATGTGAGGTCTACCATTACATGTAAGAAATGCTGTAACGAAATATATATCATAGATATCATATCATAATCATATATAGATTCTTTTCAATCAGTTCTGTTTAATTTAATATCGAAGGAACACAGCATTATTATTTGTGCTAAATTTGATTACATTTTGTTATCAACATTCAATGCTAGTTTATTTACATTAAATCAATAATAAATTATTTATTAGCTATTGTATTAGAAGAATTCATACATATTAATGTATTTTAAATTCAGAACCCGTGATCATTTACATTATTGCAAACTGATATCTGTCTCAGAAAAAAATAACATAATTACTTAAGATGAATGGTTCACTATGACTCTGAATCTCTCATATGAGAATATGACGCATAATAGGATCCAGGACTGCAAAGAGTTAAGTAGTCCTTGGCTACTTGTGCATGTGAGAAAATTCCTCACGTAAGTTGTAGAAGACACTAGGCCTAATACACTACATCGTGTAAGATGTAATTTTCTTTTAGTAACGGGTAACCCTCAATTGGATACTTTAAAGTAGAAGGGTGAAAAGTGCCAAAATGAAACATTGGAGATAAAAAAATGTAGCTATAAGAATAATTGTACACATATTTGTGTCATGTTTTTTTTTTACTGATAGAAAACAGCAGTAGTACCGTGTTTACTCATTAATAATAGTGGTATGTAAAGACATTATTTCTCCATATTTAATTATATAACACAGATTGTGAAAAGGGTTAAGTAATGGGTACAGTTGCAGTAGAATGGTGCAAAGTCCAATACCTATTTTTTCCTATTCTGGAGCAATTTTTACTCACAGATCTGCCTGTAGAACTGCCTATGCTCCTCATTTGCAAGATAGGGAGTCATTGCTAGTAGATCCCTCTTCTTTTCTTCAGTAATTTCCCTATTTTATGCTTTAACTTGAAACAATGCTGACTGCACATCTTTCATGTTTTTTTTTTTTTTTTCCTTTTTAATGGTATGCATTGCTTCATTATCATGGGACTGTTTCACAGAAACACTACCTGCTTTAATGACATCATACGGAATGCAATATGCCTTAGAAATATTAAAGTTTTTGATGGAAATTAGTTGATCAGCAATATCTTGCATATTAAGGAAATATGACTCTAGCATTGAAACGGTTTGAAATGGTTTTACAACTTTAAAGTCTTGTACGATTTTAAGCAGGTCACTAGGAATGAAGGCTTTTGTCACTTTCTGTCGTTTTTCAATCAAAGCGAAATCAGAATCGCATTGCAAGAAACTGTGGCCGCTGAGAAGGAAACGTTGTTCTATATGCTCAAATAAACCAATAGCAACTAAAAAGAGACACTTGAAAACCATTACACGAGTTTTGTTTTCAGCTGGACAGTTATCAGATTCTTCTTGTTTGTTATGTCCATATTCATCAGTTTTAGTACACGCGAGACAATCTCATTGGCACCTCTACTCGCGATGCTTTCATCCCACATACACATATAAGACTGTATTGTATCACATACACAAACTCCAAAGTTATAACGTGAAAGCTGACATTTGTAAAGTGTAAGTTTGGGCACAAACATGACCTGTTGAAGATCCATTGCATTCTATGATGCAGCTCAAGAGGGCGCTTACTGTCTGAAACTGCATGGTGCTGGCAACGTGACATCTAAATATCTCGCTTAAGAAACACAGGTGGATGTAGCCTCTTTCATACATCATCCTCCGAGGTACATTGCACTTTTCTGCATAATAATTTCGTTTTCTATGATTTTGGCACTTTGCACCTTTCTACTTTAAAGTATCCAATTGGTCTTTATTTTACCTAGTGTCATTTCGCATGATTAATGAATAATGACTTAATTAATCTTTCAGATTTACATGAACATCAGTTTAGAATTAAGTGTACGCATGAATCTGTTTATTATATTCTGTAATGTGGTTCGGCCTGTATCTCTTTCCATAAATTTATTGTAAGAATTCTTGGGCTATTCTTACCGTAATCAGTATAGAGGCATTTTGCATTTATAGGCCTATTGTGTCTCCCAAGATAAAATCGAATTTTACCATTGATCAAGCTTTGATGAAAGCTATGAGGAGTGATACTTTGTGTTCAAATGACGGGGATTACGGAGGCATGCTGTTGATTTCAGAATAATGTACCTTATGTTTCGATTACTTCTCTGAACTTTTAGGAAATGCTGATTGTGGGACTATATTATTAGCAAACACCTGTATACTAAGCTGTATACTAGCGGCATTGACGTGAGTGCGAAATATCGCGGACTTGGCATCTAGCGGAGCGGCGTGGAATTACGTCCACAAATACAAAAATTAACATAGCAGGATTCGGACTATTGCTTAAAACGTGAGTTACTAATGTGGAATAATGTTATATGAAACGTTTAAGAAATGTTGAATTGTATTTAATGTACAATTATTATCTTATATCAAAGCTGCATATTATGAGAAATATTGCAGACTTCATATTACTTTCCGTAATTAATTTTTTCTTTGGTTTTGGTTTATTGATACAAAATCAATTCTCACTTTAAGAATGAATTTACAATAATGCTTTATATACGCATTGCTGACAACTGCAAAGATAAAATTGATAGTAATCTGATGTTTGTAATAAGCCATGTGGACAGCAATAAAACTTAATTTGATAAAACCTTAAAATTTCCAATAGAAAAACTAATTTGTATTTTTCTATCAACACAAAGAGACGAAGAAATTAGAATTACTAAAGAATGTTGTTGACTCACGTCTTATGATCCCTCGGAAATAGAAAGTAGACTACGATTTGGAGCAATTTGTAATGCTGTAATTTTGTAGCAATTATAAACAACACATATACACCCTGACATTTTAACACAGCACTAATTAATAAAACTATTAATTAGCCCAGCAACAATATACATTGCAGTTGATTACAACCTAGATCATACTGATCATCTATTACCTAGGATTACAGCTTGTATCGTGAGTATAACCAGACCGGCCGCCTAGGTAGCAGCACCAGCGTCGTTCGCGCGCAGTACTACTAGCGGTCCGGTATTATTATAGTAAGGTATTTGTTATTAGGTTGGTGCATAAGTTCGTAGCGTTTTTGTTTTTCATAATTCTTCAGCCCTTCTAAAACTAAACTCACAAGATTTTCACTTCTAGACATTCATCACAATATTGTTGTAAACAGGGCTGGGCCGATGTAGGTTTTTTTTATTAAGTGTTGACTCTGCGGGATTTTAAGTTTCTTGCCTTGGCTACAAAAGAGTTGGTTGCACTACTTAGATTTTTTTTGTGTGTGTTTCCCGTTGTGTTTCTACAGTGAATTGAAACCGATGATGTGTTAATATTCTGTTTTTAAGCGATATTTATTGTTGAGTTTGTGTTCTTTGCGCTGTAGAAAGACTGTTCTCTTTGCAGGCTTTATACATTCATTAGTACGGTGAACTTCATCTGTTGAATTTTTTGAAAAATTGTTTTCTTTTTAAAATAACAGCAATTATCATGTTTAGGGTAATTTAATTTCTGATTGAAAGAAAAGGAAGAATATCCAGGCATCATGTTTAGATAAAACATTAAGCCACTGGTGCAGCGAGGGAGTTCTGGGAGGTAACCCCTCTCAGAGCCCCACAGAAAAAGAAGAAAACGAAACGCTGTTGAAGCTCTGCAACTTTATAACAGTGATAATTCCAATAGCTAATACACAACCTGTTCACAATAATGGCAACTCTCCCTGTAACTATTCGTACTTCTGATGAATTCAACCATAAATAAAGCAAAAAATATTATTGTTAAAATTATGATTTTTATTAAAAAGATTTGACTATTTAAAATATTAATTTTGGGAGAGATAAGATTACTTTATATTCAGAACTTAATACGTATTTTATTTATAAATAATACAAAATGGCGCATTACTGGAACAGTTATAAAACTATTTTTCATATGTTTGTTCTTAAGTAATATAAAGGGACAAATGAAACCGTATAGAGAGTACGTCTCCAAAGATTTTTCTTTCAGAGATATTAGTTAATAATTAACAAATTACACCTTGAATCGAAAAATTATTCAAGCAAACAAATTTAAAACATTAGCCTGATATGGCACTCGGCAAAGATTCTCCTCCGAATGCTGAATCGACGTTTATATTCTAAGATGGAAGGTGAGTAGGAAGAATAGCAATTTGGCTCCAGGAAGGGAAAAAGTATGACAGATGCAATTGGACTGCTGCGAATAATCGGCGAAAGATACCGAGAGAAAAATAACGAAGTGTACCGATGGACCTGGAAAAGGTTTGTGACAGAGTGAATTGGAATAAACTTAAGGGGATCCTAAAGAAAACAGGTGTGGATTGGAAAGAAAGGAGGCTATTCTGTAGCCTTTATATAATAGAAGAAGAAATGTCAAAGAAAGTGGAAGAGGAAGAGGAGTACGACAAGAATGTCCTTTATTACACACACTGTTCAATATCTACTTGGAGGATTTGTTGAAAAACTATTTTCAGAACGTAGGGAGGGAGGCAAAAGAATAAATTGCATCAGATTTCCTCACGATATAGCGTAAGTTAGTTAGCAAAAGAGGAGACGATGCTAAGGGATATGCTACTGAAGCTAAATTACAGCTGTGAGCAATATGGATCAAGACAAACGCAAACAAAACGAAGAAGGTTTGAAATACTTGGGCTGTAAGTGTAACACGAGCAGCTACCAGGAAGTCAAAAGGGGAATTACAATGGCAGAGGAAGATTTTAATAGAAAAAGGAGCATCTTCTGTGGACCTATGAAAAAAACTAAAAAACACACTAGTGAAGTGCTTTGTGTGAAGTGTGACATTGTATGGGGCCAGTGTTGCCATACTGTGAGGAATTCCACAAAATGAATGGAATTTTTATTATTGTGTGGAATGACTGGCTGCGTGGATTTTGTGTGGAATTCTGATAGCTAGGCCCACTAAATTTTTGAGTTAATTAAAAAGTAAATGTGCATATAAAACTTCGGTACAGTTGATTATAGAGTAGCCGTAGGTGGATTATCTAAACCGCGCTTAGTCTGTAAGAATAGCTTTGATTTTGTCATTCTGTTTGAAGATTTTGACCCTTTCTTTATAGACTTTCTACCGAGCTTTCAAAGTTCTGAGTGACAACGAAATACTGAACTCCGTTCATGGATGCATTCGGATAGCTGACAATGAACTTGAGGGGGATGGTTTCGACTTGGAGAACAAATTTTTACCGCTATGGGTCGTGTTGAGAGGGTGGATGAGAAAGTAACAATAAGCTCAGTCACTTGTCTGGTTTCCGCTATCTCTCTAATCTGCTTCATGTACGACCCGTAACAAGTATTTTCTATTACCTAAGATTAAATTGCTTAATATCCCTAAACAACCATCAGGACGACACACTCTATCCTGAAGTATGACACTATTGTTCCGGCTTGTGTTCTGTCATGACAATTCCTTCCTATACTTCTTGTATACTGTTGAAGCCAATGTGCGATAACTCACAGTTAAGTTATCACAGCTACTATTGTAAACGACACGAACCATGGCGGATCTCGAGCAGAGACAGGTATAGTTCGGGTCAGCTTACTCCATACCCTAAGGGTGAAACCCAACCATTTTTCCCCTCATTACTACATATGTTAGTGGATTGTGATGATTTTCTAGTTTGCAGGTTGAATTTTCTTTTGCCAACTTCGTTTCAAATTTCGATACTGACAAATACTACAAATGGTAGTGATATTGTAACTGGTATATTGTCGGTACTGGAGTTCCATGAAATTAAAATTGTACTAGATTTCTGAGACTGTTACTGGAAGCTAGCGAAATTTGAACATACTAATAATTAATTAATATCAGTATTAATATTAATACTTAATAGTTATTTTGTGTGTTGCGTTGTGGTTGTAATTCAAGACTATAGTCAGGTAAGTTTTCGGAGTTAGTACTAATAATGTCATATGGTCAAACAAAACACATTTTCAGGTTAGATCTCGTGAGTCAGTTGTTTAGTGAAACCAATGAATTGCAATATTACCAGACAAAATATTTGACATGTTGATCCCTTTCCCGTATAGTTTGCTACGAAAATATGTTACAAATTATTGAATTATTTAGAATAACCTTCCAAACATGAAGTACGGTAAGTAAATAAGTGATTAGTACGTAGGATCGTGTGATATCTGGTAACAGTTGGCAACACTCACAAGACGGCAATATTTGCTGCTTGTTCTTATGTGACCCTCACTATGTATGAAGTGAGACGTTGCCATAATCTTACTCGTGCGCGAGAGTCTGCTGGGAGTGCAAAGTATGAACGGAAAGCGTAAAGTTCCAGGATAAGTTGATCATCTAACATCTTGAGATATATAACAAGTAAATAACAGAATCGCAGGTTCAATGTTAGAAGGTTGTATGTTATAAATATGGGTAAATTCTTATATACCTACAACCTTGTAATGTCAATTAACAAGGGACAAATAATAAGCCAAATATTTCCATTTATTTAATTCAGGCCCTCCTATAACCCCTTTTAAATAAAGTATTTTGAATGACATTACTTACTTACTTAATTACTGGCTATTATGGAACCCGGAGGTTCATTGCCGCCCTCACATAAGCCCGCCATCGGTCCCTATCCTGAGCAAGATTAATCCAGTCTCTATCATCATATCCCATCTCCTTCAAATCCATTTTAATATTATCTTTCCATTTACGTCTCGGCCTCCCCAAGGTCTTTTTCCCTCCGGCCGCCCAACTAACACTCGAAATGCATTTCTGGATTCGCCCATACGTGCTACATGCACTGCCCATCTCAAACGTCTGGATTTCATGTTCCTAATTATGTCAGGTGAAGAATACAATGCGTGCAGTTCTGTGTTGTGTAACTTTCTCCATTCTCCTGTAACTTCATCCCGCTTAGCCCCAAATATTTTCCTGAGCACCTTAATCTCAAACACCCTTAACCTATGTTCCACTCTTAAAGTGAGAGTCCAAGTTTTACAACCATAAAGAGCAACCGGTAATATAACTGCTTTATAAATTCTAACTTTCAGATTTTTTGACAGCATCCCTGGATGATAAAAGCTTCTCAACCGAATAATAACAGGCATTCCCCATATTTATTCTGTGTTTAATATCCTCCCGAGTATCATTTATATTTTTTACTATTGCTCCCAGATATTTGAATTTTTCCACCTCTTCAAAGGATAAATTTCCAATTCTTATATTTCCATTTCGTACAATATTCTCGTCACGAGATATAATCATATCCTTTGTCTTTTCGGGATTTACTTCCAAACGTATCTCTTTACATGCCTCAAGTAAAATTTCCGTGTTTTCCCTAATCGTTTGTGGATTTTCTCGTAACATATTCACGTCATCCACATAGACAAGCAGCTGATGTAACCCGTTCAATTCCAAACCCTCTCTGTTATCCTGGACTTTCCTAATGGCATATTCTAGAGCAAAGTTAAAAAGTAAAGGTGATAGTGCATCTCCTTGCTTTAGCCCACAGTGAATTGGAAACGCATCTGACAGATACTGACCTATACGGACTCTGCTGTACGTTTCAGTGGGATACATTTTAATTAATCGAACTAGTTTCTTGGGAATACCAAATTCAATCAGAATATCATAAAACTTCTATCTCAACCCAGTCAAATGCCTTTTTGAAATCTATGAATAACTGATGCACTGTACCCTTATACTCCCATTTTTTCCCCATTATCTGTCGAATACAAAATATCTGATCAACAGTTGATCTTATACGCCTAAAACCACACTGATGATCCCCATTAATTTCATCTGCATATGGAGTTAATCTCAAAAGAAATTTTGAATGACATATAGCATAAAATCTAAGTTAGAACGAACTAAAATTATATTACTATTTTCATATAACTCGGTTCAGTCATTATCACATGAAAAGGTAACAAACATCCAAATAGACAGACAGACATACAAACAAAAATGTCAAAAATGCGACTTTCGGTCTCAGGATGGTTAATTTTACATGTTAACACCAATTATTTTTTTAAATTATCAGAACAATTTTGGTTACAGATTTATTATTAGTATAGAGTATTATTATTGTAAGTTTTTTTATACTCTACAAAAATGTAATTTTATTCTCAACAATTACTTTTCCCTTTCTACAATTTAATTCCACTCCCGTCAACAATGGGATTTGCTCTCCACACAGCAACACAGTGTTCGTTATTGCACTCCACAGACGACAATGACAATTTACTTGGATTATTGAGAACAACTATGAACTGTTAGTTTTTACTAATGTTCACAAAGCACTATTTACAAATCAGAACTGTCAGTTCTCAGTTCACAATTCTTCTAGCTCAGTCACTCAAGTTCACAGTATTTCGAACCACAGACTTTCAGAGATAGTCCACTGTACTCGTACTCAAGTCCCTCCAACTGCGGTCCACTGCACTCGAACTCAGGCCTTCGGATGCTCACACAGTTGCGGACATACACTCAAGTCGAACTCCGGTACACAAGACTGGCTGGCTTTCTGTCCATTCACTGTAACAACACTGCCTTACTGACTGCCTGACTGTCTCAAGTTCACTCGCGTGCGTAATTTATACCGACAACGACGTAGACGAGAAAGTTCGAGTTCTGGATATTTCCAAGCGTCACTCGAACAATCCGGACCCCTCTCCTCTCTGCCGCGGTCGCTCTTTCCCCTTTCTCCCCACAGCACATGCCCCAGGAAGGAGATGCGCGCGCAACCTGCCCGTCACGGCCGACCTTGCAATTCCTTCTGCTGGTCGTGAAATCCAATCTCACGCGGCTGTCACATTGCTCCCTCCTTAGGGCTGCTCGTCCCGGGCAGTCCCTTGGTAACTTGCTAATCGGTCCAGATGCACCACCATCATCTTCCCTCGGGTTTGCCGCTGGATGCGGTACACCACGTCGTTGATCCGGGTCACCACGCGGTATGGTCCATCCTAGGCACGTTGCAGCTTCGGTGATTTTTCTTTGGTCCTGGTAGGTCGATACAGCCACACCAGGTCGCCCTCCTGGAATCCAGCAGAGTTGGCTGATCTGTCGTAGCGCACTTTCATTCTGTCGCTGGCCATCTTGATGTGCTCTCAGGCCAGATGGTGGACTCCACTGAACTTCTCGGTCAGTTCCGCCACATAGTCAGTCGCTGGCTGGTCGGCGCTGGGTGGCGTGCCAAACAGCAGATCACATGGCAGGCGCAGCTCTCTCCCGAAGACAACGTTTGCCGGTGTCATCCCTTTTGTATCGTGGAACGAAGCTCTGTAGGCCAAGAGGAACAGTGGGACTCTGGCATCCCAGTCTCGTTGATGGTTGGACACCACCTTCCGCAGGTCTCTTCCACGGTTTTGATGTAGCGTTCCACTATACCGTCGAACTGTGGATGGAGGGGAGTGGTACTGGTTTTATACACACCCAGAGCAATTCTCCCATCAGGTTGGATTCAAAGTTGCGCCCCTGATCGCTATGAAATTCCTGAGGCACCCAAAATCGGCAGATTAAGTTGTCAAGCAGCGCGTCGGCCACCGTCGAAGCCTCTTGGTTGGGAATCGCGTACACCTCTGGCCATTTTGTGAAGTAATCCATGGCGACACGCAGGTAGCGGTTCCCGCGATCCGTGACCGGGAACGATCCAGCAACGTCGATGGCGATCCTCTCAAAAGGAGCTCCCACGTTGTACAGCTGCATGGCTCCCCTGCTGCGTGTCCTTGTTCCGCGACTGGCTGCACAGGTGTCGCATATTCGACACCACTGTTCTGTGTCGGTTCTCTGATGCAGCCAGTAGAACCTCTGCCTTAGCTTGTCCAGCGTCTTGTTGGCTCCCAGGTGGCCTCCAGTCACTCCAGCATGAGTCTCCTCCAGCACTTCTTTCACCTTGCTCCTGGGAAGGACGAGTTGTTCTATGTGGGTCTTTCCATCGGCCGACTCCCAAATCCTCTTCAGGATACCGTCCTTTACAGTGAGGGATTCCAACTGAGCCCAGTAGCTCTTGTAAGTGGTGCTACGGTTCGCGATATCAGCCCATATTGGTCTCCGGCCGGACTCCACATCACGCAGTAAATGTCCAATGTTTGGGTCCTCCAGCTGCTCCCTCTTTATGGCAGCATTATCCCAGCCTGGGCTCGGCTGGGCGGCAATTGCTCGGACTGCGTGGGCGCCATCCCGCTCTTCTACTTTCAGGCAATGTTTGCAGCCATCTGGGCACGGGCGTCGTGATAAGGCATCAGAGTAGGAATGTTTCTTCCCTTGGCGGTGTTCGGAGGTGAAGTTGTACTCCTGTAGTCGTTGAACCCAACGGGCGGTCTGCCCCTCCAGATACTTGAAGCCCAATAGCCAGGTGAGTGCAGAATATTGTGTCCTCAGATGGAATTCCTGGCCATACAAATATTTGTGGAAATGCTTCAGGACTTCCACAATGGCAAGAAGTTCTCTACGTGTCGCGCAGTAGTTTCTCTCAGCCTTGGATAATGTTCGGCTGAAGTAGGCAATCACCCTCTCTTGCCCGTCCTGTTCCTGAGAGAGTACTCCGCCGATGCCTACGTTGCTAGCGTCAGTTTCGAGTATGAACTTCCTTCCAGGGATGGGATATCTCAGTACAGGAGCAGTGCAGAGCGCCTCTTTTAGCGACTGGAAGGATGACTCCGCCTCGTCCGTCCATTGGAATTGTCGTTTCTCCTCTGTCAGCTGGGTTAGAGGCTTAGCGATGTTGGCGTACCCAGCTACGAACCTTTTGTAATAAGTGCAGAGGCCGAGAAAGCGACGCAACTCCTGCTTGTCCCTTGGTCTCGGCCTTCCTCTGACGGCTTGTAGCTTCTCCGGGTCCGTGGACAATCGATTGGTCCTTACTACGTGCCCCAGTTAGCTGACCTTCTTCTGAAATAGAAGACATTTCTTCGGGTTCAACTTCAGTCTGGCTTGTCGCAGTCTCTCGGACACTTTCCTCAGATTCAACAGCTGTTCGCCGAAAGTCTTGCCGACCACAATGACGTCATCAAGGTACAGCAAACAGGTGTCGTATGTCAGGCCTCTCATTACGGACTCCATTAATCTCTGGAATGTAGCCGGGGCGTTGCAGAGGCCGAACGACATAACGGTGAACTGCCATAGTCCCTGGCCTGTAGAGAATGCCGTTTTCTCCTTGTCCTCAGTATGTAGCGCCACCTGCCAGTATCCTGACTTGAGATGCAACGTCGAGAACCACTCTGCTCCGGCCAGGGTATTCAAGGTGTCGTCAATTCGTGGAAGGGGAAAGCAGTCCTTGGTGACGTCATTCAGTCTTCTGTAGTCCACGCAGAAACGCAGGTCCCCATTCTTCTTCTTCACCAACACCACACGTGATGACCAAGGGTTGTCGGATTCCTCGATGACCCCACTTGCTTTCATGCCCTCCAGTTGGCTGTCAATCTCCCTCTGTTTAGCTAGAGGGACGAGTCGAGGAGGTTGTCTGATTGGGCGAGCATTTCCGGTGTCGATGCGGTGCTGAACTTTCTCCGTTCTCCCGTAGTCGTTTTCAGACAGACTGAACACGTCTTGAAATTCTGTCAGTAGATCGTGGACTTGTCTTCTTTCTCCTTTGCTTAAATCCTCCGCCAATTCTCGTGCCAGCTCTTTCAGTGATGGGTCTAGATCAAGACGTGGTCGGTGACACTCCTCGTTATCTGCCAGGGACGTCACAGACGCTACCGGGTCGACGCTAACTAGTACAGTTCCACTAGGCACCTCCTTGTCTCGATTGGTGACATCCAGGACCCTCACCGGTACCACCTTCTTGTTCGGGAATAGGGATCTGGCCACATAAACCCCATCTATCGGAGTTGTCTGCGAATCGAGGAGCAGGTTTCTCTTAGGCTGTCCGTCCAGTCTTGCCTTCACCACCATCTCGCAGCCTGCCGGGATTGTCACTTGATTCTCCAAGGTGAGTCTGCTGGCCATGGGTTGCCTTCGACGTCCCTCAGGAACACTTCATCGTGACCAAAAAGGAGGATACGGCGCCGGACGTCCATCGTTGCACCGAAGATCCGCATGGCGTCGAGTCCCAGGATGACGTCTTCATTGATGTTGGCGACGAACACCCACCTCTCCAGTCTCCTCTTTCCCAAGGTCAAATCCAGGAAAACGTCTTTCTGAATGGGCAGGCTCTCGCCTGAAGCAGTACGTAGCTCATATTGGCGCAGCGGCGTCTCCCAGGTAGGACACGCACGACTTCCGGTCTGGCGATGGTGAGCGACGCCCCGGTGTCTACCAGTGCTCTGCATGGGCGGCTTCTTATCCATCCGTCAGCAATCAGCCCATCGTCGCATCTTCTGTTAACCGTCTTCAAGATCAGCCGAGGGGATGGTGATGACGGCGCCGACGTGCCCCTCATCGCATCGGCCCCTTCTAGTTTTCCTGTTTGTGACCAGATTGGTCACAGTCCCTCCTCAAGTGCCCAGGTTCGCCGAAGGACCAGCAGGTAGGCACTCCTCGTCATAGTCGCTCGGGTGATTTCGGTTGACGTTCCTCGACGTCGGCCGCCGCGACGCTCTTAATCCGTTGCGAAGCCAAGACGTTCGCCGTCAACTTGGCTGCCTCCATCCTGTGGGCCGCCGCCAGAGCTGCGTTCATGGTGCGATGCTCTGCCAGGATTAGCTGTTGTCTGATTTCGATGTCTCGAACTCCTCTGCCGAAGGTGTAGGCCGCTTCTTCAGCGACGAAATTAGGTGGTAGGCCCCTGAGGGACTTATGGGCAAGCTTTTCCACCGCCATCGCAAATTCTTGTAGGGGTTCGCCTGACTGCTGGACCCTCGTCTTCAGTTGGGTCCTGAATGCTGCCGCAAGTTGATGGTCACCATAACGTCCCTCCAGGACCGCCATTATTTCAGCGGCTGTCCCATCTTCTGGAACGCTGTGAAGAATCTCCGACGCCTGTCCCTGAAGCGCCGCCAGCAGCTGAGTGGTTTTCTCTGCTGGCGTCCACCCATTGTGCTCTGCGATGGCCTCTAACTGGCAACGGAATATCGCCCAAGACGTCGTACCGTCGAACTTCGTCGTCTTCACGTTGTAATGTCTGGCTGAAGGCAATGGTTCCGCAGGGCCACTATATGGAGTCCTCAACTATGTGGCCGCTTCTTGCATGGCACGTCGAACCTCCTCGGCAACTATCTGTTTATGTTCTCTAGCCTGGCGATCCACCAACGCGAGGATGTGCTTGTTTTCTACAGCATGTTGGTCCATTAACGCGAGTATGTGCTTGTTTTCCTCAGCATGTTTGTCCATCACCTCACTCGTCTGCTCTTGACTATGCTCGAGATCGCGGATTTTGCCGTCGAAATGGTCTACATCCTGTCTCAACTCGGCTACTGTCTCGTTTATAGTTGTAAAATTCTGGTTTAGTTTATCCAAATCGACCTTAAGTTCGTCTTTCACGATGACGACAATTCCATCTACGTGGGCCGAAACGCTTTTGATTTGCGTAGTGATGTCATCTTTCACTCCGCTTATGTCGCCTTTCACTCCGTTTATGTCGCCTTTCCCTTCACTTATGTCACTTTTCATCTCCGTTTTCACTTCACTTACGTCACATTTCATCTCCGTTTTCACTTCACTTATGTCGTTCTTCAACTCAGCTTTCATTTCCGCGATGGCTTGCAGGATCTGCTGTAGGTTCTCCATTGTCGATAATATCCCGATTCTGACACCAGAGTAAGTTTTTTAATACGGAACATAAATGTAATTTTATTCTTAACAAATACTCTTCCCTTTCTACAATTTAATTCCACTCCCGTCAACAATGGGATTTGCTCTCCACACAGCAACACAGTGTTCGTTATTGCACTCCACAGACGACAATGACAATTTACTTGGATTATTGAGAACAACAATGAACTGTTAATTTTTACTAATATTCACAAAGCACTATTTACAAATCAGAACTGTCAGTTCTCAGTTCACAGTTCTTCTAGCTCAGTCACTCAAGTTCACAGTATCTCGAACCACAGACCTTCAGAGACAGTCCACTGTACTCGAACTCAAGTCCCTCCAACTGCGGTCCACTGCACTCGAACTCAGGTCTCTCCAACTGCGGACCACTGCACTCGAACTCAGGCCTTCGGATGCTCACACAGTTGCGGACACACACTCAAGTCGAACTCCGGTACACAAGACTGGCTGGCTTTCTGTCCATTCACTGTAACAACACTGCGCCCTACTGACTGACTGACTGTCTCAAGTTGACTCGCGTGCGTAAATTATACCCACAGCGATGTAGACGAGAAATTTCGAGTTCTGGATATTTCCAAGCGTCACTCGAACAATCCGGACACCTCTCCTCTCTGCCTCGGTCGCTTTTCCCCTTTCTCCCCACAGCACATGCCCCAGGAAGCAGATGCGCACGCAACCTGCCCGTCACGGCCGACCTTGCACTTCCTTCTGCTGGTCGTGAGATCGAATCTCACGCGGCTGTCACGTTATTTACCCCATAATAATAGTTGTAATTAATGCTTTCTTGATTCCAGTGGTTACGTCATTAGAGGGAGGATGATATATACAATAACTGCAATTTATGTATAGATAATGTTCTTGAAACCTATTATCCAGAATGATAAAAATTAAAGACATCAATTTACTGTACTGTGAAGTATAGTTGCAGAGTTTAAAGAAAGTAGATACTTGGTACCCAACTTAATAATATGCTGTGTTAAATAGCCTAGCTATTTTCAAGGTAGAAGTTCAATATGTGCGTATAATAAATGTAATTCTAATAAACGAAAGTTTAGTGTAGTACGCATAATTTTGTCAAGGGAGGCGTCATTATTAAAATTGTTCACAATTTACAATACCAGTATTTAAAATTCTTATATTATTATTATTATTATTATTATTATTATTATTATTATTATTATTATTATTATTATTATTAAAATATGAACTGCCAAATGTAGGTACAAAACGAAAGTTCCATAATAAAGTCAGAACTTAACTAACGAACGAGTAAATACCGCTCTCAAAATGAGGTTACAATCGACAGCGCACAATATTTAACATCTGCACTGCAGAACTGTCAAAGCAACCTTTTTGGCACGATCGTGTTTTTTGTTGTATTTACAGGCTATTGTTGTTAGGCCTTAAATGTTAGAATTCCCACACAGAAACTCGTTACTATGGAAACTATTCTTCATAACATAAAACTGTACTGAAATGGACCCATTACAGTGCAATTTTGTTTCTTAGTTACCATTACAGTGCAGTTTTGCGAAGGCTTTGGAATTATAATGCTCTAATTTTTCAATGCAAAATATAAATGTATTTGCAATTTTAAAAATATGATCGTGCGAAAAATGTTGTACAATATATGATTGTTAAGTGCATTAAAAATATCGGAAATTGAAAAACTCACTCTGCTCGGTTTTCAAACTTTTCTTCAATTTCGTAAAAAGCACTTCCCAACCATGTATCGTAATATACTATTTCAATATGTTTCACAACAAGTTCAATTTCATATTGTGTCGGCTTCATTTTATTACAAATCCCATACTAGGCGATAGGTCTCTCTATAATAAAGATAGCATTGTTATAATTCGAACGTGCCACAGTACCAGGAACAGAGATTATATTGAAGGAGGGCAAGGACTATGTCTTATATCGATGTATATTTTGTTACTCTGACAGTGAAAAATGAGAGAGTACGTCAAGGATGTCCTTTATTACCTACCCTGTTCGACATCTACTTGGAGGATTTAGTAAAGAACTGTTTTTAGAATATGGGAGGAGTGACAGTAGGAGGAAGAAAAATAAAGTCTATAAGATTTGCTGATGATATGGCGTTGTTACCAGAAGAGGAGATGATACTAAAGGATATGCTACTGGAAATAAATGACAGCTGTGAGCAGTATGGGATGAAGATAAATGTAAATAAGACGAAGACTTGGGCATAGAAAAAAATAAGGAAGGTAAACTTACGAATTCTAAATGAGGCAGTAGAGCAAGTGGACAGCTTTTTATACTTGGGGTGTACTACAAGCAGTAACATGAGCTGCTGCCAAGAAGTCAAATCGAGGATAGCAATGGCCAAAGAACTTTTAATAGAAAAAGGAGCATATTTTGCGGACCTCTGAAAAAGAAGTAAGGAAGAGCCTAGTGAAGTGCTTTGTATGAGGCAGAAATATGGACATAACGACTAAGTGAAGAGAAGCGAATAGAAGCATTTGAAATGTGGATATGGAGAAGAATGGAACGTGTGAAGTGGACAGACAGAATAAGAATTGAAGCTGTGTTCGAAAGAGTGGGTGAAGAAAGAATGATGTTGAAACTGATCAGAAAGAGGAAAAGGAATTGGTTGGGTCACTGGCTGAAAAGAAATTTCCTACTGAGGGATGCACTGGAAGGAATGGTGAACGGAAGAAGAGTTCGGGGCAGAAGAAGATATCAGATTATTGCCGATATGAAGATACTCGTATATGGATCATATGAGGACCTTGAGTCTATATCTGCATGGCCCAGAAAGTTTGGTTTGACTCTCAATGCACGAAAATCACAAGCAATCCTAGTGGGACATCAACGTCTATTAAGCAACATTACTCCTGCTCTTCCAGTCAAGTTAAACGACACAATAATCCCGTTTGCTTCCTGTGTTAAAAACCTTGGAGTTTACTTTGATACGCATTTAAACTGGAATAACAAAGTAACCAATATTACCAAAACAAGTGCTTTCCATACTACATTCCTTAAACAGCATTCGAAAATTCCTCCCGCTATCACTCAAGAAAATACTAGTAGAAACACTAGTAATGCCTCACTTTGGTTATTGTGATTTTCTACTGACTGACCTCAATGTCAATCAGTCGCAAATATTACAACGTGTTCATAATTCTTGTGTTCGCTTCGTCCGAGATGTCCGTCGCGCAGACCACATTACACCATCCTTCCAAACTCTAAACTGGCTACGGCTTAACGAACGTAGAAATTTTCATTCTCTTGTTCTCCTTTTCCAAGTCCTTCACACCTCTACACCTACCTACCTTGCCTCCCGTTTCAGTTACCTGTCATCATATCATAATCTTTTCACACGCACGCAAAATAGCCGCATACTAGCCATACCAACAAATAAGACATCATCGTATTCATCATCATAACAATCTCTCTCTCGCGCTTGTGGAATACCCTACCCAGTAACATCAGAGAACTGTCGGAATTTAGTAGCGTTCAAAAGCAAACTTATTAAGCATTTTCTTTCTGCCTAGAGTAGGTTTAATTTGTACTTAGTCAATAAGAGAAATGTTTCTCTCTTCTTAACTTTTACAATAAACTGTCTAGCCTTTATTAATTAGTTAATCTTTTAGTACTTTGATTTTTACTGTATTTGTAAATTTAATATTAATTGTAATTATAACTGTAATTATATTCTTAATATTGTAGTTGTAATCCCGTGATAGAGGGGAAGAGAAGGCCTGATGGCCTTATCTCTACCAGGTTAAATAAATAAATATATATATATATATATATATATATATATATATATATATATATATATAAATGAGTAGACAAAGAGGAAGGCAGAAAATAGGAAAGATTGGAGAAAGCTGGCTTTGCAGTGAAAGACGTGAATTGTTAAAGAAAAAAACATTTGTATTGTAATGACAGCTAGGAAGTTCGTATCGTAATTCTGTTGTTGAATGAACTTGGACTGTAACGCAACCGAATGCATAGTAGCACAGCAGCACGAAGCGTCAACAGATCAGCAAAACAAACAAGCATTGACGGCTGGTAAATAAACTTGTCTTTCAACCAAATTTAACAAAGAATAATCCGGGAAATAATAAACGTGTTACACATGCCTGTTTGCATAATTATTTAATAACAGATGAGTTTACTGTTATGGAATCATGCATAGTATTAACATTACGTAAATAATACAATAATAACAGAATAGTTCACTTTGTTTAAAACCTAAACTATGAATATAAATTAACAATATTCTTCAAACTATTCACGACAGCACACAGTTCCACAGAATGATAATATGTGTTGTTTATGTGAACTGCGTAACGTCTGAAGCGAGCGGGAGTAGGGTGACACGCGGGTGACATCTATACGCCTCGTATACTATTGTTTTGGTACAAACTTTCTACCTATGTTGATAACAAACATCAAATAATATAGAATACAATATTAAACTAATAGATATAATGTTAGAATATCAACATATGCATAGAAAGTTATAGCAATAGAGTCCTAAGTGACTATGCAAGCTACTATTACGGTTTACAACTCACAGATTTTATATTTTACATGTTGCAATTACAAATTGTTTATATTATTTACAATAACTGAATCCCCGATTCCTCCAAGAGCCTCAAGCGCACAACTGACGCTAACGTCCTAATTCTGCCCACAATCATAACGATTCACTTGCGTTTCAAATTTAAACAGTTACATTTACACTCTCAAATCATTTATTTCATTTTACTTCGAAAAACCAGAAGATCCGAGGATGCCGGACGAACCTGGCGGGACAAAGGAACATGACTCTGAGAACCAGAACTGTTCCGGCCAAATCGGGACGTCTGGTCACCTTAAATAAAGGCATATCTCATGTAACGACATTTCTTGCATTTCATCAAGCAAATACAATTATTACAAAAATTAGTCACTAGTAAAACTACTAGCATGTTAGATATGCCACTCTTGCATTTAGTAATATGACATCAGTTTTGAATCAGTTTTACAATAAAAAATCAATCATAAGATTAATCGCGTTTTCATGACTCATAAGTTGATGTCCCTGTAAGTGCAGAAGCCGAGCAAGCAGCCATGGTCGTGTGCGCGTAGAATAATATTTAGCCTATACCTGATCGGAAAAATTATCGAACGTTGTTGTACCTCCGGTAATTACCCATTTGGACCCAGCTTCGATTCTGAGAAATATGGTCACCTAAATAAGCTACCGCCTAAGTTACAGCCGGGACTCGTCATGTCATCACTAAGGAACGAAGTTTGACACCAAAACATTGCCTAGAGGCGACTACTAGAGGTTTTGGAACACGGCTGTAGAATGACGTCAGTTGCTTATTTTACTGATGTGCCTTCAGGTTCGTAAGCAAAATGAAGGACGTCATATGAAGTGAGCTCTGTTCATTCGAAGTTTAATGGGTGCTATGTTTACTGCATTATAATAGTTTCGACACAACACGTCTATTTTCTGTTTAAAAAGTAGACCTTTCGTATGGAGTTCAGTTGTGATCTAGCAAAGGTACTGTGAAGATGTATTAAAATGCCGCCAATAAAATCTTAAACTTTCTCTGTACATTTTTAAGACTTTGAAGATGACTATTTTTTAATCAAGGACGAAAATATGTTATGGTGTAAAGCAGCCGTATGATGACGTATGGCCATCTGGCAAACTTTATATGTAACCAGTGGTGGCTGGTGCAAACTAAAGGTATCATCTTAGACACAAATATTTATCAGCAGCAATAGGCTAAGTCCCTTCGGAAAATTTCGTGAGATCTTACTTTCACACGTGAACGAAAGTATTATGCGGCGGAAGAGTGCCAATAATTTGTTATTATTTCAAATTACTCTTATTGTAGGAACACGTAACTGTTACTCGAAACTCAGGGTTAACGTGGCGGTTTAATAAAAGAGAGAGTATGAGTGCAAGTTTCCGCTCTGTGTTTCTTTTGTTTCTTTGTTTTTTTAGTGGGTTATTTTACGACGCTTTATCAACATCTTAGGTTATTTGGCGTCTGAATGAGATGAAGGTGATAATGCCGGTGAAATGAGTCTGGGGTCCAGCACCGGAAGTTACCCAGCATTTGCTCATATTGGGTTGAGGGAGAACCCCGGAAAAATCCTCAACCAGGTAACTTACCCGGCTGGGAATCGAACCCGGGCCACCTGATTTCGCGGCCAGACGCGCTAGCCGTTACTCCACAGGTGTGGACCTGTTTCTTTGTTGTTCTTTCTGTTTATAAATCAAGTATTAGAAATAATTTAAAACAAAGGTAAATTCAAGGAGTAAATTAGACGAAAAATAAACTTCCTTTCCCTTCGTCATGTGAACCAAGCGCTGTTTAAAGGTGGACTTAAGAGAAATTCAGACTACAGATGATCACTCATTTTTTGTGTCGAAGAGTGTACATTGCGACAATGGAAATTAAATAATTCCCGTTCCATTCCAATCTATATTCGGTGGACTGCAAAATATTATAAGCCTACATCAAATGACAAACATTTTAAACTATACACTTAAAAATGCATATTACAATATAAGAAACAAAATCAAAATAATGTGCTATTAGGAAATAGGCTACTAGAAAATAAATCCACTAAATTTATCAAATCACTCATCACCATTCCACAAGTGTAGTCTGAAATCGGGAACAATATCAGATATTGCAATTGTGAGCCAGAGTACTGCAGAATAGCCCACAGTACAGCACTGCCAGTCCTCGCGCGTCAGCCCAACCAAGACCAACATTGTCTGACGCGGCAGCTTCCTAGCCCATCGTAGCCCACCGCACTGCTCAGCACTGCACTGACATCAACCTGCCAGTCCGTTGCATTCTACTGTTTTTCTGCTTGCGCACATTGGTTGTGCTTTCTATTGGTGTATGGCCAGTGGATCAGAGATCAACTATATTTAAATGTGCAGTTCCCCTTAAAAAGAATGAGACGACTCTTGGTCGTCGGAAGTTAAAGTTCTACAGCGCGGTTCACTCGATATCGACGTAGCCAAGAAAATATCTGCTCGTGCATGCGTAGGCCTCTTTTCATCCCACTCCAAAGTGCACACCAGTGCAAAATGTTATCAGTTATATGTGTATTTCTGGTGTAGTCTCTTTTTACGACCTTGATCGTTTACCTTTAATGAAAGATTGAAATATACCGTGTAACACGAAAGTCATTCGCCAAAGTGCAAAAACAATATTAATTTTGAAATGATAAATGTAGACATATGGCAAAAACAGCAAGGAACATTGTAAGGACCACGACAAAGACAAAAAGGACCACGAGACAAGGACAAAGATCAGGACCACGGTTACACGACAAACACCACGACAAGGATTATGCCATGACATACAACACCATAAGAATTAAAAGGAACAGGACCACGACAAAGACAACAAGAACCGCGATAAGGACCAAAATCAGGACTATGATAATGTACTACGACAAGAAACACGACAAACACCACGACAATACGATTACGATAAATACCACGACATGGACCACGATAAGGACTTCGAAATTTACCAAGATAAGAACTATGACAAAGACAACAAACACATATTAAGGGCCATGACAAAAGCAGCAAGGAGGACGATAAAGACTATTACAATGCCAACAATGACCACAATAAAGACAACATAGATCACGATAAGGGACATGTCAAAGACAACAAGGATTACGACAAAATAATAAGGACCATGACAAGGAAAACAAGAACCAATGTAAGAAACGCGATATGGATAAAGACAAGGACCACGATAATAATTACGAATTAGACCACGATAAGGACAAGGTTCATGATAAGAGTCACGACATGAACCACGATAAGGACCAAGACCATGATAAGGATCATAACAAAGGCAACAAATACCACGATAAGGGCCATAATAAGGACCACAACAAAGACAAGGATTACGATAAGAAACATGACAAAGACAACAGTGACTACGATAAGGACCGTGGCAAAGACAACAAGAATCATTACAAGATCTACGGGAACGATCACGATAAGGACCATGACATGGACCACGGAATAATCACCATAATGACTTCGTCAAAGACAAGGACGATGTTAAGACCCATGACAACAACAAAACAAAGACAAGGACCACGGTAAGAATAACGACATGGGTCATGACAAACACTATGATAAGTATCACGATAAAGACCATGACAAACACTACGATAAGGTTCATAAAGACCAATACAGCGATAAGGACTATGCGAAGGAGAATACGGACCACTATAAGAATTACGATAAGGATAAGGACGAGGACTACGACATCCACCATAATGTTCAGGATGATAAGAACCATAACATGAACCACTTTAAGAATCGCGACACTGACTACGATAAGGATCACGACAAGGACTACGGTAAGGACCAAGACAAAGAGTAAGATAAGGGCTATTACAATGACAACAAAGATCACGACAAAGGCAACAATGATCTCAAACAAAAACATGACAAAAAGCATGAGGCTCAAGATAAGGACTATGCCAGAGACAACAAGGACCAATGTAAGAAGGGTCATATGGACGAAGACAAGAACCACGATAACAATCGCGGCATGGACCACGATAAGAACCATGACAATAACAGAAAGAACGATAAGGACCATTACAATGATAACTAGGACCACGACAAAGACAACAATGTTCACGATAAAAAATATGACAAAGGCAACAATTATCATGGTAAGGACCATGCTAGAGACAACTAGGACCAATATAAGGACGCGAACTGGACAAACACAGAGACAACTATAAGAATCACGACATGGACTACGATAAGGACCAAGGCTACGATAGGGACCATGACAAAAACAAGATCGAAAAAAAAGCATTACAATGGAAACAAGCACTGTGATAAGGACCCCAACAAAGCAGAGAATAACCACAACGGAGACAACAATGATCGCGATAAAGACCATAGCAAAGATATTAAGGACCACTATAAGGACCTTGATAAGAACAAGGACCACGATAAATATCATGACATGGACCATGACATTCACCACGGCAATAATCGCAATAAGACACCATAGCTTCGACAACAATAATGACCACGACAACTATTACGACAAAGAAACAACGACCATTATAGGACCACGAAACGGACGAACACAAACACAAGAATAACAACGACCGCAATAAGGATCAGGACATGCATCGCGATACGGATAACAATCAGGACTACGACATGGACACAACAAGGACCATGACAAGCATTACGACAAGCACCAATGCCACGATTAGAACCATGACAAAGACAACAAGGACCATGATTGGGACTACAACAAAGGCACAAGATGACGATAAGAATCAGGAGAAAAACGACAAGGACTACGAAAATGATGACGACATGGACAACGGAAAGCACCACGACAAGGATTACAATAACGACTACGATATGGTTCACGACTAGGAATACGAAAGAACCACGATAAGGACCAAAACCACGATAAGTACCATGACATATACAACAAGAATTGTTGCAAGGACCGCAACAAGGACAAGGACCAGAAGAAGGATCACGAAGAAGACAGCCACTTAAGGCCACGATTTCACAACATAGCTCGGGTCAAAAAATATTATTGCTTCTCTGTACCGAATGGCAAATTCCTGCTGTGGGATTAACAATTCTGGACTACTGCTAATGTCACTGTCTTGTCTCGGTAGCCCATACGAGTACAGTAGCGTGTCGGTTCCACTGTGTAACCGAAACGTCTCCTGCTATTTAACGCATTATAGTATATAGTACATAAATATTATTATTGACAACTTAAACATTCATGATTTTGGAAAAGATACTGCAATTCGTTATTTAACAGATGCATTTAATAGTAATAATAATTATTAATAATATATATATATATATATATATATATATATATAATTAGTGAATAACTGCAACAGTGCTTTTTCATTCAATCATAAAGTGAATAAAATTGAATGCACATTAAATTAAACACTATTGCAAACAAGTAGATAAAATAGATAAAATCAACTGAAAGGTGTGAGATTGAAATACTCCAAAGCCACACTTTTAAGAAAAATTGTTTTGTGGGAGTGCATTTTTTACACACATGGGAAAGCTAGTAATAAAATATTGTGATAATTTCTCAACAAATGGCATAGGCCTAAGGACTCTAAACCTATGTAAAAGTTTGTCTGTGTGGCTTAGGATTTTTTAAAATTTCATTCTAATTGTTAGTTTTTAATATATATATATATATATATATATATATATATATGCATTTACAATATATCATTGGAATTCATTAGATTAACGTTTATAATATTATATTTGTAATTTTGTATTACCTATGATCATTAACACTTAATCTCAGGACATTTTAAAACTCTATTTCAACGTTATTTAGTTATTTAGTGAATTATGTGAATCTACTTGATTGTAATCTAATACTAATGTACTGTATATGTTATTTGTACCGAAGTACATATGATATTTCCATGCAGATATTCTGCGTCATCATACGATGAAAGAGTAATGGAACGGAGAAAAATTCTCTCCGGCACCGGGATTTGAACCCGGGTTTTCAGCTCTACGTGCTGATGCTTCATCCACTAAGCCACAACGGATACCCATCCCGATGTCGGACAGAATCGTCTCAGTTTAAGTTCCAACTCTTGGGTTCCCTCTAGTGGCCGCCCTCTGCGTTACGTCATAGATGTCTATGAACGTAAGACTGAAGTCCACACATGTGCTGAGGTGCACTCGTTATGAGTGACTAGTTGGCCTAGAGTGACATCTATGACGTAGTGCAGAGGGCGGCCACTAGAGGGGACCCAAGAGTTGGAACTTAAACTGAGACGATTCTGTCCGACGCCGGGATGGGTATCCGGTTTGGCTTAGTGGATAAAGCATCAGCACGTAGAGCTGAAAACCCGGGTTCAAATCTCGATGCCGGAGAGAATTTTTCTCCGTTGCATTACTCTTTCATCGTATAATACTAATATGTATACTAATGTGTTTATTTTTATTTTTACTGCGTGCATTTTTTATTGAAATACCGGCTTCTGTTTTTATGTGATTCGTATTTGATTCTAACAACATTAATATGTATTCCATTATGTTTATTTTTATTTTATGAGGTAAATTTGTATATCACTACCTCTTTTGATCTCATTATGTACCTAAATTGTATCAGTATGTAATTACTTAATTCTGATTCAGTTGTATGTTCAACTATGTAAGCAAGTTTTATTCCTGGTTGAGTGTAAGAGAAGGCCTTACGGCCTTAACTCTGCCAGGTTAAATAAAGCCATTATTATTATAATTATTATTATTATTATTATTATTATTATTATTACTATTATTATTATTATTTCAACGTTATTTAGACAAAAAGAATCGTTGTTATAGACCAAACCAGCCGTGACGAAAATGTGATCGTGCGCCGAGCCACTGTGTAACCTGCAACGTGCATAGCACCTATGGAGGAGGCGGACACCCGAAGGGAAAGTGAAGTAACTGTCTGACTTATTAACGGATTTTAATTTTACTGACGTCAAGCACTTAAATATAATTTCATACAGGATAAGGTTACAAACTAATGTTTAGTACGTGTAACGAAGAAAGAAATGAATAAGAAAACATAGGACACATTATCACAACCTGTTCGAATGCACTGCAAAATTTAATGCAGCCAACAAATTTAGAAAGCACATAACGATTTTCCGAGATTGTTCATTATGTACTGTATCTTTATGTTCAGGCCATAAGCACTATTAGGCTGTTGGTGAATGTCCACTTTTCGTAGAATATTGAACTCTAGGGGAGAATAAAGGTGCGAATGCGCACTTTCATATTTATTTATTTATTTATTTATTTTATGACTTAAGTGCGCCAATATTTTTATCCAAATACGTTTACCACCTCTTTTTTTCTTAAATAACAAGCATGCAAAACACTACAAACGATTGATCACCTCACAGCCGCAAATCCATGCATTTCTTTCATGAACATCACACACAAATTCTCTTTTAAAATCTATGTTTTTTTTTTTTTTATTTTATTGCCTGCTGAGATGTTTGTGTACCACTTTGTTTTAATTCCAATTTCTTATGCAACGATAAATTAGAAAACAGGAGTTTTTCAACTCCCTAAACTTTACTAGCAATCATCTCCTGAGCACCAATGGCATGTGCACACACGGTAGCTTATACGTGTCATACCACGTGCTCCTAAGCAGAAAACAAATGGAATCTTTCTGCTGCAGTGCAAGAATGTTTATCCTTTCTCTTAGAGCTCTCGGAAGCAAATAATTCTATGACGTTCTTTTTCTGTTATAATATATAATTATTTACTTATTGAATACTATTCTACTACATTTTTACTGGGGATTCACGTGCTCCAGTGCTCTAATAGAGTAACAGCCACTGCACCCTACTTGTTTTAGTTACCCGATTATATCGAACAATATTTTGATTCAAGCACAGCAGTGCTCTGTAGAAGTCTCTGTACTACGCTGAGTTGATGTAAACAACACGACTTATGTTATACACGACGTAGTTAACGTTTTAGGTTCTATGTCTGAACTTCCATCCCGAGTCATCACTATCATCATAATCATTCAAATTTCGGATCAATCATTGCATTTAGATATCTGCTGTGCTCCAGAGGACTTAGCAATACTAACAACAACAACAACAATAATAATAATAATAATAATAATAATAATAATAATAATAATAATAATAATGAGTAATTTTATTGTAGTAGTAGTAGTAGTAGTAGTAGTAGTAGTAGTAGTAGTAGTAGTAGTAGTAGTACTATAAACCTTCATGTTTTGTAACGACATCAGATTATATTTTAATGCCGTCACTTTAATAGGCCAATGATATTGATAAAGTAACATTGCTTCTTGCAATTCGCAGATGTCAGTTTCAAGAAATGGGAAAAACCACCGAATGCAGATTAGAGAGTCTCGAGTATGGTCCTCGGACACACAGATCAGGAAGGCAACGCATTTATTGACTTCTGTGCGTCTATACTATGTGATAATTTTTGGTTGTGGAAGGTTGTGCGTAATGCACTCCCGTAGCAATGTCTGACGCGAGATTGTTCGTTTCCGCGTCACTTCACAAGCATTCAAAACATTTCAGTAGGCATATTGACCATTTCAATCTTGGGTCTTTTCAGTACATTTTCAGTGGCGCCTGACGAAGGAAGTTTCGAAGATTCCATAGGTCGATAAGCATGTTAGCTGTAAGTTGTCCTAACGGGACAACAGAAAGAGGCCCTCATACATTAGTGATGGTCTTGCGATCACTTTCACCGAAATTACTGCGAATCCCCTCCCATGTCCATTTCTGCTCTGTTGCTCTAGGTGGAATTTCTGGTGGATGCGAGCCGAAATCCCGGAAAGAGAGAAGAGAATATCTCCCGACCATAGAGAGTGTATCCCTCTTGTCTCGTATGTTGTAATGCGCAATGTCGATCATGCGAATAAGGAGTTCCGCTTCGTGTGTATGTGTAGGCCTACCTAACTGCGAGCTGGTCTTTCATCCAGGCAGCCCGGGTTCGATCCCCGACTGTGTAGTTATAGAAACTGTGGTGGGAAAACACGTTGCAGAGGGCTTTTATAGGGTATTCCTGCTTCCCTCTATTATTCCACCAACACTCTCCACCTTCTCCTTATTTGCAATAGGCCTGCAGTAGTTGGAAATAATCTTGTAGTTAGTGGGCCTACTGTTTCCGATGCGAATATATGAAGGGTTTGGGGCTCTGCGCGCTGGGTCTTATCAGATACTCCTCTGAGGATGGGACCTGGCTCCGTCGGAGTTGAGAAAGGATAGCTCACCTGTCAGCATTAGATTCACGAATGCCACCCAGGCCATCTGTTGGACTTGAACAATTATTATCGCATAATTATATTGGGCGCACAATGAGCCGAAGCAAGGTTAGGCTTAGTCAGGGCCGGGCATGAAAGCGGCTCCATTTGGTGGGCCAGAGCTGCTCTCGCTCCGCAAGGCACTTCAATTCCAAGCCAGAGCAGAACGCTCACTCAGTGTCGGACTCGCATTACAGCTACCTTCCCTGCATTAATATAACAAGAGCCACGGTTGTTCTAGTCATTAATCTGTCAGTACGTAATAGTTTATACGGATATTACATCAATCCATTGTACATTATAGAATTTATAGCATTCTTATTAATTTAATGAAATAAACTTCGCTCTATGCACACACACAAATCATTAGGCTTATTCACATAACCCATACGCACATACTGCAATCTCCTCACCACGGTTCTATGAGACAGGCGTATGGCTTCCACTTCCCCTACTTGCTGTGGACAGAGTTCATCTGCCAATATAATTAAACATCGCATGATGAAGTTACCCTCGTTGAATGTTTTCAATTCCTTTGCAATTTCGTGGCAAATTTTGTAGCTAATTCTCATAGCCGATTCACTAAGTGCATTATTGTCATCCTGTTAATATATAATATAATATAATATATGATATGATATGATATGATATGATATGATATGATATGATATGATATGATATGATATGATATGATATGATATGATATAATATATGATATGATATGATATGATATGATATATGATACGATACGATACAATACGATACGATACGATACGATACGATACGATATGATACGATACGATACGATACGATACGATAAGATACGATACGATACGATACGATATGATATGATATGATATGACCATAAATTAATACAACTTAAAGAAAATGTTTCTCAGGTACATTATATTAGAGTATCTATTCTATATTTATACTGCATTATAAGTTATTATAGTACATTTAGTAATATATAATTTTAAATTATACATATATTATGATATATCATAGTATAGTATATTACAGTTCATGATATATAATATGATATATATATATATATATATATATATATATATATATATATATATATATATCATGATCTTTAATATACTATACTATGATATATCATAATGCTTGTGTAATTTAAAATTATATATTACTAAATGTATAATAATCTATAATTGCAATGCAAATATCAAATAGATACTCTAATATAATATACCTGAAAAACATTTTCTTTGGCGTTCATTACGAACATATTTGTCATATTCAGTAGCATGTTGTAGAGAATAATGCCGTTGGATATTGAACTTCTTAATCAGTTGGAGTGTTTTATGCCAAATTAAACACTTTGCTAATCCATTGCTCTCTACCAAAAAGAACTCCTCCTCCCATGATATAGTGAGGATCACGTAAGTTCAGTTCCCAAACAGCAAATATTTCCGCCTTGTCAGTGTTGCCAACTGTTACCAGATATCACATGTAGTAAAATCACGATCCTATGTACTGAATGACTTCTTTACTCACCGTACTTTACCTTAATGTTGGAAGGTTATTCTAAATAGTTTCAATAATAATGAGAAATGTATTGCTATGTTCTATTCTTTTATTCCTTTACATTATTATTAGTATTAGCATTAATAGGTTACTAGACGTAAATATACAACAAAGTATAGTATATAATATTCAAGAATCAAATCTGTTCCAAGACCAATTAAATTATTGTCACTTCACTTCAAAGATTCCAGCGTACATATACTGTACTTCCTAAAGGTAGATAAATTAATAACCAATTGACTTTTGGTTGGAATTCGAATGAACTTCTGATTATCTTTTGAAATTAGTAAGGAAATGGATAATACAACTAGGCTAAAACTGAAATAATAATAAATCAACTTACAAAAATAATTTTGGTCCTTAAAAGCCATAAGTAATTTCACTTCTAGATACCTTTTTAAAGATTTCATTTGTTTGTAAATTGCTTAATAATGCTACACTTACACTTATTATTTCTGCAACTCCACGTCTGTCATTGAAAAAATGTATGATACATAACTGTGAAGTCTCTTTTTGGCTCTTGTGTCCTAAATTTAAATAAGAAAAAACAAATGATTCAAGAAATGTGAGCTGGTGAAAATTAAATACTCAATTAATAAAATAATTACTACCAAAAGAATATTTTATTAATTCTATACAAAAGATGGATTACACAGAACAGATGGCCAGAAATCATAGATTTATACACAACATACAGCATGAAACGATAATCAAAAATGCTTTTTGTACACAATAACATCTTTCAAACGAAGTGAAATAGCCAATAAGTTCAATAAATATTATGCTAATAAGTAATAACTATAATTAATAATTATCTACAAGCTGTAAAAGGGAATAAAATAGTATATTGTTGAAATTAGGGGGTTATGGTTTATTACGTGTATTTATAATTTTAATTACTTTTTCTACATTTGATTATATTTTAATTTCTATTAGATTAGTTGGTGGTGTGGTTGTTAGTTTTATCTGTGTACGTCAGACTATTAAGGAATAACTGAAAGAAATATTAAATCTACTATCTACTTTATATAACAATATTTAATCAAGAACTGAATATTACTATTAATTTAATGACATAAGACCCAAAAAATCTCCAAGTCCAGACAATACACATGCTGATTTTCTTAAACATGTTGGCAAACAAGCAAACTCACTACTTTTATCTTGTAATCTCATCTAAAATACAATATCTGTCTGGAGAAAATCTATCATAACATCAATTTTGAAAAGCAATTATTCAACTAATATCTTTTCGAGTTATCGACAGATACCACTTACTAGTATGATAGCCAAAATTATGGAAGAGATGATTTCATAGATTGAATTGGTTCCTGGAATCTAGTAACTAACTTTCATTTTATTGGGTTGACTTTAGAGAATTGCATTCAACAAATGGACAGATTTTAAATTTTGGTCAAGATATTAAAGATATTTTAAACAGAAAACAAAACAACTTAACAATTTTAATTTATTTTCAAGGATCATATGGCTCTGTAGATATAAATCACTTAAGAAATTGCAAACTTAGGGTGTCCATGATAAAGTGTTACACTGGGTCAGTGACTTGATTATTTGATTCATTGTCACAAATATGTAAATAGAGACAGATTCATCTGGGCTTCCCACATTGTTGTTTTCAGGAATACATTTTCCAATATTAATGTCGATGGTCTAACTAAAGAAATAGATCTTATGATAATCTCATCATTTGCAGATAATATGGTTGTCTAGAACAAAAAATCACAGTCCACAAATATTAATAAACTGAGCCAAAATCCCAACAGACTTTTTGACTCTACTTGGAGAACTCAAACTTGCTCAATTAAGGGAAACTTTACTAATAAAACACAATCCCAAGTTATTTCAAAATGAATAGTATATAAGTTAACTTTAACAGATGATGTTAAGAAATGTGATACTTCTCCAGACATTTTAAAAATCATTAGAAACGATAAATGATCTGGTCAGTGAGTGACTACATACAGTATTTTTTATAGATGGATCCTGTTTACCAAGCCATAGATGTAGTGGTGTTGTAGTACAATACCAGTATATTCCCTTTTACAGGGAATTATATTCAAACACTTGTTTGCCCCATTTTAACCGTGACAACGCTTTTTAGCTTTTTAAACATTCTGGTTATTGTATTGTGTTTGTGTTTAGTGAAAGATTTTAGATAAGGGCGCAAATAGCCATAGTAGCTGACGCGCCCTTTTTAAACGCCACTAACTAACTAACTAATTAACTTCAAACACTGACTAATTTTGATAGTGAAAATTTAGATACACTTTTAGGCTTACAAAATCTCCAGTATCGACTTCATAAATCTGAGAAGGCTGTCATACTATCAGATTCAAAATCAGATGTTCTTGCTGCAGTAATGGACGTAACAGCATGAAATCTCAATATTTTACAGTGTTTTAATATTTTAAGCAAAATGGTCGAATTACATCGACGACTGGTACTTCCGTGGATCCATGAACTTTATGGAGTGGGAGGTAATGAGGTAGCTGAAAGGTAGCAAAATTACTGTAAGGTTATCTATACCTGCAGCTTACCACACTGTTAAAAGAATAACAAGATCAGAACATCACAATGTGGTAACAAAAATCGGAATGATTCTAAAGCAAATGAAAAAATTGCAATAGGCCATCCGGCGTCTGCTCCACGATGGAGGAAAATCCTCAGAAGAAACCAACTAATCAGACCAAATGGGGGATCCAAACTACCCTCGAGTGCAGCTCTGAATTTGCAGGCCAACGAGTCTACCGACTAATCTACATTGGTGGCTCCACTAAAAATATGAAGTATATGGCACTCAGATTATTAAATTGACAAACCTAAACAATTATTCATCAGTTAAGCTATAAAATATAATACATAGCAAGCAAGTTAATTCAATTTAAAAGTATAAACAATTCAATCAGTTGAAATATACAGAAACTGATAATAAATATCATGCAAATTACTTCACATTACAAGCATAAACAATTCATCACTTGTGGTATACAGCCTACTATTTAATTTACAGCACATACAATTCATCAGTTAAGCTATAGACCTACAGTCTACTATTCAATTTACAGCATATATAATTCATCAATTAAGCGAAACAAAAATATAGTACAATACATAGTAAAAATAATACACCTAATTTAATAACTGAACTTCTATGAAAATCTACAGTGGCAGTACTCATATTATCACAGGCCATGATTGTCTCAAATATTTACAAAGAACTGATATTTCAGAATCTCCCCATGCCATTTCTGAAATCTCAATGAAGATATGGATCATTGTCTTGACTGTTTAACTTTACACAGCTTTCAATCATCTGGTTAAATATTGGAGTGCAAGATAACAAATGACATCAACTGCTGAACACTTGATATCAATCAACCAACAACTTCATTACATTAAAGGGGAAAAAAAAACTGAAAGAATTAATTGTATATAGACACAACACATAAGACAAGGCCGCTTCAGAACAGTAATTGGCAAGGCTCTGTTGTTTTAGGATTCTTATGTAGATTCAATTTCACCTGAAAGAAAAAAGTAGCATCTATAAGTAGTAATAATAGTAGTAGTAGTAGTAGTAGTAAAGATAATAATAATAATAATAATAATAATAATAATAATAATAATAATAATAATAATGACTGTAAAGTATGGAAATTAATATTGCAATGTAATATCAAAAGGTGATTTCACACCATCAACTCTTATCATTTAGTACAACTCTTATCATTTAGTACAACAAATCTATTATATTCAGTTGCAATCACCAGTAGCTGTTCTTTCCTCCATTTTGTTGTTGGCTGATTTTTCACAAGTCTGCTATGATATGCAGCGCTAACCATGACAATAACGCATTGCCCTAATGTTCTCAGGTCAACAACTGTGTTTGCACCCACTTCTCAACTACAGGGCTATTCATAGCACTATGGTAGTCCTGACTTTTCTTTCAATTGCATGAAAAAATTAAATCAGCACCTGCAATAAAAATTATACCTGGGCATATAATTACGTCACATGAATTCACAGCATTTAAATAAAGAAAATAAAACATAACATAACATAACATGACATGACATGAGATCCTCTTTGGTGAAAGGCTTTCCCACGTTTTTATTTAGTCACCAATTTTTATATTTTTGTACCCTGATTTAAAAAATTACTCTTGCCAATTTTATGTAAAATATAAATCAATATAACTTACCGAGTATAAATCCACCTTTCGTTCCGGCATCTAATCTTCCACCCTCATTTGTTGGTCTATGAATAACACCATTCATGTCACTGGAAACTTCACCTGGTTTATTTCATGAATAAGTGGGTGATCATACTTAAAAAAACAGAGAGAGAAAAGCAATTCACATTGACACTCTAAGAGACACAAAAATTTTAAAGACAGGAAAACCGTTCAAGAATTTTATAACTAACCTCTAGTTATAATATGAAACTATTAATTGCAAAACATGTTGTTCCCACCTGAATTCATTACTAGTAGCCTATATTAATTGCAATTTCATATTCCACATAAGTGTTAATCTATTTGTTAGTAAAAAATTCAATCACTCAATGTCTCACAATACATTGAAATTTACCATTCATAAAAATCCAAGTCTCATCCAAGAATACTACGGGTTTAGGGTTCTCACGCTCCACATTTCTTATATATTCTCTTAAAAACGAATAACATCACTTTCTCATACATGTGTATAAGGATCCCCTTTGCTCCATAGAAATTTCATCTCTTTCAAAATTTTTTTCACCGATGATAAGGATACTCTAAATAAATATGTTTCATAATCATCATTCATATGTTCCAGAACTTTTGCTGCTGTTAGTACTTCCCCTGTAACAGTAAATGAAAATTATGCCATATTTTTATACATAGGCCTATGACTAATATCAGAATTACATTGCATAAATCAACACAATAATTCCTGTAACTTCCCTACCTTTATGTAACTTGTCATAAATAAATCTCGCAATTGCATCTTTCGTAAAATCATCAGCATCAGTCACTGGATGTTTACGTAGTCTATGTTTTCCTGGTGTCACGAGTGGGGTCCCCTTGTGTGAATTTATCACTTTCGTGGCTGTAGTTAAGCCAAGCTGTAATAACAAACAATAACATAATACTTCTAAAAATTGTTATATCATAAAATTCATGCATAATACCAACATTTACAGCTATATGAATAGAAAATGATCAACATGTTAGGTTGGGTCTACGATAGGTTTAAGTAGGCTAATATTTAGGTAATTCTCCAGAAAAGCTACACCAAAGAAGGCATAATTTTATTTTGTTTAATTGATTTCTGTGATATTTACATAGTGATGAACACGTGGTTTTAGTGCACAGCCACAAATACTTTCAGCACAAAAATCCTTTGACACTTACCTGTATATTCTAATGCATTGTTGTAGTCCCTCCCTCAAACTTGTTACTAATTACCAATATAACATGCGAGAGGTCCAGGACGAAGAGAAATGGTTAGTTTCCCAGTAGTGCGTCCTCGTCCTCTCGAGTGTTATATCTTAACAAGTACTTTGAGTGGGGTAGCTTTTCTGAAGAAACACCATATTTAATATTACTTAGACCAGTCATGAATAAATTATTCAGCCAGAGTCAACGTTCCTATGCTTTATAAAGTATGTTATATAGTTATTATATAAAACTGAATTATTTTTAAGCACCATAACAGGCCAACATTCATGTAATATTTGCTGCAATATCAAGTTAATAATTACAATATGACTTGTATTTTCTTCGGCCGATGTGGCATGTAAATTGTGATCTGAACGGTTAATTTAATACCAAAAGAGAAAACTGGAAATTTACTTTCGTGCTGTTTGATTACTTGTTCGTCTAATTTGTAAATGTATTTAAGCTATCACCTACTGCAGTATTACAGTATCTTAAATGTATTTAGTTTGGCAATATGAAAATCACTGACTTGATTAAACATGTAGGCCTAACCTAAAAATTTGTTTTGTTTGACCACAATCATGAAATTATTAGTGCAAACTCCTAAAACTGAATACCACTTTGAAATGTATGCTTAAGAATACTTACTCCTAATAATTGTCCTATTCTGGTTGTAATTGCTGTCTCCGTTAGCATAATTCCTTCTTCATTATCTTCTTTCTTCAACTCATTATACACGTGAACTACAGATTTCTGAAGCGTACTCTGAATGCCACACATTTTCTTCCTTGGAGGAGTCACTGCAACACTATTTCATTTTTTTGACATAGTAATAAAAATCTAAACGCGAAAGAAATTCATTAAAATTTGAAATAATATTTCTATCCATTACCCACGTGCATTCTCACGCCCAAGTATATTATATTCATTCGTACTTATCTGACTATTCTTGAATTATAACCACAACGCAACACATAACATAACTATTATGTATTAATATTAATACTAATATTAATTAATTATTAATAAGTTCGAATTTCACTATCTTCCAGTAACCGGATGAGAAATCTAGTACAATTTTAATTTCATGGAACTCCAGTACCAGCAAATATTGTCGATATTTGCCTCAGCTGCCAACATACCGGTTACAAAATCACTACCATTTATAGTATTTGTCAGTATCGAAATTCGAAACGAAGTTGGCAAAAGAAAATTCAACCTTCAAACTAGAAAATCACCATAATCCACTAGCATTTGTAGTAATGGGGGAAAAATGGTTAGGTTTCACCCTTAGGGTATCAAGTTACCTGGTCTTCCCTATACATTAAAAGCATTGGGAGTAGCGGGACGGTATAGTGTATGAGCTGAAGCTCGTCTTCAAAGTTCGCCATCATACTGCAGAGTCACCACTGCACCGACACTGAATGATGTACAGTATGCATACGTCACAACGCTCGCAAGACCCGCTCTTTAAAGCACATAGCGCTCATTTCTCAGAATTACGTAATGTGCCCAGCCCTGGGCTAAGTGGAAGGATCCGGCCCTCGAAATGCCAAGCCCTGTCTACTTAGCGTTGGTACATAATCCGCATAGGATTATAGGCCTACCTCAGTTGTGAACAGTAGTAGATGATTTCTTATTAACTGTAGGTACAGTATACGTACTGCATGTTCCGACTTGGCAAGTCCTTCCATCGTTTCTCTGGTCTGTCTCGAGGAGTTAAGCCGTGGTTTTTCTGAACCGACCCATGCGAGGCTCGCCTCGCACAAATCCGGACTACACGAGAGATAGCGAGTGGTTGCTATAAGGCATCATTCATGAGGAAACTAACCCAAGAGATAATTGTGTAGGGTGGCCAGTTCCATTCCCCGTCCACTGCATACGTCACAAACGAGTAGTAAGTAAACTAATCAGACTTGAAATGTGTGCAACAATTTATTGTTCTTCCTCTGACACTTTTCGTTACGTGAGTTGTACTGCCTGATAATAATACTCGTACATTAGGGTATTTTAGGAGTCGGCAGAGCTTGTTGTAGATCATAATGTGATTAAAAAAATAATCACAGTCTGCTTTCTTAGTACCCCTAGTTTGTACTCCTTTAACATTTCATAAGCTCTCGCAGCTTTCAACTGGTTATTGCTTACTAAAACGTTACTCACACGTATTACTCGTTCAAGATCTCGTGGCGTATGAAATAGCTATGCATTTCCGACCGTTGGTTCTCTATCCCAAATAACTCAGCTTATAGTCTTCTACCATCTGTAGAATTTTGGCCCTAAAAGTTTGGAATACACTGTATATTTGCGTCTGGTTTTATCAACAGTGGTACGTATTTTACAGGTCGTAGTCACTTAACCTATAAAATTTTCGAAATAGAGAGTCTTTCGTCTCCTGATCCAAAGGAGAGTACTGACATCACTTTAGATTAGACTTTACTTAACGGCTACTGAAGTTACATTCTACTCCTTGTTTCGTTTCCCAGCAGACACAGTATCTTTTGGTTTCATAACTAATATATCTGCAGCGCTTGGGAAAAGTGACACAAGTCAATTTCCAAAAACTTTTTTTTTTTTAATAATTTATTGACAACTTACGGAACATCTGTTCACTTGGAAAAAAATACATAAGTATTTCTCCCATTACAATAATTCATACAGACAAAAATCAAATCGACATAAACCAGTGTAAGTTGTCAATAAATTATCAAAAAAGGTTTGTGGAAACTGACTTATGTCACTTTTCCCAAGCACTGCAGATATCTCCACTATTTCGTTTTCTTTTGGCAAGACTTCTTTTCCATTATTCTTCATTACCAACAGTTCCCCCCCCCACGAACAGCCACAGTGTTAGCCTCCATTTTGGAAATGTACTTCGAAAGGTAGTGTTGCACACATTAAAAGCTTAACAACCTAACATGTAAACTACAACATGATACAAAATATTATATTGTTATATTATATTCAATTTTTTTTTTTTGTAAAATATATGGTCATTCTGGGAGATCTTGACATTTGGGAAATCTCGACATTTTTAAGTTGCCATTGCGAGCACTTGTTCCTAGTGAAAAAAAATTCGAACTATATGAGATCTGTGTTGACTGTGTTTGTAATCTCTTTAAGTGAATCTCGTGGCTCCAAATTAAGTTTTACGTTCACAGAAGGCAGTAAACACAATACATATGAGTTACACTTTTCTTTTCGGTCACGAAATATAAGACACCAATTTTAGTTTATTGTACGATGACTGGACATGCGTGACATTAGTAGATGCACAAATTATTGTACAGGGACATTTTTTATTTTTACTTCAATTTTTATTGTATCTGAGTTTTTGAATGTACTTCACTCTCAACCCTTCTACTAATGAAGTTCCAACTGTCCTCCACACATAATCAAGGCCGCATATAGTAAACAGCACTGAGTTAATGAGTATAGTACGTTCCAGGAAAATGTTCGCGTTTTCCAGTGATGAAAGAGCTTTTAATATTGAATCATATTTTCGCACAGGTAGGGCCTACTGTCCGTTTGCCTACATCGCATCCCGATTTCCCCCACCTGCTTCTGCTCGCCCCTCTGTAAAAGCTGGGCTGTCTTGGTTCTTTTCTGAAAACATTAATTTCTGCTAGGAATTGGACGTTTACGTAATGTTATACAACTGTTTAAAATAACTTAAATAAAAGGGCCTCTTTAAGTAATTAACTGTTAAGTGATTTCCCCTCATTCTACGATTCTGCGGCATAACCACTTGGACGGACAGTAGATAGCATGTCTGAGTAATTTTATCTGTGTGGGTCGGGCAGAAGTGAAGATTGAATTTATAGTACGTAAGGTACTCTTTTATAGAGTAGGTACAGAATTATTTCAACATGAGTTACTAGTACGAAGGACGAAACTGACAATTGGAATTAGATGCATTAGTGCGATAATATGCACAAAAGAACTGAAGCCTGTATCGAAATGAACAGCCACCATTTTCAAAAATGTGTTTAAATAATCATATTATGATTATACACTGCATAATGAATACGTTCGCATGGATAACTCAGTTCGTGAGTAAAAAGACTTATTCTTAATACAATACTGTATTTGATTAAACAAAATCCTAATGAAAATTATCAAACTCAGAATCGCGATATTTTCTAGTTTACGTAAATGGATGAACTACTTTTCTTCCCTCCTATACCTAGTAAAGTGATTTGTTTGTGTTTTACGCCAGTATCATCGAACTACAGTCGTGGAAGGGGGTAGCAAACTGTGTTTCCGGTTCTCTAAAGGTATAGCCAGGTTAATATTAAAAATGTTAGTAAAAATAAAATGATGTCCCTGTATACACACATAACAGGTTAGTAAAGGCACCAAAGTGATTATCCTAAAAAAATTATCTTTGTTTCGGGTATGCTGTCATCTTTTGAATGAAGATGTAATTCGGGGAGATTTCGACACTGTGTTATGGGGATATCTCGATATGTGTCGATTTCGCTTGTGGTCCCTTTTTAGATTTTTTGCAGTGTTATTGTATCAGTGATAGGCCTACCTGTACCAAATTTTGTGATTATACTGAGTCTTTTGGGACTACCTCCATTGGGAGACAATCTGTTTAAATAAATAAACATGTGAGCCTGTATATATTATTTTTTTTTGTCTTAGGAGAGTTCACAATCTTTCATACAGCTCTTTAGTGCCACTTTGTCCGTCTATCTGTTTTTTTTTCTCCCTGGGTGTCTGCCTGCATGTAAGAAACTACTCAACTTCCAGTGAATCAATCCTAATTAAACTTTATATTTTAATTTTCATTGATATCGGACAAATAGGAAAAGTAATAACTCTCGATTAAAAACTGGAAGAACAATTAGTTCGGCATATTCTTCATCTTGATTCTAAAGGCTATAGGGATTAATAATTAATAATTAATAATTACATAAGAGTGTATTCTTCACCGGAAATAACTAGGAACATTAAATCCAGACGTTTGAGATGGGCAGGGCATGTAGCACGTATGGGCGAATCCAAAAATGCATATAGAGTGTTAGTTGGGAGGCCGGAGGGAAAAAGACCTTTGGGGAGGCCGAGACGTAGATGGGAAGATAATATTAAAATGGATTTGAGGGAGGTGGGATATGTTGATAGAGACTGGATTAATCTTGCACAGGATAGGGACCAATGGCCGGCTTCTGTGAGGGCGGCAGCAAATCTCCGGGTTCCTTAAAAGCCAGTAAGTAAATAAGTAAGAGAACAGACATCCTGACGTACTGCAAGATAACATGTTTGAGTACGATCTGACTCTAGCCGAAAATTGAAGTGAAATTTGCGTTGGAAAAGACATTACTACTCTCCCAAGAACATCACAAACACAAGCTGTGCAAGGACACTTAAGCTTTCCTCGTCCCTAAAGATGAATCTTTACTTAGCGTCACTTACATGAATTAATGACCTTAGCCAAAATACGTGCCAAGATTAACAGAATTTAAAACAGCTGAAGATCAAGCACCGAAAAGAAAAGATGATGTCATGTACCTTACTGTTTTTGTTTTTAATTATCTTTATCTTGTAGTTTAGCTAAACAAAAGCATCCCCTCGGTCCCTTTACATCCGTGTGGCATACTCAATGTTCTACATAGATCTAATGCTGTACTGACATAAATTTAATGTATAAAATTCCCTGTCTATGTTTGCTTTCGCTTGACGTTTAAAGATAGTTGACAATAAATAGGGAATTCTCTTGTTACCAGTCTGAACCCCTTGGGGTCTCATGGTGAGTTAAAATTTACCTCTTTATCATCACTCGTGTCAAAGAATCAATATCAAATCAAATCAAATGAAATTGGCTTTTAAGGAACCCGCAGGTTCATTCCCGCCCTCACATATGCCCGCCATCTGTCCCTATGCTGTGCAAGATTAATCCAGTCTCTATCATCATATTCCACCTCCCTCAAATCCATTTTAATATTATCCTCCCATCTACGTCTCGGCCTCCTCAAAGGACTTTTTCCCTCCGGTCTCCCAACTAACATTCTATATGTATTTCTGGATTCGCCCATACGTGCTACATGCCCTGCCCATCTCAAACGTCTGGATTTAATGTTCCTAATTATGTCAAGTGAAGAATACAATGCGTGCAGTTCTGCGTTGTGTAACTTTCTCCATTCTCCTGTAACTTCATCCCTCTTAGCCCCAAATATTTTCCTAAAAATCTTATTCTCAAAAACGCTTAATCTCTGTTCCTCTCTCAAAGTGAGAGTCCACGTTTCACAACCATACAGAACAACAGGTAATATAACAAAGAATCAATATGTAAATAAAGAATATATATAATAGGATTGGAAAATTTTGTACCCCTTGTCCGCTTTACGCCCGCTTATGTCATACCCAGTTTCTTAAATATGACTTGAAAAATGATGTCTTACAAATACTCGTACATAATAGGCTACTGTATATTAATTATGTAATTTTCATTTTATGTACAAAATACAGTATAATCTCCGAATTAAACGTCTTTGGACTTGAAGAATAATATTTTGAGAGAAGCTTATTTTAAAAATTAACAGATTATTATTTTCAGTAGGCTTAACAAACATACTACTGTACATTCACGACATAATAATACATATCCCTATAATTTAGCAATAACACATATTCGGACATGAACAACAATATTTTGAAGGACATATATATTAGAATTAATACACTGTTATCTTCAGTGAGCTTACGTACGCACAGTACATTCTCATAATAGTATGGTAACTTTGAGACAGGATAAATAAAATACTACGGATATGTTATTTTATGTAGTAAAACCCCCTTTATGCCGGGTTAAAATAAAATAACGTATCTAAAATAATGTGGTATATTAATTATGTCATTGTTATTTTATGTACAGAATACAATATAATCTCGCAATAAATTGGACTTGAAGAATAATATTTTGGTAATACAGATATAATTTAGCAATAACACATATTTGGACACGAACAACAACATTGTGAAAGACATAGCCTATATTTTAGAATTAACCTTTAGTTGGTGTGGCCGGTATGACATACCGCGCAGACAAGTTTAAACTTGTCTAGCAGACGCTATGAATCACCATTATTGCTGTGCTTCCGTATACCTTTTCAGCCAGTCTTTATCTAATAGTGCTCAGTGCTACATGTGCGACAGCGGTTCAGTTGTGTATAAAGAATTATTTTTTTCATCGCGAGGTATCCTATACAGCCAACACTACTTACGTAAGTATTCTGTTAATGTAATTTTATTCTATGATTTTTATGAAATATTCATTTACAATGCGTAGGCCTATATTTTACGAATATCGTATTGTAGGAAATGGCGGAAAAACCTCTACCCTCGTCAATGATGGCTGATGACTACAGGTTTGAAGAATTTATCAACGAAACAGTTGACGCTATAAATGACAGTGAACCCGTGGAGGACAGTGGGGGTGATTCAGATTACGTGCAGGAGTCAGATCACGATTCTGACACGGAGCAAGAGGTAGACGATGAGGACGAGCAAGAGGATGAAGCAGACTCCCCTGATAGTGGCCCTGTAGGTGGAAGTTTCTTTTATGGAAAGAACGGTTTCAAGTGGTGTAAGGAACCTCCACCTACAAATGTAAGAACGAGGAGGCACAATATGGTGGTGAAATTGCCGATCATACGTGGTCCGGCAAGGGATCTTGGTGAAAGTCCTGAACCGTATGATGTGTGGAAATTATTATTTACCGATGAAATTATTGGAGAAATTCTTGAAATGACAAACTTGAAGTTCGAGAAAGCAAGAGTTGGTATCGCTGAAAGGCGTGCTGAATGGGAGGCTATGGACTATATGGAAATGAAAGCATTTTTGGGCATCATCATTTACACTTCAATTTTCAAGTCATCTCATGAAAGTGTACTAAGCCTATTTTCTACAGATGGATCTGGTCGCGATATTTTCCGCGCTACTATATCAATGAAACAGTTCCTTACTGTCCTAAGTTGCCTTCGATTTGACAATACAGAAACGCGAAAAGAAAGACTGAAGACTGATCGATCGGCAGCAATTTCAAGACTGTTCTCATTGTTTGTTGAAAATTGTCAGCAATCATACAATCCAGGTGCTTATGTAACAGTCGATGAAATGCTTATACCATTCAGAGGACGATGCAAGTTCAGAGTGTACATGCCTAAAAAACCTGCAAGGTATGGTTTGAAAGTAATGTGCATGACGGATGCAAGAACTAGTTATTTTTACAATGCCTACCTGTACACTGGGAAAGGCTCAGATGGAGACACTCTAAGTCCGGAAGAGAAAAATCTGGCCATACCCACCCAAGCCGTAATTAGACTGGCCAAACCAATTGAACAATCTAATAGAAACGTAACGGCAGACAATTGGTTCTCCTCAATTCAGCTAGTAGAAGAATTACAGAAAAGAGGTATGACATACGTCGGAACTCTAAAAAAGAACAAAAAGGAAATCCCGAACTCGTTCTTGCCTAATAGATCAAGACTAGTAGGTAGTGACATATACGCCTTCCAGGATGACATCACTTTACTTTCACATGTTCCTAAGAAAGGCAAAGCAGTTATACTAGTCTCATCAATGCATCACAGTGTAGAAACCGACCCTACAAACAACAAACCAGAGATAATTTCTTTATATAATTTGACAAAAGGAGGAGTGGACAACATAGATAAGAAATGTTCCATATACAGTTCAAATCGGCGCACAAATAGATGGCCTATGGCTGTCTTTTATATGTTACTGGACATAAGCACCGTGAACGCTTATATACTGCATCAGAGCTACAAAAAGGACGAAAAGCTGACACGTTTTGACTTCATGAAAAAGCTGGCCGATTCTTTGGTCATACCGCTTATCACCAGAAGATTAGAAATGTCAAGAAGCCTTTCGTCAGAACTCCGTTCCTGCATGGAGCACGTAATTTCTTTCAAGAGGAAACGACAGGATTCTGGGTCAAGTGCCAGTGAAAATTCTACTGCAGAGCGTCTGGAGGTCAAGAAAACTTGCTACCTCTGCCCTCCAAAATTGAAAAGAAAGACATTTTTCCTGTGTTTGTGTTGCCAGAAGCCAATATGCCTACAGTGTGCAAAAAAGGTGTGCAAAAGTTGTGTGAAAAATGTGAAAGACTAATAAACCCATAATAAGGTGTGTAATACTACTGTAAATGACTTTTTAGTCATTAATGTGGTGTGTAATACTTCTATAAATGACTTTAAAGACATTAAGGTGTTTGAAAAAACAGTTTTTCAGTCTTCTGAAGTTATTTAGAGTGTTCAAAATATAACAATAGAGATGTTTACCGCGAGAGGTACAGCATACCGCCAACACCAGTTAAAAGGTAGAAAAATGCAACACCAACTAAAGGTTTACACTGTTATTTTCAATGAGCTTAAGTACGTAGCTACAGTGCATTCACATAATTGTATGGTAACTTTGTTTGAGACAGCATAAATGAAATACAACGGATATATTATTTATGTAGTAACACTTCCTTTATGTCGGGTTAAAATAAAATAACTTATCTAAAATAATGTAAATAAATTATTAAAATAATAAAAAAATGAGTTAGCAGCACGTTCGAACCTTGGTCCCTCTACACTAAAGTTATTCACCTTACACTACGCAACAGAGAGCTAAGTATTGAAGAGCTTGAATTTATGTGTTATATAAATGCTTTCGTATTTGCTGCCTATTATGTTTGATTTTAAATTCTTCACTATTAAACAAAATGCGTATTATGCCATATTATATTGTATATTATTGTCACATCACACATTCAATCAAGAGATCGTCTCTCATTTACGTAATTTTAATTTAATGTTATTTTATTTAATATTTCAATAACAACATGGCCACATTTACAACAGAAGAGTTGACTGGATGATGTCAATAAAAGACAATTGACTATTTAATCGGCCATTTTAATATCATACATGCCGTATTTCTGTCTAATTTTTATTGTTTTCAATAATTTAACGTCCATCTGTCCAATTTTAATGTAGCCTATGTTCTTCTCCTGGTTATGGAAAGAATTGCAACCAGCAGTAGAAATTAATTTCAGTATTTGTACAAGTTTTTATTTCATACGTTATTTTCATTCGCAAACATCAATAATAATGCAATAACTTGGTAACACCTTGTATTTTGTACATAATGAAGTTGGCAATAAAAAAAATGTCATACCAAACAGTTTTACCGAAGATCGTACCAATTTTCATATGGTGAAGGAGATTATATTTTCTCTGTACAAAACTCGGACATCTATATGAAATACTGGCAAAAGGAAAAAAAATGATAACCTGTATTAAGGAACCAGTTGCATTATTAACTGAAAACAAATGGATCAATCTATGAAAATAATTATTGTAGGTTAGAATTTTTATTGGACTAGTGGTAAAATAAGGTCAAAGTGTTTTTTTAACCTTCCAAACTTTTTAATATCAGACTGCATTTTGAAGAGCTATCAATTTAAATAAGTTGTATGCATGTGATTTATCAATGACAATTTCCAATTTTTGCTAAAATACGTGCTTAGCGATTTTCTGTTACGGAACAAATAAGAAACTGTGACTTCTCCAGAAAATCAGGGACATATGGGGTTCCTATTATCGTAAGATCTTCTGTAACGTAGTAGATATTTTGCAATCTTTTGGTAGCGACAAGATAGCGTCAGGTTCATCAGAGGGGCTTCACTCCTCCAATGGTATTAAGATGCTAGTGTCTACTCTTTGTATTCTGTGCTCGTTGATATGAAAACTGAACTGAACTAAAGAAAAGACTACACACAGTTGGATACTCAATTTCGAAATCCTTAGCGTATATAGATTACCAGACTGTTTATTCCGCCTATTGTTGACAGTAAAGTTAGCTAGATTCATACAGTCAATAATAGAAGCGCTCTTCCAATCAGAGAGAGAGAGAGAGAGAGAAGAGAGGGGGCGAGGGGAGAGAGAGAAATAGACAAAGATAATAGTCACTTTTGCAGTTCTTACAACGTAGAATTGTGACTTTTTTAAATAGCACTTCAAAGAGGGGGGGGATTATAATTTTGCTGTCTAGTTTGAAATAGGCAAAAACACAAAATAGGCTGTTTTAGACACTCTCAAGCAGCATTTTTTCAGCATAAACATTATGAAACGGGTAAATACTAAGTCCCAAATCTATATGTTATCAATGGAAAAGTAGTTTTTTTTCTTCCCCAGAAATCAGCGGTCTAGTAATGATGCAGAAGCGAAAGATTTATTAGAAGAATAAGGGTTTCCTGCAACTTACAGCAGGAACAACAAAGTTTGAAACCGAAAATTTCATTTTTTCGCTTTTGTCAAAGATAAAAAAAAAATTAACACGTATTTAATACAGACCTACTAGCTTAAGCTTTGCATCATGTTCTTAATGTAGTTAAGTTTCGGTTTTTATCTTTTTATTAAGTTAAATTCTGTTGTAATGATTTCAGATGTAAAAACTTGATTAGCTTATAAGAAGTCGGTGAAAGAACTTATTAAAATAAAACCCAAAATATTTAATTGAAAATTGCCATCTATACACGGAACACTTCGAGAGCAGCGAGTTTATGAATTCCAATAAGAACTCAGAACTGCTGTAGCCGAGCGAGATGGCTCTGACAACATTTGAGACTCGCATCCGGCCGATCTGATTAAGATTTTCATGGTTTTCTTCTGTCACTAAGGCAAATATCGGAGCAATTTACATACCATGATTCGTCACCGCCTTAATCTTCAATACCATAAACATTAAAACAAAATGTTAGGTAAATGAACACAAGCGATCTATAATACAGACAACAGACACAGAATATCAACAATAGCCTATTCAACGGGCTACTGATATATCCATAGATCCTACACGCGCGATAAGACCATAGATGTTAATGGTTGTATAAATCAATCTCATGAAAGGAACTAAACTATAGTACCGACAGCATTCTTGGAGTCTGTATTTTCTACTTTTTTCTGTTTAAGGCGCAATGCACACAGAGAAGACGTGGACAGGACATGGCTCGGACGTCGGGCGGAAACACGACGCGGACATGACGTGAGCAAAGCATACTGAAGAGTCAAAAGTCCTTGCGACATTTGCGCGTCGTACAGCCTTCGTAATGTCTTCTTCAGAAGATGAGGATACCTTGGCTGTCGTACAACTCTCTAATAGTTCAAACACAGAGAAGATTTTGCGATCATCCTTTGTGGTTGAAAAAGCGAAGAAATATGTCATATTCGATGTGATGAAGGAATTGAACCGTTTCCAGACTTTTTATAGAATATCCCATCAATGCTTCTATACCATATTACACAAATTAATGGACAGCCTTAAAAAAGCTATAAATTGGAGACTGCCTCTTTGTCCAGAGGAGAAGATTTTGATAACATTGAGGTAAACTAAACAAAGACCTTAATTACCAGATATTTTATTTTTATATTACATAATACAAGAAACATTTGAAAACCCATTTAAGGGAGATGATGGATGAAATTTTTATTTTCTAGAATTTTTTGGTTAAAAGTTGTAAATTTTTAAACAAAACATTATATTAGGCTACTATAAGAATTGACATATTTATGTTACTATCAGCCTAATATTTATTTTTACTTATTCCATCCTTTTGACAAAAGAAAGTTGCATATATCGGAATGTATCTCCTTCTAGAAATTACAAGTCTCATACCATTTTTTTTTGCAGCATCTCTGAACTCCTAGGAAGAAATAAAGTATTCTGAGGAGTAAACTTTCACATCTCTTAATCGAGATTTGTTTTATTGTTTATAACTTAAAAAATCATCTTCTTGTGTTAAATTTTAACGTAACACAAGAAAGTTCTTATCATACATATTCCGAAGTGATACAGTGTTAAAAAGTGTGTAATCAAGATGTATTAAAAATTCACTTAAGTTGAAAATATTTTCCGTCATATTCTCCCTCATAGAAATCAATGCCTCGTTTGATGGCTGACCTGAAGCAATGCTGTTTGCAGACGATGTTGATAAAGTGGCATATGTTGGAGTTGCGTTGACTGATTCCAAACTTATGACGTCATGCCTTGATGGAGCGATCACTTCCCTGCTAAGAGAACCGTTGTCCGTGGAGTAGTTAGAAATATTTTTCTCAAGAATTTGTTCTGCTAATTGCAGGATTCCCATTTTAAATTTCAGTTTTTGATGACAAATTCATGGCTTTCACGTCTGGTAAAACGCTTTGTAAGAATACCATATCTGGGTCATGTCCGGTAACGTTCTTGTTCAACAAACTCTTTCTTCTTTTTCTTCAAAGTAGTTACACGGAATATCATTTACATCACTCAAAGTTCGTGTTCTTTTCTTCCTATACTTATCACTGGCTACTGGTGGAGACGGCTTTCTAGGAGGAACGATATAAGGAGAAAGAAATGATGTTGTTGGAAGAAGAGATTGGTAACGGATCATGTTCATCATTGTCGTCGTGGGAGACTGTATGGTCATCCTCTTCATTCTTTTATAACTTGTACGGCAAATAACAAATTTTAAAATATCATGTGTTATTCTGGCAAAATAGTATTTAAATTATTAATTGGTCGATACATAAGTGGATTTCGTTTGTGTTCAGTAAGTGACTGCAAGGAGCGCTGGAAAAATATTAGAGGGCGGTACTCCAAGTATAATAAGAAAAGAACTCAGCCCTCAGGTTCTGCAGTTAAACCAGTTAAAAAGTATTATCTGGCACCACATCTACAATATTTGAAAAAAATTTTTGAAATCTCGCTCTTCCATTGTGTTGCACAATGGCAAAACAAATGCAAAACAAACCAAATACTTGAAAGAGCGCGCTCCCATGGATATTGTATGGATTAAATACTTGCATTTTGTGATGTTTCTGCTAAAAGAACACTAGTTCAAGCTTTGTGTTCAAAGAAACTAATAATAAATAGTTAATAAACTTACCTGTTTCGTTTACTTTTCTTGCGATTATTCGCCATGTTTTGCCCTGTACACTTCTATTACAATAATCTGAGTGATTGAAGTGATATAATGATGAATACTTTTCAACCTCTTCACAAAATTGAATGTTAAGTTCAAAATCGTCGCGCATTTTGTTATGAAGTCAGACGCCACGTGTCGCTTTGAAAGGTCGCTCGTGACTGGAAGGAGACGCAGCGCAGGCTTCGGAGTGGCGTGCCCCCATCCCGTCCTCTCTGTGTGCATTGACACATTTGTTTACATGGGAGAGACTCGAAAAGGCATCATGCCTCCGCCCGTTGTCCGAGCCACGTCTTCTCTGTGTGCATTGCGCCTAACATTGGAAACAAGGTCTTTCCTACCACTGCACTCTGTGTATTTACATTTATTTTCCCAATTGCAGAGTTGAATACGAGGCTTTCATGAGTGCTTAGAAATTCTAAACATTTGCTTGGCTTTAAAATTCCAAAGTTCTTAGGTGATGTTAAAAGGTGTGAATTGCAGTTTTTGTCAGTTATTGGTAAAATAACGGTTAGGTATTTACCCATTTTTTGTTGATTGTTGAAACTAATTTATTGTATACTAACCATACCCGTGCGCTTTGCTGCACTTGTTAGAGATAAATATTGACTTAAATATACAGTTTTGTAATTATTTAGCAAATAATAGCTTCTTTTATGGTAAATAATAGCTTCTTGTATGTTGTAAGTCGTTTGCTCCTGAATCGTTTTGAAATTTGTATTTAAGACTATGAATTTAACTGTTATTATCATGCAATACTTCCTGGAGTTTTCAGTCAATTCTACTTTTAAGATTGATACTATATAATGGAATAATAAACTAAAGTACTATTATTGCATACTTGATTTAGTATACACACTCTTGTTGTTAGTTAATTCTCTGAGATGAAATTGAATGTGGTAATAAATATTATTTTAAGAAACACAGGAAATGAATATGGATAAATTATGAGCGCAGAAAGACTATTTCGTGACGCTTCGTAAAACAACTCAGCTCCAGTGAGCTCAATAGTAAAATACTAATTTTTATTCCATATAGGCTTATGCTGTATTTTTGGTCCCGGGAAAATACTCATCTTTATGACAAAACTCTCAAAAATGCTATTGTGTTCTGTGGACAAAATAAAACTAAGTATATAAAATTAGAGTATTTTATGTGGACCAAATAATGTTTAAATAATCAAGTAAAATAATATTGCGACAAAATATCAAGTCTTCTGTGCGTAAGAACCTATCTTAATCTTACCTGTCCTCGATTCGTTCAGGAGTTACCGCAATAGCATTGGCTATAGCTCTAAGTCCATCTAGACTTCTAGAGAAACTAAACTTTCCAATGGTGAAATAATAATTGAGCCGTTCAGATTAAGAGTGGAGTAAGTCAAAAATGAGTAATGAGGGTTAAAGTTAACATTCTGTAAAATACAGCGCAAAGTAGCAAATAATATCCAATTTATTTAAACTATTAGTAGTCAGTGAATAGCAGGAAGGCCATATTAATTGCTACTTTGCACTGTATTTTACAGAATGTTTACTTTTAACCTCATTACCCAATTTTGACTTACCCCACTTTTGCTCTGAACGGCTCAATTATAGAAATAGGTTAAGTAGCTTCTGAGATTACTTCATACAAACACACAAACATTCTCTGTATGTTAATATTGATAAACATTTATTTCTATTCCCATCTTACAATTTATTACATCCGTATAAAATAGTATTAAATGAATAGATAGCTTCCGTTTTTTGTTGTGCAAGGCTCCTTATAGACGAAGCCGTTTGTTTTCATTTCATTATAGCCTATTAGTCAGAGGCGGCGCTGATATAACGCATTGTCAATTCAAAACTCGTGTATCTCGTTAAATATCAGTCCTATTAAAATTTTGCATAGAATAAAACTTATCGGAAATCGTGTTTAAAGAAACGTTTGTTATTGTAATATTTTTCATACAAATCAATAATAAGCGAGATATTTTGATTTATTTAATAAGTAGTCGGTGAGAGAACTTATCAAAATAAAATACAAAATATTTAACTGAAAATTGCCGTCTATACACGGAACACTTCGGGAGCAGCGAGTTTATGAGTTCCAATAAGAACTCAATTAAAACTGCTGTAGCTGAGCGAGATGGCTCTGACAAAATTTGAGACTCGCATCCGGCCGACTCACTCGTGTTCCTTGTGCTGTGATTTGCTATCCTAACTCGTTTCCTCACTATAGTTTTCGCTTACTTTACTCCTTCCCATCGACTCATTTAGAGTTTTACACAACTCTTTGTTTTTTTTTTTAATTATATTTATAAATTTCTCAAAATCCTCAAGAGTCGCTCGATTTGAATCTTCTTCATTCTTCGTCCCTGCTTCGGATTTATTTTTTGTCTCCTCGTCTAACGCCTTTTTACTCGTAAGATCATTTTCACTTTCATTTTCACTCCTAGCCCTTACCTTATTTTCATGTGTGCTATTTGATCTTAAGTTATAGTTTTTCGTACATCGTCTGTTTTCTTTGTCGATTTGTTGCTGTGTAGTTAAGATACGTCGACGATTCACTTCACTCTTCCGTTATCTTTTGTTTACATGCTGATTTCTGCATTATTCTCGACCGTGCGCTCGGTTGCTTACATTGTGCCTAAGTCCGCATCGTCCTTGTGTCCTCTGAGGCCTTGTCTGTGCTCCTGACCACAGACACTTTCAGCTGTTTCCCTGCACTTTTGTCAGCAGTATCTGCTATCTGCCGCTCACTTTGTCTTTTCCCTTGATTTATTCCCGGAGCCGGTTTCAAGTAATCCCGTTGTACATAGGCCCTATTCTCTCGTCTCATCGTTGTTGAAATTTCGTGTCGTCTGCATTTCTTTATTCCTAGCATGCTGCCTTTCCTCTGCTGACCTATACTCCGTTTCTGGAATCTGTAGAGTATAGGAACCGAAACAATTCCTTTGCGGAAGTGGTGAGTGGAGGGGGTCAGTCCAATGACCGCTCTGGAGGAAAGCATTGTTTGAAGACGAGAGTCTAAAATGCCACCCCTACCTATCACCTTCTGTCACGTGCATCTTACTCCTAAGCAGCCGTGAGCCGATGCAACCCGCAATACACTCCCGCACTGATAGACTCCGCCTATTTGCTTGTCATAGTCTCCACCCAAATGCGTCGATTTACTCAGAAACAGAGATTCCAGAAACGGAGTGTATGCATATTTTCACGTTCATTGCCGCTCCGCTACTTATGGTACTTTGATTCACCTGACTTCGCTCGATTTCAGTCCCAAAACTCAGGTTTGTCGCAATTCTTTTCACAGTAGTCGCGATCGTACATTTTATCATTAATTTTCAATTTATTGTATAATAATATTTATATTCTATTGATGTATCAATTTTTATTTTTTAATAAAATCAAAATATTAACCTTCCAATGAATCATTTTGGAGTCATTTAACTTGTAATAATAGGGCCTGCAGTATATAACTTATAATTACAGGTTAAGTAACATTTGAAAATAATGGTAGTTCTCAAGTAAAATTCTGTGCTCTCCATATTGTTTCCTTGTTTAAAGTTATTCAAATTTAAGATGTCAGACATGCAATAATGTGCATCATCGTGCGCCGGTCTCCGTGGGTCGTTCCTCTCCGACGTGTAGTCTGGGTGTAGTGAGAGGGGAAACGGGAGTAACGGGACAAGATAGCTGTAGCTTGTGGGGGTGATGATACGAAATTATGGTGAAGTTTAAGGAAAGACTGTTTTTAAAATAACATTTTTTTATTACAGAACAAAGTATAACGGTGGTTCCCTTCTAGTTCTGTGGCGGAAGAAACGTGTGAGTCGTGATAGAAACTGGTAATTTAGAATTTCCTCCTGAGGCTTCGATGCGGGGAGAGTTACGATGGGTGTTAGTAAAATAAGATTTGTGTGAGGGAGGTAGGGCAACGGGAGTGCCTTGGGAAATTTCGGCTTGCTCTGATGTACGTTATGGGTGACGGCAGGATAACGAGAGCGATGGAATCGGGTAGACGGTTAGTTCTCTCGATTGGGGGATCTAACACACCGTAGTATGCGACTTTTCGACTCCAGGAGCGGGGTAAATGGTGGAGGAGGATTAACAAAACGTACTCACGACTTACCGACACTAAAGGGGGTTGAGGAGAGGTTTGGTTTCACAAGCCGAGGAATGAACTGTTAAGAGTAGGGGACATAAGAAAGTGGAGGTCTGTAGTGAGGTAAGAGGAAAAGAATAATGACTACATAGTACGAAAAAGGTGAGAGAGATGCAGCGAGTGTAGGAAGAGCACAGGAGACAGTGATGGCCGTGTATGTACACGTCCGAACGAAAGGAAATGTACTTGAGCCGAAGCGAGAAGATGGGCTCTGACCGGAGGAAGCGTGGTAGCTGTCCTCCAGTCCGCGGCCAAGGGCTGAGAAGGAGAGCTCTGGACGAGGAAAGTGTGATAGTCGAAGTCAGAGTCTCTCTCTCTCTCTGTGGCTGTTCGATTTTTCGATTCGATTCGAATGTTTTATTCCGGTAAAATATACAAAGAGTATACATTGCCGGCGGCTGTTTCAGGGGCTTATTTGTGTGCCCTCTTCAGCCGTCGTGATTAATACACTTGGAATACATAACATAATAACAAAGAAATTGTTTACATAATGTAGAAAAACAGATAATTAAAAAAATTAAAATTTTAAAGGATAAACAATGTTTTTTTTTTGGTGCCAGTTTTTAATTTTTTGGAACAAGAAATCACGATGCCTTTCATTATATCTTTTGACAATTGTAGTTTTCTATTAACTCTGGTAAGGTTGTCCGCTGGTTCATGTTTTTAGTGCTTAGGGATGTTGGTCACCATCGTATCTCTCTCTTTTATTGGTTGGCGGCGATACACAGATGAATCAACATGTAGTTGTTTTATGTTTATGTAGGTGTTACTGTGGATGTTGTGGGTCGTGATAGTGTGTGAGTAGTTTTTCTATTGTTGTTCTGTTATTTGTGTCGAGTGGTTGTGTGAAGAGAGTGTGTGTGTGTATTGCCTGTTGAGTGCGGAGAATGTGTATTTGTCGTTGATGTATTGTACGTGTGTGAAGAGTGGTGTTATGTTTGTTGTTTGATATACGGTGTGATTGGTGCTTCGTCTTGGGAGTCCGGAAATTGATTTTAGAATGCGCCCTTCTCTTGCCTCAAATTTGCGTCTGTTGGAGTTGGATGTTTGTACTAGGAATATGGAGGGGTGCATACAAAGAGATCGAACCAATGCTTTGTAAAGATGTAGGAGTGTGGGAGTTGAGCAGCCTGGGCGTCTGATGCCACTAAGATAGCTGATTGCTTTGGTGGCCGCATTAAAATTGTTCCAGGTGTTATTGGCAAGAGTGGTCCAGGATAATTTGGAGTTTATTGGGATGCCGAGATAGGTGAGTTGTCGCCGGAGTGGGATTTGGGTGGTACCGATTGTGATGGGATTTGCATTTACTATGCGGGAGCGGAGGGAGGGACGGAGCACGCATGTTTGTGTTTTGTTTGTGTTTATTTGTATTCGCCACATGTTGGTCCAGGTGATATATCGCCGCAGTGATCTATTTATTTTGAATCTGGCGGAAGATAGTCGGGGGTGTGTCGCCCAGAATGCGACATCGTCTGCATATTGAGCTAGTCCAACGTTATTGTCTATGGGGGGAGGGATGTCCGACACAAATATATTGTAGAGGATTGGAGAGAGGACACAACCCTGTGGGACTCCAGCTTCGATTCGGAAGGGTTGAGACAACTCGCTCCTTCCGAGTCTCACCTGTCCTGTACGGTTCGATATGAAGCTAGAGATCCACCTGGTTATTTCATGAGGGAGAAGGAGTAGGGAAAGTTTGTACTTAAGGGCGTCTATCCACACCGTGTCAAATGCACGTTGTGCGTCAAGCGCAACGAGGATGGCGTAATGTCTATGTGTGTGAGCCACTTCAATGGGGGTAAGCACCCGTATCAGTTGGTCGTGCAGCCGGACGCCCGGTCTGAACCCGGCCTTAGTGACCGGGATCAGGTCCCGCTCGGCCAGGTGCACGTGTAGACATGACGCGACTACTTTCTCCATTAATTTGGCTATTGTTGTTGTCAAACTAATTGGTCGGTAGTTCGTTGGTTGGGACGCGTCTTTGCCAGGTTTTGGGAAGAGCAGAACGTGTGAGTGCTTCCAGCGGGGGGAGTGTGTCCGAGTCTAAGACATACTGTGTAGAGTCCGGCAAGGTAGTGGAGTGCAGTAGGTGGGAGTTGTTTTAGAACGTCGTACGTGATGCCGTCTGGTCCGGGGGCTGAGTTTTTGCATTGTTTTAGCGCTATTCTTAAGTCGATGGCTGTAATGTCGTCGAGTATAGCGTCGTTAGTGGAGCGTTCTTGTGGCGCTGGAAGCGGAGTTGGTGGTTGTCTGTGATGTGTCTGGTTATTGTGTTGTAGTGTGCTGCGTCGAAGTTTTGGTCGTTTGGAGTAGTGTGGATGGCTTCAAGTGTGTTGCGGAAAAGGTTTAGTTTGCCTGGCTTGTCGTGTATAATCGTGTCGCCGTCGCGGAGTGGGTGGTCTGGGAAAGTACTTCTCCCCCGAATACGCTTTATCGTGTCCCAGAAGCGCTTCGGGTTTGATGTTCTATTGTCATCTAACTTGTCTATTAGTCTTTTCCATCGTTGCGCTTCGTATTGGGTGATCGCATTGCGAACGTCTTCTTGTAGGGAGCGGTATAATCGTCTGTCATCGTCATCGTGCGTTCTCATGTAGAGTCGGTGCGCCGCTCTCTTCGTCCTTATTAGTTTAACTATGTCAGGTGGTAGTCGCCTCCGTGCGTCTGTGCGTCGTTTTTTGGTCGGTACTGCTATTTCTAGAGCTTCATTCAACACCTGTGCGAAAGTGGTGTCTGCGTCGTTGATATCGTCTGTGTTTGTAATTCCAGCATGGGGGAGGTTAGTTGTCATATGCGTTTTGAATTTAGTCCAGTCGGCGTGTTTGAAGTCTCGTATACATATGGTTTCATTTGTTTGGGTGTGGTGATATGAGGGTGAAGCAAGTTTCAGTAGGATGGGGGAGTGATCTGTGTTTAAAGGTGGCAGGACTTGTAGTGAGGTGATGCGATTATGAAGGAGGGGGGAAGCGAAGATTTTATCGGGTGTCGTGAAGTGTTGGTTTCCATATGGAGTTCTTGTTGGTGCTGGGAGCGGGACCTGGGTGTAAGTGAGAGTGGGTAGGAGGGTAACTAATTGTGTTCCTTTGGGGTTTCTGTTGTTGTCGTGGAGGATTTGATGGTGGGCATTAATGTCCGTTGCTATTACTATGTTGGTAAAGTTGTTCAGAAATAAGAGAAGAGATTCTGGGATAGGGTCGTTGGGAGGGGAGTAGAGAGAAACCATATTTATGTGTGAAGTTCCGTGGTCGATTCGTACAATTACACATTCGTTGTCATCGAGAAAAGGGGGGGATAGGAATGTGTGTTGTGTGGACGTCATGTTTTGTCATTATCATGGCTCCACCACGGGGGGGGGGGGAGGGCGTGCGGTTGTCGATCGTATCTGTATGTATTGTAGCCTCTCATTGTGAATCTGTCTGTCTGTCTCAGTGATGTCTCATTGAGGCATATAACGTCTGGGTCTTGTTCTTGTATTTAGTGCGTAAGTTCGGTTCTGTTATTGTACAGGTGTCGAATGTTGCAGTGAATTATAGTCGTGTCGTGTTTGAGTCGGATAGTGCCTATTAAGTGTCTTTTATTTAGGTGTTGTCTGGATGTGGGTTCGTGGGGTTGTTGGTGGTGGGGGTTGGTCCGGGAAGTTGGTCAAGGCTGTCCGTCAGAGCCGATTGAAATGCGTTGTCTATGGCGGATTGTAGTTTCTGAACAATGGGGGTGATAATCACATCTATATTGTTGCCATATGGGGTTACTGATACATTTCTATTGATTGTTCGTTTGGCTGTTGTTTTGATAGCTGCTGTGGTGGCCTCCAGCCTGGAGGGGGGGGTTGTTTTTATGGTTGTGGCGGTAAAGAAGGAAGTCAGTTTGTCGATTGCTTGGTTTAGTTTGTCTTCAATGTATTTTTCAAGGCGCTGTATGTGGGTTGTGATCTGGTCGTTTATGCGTCGGTCTATATAGTCGGAAATTTGTTGTGGGCTGGGGAGGGAGGGTTGGGGAGGGGTGGCGGCTTTGGCATATGTGCGTGAGGAAGATTGGGTGACCTTGGTGCTGCTTGGTGCGTGCGATGTGTTGGTGGGTGGGGGGAAGTTGTCTATATTGAAGATTGGTGGGGGTGGTGCGGGGGTTGTCTTTGGCATACTGCTTGGTTTGGTAGGTGAATTTGGAGTGGGTTTTTTAGGACTGGTCTGAGAGTTGGTTCGTCTGGTAGGTCTACGTCTTTTGGATACAAAGGGCAGTGCATTTGTCCAGTGTAATGTCCGTCTTGTTTGCATGTCGCGCATCGGTGTGGTCCGTCTGTATGTCGGCAGTTGTTTCCAATTTTGCCACATTTGAAGCAAACGGAGGGGTTGGGGCAGTTTTTCTGGGTATTGCTGGCAGTTTCTGCATGGGAGGTGTCGACTGGAGAGTTTCGGGGGCTGGCAGTTGTATGTCCGCCCCCAGAGTTGGAGGCCATGTGTCAGGAGAGAGGCGATGGTGTCGGTGTTGGTGGAGTAAATACGGATCAGTGGTGTGGGGCCGTTGTTGCTTAAGATTCTGGTGACACGGGTATGTGGGATATTGGCTGCTTTCATAGCTCCTGAGATTGTTTCTGGTTCTATTTCAGGGGTTATTCCGGAGGCTACTACATTGGATTCGCGGAGGACGTGGAGGTTGAGGGAAGCTGAGTTGGTTGTGGGGTTGTGTGTTTTTTGGTAGTAGTCTCCGTCTGGGCCGAAAGTGAATGGGTGTATATGGTTGATGAATGTTTCGATGTCGGTGTGTTCTTGAAATGTCAGTGTGGTGGAGGAGAATCTTTGGGACCAGGTTTGCTTGGGAGGGGTTATCTTTAGATCTACTGATTTCTTGTATATGAAGGTTGGGTTGTTTTTGTGGAGTGATTGATTTTGGATGCGGAGAGTAAGGGAGAGTTGGGTTGGTGTTAGTTGTGTGTTTGTCGTTGTCGATGGTTTGTTTGGTTGTGTAGGCTGGTTAGTTGTTTGTTTGGCTTTATTAGGGGTGGTGGTAAGAGGGTAGGATGATAGGAGAGTTTCAATTCTATATCGGGTTTCTCTGGGTGATGTTATGGCCGTAGTTTTGTGGGGGGGGTGTGGTTATTTCTTGGGAGGCAGATTTGGGATTGAATGGGCGCTGGGCGGGCTGGCTAAGCCATGGGGCTTGTTGTTTTGCTTGGGAAGGTAGGAGGTATTGCGTTTGATTGTGGGGGCCGAAAGCTGTGGGTGGAATGTGAAGAGTGAATTTGGATAGGTGGGTGTGGGAGTGGAAGTTGATAATGAAGAGGTGGTCCTTTAGCTTGAACCAGCGGACGTGTATCGAAATCTCTTTTAAGGTGGATTGCAGTTGAGTAGCGCTGTAGTTGTATATTATTAATATGCGGTCTGCGTCAGATTCGGAGTAGGTATCGGGCGGTTCTTGTTCCGGGATCAGTCCAACAGTAGTCGTTTTTGTGTCTGTGCGTCTTGCGTCTCGTGAGGATGTCAGTCTGTCTAGGGATTGGGATCTGCGGTTGTTTGTGGGTATTTTGTCGGGTGGTTTGTCGTGTTCCATGTTGGTCTGATAAGTTGCGTTTCTTTTGTTTATGAAAAGTCACAAGAGAAATGGTCACTTCACTTTTTCACTGGCACCACTTAACTTTTTTCCGCGTTGTATTCCTTGGAATTCGTATTTGTACACACTATGACTTTAAATAGAAGTTTTAAATCTCTTATGTTTATTAATTTCCACTTGTAATTATTCACTGCTTGCGCACTACTGATGGGTATCACTTTATTTCTTTATTTCACACTCTCACAGAAAAGGGGGCACTTGCGGGGAAAAAAAAGTAGTGGGAATAAAATAAGAGAGATGCTTTCACTAAGTTGGCAATCACACTGTTGGAACTCGCACTGAGCACTTTTCTTGCTGATTCACGACGTTCGGGGTGGCGTTTTCGTCGTCGTTCCTTGGGCACTTCGGTTTAAAAAAAAATAGTGGGAATAAAATAAGAGAGATGCTTTCACTAAGTTGGCAATCACACTGTTGGAACTCGCACTGAGCACTTTTCTTGCTGATTCACGACGTTCGGGGTGGCGTTTTCGTCGTCGTTCCTTGGGCACTTCGGTTTAAAAAAAAATAGTGGGAATAAAATAAGAGAGATGCTTTCACTAAATTGGCATTATGACTTTAGATTGAAGTTTTAAATTTCTTGTGTTTATTAATTTCCACTTGTAATTATTCACTGCTTACGCACTACTGATGGGTATCACTTTACTTCTTTAATTCACACTCTCACAGAAAAGGGGGCGTAATTATTCACTGCTTACGCACTACTGATGGTTATCACTTAACTTCTTTAATTCACACTCTCACAGGAAAGGGGGCACTTGCGGGGGGGGGAATGTAGTGGGAATAAAATAAGAGAGATGCTTTCAGTAAGTTGGCAATCACACTGTTGGAACTCGCACTGAGCACTTTTCTTGCTGATTCACGACGTTGGGGGTGGCGTCTTCGTCGTCGTTCCTTGGGCACTTCGGTTTAAAAAAAAAAGTAGTGGGAATAAAATAAGAGAGATGCTTTCACTAAATTGGCAATCACACTGTTGGAACTCGCACTGAGCACTTTTCTTGCTGATTCACGATGTTGTGGGTGGCGTCTTCGTCGTCGTTCCTTGGGCACTTCGGTTAAAAAAATATAAAATAAAAATAAAAAAATAAAAAAAGAGTAGTGGGAATAAAATAAGAGAGATGCTTTCACTAAATTGGCAATCACACTTTTGGAACTCGCACTGAGCACTTTTCTTGCTGATTCACGGCGTTGGGGGTGGCGTCTTCGTCGTTCCTTGGGCACTTCGGTTGTTGGAGGCCCTTATGAGGGCCAGGAGGATGGATGTTTTAGCTCTGATGTAGAAGTTTAGGTTCAGGTCCGCTCCCGCTCTGCGAGCTACGCTCGAAGCTTCCGCGTCGTAGCTTGAGATAAGCTTTGTCGGATGGGAGCTGCGCTGGTGGACTGATGCCTCTGCTGCAGACTGCTAGAATATTTCTCCTCCTGCTACTGGAGGCGAAGTAGTGGTTTACGGCAGGGGCGCTTCGGTTGTTGGAGGCCCTTATGAGGGCCAGGAAGTTGGATGTTTTATCTCCGCCGTAGAAGTTTAAGTTCCGGTCCGCTCCCGCGCTGTGAGCAACGGTCGAGGCTTCCGCTCCGCAGCTTGAGATAAGCTTAGTCGGATGGGTGCTGCGTTGGCCCTATGGTGCCTCTGCTGCTGCCTGCCAGTTGGTAGGCCGGTCGATCGGCTGGAGACTGCTGGCGACTTATTCCTCTTCTTCCTCTTCTTCGACTCCTCCTGATGATCTGCTCGTCTTCTGACTGATTCTTCGATCAGTGATCGATCAATCCTCCTCCTCTCTGTGGCTGTCGGAAACTGCCTGTCTTATATACCCATTTTCGGGAAGCACATCACGCGTCAGTAGCGTAGGTACGCGATTATCGTCATATCCCAAGCTACTGGACTTAAGCGTTACCGAGGGCACTCACTTCTTCTCTTTGTATTTCCTCCTCCACGTGGCACGCAGACATTGCGGCGCCATAGTCTACTCGCTTTCTTCCGTACAAAGAGAGGAGCGAGAAAACCGACTTTTATGAGAGAGAGAGAGAGAGAGAGAGAGAGAGAACAGCGACTAGTGTAAGACGCAAGCACATTTGAACTGTTTGCTCAGAAGGTGAACTTAAGTAGGACGCACGGGCATAAAAATATTATATACACCAGATCATTCCAAGTGGACAGCCCCCGTGATGCCCTGTGGCTGCCCTGTGGCTGCCCTGGGTTTGTTGGAGCCGTGACAAGCCCCGGAGAGAGATAGCGAGTGAGTGGAAAAGAGACGGAATACCGATCGCTGAGAGGGTTGCACGCGTGCAAGGGGTAGAATGAGCCAGTGCGATACATAGCCTATATGGATGGCACATTTTATAACACATAGGAAGAATTTACGAATTACAACAATTGGCCATTACAAAATAATAAAACAAATTAAAATTGTCCCTTTTTTCTGTAGTGAGGGAAACAATAATGATATTTCTTTGATTTCTTTCGCTTTCAGCTATATCAGGGGATATTCTTTGAGTAGAATTAATGCGTAACACTGCTTCCAACGCAACATCGAACAAACATGACCTAGTTTTACTCTTATTCAGGTTCATAACTGAGAATATGTGTTCGCAAAGGTATATACAGGCAAACGTAACAATTAACTTGCATGTCAATGCGTGGATAAACGGAGTCTTTTTGTTCCAAGTTCTTATAAAACGCAACGAGGCCGCCTGGAATATTGTAATATTTATCTTTCAAAATTGTGCGACACTGAAGCCTTATAATTCACTTTGGAATCTGACTGGAGCCTGCTCAACATTTACAGAAAAGGGCGTCATAAAAATGTTCAAAAACTTCCTGCACACGGCGACAGATTGTTTGTGGAGAGAGACTAATTGACTCGAATAACGTCACCAGGAAATGACACAATATCTCAGAAGTTGAAATCATTGCACTCCTTTACAAACATTCCTTCCGTAAAAGGCCGGCTACTTTTGGCGATATTTAGGCCGGGAATACACGGACGCGCCGCGGCAGTAATGCAACAAGGGTCGACCAGAATTCGAGGCTTCGTTCGCTCGTTTGCAGTGTTGCCATACCTACCGATTTAGCAGGAGATTTCCTGTTTTTCTATTGAATCTACTGCTCTACTAATTTTTTTTGTCAAAAGTCCGAGTTTCTCCTGCCTTTTTGGCATGCTGCAGTCACCTAGTTCTATGCCCGGATTTTCAACTCATTACTTTAGCACACATATATTATGTCATCATGTCTTATTTTTGCATCTTATACACAAGTCAATGTTTTCATTTGTCTCCCTACTCATAATGCTTTGCCACAATGATGCTTACAAGAAGCAAGGAGTCGCCTCTCGCCTGGAATTTAGCGGCGGATTATGATATCAGCACACAACAGGTAAATACAATGTTTTATACACGTGGCTCAGTTATGGGTCTCTCCAATCCACTCGATAGTCTAAACCAGGGCTGGGCATCGGGAGCGGAACTAGACTCTAAACGGGGTCGCTTAATATTCATCCGTCAATGATTCAACTCTGCGCGGTGTTCGGCGGGGAAGAAAGGGGATGAAGGAAAATCATTGGCTCCGCGTAAGAGAGTAGAATCCGCTCTTGCTGCCCAGCCCTGGACTAAACATAATTACAGAATGATAGAAAACGAATGTTTGAAATCATACGACGAAAGCACACACACACACTCACACTCTTCATGAAAGGTAAGCATGTCATAACTGTCGTCAATTTGCAAAAGGAGACATGTGGAAAATAACAAAGTGTTGGAAAATCGTAAAAACTATAAGTTAAATTAAAATGTTCATACATTTTTTTCTAAATAGATCACTATAGATGCATACATTCAGGATCCATGAACATTTTAATATTTTAAGTCTGTTATGATTTTTTTTGTTGCGGTTTTCCAACACTTTGTTATTTTGGACGTATCCCCTTCTGCAAATCGACGACAGAATTAAATTATTTCATTATTGTTTTGGAGACTGGGGAACAGAAGAAGAACGAAACTCATTCAGTAGCGAAGTTTGTTTCTGATTGTGTGCACGTGAAGAGAGTGAAATGTAGGCAATGGCATTTTGTGTTGCATATCTTGTACAGTGATCTTTTAAACTCAGTGAAAGTGTCCCAGCTAGAAAGAAAAGTAAATATTCCCAGAATATTATAAGTCGAAGTGGGGAAATGATGAACAGTTTAAAGGATAGTAATGTAAAAGCAAGAAAGGGGCTAATTGTTCGTTTGTTATAGTCGCAGCTAATGCAGTAGGGCTACTGTATTTAATATCACCTTTAAAATAAATCTCGTTGTATCGAAAATCTTTTGTGAATACACGAAAAATTCCTGATTAATGCATTTTGATGCGACACATTGTCAATAAGACATTACTGTGTAAAACCAAATTTCATGACTTAGTTACGTAAGCTG